>NC_138082.1:50715000-51915000 GCF_964212035.1 Myotis nattereri
AAAACTATCTTATACCCAATAGGCTCTTCACAGAAGTATTGAGATACCATAATTAATTATGTCACTGTAATGGCTCTAAAAAACAAAAAACCCAGAGGCCTCTGGTAGGTTTTATGTGCTTGCTCATGTTTATCCTTTCCTTAAATTTTAGACCATAATGATTTCCAACAATTTAGATTCCCTTGTTTCAAAATAATAAATGTTATGACCCAGTAAAACTGTTATGTTTTATGTCTAAACATTTAAAAAAATCTTATTTGTGATTAGACTAAGATTTTTGGTTATAAATAATTAAGGAAAAATAATGTTTTTCCCATATAAATCTATTTATAAGATATAGTTAAATGGAATAGTTTGGATAATTCAAATTCAAATTATATTTATTGGACACTGTCCCACGTGACAGGCTCTATTGTTATTTAACCCTCAGAGTATTTTACAGAGTTATATGTGACTGATCCCAATTGCAGCTGAGGAGGAGTGAAGTAGTTTTTTCTTAATAGTGTTCTTAATGTTTGTTTAAATAGTTTTCTGCATACCGCCATCTTTTTCTCTTACCATTATCATGTTTTACTTTTATAGTCAGGAAAACATACCCACAAAAAGAAATACTTTCCATTTGGAAAATAATAACCTGCAAATACAGTGCTATTTCCTCATTAGAATTCAGGTACCCTGTAGAATATTTCAGTAAAATTTAAAATATTGAGAACTGGGAATATTTTAAATTCTATGCAAATACTTAATAGAAAAAAGAAATTCCAACTGCCAATATACAACTGAAAAAATCCTCAACCCTCTAATAATCAGGGAAATGCAAATTAAAACCCAGAGACACCAGTAGAACACACACACACACACACACACACACACACACACACAACACAGATTGGCAGAATTTAGGACAGATAATATCCAGTATTGACAAAGGGCTGTGATGGCAGGCTTTTGCTGACATCACTAGAGAGAGAGCTTTTCGTTGTTGTTGTTGTTCAGTAATTTGGCATTATCTGTCAAAATTATCAAGTGCCCCAATTTTTTTTTTATCAGCGATTCAATGTCTAGGAAGATATTTCATGGAAAAACATAGATGTTTGCTGTAGCACTATTTGCGATTTGAAAAGACTCTCAAATGCCCTTCCATATGGAAATAGTTAAATGAGTAATGACACATGCACACAACTGCAGATGTGAAAATGAGTATGATTCATCAGTATGTCCCAAATTGGAGAACAGCAAGATAACATTTTTACTGTACATGGAAAAAGGCTTGAAAGGAGACACAGTCAGCAGTGACTGTGCTTAACAATTAGGACGGGAGTCAATCAAAGGGAGATATAGAGGAAACATCACTTTTTGTTAAGTACATTTAATATTACTTGAAAAGATTTTTACAGTGCTAATTAATATACTTCATTTTTTAAAAAATCAGAACAAAGCTAAAGCGAAATTTTGTACTTTTCTCAAAGACAATTGGATTTCATTTTTCAAAAAAGCACAAGGAATTCAGTTTCTGCTTTGTAAAGTTTTCCAGTGTCCCAAGTTATGAATGGATTTCAATATTGGAAGCTCCTGCTCTTCCCACTGGGTTAAAAAGGTAGGAACTTATTATAAAAAGTAACCTGGCTACACATTAGGTTATTGGAGGAAGTTCTTCTACTAATACTAATTCAAATGTATTTCTATATTTCTTAAAAGGCTACTAATTAGAAATACTCTTTGAGACAAGATAAGACTTTTATAAAACAGCTCTAAATATATGTGGCGAAGAAACTGTTTAGGAAGACTCTGATTCAAAGAAAATATTGATTTGAGGCAATATTTTTATGCAGGCTACCAGGACTGTAAAATTGAGATGTGTGAAGTACGGAAATAAATGGGAGTGGGGATTGAGGGATTCAGACAGACAGCCCCAGGCTGAGTTCAGGCCTTTCATTTCATATTGTGATTTCATCTCTGAGCCTCAATTTTCTAATCTATAAAATGGGGCTAATTATAATATCTTACTATATAAATGTGAAACCATACCGCATTCCTGGCACCCAATACATACTATTTTTATTTTGATTCAGAATTATACAGTATTTAGCAAATTACCCAAGGTAGACCATTTTCTCTAATATTGTATTTCACCAGTTCTAGACTCCTGGATCCACTTAGCTCTTTCAGACTAAAAGTTAGTAAATATTCATTATGTTAAATTTAATAAATACAGGTAAAAGAGAAGAAAATAAAATATTTCATTCATCTAATCAGTCAATTTGAAAATATTTCTTTTGTATTGATTTATTGTGCCATGACCCATCCTAGGCACCAGGCACACAGGGTAGATAAGATTGCTCTGGTTGCTATCCTCATGAACTCGAGTTAATAATTAATAACCTGGAAAGAAGTAACAAAAACCTACCCACACCTGCAATCTGAATCTTATGCTCCTTGAACTATTTATAATGACCCTACCATGATAGTGTCAAGACATATTAAAATCTCCAAGATGCTCCTTTTCATTTATGCACTCCATCCCAGCCCATCTTGATTGTTCAAGATCACTGAAGCAGAATTCTTTTCTATTCCCACATCTTTAGTTTTTCACTCTCCATTGGATCATTTTCATATAAATATGCTGTTATTTCTCACATTTAAAAAAAGACAGCCTTCTCCTGACACTATTTCCCCTCCAGTTACTGCTTCCTTTCTCTTCTCCCCTTTGTAGCAAAACTTCTTGAAGTAATTATTTACTCATACACGCTAAATTTCCATCCATTCACTCTTGAACCCACTTAAAATGTGGTTTAATCCTACTGGTTCACGTAAACTGCTCTCATCAAGGCCATCAGTGGGCTGCATAGTGGTAAATACAATGGGCAATTCTCAGTCTGCCTTTTACTTGATCCATCAGAAACAAGTGACAACAGATGACTTCTCATTGATAAGCATTCTGCACTTGGTACCATGTCTTTTGGATTTCCTCCTACTTTTATTGATTGGTCCTTCCCAGTCTCCTGAGCTGGTTACTCTTCCTCAACAACCTAATTAAATTGGAGAAGGTCCAGTCTCAGTTCTTAACTCTGCTCTGCATTTACATTTATTGCCTTTTTTTTTTAATCTCCTGCTCTACCATGGTTTACTAGTATATGCCATCTATATTCTGAAGATTCCACAACTTTATATTTTGCCCAGATTGTTTTCCTGAACTCCATTCCCCACTATCTAACTGCCTCTTCATTATCTCCACTTGAATGAACAATGGATAGTATAAATTATATCCTCACCTGAACTGATTTTCCACTGAGTCCTGCTATCCGGAGCTTTCTCCATCTCTACTGATAATATTTTGACCCCAGCTGCTCCATTTTTCATCTTTTCTCTTTTGTAGCTCACAACCTGACAATAAATCCCACTGGTACTACTTTCAAAACATATCCAAAAATAGGCCACTTTTTACACCTCCATTGCATAACCCTGGTTCAAGGCTCCTAAAAGGTCTTCCCTTCTTCCTTTCTTTTTTGCATTCAATTTTTAAGAAGCAACTTGGCAGGTCCTTTTAAATATATGTCAGATGTCACCCTCTTCTCAAAGTGGTCAAAGGCTTGCTTCTCTATTTACTCGGACTAATAAAGTCTTTGATTAGCCAAAAGGGCCTACATAAACAGTCCCCTTCACTTCTGTGAGTTTATCTCTGACAACTCTTCCCTTAGCCCATTCTTCTAACCATTCCAGACACGCATGGCTCCATTGCTGTGCTTTGATCATCGGAGCTTGCTCTGCCTGAGGGCCTCTGTTCTGCTCCTTCCCTCTGCCTGGAACACTATTGACTCAAGTAACCCTTGGCTCCGTCCTCTGTCTATTTCATTTAATTTCTCTTTCTGTAAATCCTAAACTGTCTACTTTATTTAATACCACAATCTTCCTCCTACTCTGTATTATAGACCACACAACCAAGTTCTGTTTTTCTTTTTTCCATATAACTTTCTAAAACCCTAAAATAAGCTGTACATATGATATACTAGTATATAATAGACAAGCATAACATAGCATTAAATTAATTGCTAACAATATATCTTCTTTCACTAGAAAGTAAGCCCCGGGAGGGCAGGTACTTTCATCTCTTTGGTTTACTGATGCATACTAGAATAGTAACTTGCACATAGTAGAAGCTCAATCAATATTTATTGAATTAATGATTTAAAACCACTGATATTCACTGCAACTTCAAAAAAAGATAAATGCTATTATTTAAATCAACTTCTACCTTCACCAGGAGAACATCAACATAATTCTGAATAGGAAGAAAAGAATTGAGTTTTATGCCTGAGAAGTTTCCACCCCTTTCCCGAGTAAATCAGATATTTAAAAAAATATTTAGAAAATAATATATTTGACCTTTTTAGATGTAACTAAGTGATATTGAAGATATTGTAATAATCACATATCCAGTTTCAAATTCTGACTGAAACACAATTTAAATGTTCACAAGATCTCAGGTAAATTATTTAAAAAAAATATTTATTTCTATCTCTACTAGCTAAATATACTTTTAACCTGAATATCTTTTGTTATAAGCATTATATTCTATGAATAAAACAAGCAGAACAATTAAATAAAAATTCTATTAATGAAAATGATAACAAATATAAGAATCCAGGATGACCTTAGAGATAAGGGCAACGATAGCTCTGTGATCTAGGTAGATGTCTGGCATAGTTAAGGAAGATGGATGAGGCAAACTGGTCTAGTAAAGGTAGGGGAAAATCCCAAGGCCTCAAAGTGAATGTGAGTCAGTTGATGTTTCAGCTATCCCAGGAAGCCAGAGAGCTGTCACCCTCAGCCCCTTCAGAAGACAGCCCCATGACATATTTCAACTGCTAATAAGAACTGACTGTTGTTTGATCTATTTCAGAGGAGTTGAGGGTCCACTGCTGCTTACTAAAGCACAGGCTCTTGGTAAATTCAGAAAAATGTCATTCAGATTTACTCTTGGGTGCTCACTCTATAAAAACTTGTCACCAGAGATCTTAAAGAGTATTAATATTCCTAACTAATAATGTCTATTCCAATGTAAAAAACAATTCCTAAGAAAGAATACTATAATTCTTTGCAACTAGAATATGCAAGGTAAATGTCAATTGATTTGGCATTACTTGACAAAGGTCTTAAAATTAATTTCTAGGTATTTATGCAGAGAGAATAATCACACACACACACATATATAACTTTAATTCTAAGGATCAATATAAATAGTAGAAAAATATAAACAATCTCACTGTTTAGAAATAGGGGATTTATCGTATCATTTGATACATCCATACATGTAGACTCATATTTTTATGAGGTTATTCAATATCTGATGACATGAAAAAAAGTTCATAATATATTAACAACTGAAATAAGCAGCTAATATTATATTATGAATTGTTGGACTTTTTTGAGCATTGAATTTTTATATACATACATACTTATGTGCATATATCCACATTATATGTCACAGCATATACATCTTATGTAATATATATGTGTGTCTGTATGTGCTTATATATTTATTTATTTATAGTGACAGGATCAATAGTAATAGTGAGTTTTAAGAGACTTATGAGTCCAAGAAAATTATATGCAACCATTTGTGCCTATTGGGCTTCTCCCCCCACCCCCTAGAAAGCTTCATCTAATTCTCAAAGGGCTGGTTATGAACCCTTTTTGCTTTCTCTATACCACTCACTTGTACAGAACAACCCCATCAGTGATATTCTGCATTAGGTGAACCAATGTTCCAGAGGAGGGAACAGAATGCCAGGAGTGTTAGGATGATGTACCAAAAGTTCTGGAAAGGAATGGAAAATGTGAAATGTAGTCCTCAAAAATTCCAATCACTGCTTTTAGCTGTGATAGCTGCATTTAAAAACTCTCAGCAAGGACACTGCGGTAGTGAACAGATTTTCAAGTTCTAGACCTGGCCAAGACTTTGGACAAATCACTTGACCACACAAAGTCTCAGTTTCCTCTTTGGTAAGAAGGCAGTATTGCCCACTTCCCAAGAGACCTTGCTTTTATGACACTATATAAAGACTTTGAAAAATACAAAATCTGTAGAAGAGACTAATTGACTCTATACTCCACAACCTTGGCAACTATAAGCATTAACCTTATATCTGGGATGTTCGGAGACCTGTGCCGTCCCTGAGTGCACAATGGAAGGAATGGATATGGCTGCTCAGGTTATGACCCACGTACTTGGAGTAGAAAAAGCTGCTGAGTGGTATGAGATCTATATTGCAAACATGAGAGTTCAGACACTGCATCTAGATGATCTAATTCATCTTTGCATCCCATGGTGGGTGTCGCTTGGGCTGGATTCCTCCCAGTGCTTTAGATGTGTGAGGAGAGGAGTCTGTGCCATAAAGTGCACAGAAAACTTTGGTGGCAGGTACAACCCATTATGTGGTAGGCAGACCTCCAAGTTCAGGACATCCCGAAGTAGCTAAAGACAGAGGAGAGAGGCCTTGGGACAATGAGCGTCCCACTGGGCCACCTCTACAGTGCTCATAAAAACTGAGAGCCCAATTTCTGCAAGTGATGTGAAAAACCATCAGGTAGAGAAGAATAAGGCAAAAGGGCTTTTGTCTGTAGTCCATACTTTTCTCTGAAAAGTATGCCTTTCCAAAGAAAATGTTTCATTATAATACCTTGTATAGTCCTGACGGCTAGAATTTAAAGTCAGTATTTTATATTCCATCACCCAATCAACCGCTTTTAGCCCATCATAAAGATTATAAACATGGAGAATATCTAGTATGTGAGTTACACAATAAGAAATAAACCTCACAGGCCTTCTGCACTGTCTGAAACATCCAGTTGGTGGAGAGTTTGTGAAAACTTGTCAGTTGATGAGCTAAAGGCCAGAAGCTCTAGATACTGATTGCCGTAGAATTTCAACTCTGAAAAGTAACTAACCCTTCAGATGCATATAAAATACCGACTTTGAATTTAAGCCATCAGGGTGATACAAGATGTTATAATGAAACATTTTCTTTGGAAAGGCATACTTTTCAGAGAAAACCCTGCCAGACAAAAATATTTGATTTTTTTCAAATATATGCAAAATGTTCCTGTGATGTTATTTCTAGATGCATAAATTACACAAATTATCTAGAAACTATGTTAAAATAAATACTGAGAAACTACCAAACTACCAACCAAAGAAAATAGATTGTCCCTCCCAGGCAGGGCCCGGCAGCTGAGCTCTCCTCTACATTACTTGAATCCAGAGTTCAGGCTTCAGAGGTTTAGACTAAGGAGGTAATTGGGAATGCAGCCAGCATACTGTAGGGACCAGCCAGCAGGGATTCCTGTGGAAAACAATGAACTGGTGCAATAAAGCTGGAAAGATCAATGAGGTGTCTTATGGAATGGAGGAGGAAAGTCTGCATGTGTCTCCAGGGCTTAGCGATCACAGGATGGTGAGAAAGCTGACTGCACAGTTAAGCATTGCAAGGAGATAAAGAGAATGCCTTGCCCAGAAGTAGAGCAAAGAATGAGAACATAGGTATTAATTATGCTTCCCACAGAATTAAGATCATGCAAAAATGAAGTTTTCTAAGTAAAAGACTTCTAACTAGAGAATGCGATGGGCATTATAAGCTTCTGTCTTGGAGAGAATATCAACGTATCCAGTGTTGTTTACACGAATGGAAATGTTAAACACTGGCCTACAAACTAAAAATTAGCCGAAACCGGTTTGGCTCAGTGGATAGAGCGTCGGCCTGCGGACTGAAAGGTCCCAGGTTCGATTCCGGTCAAGGGCATGTACCTGGGTTGCGGGCACATCCCCAGTGGGAGATGTGCAGGAGGCAGCTGATCGATGTTTCTCTCTCATCGATGTTTCTAACTCTCTATCTCTCTCCCTTCCTCTCTGTAAAAAATCAATAAAATATATTTAAAAAAAAATAAAATAAAAATTAAAACACTACTAGTACACTGAATTTAACAATAAAGACAGGGAGTAATTTGCCAGGGCAAGCCACTGAAGCAAATAATATAAACGAGTTCAACAGCTTATTCAATGCTGTTTAGAACAAAAAGAGAAAGGGAACTGGTTGCCAGCCAACACCTGACCTCAGTGAGACAATGCACTTGCTCTCCAGGAATAGCAATAGGTGGAGGCTGGAACAGGAGAGTATTGTAATGTAACGTTGTTTTGGAGGATGGTCTACAGGTCAGTTACTTCCGGCATTTCATCCTTTGGGTTGACTGGCATATCACCAGCAGCTCTGATCTCTTTAAGTTTAAGAATGAGGCTTTACCTGTGGATTTAGTCTGATTCCCAGCACTTCTAGTTTCAAGACAAGAAAGTTTCTTATCATTTGCTCCGGCATAAACTCTAACAGACATTCCTAACCAGGAATCAGTCTCACATAAAAACCAAAAGAGCCCAGGTACATATTAAATTCATGTTTAAAATTTATGCCATTTTTATACCAACTATTACCATTGCGACTGCCTACTTCTTTCTTACAGTCAACCAAATTGCTAGGAGGCAACCACTTGGAGTGCCATATAAATTCACAATAGTTCAAGCAAGAAGGTCATATAAATACAGGTGTCAAAAATATTAAAATTATCATCAAAATGCCATTATTAAACATCTGATTATACGTTAGCTCTGTAAGTCATGCTGTAACTTATACTATAGAGCAACGTTTTTGTCTACTTGGAGTTCTCATTGAAAGACGAGCTATGAAAAATGCTCAAAATGCACAAGCCTTTGGGGAAAATAATCAGATCTTGAACAAACAGGCGAGGCTTTTGTATAATGTCAGGTGAAATGTCAGCTTACTCAGGAGTGAGAGAGAAGTGGGTATGTACATGATGAGGGAAAAAATCAAGTAGGTTATCCATGAAAATTCAGTGTCCTAGTAGAACAGGGTGAAAGAAAAACGAATTCTTGTCTATTTCTGCTTCTCTATCAAGGAAGGCATGTTGGACTTAACATCAAGCCAGAGTAAAAACTGCATATTGATCTGTCAGTTTTACTGAAAATACTTGGAGAAAATGCTTTAAGTAATCAAAACATTCTATCATAGCAAAATAAATGTAAATATATTATGGAGTTAAATGCAAAAATTTCATAAATTTTATTTTTTTCTCTCTTTTTTTAAAAAATTTACCTTTATTGTTGTAAGATACTCCCTGTTTCCCCCATTGACACCCTCCACCCCACTGTCATGCTCCTCCCTCTGCCCCCAGCCTTCACTGCACTATGGCCTGTGTCCATATGCATATAAATTATTTGGTTAAACACGCACCCCCCCCTGCTTCCCTCTGAGATTCATTAGTCTGTTCAATGCTTCCATGTCTGAAAATGGATAAGACTCCAAAAAAAATGCATTTTGTCATGGTTGCTTAAATAACACCTCACCTTGCTCATGATCATGTTTGCTGCAGTCCATCATTAAGAACATTTTTTTAAAATAAATTTTTATTGATTTCAGAGAGCAAGGGAGAGGGAGTGAGAGATAGAAATATCAATGATGAGAGAGAATCATTAATTAGCTGCCTCCTGCACGCCCCACTCTCGTGACCGAGCCCTCAATTTTGGCATGTGCCCTTGATCGGAATGGAACCTGGGACTCTTCAGTCTGCAGGCTGATGCTCTATCCACTGAGCCAAACCAGCTAGGGCAAGAACATTTCTTCACCAAATTTGGGGAAAACCCTAAATATATTTGGGGTGATTATAAAGTAAGAAGTGATAGAAATGTTATACAGAGCAGTTTCTGCTGTTTCATAAACTAGCAAGGCAGGTACCTAGCAATGGTGACAAACACCAGATCCTTCACAAATGAGGAGTATGTCCCTAAAATAATATTCACAATTGTATTGTCACATTCCAGAAAATGTGTCAAGACGCAATGCAAAGAGAAACCACTTCATTATTCTTTAATCAAAGGGAGGGGGACACTTCAACTGAAGCATAAGCATTGGATTATCTATTTCTATCCATGGAGATAATTATAAAAAAAATGAGAACAATGTCAAGACAAGATATTAAAGAGGATGCCACTGAAAATGTCAATGATCCATTTCAAAAGCAATTTCACAAACTGGCTCTTTACGACTATATGGGTTCTTGAGTTCTTTCTCTTTTTCTATTCTTTTTGGTTCAGCCTTTCCCTTCCCCCCTTCCTCCAACATGTGTGATTGCAGAGGAGAGGAGGGTGGGTGAGGTGGATGAATGGTGATGGGGAAAAAAGAAAAGAAAAGAAAAGAAAAGAAAAGAAAAGAAAAGAAAAGAAAAGAAAAGAAGCAAAAAAAAATATGGAAATAATGAATGCCTAGGTATGTCCTTTCTTCCTTAAGAGTCATGAAAGAAGAGATAGAATGGAAATGGGGACAGTGGGCAAGTGGCAGAGAACACAGACATAACTATTTTATGAATATGGGAAAATAGAGGCAGCTAACACCATCTTCAAAGAAGCAAGAATACTAGTTGGAATCCAAGAGCCTTAAAATGGCCTGTCCCACTTTTCTCCTACTAGTTTTGGGTGAAATTGCACAATTAGAGGCAGGATGGTATATGATGATAATAATAATAGAAGAAATTAAACAATGCACCATGGGACTCCAAAATAGGAAGAGCTTAATTAACTAGATGTCTCTCAGGGGTGTTTGTATTTATAGACATTCCTATAGTAGCGAATGAAAGTTTCTGTCTTCTGAAGGAATTGTAGCCACCATGACAGCTGGGAATATTGCTAGGGCAGTAGGTCCTTGCTAATAACGCTAAAGATAAAGGTCAACTCCATCCTCTTCCTTTATCCTCAAACATTCTAGTTCTGCTTTTCTTACTCCTTTTCAGGAGCTGAAGGGAGGGAAAAAAGATCCATAGTTTCCTCAAGGCAGAAGCTATTTCTTCTTCACTTAGAATTCTCAGTGCCTGTGCCCATGGGAGGTAATAAGTGCTTTCTGAATTGAATGTATCAAAAATAAGAATGGGAGGCAAACAGCAGTTCTAGGTCATAAATTTAATTAAGGTGAGGGAAGGAAACTCCAACATCAATCGGAAGAGAAGAAAACAGAAAGGAGTGGGCGGGGAAAAGGAAAAGCAAAAGAAAGAAGTGAGGAAACATTAAGAGGCCACAGAAAAGGGAGTTCTGAGTGAATAACATCATGATTATTGCTTTTGAGGCACCATAAGTGAAATGTTAAAAAAACAAAACAAAACAGCAACCTATGAGCTCCCTAAGAGGAAGTGTTGCATGCTGAATAATTGCAAAGACTTCATAACAAATGAGTTTAAAGTTAGTAATAATTTTTTTCCTCACATTTACACTTTTAATGCTGACAGAAAGTATTGATTGTTGATAATAAAAGTCTTTCTTACAGCTACTCATAAAACAACCTTGATATGAAAGAGCAGATAAATGCCATTCATTATATATCTAGGATCCAGGGATACTCTCACTGGGGAAAATGCAAGGTGAGGTTCCTGGCATTAGGGCCTTGGGGTCCCCTGTTGTTTAGTCTCTGAATGTATTTGCCATGTGGCCAACAAATCCCTAAAGCTGAGTGTTCCTGGGGTAGGGTCTGTAGAACCTCAGTGAGTAGCTTCTTTCCCCCTTGCCTGTTCCCTTCGCCACACACATGACAGAGCAGCATGGCATTGAATGGGTCAGTTGCATTGAGCTTGTTAGTCCCATCCTTCTCTCCTGACATTTGAAGCAGTTGATTTATCTTCTGCCGTGGGCAGCAGAGACAGCAACGCCACGTGAAAAATAGAGATAGAGCCTGCCGTGGATGGTTCTTTGGGAGAGTCCATTGAGACAGAGGGAGGAAAGGGAAGGCAGAGTTCCCTGTTTGGTTGTCTGGGTTATATATCCTGTTTCCAATCTCCCTTCTGGGGCTACCATACAACATGGAAACAAAAACAATGGCTATAACCAGTGTAGCAACACATGGTCCTATAGCAAATCTTCATACAGATTGCTTAAAATTGTCATACTATTTATTCGCTCTGTCATTGAAAAACTATTTAAAATCCTGTACTCTGGTAACTGAACATTTAATGTGTCGGTCCAATCACTGTCATACATGAAAGCACTATCTATCTGTAGCGGATCATGGTTAAATGTAACTTTCCGAGGAATGAGCCGATGCTGCCAGAATCTACGTCTGTAGCTGTGCTTCTGTGGCAATGGCCGAGCTCAAATAATCTCACCCATGGTTCTGTTCACTGAACTGACCTGAAGGGCTTAATGCATGTTGAACATTAAATACTCTACAAGTGTTAAGTGTAATTTCATAAACACCTAGAAAAAACAATGAAGTCTTAAAGGCGGTTATTATCTGTTTTTCACCTGATGAAACTAATACTTTAGGTGACAAGTATAGTTTTCATGTGTTCATTGGATGCTGGCAGGCTCCCTGTCAGATGGAATCATGTGAAACCATACTCAGCTGAAACTTAGGGAGACATTGTGGAAATCAGCATCAATTGACTCTTAGGGAAGAAGTAAAATGCATATTCAGATGCACTTTGAAGGAAACTGTTTAATCATGATTACTAATGAACATGAGTAATTTGAGGTCAAATGAATTTGCATTCTAAAACTTTGAAGCTGTCTGCCCTAAACTAACATTAGAACAACAATACCACCACCATTTAACAGGCTAGATTCTAGAATATATGACACTTTGCATTTAAATGGACAAATGCTCAGAAAGGTTGCTGACATACTTGGTTAAGATTTAATTAAAACGAATTTTGGAAGCATACTATTGGCACACACATGTGCGGATACCCTGGAGTTCCAAACTAGATTGCCATTTTTGTCGCCATTGTTAACATGAGAAAATCAATTTAAAGTAAAGCCAGGGGCCTGTGGATGAATGAACCTCTGATTTAACATACAAACTTTTGTGTGCATTTTTCTGAGGAGTCATAGTTTCATAGGAAACAGAAACTTTCAAATGTTACCAATTCTGGTGATGTCTAGACTGACTAAATATATCATTAAATCAACTGCCTAAATATATGCCATTCTGTCAGCTTCTCATGTGGGTTTATAACATCAGCCTCACCACACTCAATTCAAAGCCTCTCATCTGGTGGGTGCTTCGTATATGTTTGCTATTGATAATAATGACAATAGTCCAAGCCATGATCTCATTTTCTAGACTATGGTCCTTTCTTTACTGTCAAGTTTGTCTGTAAGCCAGCAAGGTTTTAATTCTCTCTCATCTTGGCAATAAACCTGTCATTGTAATCAGGTCAGACATAAACATTTCCAAGGCTAGCATACAAATGTCTTCTCTTGCATGCAAGCTTGCCTCATTCTTGATTCTCTCCATCATGACAGGAAGACCATCTTGTATATCATCTGTCCATTTGCAGACCAAATGGTCTACAAGGACAGGGCATCTACATTTTGCCAAGTTTACTTTGCAAACCAGTGTCTGGTTCAAGATTAAGGCAGAGATAACAAATTTTTCTTCTCAACAGCAAGAGAAATATACTTTTTCTTACTTTTCAAACAGATTATTATAGATTTTTAAAATGTGCATCAGAACAATAGATATCTAAAGCATTTAGAATAGACCTGATCCCCAGAGTAAAACTATCCAAACATGTTTCTCTGCTTATGTCTATGTAAAATATGTTCCTAAATATTTAAGTGTTTTTCTTCTTCCTAAGAATGTATATTTTTAAAAATTTACTTATATTTCTAAAAATGAGTTTTTTCATTTAAATTAAAAAAACCCTCAAAAATACCAAAGAGACATAATCCAATGAGTGCTTACAATTTGAACCATATTATATACCATTATTCTTACTGTATCAATAGCCAAACTATGCCTTAGGTGTAAATATAGAAAAATGGTGTCTTAACCAATATTTTTAATAGAATATTTTAGTGTTTTGGGTGTCTACAGTTTAGCTTTTAACTATGTGTCATATATGCTTGCTCTAATAATTTAAATGTTATGAAAATATGGGTTTAGAATATTAGAAACACACCATAATCCCACCCCAAAATGGATAGTTACCCTTACCAGCTTGGTATACATTAGCAATATACTAATGTATTATTATTTTAACTAGTGGCCTGGTGCACAAATTTGTGCACATTAAAAGGAAATTAATTAGCAGAAATATTTTAATATCGCTATTTGCCCTTTCTCTATAATAGAAGTGTCAACCAAGTTCACAATTGGCAATGACAGATCGAAACACATGCGTGCGATTGGCACCAGCGAGAACTTTCTATGTAGAGCAATTGCATGAGTCAACTTAGCCTTTTATATATATAGAATAAACTTGCTTAATTAGACCTGCTTTCTGATTTAGCAAAACTTTCTCCAGCCCAGTGAAGCACCCCAACTTCTCTTTCAGGTAATTGTCAGCAACACAGCAGTAAATATCAACACAAAGCAGATTATTATTGTAGAGCACGCAGGGAGAACAAAGGGTAAAATATTCAACTGCAGCAGTGTTTGACTATATTCTGTGCAGTGAGAAAACCTGAAGTCATTTTCAAGTTCCACCATTTCTTACTTCTTTTCAGTCAGGTCAAGTTTCTAAGCTTTCTAAATCTCTATTTTCCAGCTAATGAAAAGAAAATAGGGTTCCACTGAGTCTCCTCTCTACTTACTCTAGGACTTCTGTGAGGATCAAATGAGATGAGGCATGGGAAAAGACTTCACAGACATTTGGTTAAAGTGTAAAATGTTTCTACCTGGCTATAAAGCAAGTTGTGTTCCTGGGCTGAAGAAACTCCAAGGAGGCTAGTCGCTAAGGAGAAGAAGCTGGATGTTACTATGTGATGTCATTACCTGGCGCCAACAGAAACCATTTCCGGGCTGGGCTGGGCTGGACTGTGGGCTGCATTTTGTGCTATGGGGTCTCAGCAGCGTTGGCTGCGATTTGGTGGGCTGTTGCTTTGTGGTGTTGGCAGGGCTTGTGTCCACTTGGGGGAAGTTGGGTGCTGCTTTGTGGGTGTCAGTTCCATGGTGCCATTTCTCTGTAAATGGCCAGTGTGTCACAGAAGCTCCTGAGGTGAGCTTCTGCCCTCTGGTGGTCAGGGTGCATTATAGCAACCAGTTGGATGGACACTTAGAATATTAGCCTTTTATATATATAGATAATATGCGACAGTTATTAACAGAAAAATAAAAATATTTTGTCACCTTCTTTTTCATTTGATATTTATTTGATGCCTTTCCATGTCAGTGCATGTTAGAACTATCTTATTCCAGATTGCCTTTTTCATCATTAAAGAGCATTATGATGTTCCATTATATGGATTTACTATAAGTTATTAAACTAATTCCTACTGACATAGTCTTTGGAAGGCTTCTGATTTTTCTTTACTCTCAATTTATCAGGGAACATCCTTTATTCAACTATATCAGTGTTTCTGTAGAACAGCTTCAGAGAGATAGAAGATTCAAAGGAATTAATACTTTAATAAATATTGCCAAGTACCACCCTTAAAGCATTGCAAAGAATTTACATGTCTATAATATATAAGAAAATAATATATAGGAAAATCTGCCCTATATACTTGTCAAGGTTTTTAAAATCATGCAAAAACAACTTTTTAAAGCTGGGGCAACAAACTCAGATGCCTTCAGGGCCAGACAGATGATAAAATAAGTTAAATAGGCTAGAGTAAGAAAGTGAGCAGTAGAAATTCAGCAAATGTAATTTAAAAAAAAGAAACAACTATGATATCTAAACAAAATATATCTTCAGCTTTCAGGCAGCCAGTTTTCAGGCCTTGTCTAAATGTAAAACATCCTTCAATTTTAAAGCACAGATGTTCCTTTACCAGGAAAAGCAGTAAAACCTTTGATGAGATACTTATTTTTATTACATACATCTTATTATCACCTTATTTTCTTACTTTATATATTTTTCAAATTCTGCAGTTATGAGAAGAATCATTCTTGCCTAGATTTAGGATGCATTGTATGTTGTATTGATTTTATTAACACAAATCTATAATAGGTATGTTGAAAACAACAAAAATGTTGTCTAGTATTTTACCTATTTATAAACACAAATTTCTAACTTGTCTTTAGTGTAAAGCCTTTTATTTTAAACACTAGTGGCCTGGTGCATGGATTCGTGCACATTGAAAGGGAATCTGGTGCATGTGAACCAGATTCGGGGCTGACAGGGCCCCAGCAGCAAGCTAACCTACCAGTCGGAGCATCTGCTCCCTGGTAGTCATTGCATGTCATAGCTATCGTTCAAACAGTTGAATCGTCGCACGGGTGGGGTGGGGGGTGTGTGTGTCCCTCAGCCTAGCCTGCACCCTCTCCAATCTGGGAACCCTCTCAAAATCCAGGACTTCTGGCTCCCAACTGCTTGCCTGCCTGCCTGTCTGATTACCCCTAACTGCTTCTGCATGCCAGCCTGATCACCCCCTAACCACTCCTCTGCTGGCCTGATCGATGCCTAACTGCTCCCCTGCCGGCCTGATTGCCTCTAACTGCCCTCCCCTCCAGGCTTGGTCATCCCCAACTGCCCTCCCTGCAGGCCCAGTTACCCCTAACTACCTTCCCCTGCAGGACTGGCTTCCCCCAGCTGCCCTCCCCTGCTGGCCTGATAGCCCACAACTGCCCTCCCCTGCAGGCCATCTTGTGTCCACATGGAGGTGGCCATCTTTGACCACATGGGGGCAGCCATCTTGTGTGTTGGAGTGATGGTCAATTTGCATATTGCTCTTTTTTATTAGATAGGATAGATAATATTATTTAATACTCTTATTATTCACATATCAGTAACAGAGAAATAGAAACGGAATATTACCTGTTCTGAATAGAAGCGATAACCTGCTAAACTTTATATTTAACCTGGTAAGACAGACTTGAGAAGAAAAAAGAAATTCCATTATTTTAGCTTGACAAAAAACAGAAGAGGCAAATTCTAGTTTCTTTTTGGTAACTGTGGCTATCATGTGTCTGTGAGAAAGGATGAAGGCCATGGAGAAAATTGGTGCAGCTCTTATTTTTCTAGTCCCACTGCATCGATAAACCTCTAGAAGTTTCAATACACGGAACACAATGTGAGTGTGAGGCAGCTTGGTTCCTGTTAGCACTCGCTGTGCCCTTTAACCTCTGAGACTGTCAAGTGGAGATGGCTAAGTAAGGGATTCCCGTTGCTATGGACAGCACTGAAAAAATCTAGTTTAAAGAAGAATAGTTCCTCAGTCAGCCTTAGACGAGGGCGATGATAATTAAGAAGGAGAGTTTGGAAATGAGCCAAACTATGATGGCCAAATAAAATATATCTTTTCTTATGTTATATTATTCATATATTGTACTTTTGTATTGTTGACTGTTTTTTATGCCATATTTCTGTCTATAAAGGACTAAAAAATAAAATATCTAGAAATAAAATAATGCATAAAATAGCAGCCAATTTTTAAACAATTAATAATTTATATTGTATTTAACAAAAAGATAAAGTCACCACCACTGCTGGATGTAGAAGAAATGGTTATATGAATATTGACAATTGGAAATCAAACCTATGTTAAAGACAATTCCTAAGTGTTTGTGCTCAAATCATATCATATTATCCTGTTTTGAAAAATCATTTTGATAAATACAATAACTTTAATACTAAGAGATAGTTAAAGGTGTTCTGAAATAGGTTCTATCTGTTAGTTTTATTTTTTCTTAATATATCAGGCCATATGAGAAATATCTCATAGCATATATTCATTTCTTTAGATTCTTAAAAGCAATCATGAGAAAAATAACATTGTTCAGGAAACGTATGCTTTAGAGTAGGACAAAATTGTCCAAAAGTAACACAAATTTTTAGATGCTTATATTTGGCTTGATATTAAAAGCCTAAAGAAACAGCTAAATTAAAATACGCTCTGCTTAAAATAAAGGGCAGAAAAATATTGAGCTATAATAATTTATATGCAAAGAAATCCAAAAGAGCCTCCTAATTCATCATGCTCGTAACATTAAAAAAAACTAATTAGAAAAGGAAAATGTTTTCCATCATCTGGTGATATTTTTAGCTATATACTTTCAACTTTACCCTAAAAACAACACAAAAACAGCTTGGAAATATTTTATTTATTCCATTTGTATATCTATCTTTCCTTATTAAAATCATAAATATGACTTTTTTATATTTTTTCTATATTCTTTGTCTGAAATTATAGATGACTGGAACCCACTATAATTTTATTAAAATTAGAAGAGTCATTCTCTATAAGATAATCCAACTTATTTGAATGGAATTCTACTGGTTTAGACCTCTGGCCCTTCTATCAGATTGGTAGTGGAACTAATTGACAGATATCCCAAAGCTATATAAATTGGGCAGCTTCTTGTAAAGAGAATTTTTAGAGGACTTTCAAGTTATGAGCTTTTAGAATTGAGGTCAACAAACATACTCTATCATCAAAATTTCACTAGCTTTGAAAATGTATACTCCCTTTTGTGAATCCTCATAGATCTTCTACTTTATGACAATGTTGCATTTTTAGCTACCTTTGGGAAACTATAAGTATGCATCTGTTCTTATTCCTCAACATTTAAAACCATTAGTAATCATGAATGTTACTTTAGTATAAACTTCTTCTCCATTCCTTTCTCTCAAATTCCGTCTAACTCTCATACACATTGAGTTTAATAAATGGGAGAAAGGTAATTTTTCACCATAATTCAAATTTTAAATCATTTCACAACTAACTTCATAAAGGTGGGTAGGAGTTTAATAAAATTTAATCTCAGTTAAGTTCAGCAAAGTGATATGCCATATTCTTGCTCTTTTGAAACCTCAGTGTGATGGTCTTCACCTATTTTAAATTATACATTTCACCAGTAACAAAGTGATTTTGCACGCACATCACTACTACATATGTGTATATATATATATATATATAACTGTACAAATTATCTAAATTATGAGAACACTTAAACATAGAAGTTAGAAATGATGAAGAAATATAGATATAAATACTATGCTTCTCAAAAGATATCTTTGCTTATCCCACAGGTTTTATGCATTATATTTTGGAGGTCTCTGGTCTTAAGGGAAGGTTAACATGCAAATAGATAATTTGAATAAAGTGATCAATTATCTCATAGATAGTAAATACAAGATGCTAAAATCTGAAAAAAGCTCAGAAAAGACTTTCTGGAGGGGGCTCTAAACCGTTAAATATAAAGAGAGATTTGATTTTGGGTGGTGAACACAATACAATACACAGATGATGTATTACAGAATTGTATACTTGAAACCTGTTTAATTTTATTATTTATCAATGTCATCCCAATAAATTTAATATTTTTTTTAAAAAATTAAAAATAAAGAGGGTTTAATGAAGCAAATAAAAGGTAGGGAAGGATGAAAAGAAGAGCATTTCAACCAGAAAAAACATCTATGTAAAAGCACAAAGTTATGAAACCAAGATGTGTTTTCAGGAAATTTAGAGACTACTTGAAAACACCAAGAAGGCAATAAATTAAATCTACACCTTACTACTCAGGCTTAACCACTTTTTTATGCATATACACATACACATATTCATTTAAATAATCACCCCTTCCTTCTATACATATACATGATTTAATAGCATCACACTGTGAAAACTGTTCTGTAAGTAAAAAGGGAGGCTATAAAATAGCTTTGAGAGTATGCTGCTGGAATTCCCTTATTTTAACTATCTCATATTGTTACTTTGAATAGATTTTATTGTTGTTGTTAATCCTCACTTGAGGATGTTTTCCCCATTGATTTAGAAAGAGTGGAAGGGAGGGTGTGGGTGGGGAGAGAGGGAGAAACATCAATGTGAGAGAGACACATCGATTGGTTGCCTCCTGCAAGGCACCAGGACGGAGCTGGGGATTGAACCTGCAACCTGTAACCCAGGTACATGCCCTTGTCCAGGAGTCAAACCTGCGACTCTTCAGAGTGGGCTGACATTCTATCCACTGAGCAACACTGGCCAGGGCCTGAATAGATTTCTAATGACTTATTTTTTATGCCATAGTCATGCAGAAGTTTCCCATTTTCATTGTTTTACATTTCAAATAAACATCTTTGTACACATAGCTTTGTGTTCATTAACTGATTATTTCATTAAGGTTTTAAAGATTTGGAACCCTTAGGTCAAAGGATATACAAAAAGTAAGGTTATTTGATACACAATGACAAATGGTTTTCTAGAAAAGTTAAACCAAATTACCTGCATATCCTTAGAGTATGACATGTTTTATCTTCCCACATCTTCATCAACATTGAACATCTATACTAATAAAAGGTTAATATGCTAATTAGACCAGACATCCTTCCGGACAAAGCCACGGTGGCAGGGGCTGAGGCAGAGGTGGTTAGATGCGATCAGGCCGTGAGGGGGGAGCAGTTAGGGGGCGATCAGGCCAGCAGAGGTGGTTAGGGGAGATCTGGCCAGCAGGGGAGCAGTTAGGGGCATCAGGCTGGCAGGCAGAGGTGGTTAGGAGTGACCAGGCAGGCAGGCAGGTGAGCAGTTAGGAGCCAGCGGTTCCGGATTGTGAGAGGGCCTAAACCGGCAGTTGGACAGCCCCCAAGGGGTCCTGGATTGGAGATGGTGCAGGATGGATTGAGGGACCCCCACCCCATGCACAAATTTTGTGCACCGGGCCTCTAGTATTTATGATAATAATCCACATGTGAGTGTTGACAGTGGGCCAGCCTCTGTGTCTACTTTATTAATAAAGCATCTCAATATTAGAGAGTTTAAACCAGGGCTGGGCAAACTACGGCCCGCGGGCCGGATCCGGCCCTTTTGAAATGAATAAAACTAAAAAAAAAATAAGACTGCACCCTTTTATGTAATGATGTTTACTTTGAATTTATATTAGTTCACACAAACACTCCATCCATGCTTTTGTTCCGGCCCTCCGGTCCAGTTTAAGAACCCATTGTGGCCCTCGAGTCAAAAAGTTTGCCCACCCCTGGTTTAAACAGTTTGTCTAAATCCTCATGGAGAATTGGAGAATTGGAGAATTGGAGTCTAACCTTAAAAATGATGCTCTTTGTCAGTATGCTATTTCCCCAAGTTTTATATGTTTATATGACTAATAGAGGCCCGATGCACGAAATTCGTCCATTGGGCCTGGCCCTCACAGCCACGGTGGCTTGCCTCCATCCTCGCAGCCCCAGCTTCATCCGGAAGGTCATCCAGAAGGTTGTTTGGCTGTCTGGTCTAATTAGCATATTGTGCTTTTATTATTATAGATTACATATCAAACATTTTTGATTACTAGTTATGTTGAGTATTTTCTTTCAGGTTTAGAGGTCACCAGAAACTCTTTCATAAGAAGTTACCATAAGGCCTAACCACAGAAGTGTATATTTTCTTAGTGATATCTAATATTCTATATTTTAATAATCTTGACCACTTTTATCTTACATATGCAATGAATATTTTCTCAAGTGTCTTTTCTTATTTAAGTTGAATTTGGAGCATTTTTAATATACATCAATTTTCCAATCAAAATCTTAACAAGATTTTTTGGAGATATCACCAAGCTGATTCTAAAATTTATAAGACAAGGCAAAGGAATTAGAATACCAAAGCAATTTTTTAAAAGAAGAGGATGCACACAATTATCTCAAAACTTACTCTAAAGCTATAGTAATCAAGGCAGTGTGATAATGGGAAGAAGTAGAGGCCAGAAATAGACCACATCAATATGACTCATTTTTGACAAAGGTGCAGAGGCAATTTTATGAAGAGAAGATAATCTTTTAAAAATAGTGATGGAACAATTGGATGTCTGTATGCAAAATATTGAACTTCATTCTCTTACCTTATACAAAGATGTACTCAAAATGAATCATATACCTAAATGTAAAATATAAATTAAACATGTAGAAGAAAAATAGGTGAAAAATTTGTGCCCTTGAGGAGTTAAGCAAAAAGCTGTTAGATACAACATGAAAACCAATAGCCATCAGAGAAATAATTTGATAAATATGACTTCATCTTACTCTGTGAAAATGGCCAAGAGGACAAAAAACAAGCCACAGATGGGAAAGAAAATGTTTGCAAATTGCACATCTCCCAAAAGATTTTTATCCAGAATATTTATAAAGAACTCATAAAACTCAACAATGTAAAACAACTCAGTAAAAAATTTGGAAAAATAAAATACACAAAGAATAGCTCTTAAAACTCAACAAAAATTTAAAAATGGGTGAAAGGCACCTCATCAAAGAACATACACAGATGGAAAATGAGCATAAGTAAAGACATTCCACATCATACGTCATCTGGAAAATGAAAATTAAACAATGAGATGCTACTACATACTGATTACAATGGCCCAAATCCAAAACACTGGTAACACCACAGGCTGGAGAGAAGGTGGAGCAAGAGGAACTCCTATTCATTGCCAGTGGGAATGCAAAATGGTACAGGCACTGTGGAAGACATTTGGTGATTTTTTTACAAAACTAAAAATAATCTGACAATATGACTTACCAATGGCACTCTTTGGTAGTCACTAAAAGGAATTGAACACTTATCTCCATGGGAAAACTGTACATAAATGTTTCTAGAATTTTTATTCATAATTGCCAAGACTTAAAGCAACCAAGATGTTCTTCAGTAGATGAATGGATAAATAAAGTGTGGTACATCCAGACAATGAAATATTTTTCAGCACTACACAAAATGGACTATCAACCCACAAAAAGACATGGAGCAACCAATGCATATAACTAATTGAAAGAAGCCAATCTGAGAAGGTTATCCTATATAATAAAGAGCTAATGTGCAAATGGTCATCACGCCTTGCACCCTCACGCCAGGGCCGGGGGACCTAAGGCCATGCCCCCCACCCTGGTGTCAGGGCCAGCGGACCTGAGGCTGGACTGGGGGACCTGTGGCCATGCCCCCCACCTGGCGCCAGAGCGGGGGCCTTGAGGCTGTGCCCCCTGCCCGGCCGGGCTTGATGGGGGTGGGGCCAGCTGGGTCTGTGTCTCGTGCAATTTCGAGGCACACGTGGGTGGGTGGGGACTTGACTCCGGGTCTCATGGCATGCCCCAGACTCTGACAGGAAGGAGACTTTCATAAGCATTTTACTAATTTTCTTTCATCCCTGACACTTCTATTATAGAGAAAGGGCAAATAGCAATATTAAAATGTTTCCTCTAATTAATTCCTTTTTAATGTGCACGAATTTCGTGCACTGGGCCACTAGTATACTATATGGTTCTAAGTATATAACATTCTGGAAAAGGCAACACTAGAGAAACAATAAAAAGAGCAGTGGTTGCCAGCACTTAGGGTGTATAAAGGAGGGTTGAATAGGTAGAGCACAAAGGATTTTTAGGGCAGTCTAAATACTCTGTATAATATACTACAATGATGGATACATGTCATTATACATTTGTCTAAACCCACAGAATGTACAACACCAAGAGTGAATCCTCAGTAAACTCTGATGTGTCACTGTATGTCATACATTGTAACAAATGTACTCCTCTGGTGGGGGATATTGGTAATGAGGGAAGATATGCATATGTGTGGGTGGGGAATGGATATCTGCACTTCTCACTTTTGTACTGTAATATGTACATCTTAGCTTAATTGAAGAACAGGGTTGGAGTCATTCCATCTATGTTAACAATAAAGTCATAAGAGTGGCTCTACTTGACAAGGAAGAGCAGGGAAAATAGATGAGCAATAAGCTTAGGGTAGATCTCTCAGAAGTCGTTTGAGTAAAAGAACTTTTGTGGGCACATTATTTGGCCTACAGAGTATTGTTTTCAATTCGCTGTCTCCACTCATTTATACTACCTATTGCCTCCTCATCGTATTTGAGTTTGCGATTCGTGACTTTCTGAAAGGACAGAGAAAGAAGAGCCTGTGGAAAGGCCTTTACAAAAGGGTGTACAAGGTGTGCAGCCAGCCTAGAGGGAGGGGTGGCACAACAGCCTGGGGAGTGAAAGAAGAAAAATGAAGTTAACAGTGCCAAATACCCCTGAGAGAGCCAGTCAAGATAAGGACTGTGGGTCATCTGTGCCTTTAGAGAGAGCATGCTCTGTTAAATGGGGTTAGAAATCAGATCACACTATGCTGAGGGGGTGACTGAATCTTAGAAACTGGAGATAATGCTTGCAGATTGCACTGGAGACTTTGAATGGGTTGGAGAGGAGAGAGATTGAACGGTAGTGGCGGTGAAATCCAGAGGAGAGAGAGGTCAGCTGGTTTTTGTTTGCCAATTTCCTGTTTTGGATAGAAGTTTGAACAATGTGTACAGGTTGAAGGAAATGGGCTAGCAAAGAAGGAAAAGTTGAAGATAAAGGATAGAAAGAAAAATAACTAATGGCAAAAGCCTCGGCATCAGGAAGAGGGAATAAAATCACACACAGCCTTTGCCTTCAATAGCGGGAAGGGCACCTGATCCTTTAAGACTGGAGGAAAGAAAGTAAGAATGTTGTTAGATGTAGCCATTTGATACTGGAGAGGATTGCAAGGATGCACAAATGGTTTCCACACAATGACCTCAATTTTCTTTTTAAAATAGCAGGTGCACTGAGAGCGAAAGGGAGAGACTATATGGCTTAAGTGGAGTGATAAACTTTTGAAATAGTGGCTGACCACAGTCAGAGGGAAAGGATTAGTGAATGTTATTGCGAGGCTAACTCAGATTAGAAAACCTTAAGTCTGCAGGCTGGTATATTTTGCTCCTGTAGCATTCAATGTGCCTGGATATGAAAAAGAGAAGATTCACTATAGTTTGGATTCAAGGTTGAATGTATAATGTAAGAAAGGACAGGCTGTAGAAATGTAAAGGCTCATGTCCAAGCTAAATTCCAAGCAAGACTTGGAGAACATAGAAAGATCTCAAAGAAAACCTGAGAGAACAAAGATGTAATTTTATTTGTAACCTAACACCATTCCTGACCTAATCTCATGTTTTTATTTTATTGTAGTCCTTTTCCCTAATCCCTTTTCAAACTGATTTTATATTCACTCTTCTTATTTTGTAAGACACATTTTAGATACAAGGTCAGGTATAAGCAAATAAAAGACAACTAAAAACACAGATGGTCAGACAGAAGTCAGTTTTAATTTAACAAGGGAGGCTGGAACTTAAAGCATCTCAGATGAGTTTTAATTGAGAGGAAGATGCTGCGGGTGGTTAGGAGGATTTGTGGTTGATGTGGAGTAGACATTTATTGAGGTTGTGGGAGTTAGGCTTTAACCTGGTTCTCATCCTGAGATAATTTTGTCCTGAAGGGACATTGGGCCATGTCTGGAACCATTTTGGGGAGAGTGGAGTAGTACTGGCGTGTAGTGCCAGGGATGCTGCTTCACACCCTACAATGTCGGACAGCCACTACAGGATTATCTGACCAAAATATCAGTCGTGCTCAGTTTGAGAACCTTGGTTTAGATACATTATAAACATGATAGAAGGATGAGAATGGCCATAAATCATCCGGAGAACCATTGAAAAAGGTAGAGAAGGAGGAACTATCCAGAGCATCACCATGCCAGGTGATGTGAGGTTCAAAGACATCTATTTGTGGCTTGTGAGAGAATGGAAGAGTTATTGTTTGGAAAAGTTTATGGTACTGTGACACAAATTCACAAATGATGCCTGAGGCTAGCGTTTTGTAAAGCAAATAGAGGGAGGATGAAACAAGGGCACTTCAGGGAAAGCATATGCTTTTGTTTCAGTTGCCCTTAAACAAGAGTTCCTCGTCCTTTTCTCCAAAGTTTCCAGATGAATGCATTCATTTTGGTTTAGAAGAAATCTAGCTCTGACATAGCGGCATGACTTGAGAAGTCTTTTTCTCCATAACTCTCCTCCACATCCCTGTGTTTCTCATTTTTTAGTTTCTTTTGGTTTTCCCTAAATAGACACTACTTCTTATGGTCAACCATACAGAGCTGACCATTTCTTTTGCTACAACATGCAACAAACACTCTCTGCTTTGGTTTAATTAATACAGGCCCTCTAAACAATGGTAACCTTGACTTTATAATCCTTTTAATACTCCAATACTGGACATTTATTTTTTTAGATAACATACTATTTATAATGTCTGACTTCTGAAAGATTGAAGGAATTTCAATATTGAGACCTCTTAATCCAAATTGTGTTTATTTGGATGACTAGATATTTCTTTTACATTGACTTATTAACAGTGGAAAAATAATTGATTTAACTATTTTTTCTGCTACCAGATTGGCTAAATTTTTCAATTCTATCCAGTAGTCAAGACTGAATGACTTTTAAGATAATATCAATTTATATGGTGGGTTTATCGATTGGATGCAAAACAGCAGGGTTTTCTGGGCCATAAACATCTCCAGACTCCTGTACTCAGCACCCAGTGTTTCATAGAACAATTTCAACCAGATGATCATAAAAAGAAACTTGATAACTCATTTGTTGATGATCACAAACAGATTGCTATACTTTAATTTCCAAATCTCCATACATCTTCTAGTAAACCTAGTATATAAAGGAAGACATATGTCCTTAAAAACATTAGTGTACCATGTGAATAAGATAGTATAAATAATTTCTTTCTGTTTTCAATCCAATTACTTAGTGCTCTCTTAACATAAGACTAATGATAAAACAAAAACAAAAAAGAGAAAAACTCCTAGCACCATGTATCATCTGTATGTATTGTCAGAATGATCCTTAACTATTTTAGATTTATAATATTTATTCAATTAAAACGAATCAATTCCATCCCCCTCCCCTACACAGAAGAATAACTATAGTCTTTACCCCCTTTGCATGTGAATGCACTAACCTAGGTTCAATTGTATATTTCTTTATTTCAAACATTTTGACAATATTTCATGTACATGTAGTAAATGTATTATCATTTTTAAAATATGTATTTTCTTTATGGTGAAATTGAGAAAGACACACACTAGTTATTGTACATGTATTAGCAACATTCATCTTAACAAATGATGATGTAGAAAACGCACCAATCCTATATAATAAAAGGGTAATATGCAAATTGACCGAGTGGTGAAATGACCGGTTGCTATGACATGCACTGACCACCAGGGGCAGATGCTCAACGCAGGAGCTGTCCCTTGGTGGTCAGTTCACCCCACAGGGGGAACACCGCTCAGCCAGAAGCCAGCTCATGGCTGTCAAGTGCAGCAGCAATGGCGGAAGCCTCTCTCACCTCTGTAGCAGTGCTAAGGATGTCTGACTGCTGGCTTAGGCCTATTCCTCATGGGGACCAGGCCTAAGCCTTCAATCAGACATCCCCGGAGGTCTCCCGGACTGGGAGAGGGTGCAGGCTGGCTGAGGAACCTACCCCCACCCCACGCCCAGTGCACGGATATTGTGCACCAGGCTTCTAGTAGGTGCTATATTTCATCACACTTGTTTTTAGTTGTCATTATGCAGACAAAAGTAATATCTATTTCTTTTGTGTAAATTCTGCAGTATTAAATCATTAGGCTTATTCTAAAATTCCACCCCTTCCTATACTCTATATTCCCTTTCCTGTTTTCTATTTATTCATAGCACTATCACCATCTAACATAATACATAACTAACTTTGTTGTTGTTGTTTTGCTTATGTGTATCCACCCCTTGGAATGTAATTTCCTCTAAGGCAATGATATTGGTATATTTTATTCAATGCTGTTGTTCCCTTGCACACAGTAGGCACTTGATGGATACTTGTTGAATGATTGTGGTTATATAAATTAATACAACCACTTATCTAGTGGCACAATTTCAGCAAGGGGTGTCTTCAGTGACTTTTCACAAAAGAATTTTACTATTTTTAATTAGTTGACTTGCTTTAATTTCTTAAGATATCACCTTTTTAAAAGGTTTTTGTGAGAAGCACAGTGCTGTGTAATTCTGTTTCAGGTAGAGTTTAGACTCCCACTCCATTGCAAACCTCTTTACTCACCCAGCTACTATGTGCATATTGGCCCCTTAGGAGTTTATAGCATGTCGTTCTAGGTCTCTGAGGAGGTCATTTAATTCTCTGAGGAGCTTAATAAAGAAGTCAAATATACTGGGAGAGAAAAAACAACTAGGCAATCCTCACTTTTGTTCTTTTCGTAGGTGTTGCATAACTATTTTCTACAACATTAAATTTGCAGTTGTGGCATAAAAGAAACTTCTTTCCTAGAATGTCATATTATTTACTTGTGTTATACTTGAAGAACTACTTTCAGAGGGGGTGGGGGATGGGAAGAGATTAACCAAAGAACTTATATGCATACTAGAGACCCAGTACACGAATTCTTGCACATTGAAAGGAAATTAATTAGAAGGTGGCTGGTGGGGCAGGACTGGGCGAGATAGGCCAGACATGCCCTGGAGCCAACCTTTCTCGGTCCCTCCCTGATGTCTGCAGAGTGAGCGGGGTCCCTCTGGCAGATGGGGTCCCTTGGCCTGGCCTGCGGGGATCAGGCCAAAACCACCCCCCTGACATTCCCTGAGGGGTCCTGGAGTGAGAGAGGGCACTCTGCAAAGTTGCTGTCGTACAGGGTGTAGAATGCAAACGCAAGTGTGCAGTAAACCAGATGTGGGGCCAATAGTGCTCCAGCAACAATATAACCCACGGCTGAAGGTGGAATCGTTTGGTCCTGTGAGGAATCGGGCTCCCTCCTCTCTGGTTTTGGGGTGCATCACCCGAGAACCACTGCTGCCAAGTCACTGCAGCTCAGCAGCTCCTGTGTTGAGTGTCTGCCCCCTGGTGGTCAGTGTGCATCATAGTGACCGGTCAGATGGTAGGAGGAACAATTAGCATACTGGCCTTTTATATAGGCATAATCCATGGACACAGACAATGGTGTGGTGAAGTCCTGGAATGGGGTGGGGCTGGGTGGAGGCAGGCAAAGGGGGGTGGGAGGGAATGGGGAATGGGAGACATTGGTAATACTCTCAACAATAAGATAACATAAGATAAATAAAATAAAAAGGAAAGTCAGTTAGGTGTGGCTTATAATAGAGCAAAACTCCCATTGGTATAAACTCTCAATATTTTAGCCTACTAAAAGCCATACTGTAAAATAATGTATAATCCCCAACTCATTCCCATTGGGTTTTAGAATTCATAGAATACTCTTTTATATCTAGCTTGTCCTTTTAATTATGTGTTTCTCGTGTTAATAATAAAACTTGTCTGAGTAACATATGGTTGGACAATTCTTGAGAACAAAAACCATATCTTACTCATTTTGAAACAACCAAACAGCCCATTGCCTTGCATATGGTAAGTTCCAGACAAATGTGAATGAATACATCTTTGGATCAGTGATGAAAGATACAGACACTGAAAAGAAGCTTGACCAAAGCAATAAAAATCAAAGGTCATCAATGTTTTCATTTAAAATTATGAAAATTTTGATATTGAGTCCCACAGTATAAAGAAGTCAGAAATCATCCACTTTCTCAAGCCATCCATTAGAATGAACCATTTTAACCTAAATGATAATCCAAACTTACAAATGAATATTTTTTATTAGTGTATTATTATTATAAGCTGCTTAATAAGGGAAGGCTTATTTTGGTTTTCCTCTTCAGACACATGACTCTAAACAGCTTTGAAAAGATCCTTAAATATTCTTTTGCTCATTTATATTGTCATTTTGTTGCAGGCACATGTCCAACAAAAGAACAATTTTTTTGACTGTACTAGGGAAAGCCATGGAATCTGATTCAAAGAATTTTAGAAGGATTGATGATTAGCTATTTTTAAACAATATGTGTGTGTTTTAGCCAAAGATACATTAGAAAGGTAAAATTTGCTATATAGGTGCAGATTTCTTAACAAATAAGTGAAGCAAATTATAATGTGGTTCTCTACTAAAACAGTATTTTCTTTTAACCATCCCTAATTGCACAAATAATACATTTATGGTACAAAGGGAATTTTTTAAATCTTAAAGAGATTTTGTTAAAAATATGTATTTTATTTTTTATTTTTTTTAATATATTTTATTGATTTTTTACAGAGAGGAAGGGAGAGGGATAGAGAGTTAGAAACAGCGATGAGAGAGAAACATCAATCAGCTGCTTCCTGCACACCTCTTACTGGGGATGTGCCCGCAACCAAGGTACATGCCCTTGACCGGAATCGAACCTGGGACCTTTCAGTCCGCAGGCCGACGCTCTATCCACTGAGCCAAACCGGTTAGGGCAAAATATGTATTTTAAATAAGGACATTTTCCTTATTATATAATTACATGTTAGCAATAACAACTTAGAACAGTTACACAATTATATCTCAGATCCGTAAAAACATGAAAATAATAATGTATGAACTGCTAACCTTGAGATCTCATGAACGCCAGTATCTTCCTGAAGATTATGCCTCTGAAGACATCTTTTCAGTCTGTTGATATCTCCTTATTTTTTCCTTAAAAAAGGAGATTTGTTTTAATATGTTATATTTTCAAACAGTAAAGCTGACTACAAAGTGTAAATATGACCTAGAGAAAATCAATAGAAATCTTGGAATATAAATAAGGCATTAAATATAGTGTGGAATAATTGTACTACACATAATTTAGTGCAGAAAGAATATCCATTCTAGAAGAATGCAGTAAATTTCTAATAATTTACAACCATTTTCATTCATTTACTTACCTGTTATTTAATCAAATATTTCTATGAACAAAAAGTTAAAGTCCTTCGATCTTACTAAGCGGTATTACACTAGATTTAAGTCTCTTGAAGATTCATATCTTGAAACACACGAAAATCAAGGAAAATTAACCAAAATGTTACAGCTATATAGGTGATGACAATAACAATGAATATTTATTATATTTTGGGGGGTTTACTTAAGGAATTTAATTCTAAAATTAACTGAAATATTTGTATATTCAGGTTTTAAGATAACTTAGACTTTAATAACATAATTTAAACACAAAATTCTTTAACATAAACATGATTTAAGAAAAATCCTGTTTTTTAAAATTGCAGTGCCATAATTCACAATGATTAATGCAAATATTTAAAGAGGTGATAAAATCCTGGTAGTAATTATACACTTTTACTTTCCCAGATTAAAATGTATATAATCAGTTTTTCTTAAGAATTAATAAACTTTCCATTCTAATATTTTAGGTCATGTCCATATGCAATGTAAAAATTTTCCTTAAAAATGATGTAGAGAACCTTGGAAAATGTGGTTCATTTATTGTCTTTCTACAATACTCAGAGATGAACTATCACAAATCATAGCCAATACCAATAGCTGGTGTAGGAATACCATAAGTCGATTACTTAAATGAAGAAATAGGCTCACTAAGTAACTTATACTGATGTTAGCTTTATTCTTTTATAGCTTAAAACTCTTGAGAACATTACCCTCAAATGATGGCATGTAAAGACCACTGAAGCAATAACTTATGTCACCTATTGCACTCACTTTGAAGAATAGTTTAGCATATAACTTTTCTGCCTTCTCTGTTAATGATACATATCATGAGATTGCAAGTCAAGCGATTAAAAATCAATGAACTAGCATGCTAATAGATCTTTACCTTCTCATAATGTGTCCATTAAATACAAACTTTAAAATATTATTTGCAAAATCACAACAAAATACTAAAAATAAATTACATACTGCATTACATATGTCTACCAATGTCATTTATAATCTGAAACCATTTCTTGTTCATGAAAATTAATTCTATTATTTAAATATCATTTTCACCTGCTGAGATATCATTTAAAATTTTATCCCTTCAAAATAAGTTTTTGCTGCTATAAAAATATGGGGAAATTGCTACTAGTTCAATTTCCCTATGTTACAAATAAGGAGACTTACTACTACATATCTGTGACATGTAGCTAAATCTAAAGAAAGAAATTAAGATTTTTTATTATCTACTTTTAAAATTAAAATAAAAAATAATTGTATTTTACTACCAAATAAATATTTTATTTAGGCATTTAAGGTAGTCTATTGAGGAAAGCAAAAGTATTGAGAAATCTAGTAATCTAATTTACATACCTCTAACTAGCCTGTAATTTACACAGAGGCCAAGGAACCGTTGGTGTTAGGAAAAAGGGATTCAAACTCTGACCTGTTGGAAGGTCAAAGATATAAAAATATATCTGATGGACAGAGCTGACCCTAACTGAGGCCAGTGAAGCCCCTGGGAGGGAGTTCATCACAAAGGAAGAAGAATTCTGAAAGAACATGTCATAGTCAATGCAAAGTTCCAAGTATTGGGGAAGTGAGGATCGACGCTAGTACTTGGCACAATGTATAGTAGTTGATGCTGGAAACCATTTCAACCCAGCACCTTGGTTCTGTGAATGTAACTCAGAGGCACTGGCTGTGTGAAACTGTGAGGAAGTTCTGTGTACACATGTGAGAAAGAGAATTTGAAGAGTTGTGGTGCTAAGATATCTAGGTCATTAGCACTTGCTCTGAGACCCAGGCAACTCTGGAGAGGTATAATCCCCAGATCTAAGGGCTTTTCCTTTTCCTTTACAAGCCTTTTGGGCACATCAGTAGAGAATTACACAGGATTGGTGGAAACTGTCATTTTCCTAGAAACCCATGTTTATGGGGTGGTCCCAAGCTGAGTTGGATATCCCCAGCATAGCCTATTATATCACTACTTGAGTGGGACCCTGGTCCCATGGATGGTCTCAACAGTGACAAGTGATATCTGGGACAGATTTGTGGATATATATTACCATCCCAGATACTATGAAAAATATTCAAGGAGGATGACATTTATAAAATACTAAAAATATGTACAGTAATGTAAATATAATGTTACTCGTCCTTACAATTTTTTTTGTGCTCATCAAAAGAACCCCAGTTTCTGATTATGAATTCTATGAAAAAGAAAAGATACACAAACCTGTGTTATCATTTAGAAATGTCCATCTAACACTTATGGTTCGTATCTGGTCTTTTCTGCTATCTGGGTTCAACTGAGAAATTCCCTGAAAACCAGTTTTTCACTTTTAGAAATTCCTGCAATATTGCAGGGCTAGAGAGAGAGAGGTGGACATCACTTCTTGCTCCAGGCCCTTGGCTTCCTGGTTGCCCCTGGACATTACTGCAAATCACCCTTAGTCCCAGCAGCCATGCACAATGGCAAGGGTCAAGTCACTCTTCCATGTTTATCAACATTGTCTCCAAAGAGCACCGTTAGTAGGTCAGTGTTGGTATATCTTAATCAATAGTCATGCTAGACTTCACTGAGGTCATTAAAGGTCACATCAGCTTGAGTGAGCTATAACTTCAGCTGTGTTGTTTTTAATGGATTATTCAATGATTAACCCTAAGGAAATATAACTTGTTTGAAACACTCCTATCTTCTTCCTGTCTTTAGTGTTTTGTTTGGTTTTCCTGACAAATGCTGGGGTTTTGAGTATAAACTTGTTACAGAATCACAGAATTTGAGGGTCCCCACCCCAGCTGATCACTTCTACATGTCTGGAAGCATGGCTCATATCAGTCTATGAACGTAACTGAAGAAATGTGAAATTGCTGTTCAGTGTTTCTAAAGTGATGAGAAGATTTTTAAGTTCAGTATAATAGTTTAATTGCATTTGTTACTGCATCTCAAACTATAATATTGCATCATTACTATGCCTGCAACCAGCAAAAGCATCATTCACTCTGAAGGACAGCTTCCTGGCTAAAGCAAAGGACTTAGAGCAAACAAATCTAGCAGGAAAGATGAATCTGAAATGTAAAGTCTGACCCTATTTTTTAAGGGAATAAAACCCACTGACAATCATACTGATTCTATTTAGAATTATCTCATTAGTAACAATTCCATTCCAATTTCATACCTTCATACATGCTGAAGTGCAGTCATCAAAATATATGCAGCAATCAATTTATTTATTTAACAAACAAAAAATGAATTTCCATTTTTTCCTAACATGTGTTGAACTATAGTAAAAGTGTCACATGACCCAAAAAGTTTCTAAAATGCTGGTAGTACTTAGTCATCCTATTTCAGTAAGTGGACAGGAGTTATTAAAATAAATTAAACCCAGTCCTCCTTAGGCTATTTATATATCAGGTGGTCACCATGCTGTTCTTCCACTCAATCAGCTGTGCTTGAAACTGCAAAAAATTCTCCAAAATTGTTCAGATATATCTCTGTAAAGGCATACGAAAAGACTTCACTGGGAATTTGCAAGAATTTTAGATGTAAGTTTAAGTAAAAATGTAAAAACCCAAAGAAACATATAATTTATCAAAAAATGGTAAATTAGCAAGACTGGACCAAGAAGAGGTACAAACTTGCCTAGACAGAGTATCCTAAAAGGATTGAAAAAGTGTTTGAACATCGAAAGAACAAACAGGATCAGCAGGGGGCAGGGAAGCTTTTAATAACTTTTGCAACAATGGTCTCCAGATTGTTTAGATCATACACTTTGCCAACAAAAAAGCTTCTTGACCTCTACACATCTTTCACTCATGCTGCTCATTTTCACACTTCCCCACTTACTCAATTTAGGGTCCATCATTCAGCATGGTAGTCTCTCCTTTACATACACAATCACCTCCAAGGCCTTTCTCTCTCTTCAAATCAGTCTGACAAAAATAAAATGACCTAGTTAAGTTCAGCTATCTTCCTTCTATGAACCTACTCCTAGTAGCTGAACAGATGATTACAACTAGAGAAAAGGTAGGCTATAGCATTACTGGCATAACTACTGATAATACGATAAAGACCTTTAAGTGCGTCCCTGATCATCTTATCGTATTTCTCTTAATTCATACTTCAACTCTATGATACTAATAAAAGAGGCATCTGTGCTTCTTTTCCACTCTTCAACATTTCTTCCCATCTCCTCTCTGTTTATGACATTGCTTCTAAAAGAAAATTTAAGAACCATGATTCAATTTTGTCTTCTCACCTCTATAGCCTACATATCCTTGATATTTCTACCCCTGTAGTCAACCTTCAATCCTGTTATAAAGGCGAAACTGTTCTCTCCAACCTAAGGTCAACCCTTTCCCTGAAGCCTTGGATTCCATTTTTTCTCACCAATTTTAGGTCTTTGTTACTTCAATAATCCCCTTTCTCTCCTACATCGTCTTTTTTTTCCCTTCATATTACTGGATAATTCCCATCTGTCTGAAAATATATTGTAATATCTCCCAACTTAAAAAAAAATTCCTTTATATCAATTCCCTATCTCACTTTCACCTTATTTCTCCACTGTACTTTATAGCAACTTCCTAAAAGAGAGCATTCTCCATTCCCCAGATAAAATTCTATGTTGAACTCCCCCAAATTAGATTTCATTTTCACAGCTCCATTGAAATAGTACTATCAAGGTCAGAGGTAAAATTGGATATTGCCAAATCCAATGGTAAATTTTTAGTCTTTACCTCCCTTAATGTCTCAAGAGAGTTTGACACAATCACATTCATTTTCTTGAAATATTTCTTTTCCTTGCTTCTGGGATTCCGTACAGGAGGTAGGCTTGTCTGCAACCTCATTTGCTGCCCTTTCTCAAGCTCCTTGCCTGATTTCTTCCCCTCTTACTAACCTCTAAATCCTGAGGTCTGAGACTTCGCTGACTTTTCCTAGGAAAGCAGATCTTATGTCTTTTAATAGCACCATTTATTTATGAGTCCCAAATTTAGATCGCTAATCTGAACCTCTTCTCTGAGCTTTATATATATATATATATATATATATATATATATATATATATATATATATTTTAGATTTTTTACTGATTTTTAGAGAGGAAGGAAGAGAGAGGGAGAGAAAGAAACACCCCGGTGAGAACAGAACATTGGTCAGCTGCCTCCTACACACCCCCGACAGGGGTTGAGTCCACAACCTAGGTGTATGCTCTGACTGGGAATTGAACCAGCCACCTCTCCTGCATAGGACAACACCCAATTAACTGAGCCACACCAGCCAGGGCATCTGAGCGCTATATTCTTATCTGCACTGCCTACATTACAGCTCCATTTGAATGGTTATTAAGCTTTACAAGCTTAATATATCAAAACAAAATAATAATAATAATAATGAAAAGAGGGAAGGTAAGATGGAAGGAAAGGAGGAAGGAAGGAAATAACATGCTCTAGAATTTCTCTTCTAACTCAGTCTTTCCCATTTTAGTAAATGGCATCACTTACCCAATGACTCATATTAAAAACCTAGCTCAGTGATGGTGAACCTATGACACGCGTGTCAGGGGTGACCCGTGAACTCATTTTTTTGTTGTTGATTTTTTTTTGTTAAATGGCATTTAAATAAATAAAATAAATATCAAAAATATAAGTCTTTGTTTTACTATGGTTGCAAATATCAAAAAAATTCTATATGTGACACGGCACCAGATTTAAGTTAGGGTTTTTCAAAATGCTGACATGCCGAGCTCAAAAGGTTCGCCAACACTGACCTAGCTCCTTGAGAGATGGCTTATTCTAGGATTGCAGCAGGATAGATACCAGATGAACCTGTAGCATCTTACAGTGACGGAAAGTAAGAAGGGAAAAAAACATAGGTATTGTCATGTCAAAAGGACCCAAGAACTGACCTGAAAATACTCTCAATAGTCAAAGCTGGAATAATCTAAACAATAAAATTAATGATAGTATTAGATTATAACCCAAAGAATCAATATAAATATTCATGAGTCTATACTGATATAAATAAATGACCGAATAAGTAATTAAGAGATAAGCAACAAAGCTTCCTTACAAAAGACTTACAAATATATATGTAGATACTCTCCCCACTTCTGGAAATGAAACTTGATCCCCAATCTCCACCGTGTGAGCCGCATTTAGTAATTTACTTTCAAAGGATAATGGAAAAAGGATAATAGTAATATTACAATGGAGAAACCTGGCAGATAACATCTTAATTAAATGACTCACATTATTATCACCAGTGATTCATCATGCTGATATCATTTACTCCCTGATATTATTTGATACAAAAAGACAAGCACTTCACATCTGTGGCATTCTTCCTTCAAATCCATAACTCAAGTCTAATAATGAGAAAATACCAGAGAACAACAAAATTGAGGAATATTCTAATTATGCTTTTCAAAAAAGTACTGGTCATGAAAAGCAAGGAAAGACTGAGAAATTGCCACAGATGAGGAAACTAAGGAGCCATGACTGAACTTGATATGCTTAAGTGGATCTGAGGATAGAAATGGATAAACTATGAAATCTGAAGAGCCTGTGGTTTGGTTAATAGTACTACTAGTATATACCAATGATAAATTCTTTGTTTGGGCAAGTGTACCATACTTATGTAATACTAGAGACCCAGTGCACAAAATTTGTGCACAGGAGGGGGGGGTTGTCCCACAGCCCGACTGCACCCTCTCACAATCTGGGACCCTTCAGGGGAAGTCCGACTGCTGGTTTAGGCCTGATCCAGCAGGGATTCCTGTGGGATTGAACCTAAACTGGCAGTCGGACATCCCTCTTGCAATTTGGGACCGCTGGCTCTTAACCACTCACCTGCCTGTCTGATCACCCCTAACCACTCTGCCTGTCTGTCTAATCGCCCCTAACCACTCTCCTGCCTGCCTGACTAATCACCCCTAACCACTCGCCTGCTTGCCTGATCACCCCTAACTGCCTCTGCCTGTGTGCCTGATACCTCTAACTGCTCGCCTGCCTGCCTGATCACCCCTAACTACTTGCCTGCCTACTTGATTTCCCCTAACCCCTCTGCCTGCCTGCCTGATTGCCCTTAACAGCCTCTGCCTCAGCCCCCACCACAGCAGCTTTGTCTGCAAGGACATCCAGAATGATGTCCGGAAGGTCGTTTTGTTGTCTGGTCTAATTAGCATATTATGCTTTTATTATTATAGTCTAGAGGCCCAGTGCACAAAAATTTGTGCACTCAGGGGGCTCCCTCAGCCCGTCCTATGGCCTCTTGCAGTCTGGGACCCCTCGGAGGATGTCCACCTGCTGGCTTAGGCCCGCTCCCCGGGGGATTGGGCCTAAAATGGCAATCAGACATCCCTCTGGCAACCCGGCAACCCTCAGGAGATGTCCACTTGCCAGCGGGGAGCAGACCGAAGCTGCAGTCAGACATCCTTAGCACTGCTGAGGAGGCAGGAGAGGCTCCCACCAGCACCGCTGTACTGGCAGCCATCAGCCTGGCTTGTGGCTGAGCAGAGCTCCCCCTGTGACAGCGCCCTGACCACCGGAGGGCAGCTCCTGCATTGAGCGTCTGCCCCCTGGTGGTCAGTGTGTCATAGTGACCAGTCATTCCCAGTCTTTCTGCTGTTAGGGTCAGTTTGCATATTACCCTTTTACAATATAGGATAGAGGCCTGGTGCATGGGTGGGGCCGGCTGGTTTGCCCTGAAGGGTGTCCCGGATCAGGGTGGGGGTCCCGCTTGGGTGCCTGGCCAGCCTGGATGAGGGGATGATGGCTGTTTGCAGCTGGTCACACCCCCTTCAGGGTGGGGGTCACCACTGGGGTGCCTGGCCAGTCTGGGTGAGGGGGTGAGGGCCGTTTTCAGGCTGGTGGGTGACTAAAGCTCCCAACCTCTCCTTTTTTTCTTTTTTTTTTTATTCTGGGATTTATTTACCTTCTATGGCTGTCACTGGAACTGAGAGCCAGCTTTAGCTCTGGGGCTCGGCTCCAGCTCTGAGACCTCTGCTGCTGAAAGCAGGTATCTGGGTTTGTTTGGCTTCTATAATTGAAACACTGTTGCAACTCCAGCTCTGAGGCCCGGCTGGCTGAAAGCAGGTTTCTGGGGTTTGTTTAGGTTCTATAATTGCAACATTGTTTCTTAGAGTGCAGCTCAAAGGCTGGCAGCGGCAGGCGGGGAACCTTGGCTTCCTCCATCACTGGAGCAAGCAAGCCTCATGTTCGCTTCAGCTGCCTGGCTGCTGGCCGCCATCTTGGTTGGCAGTTAATTTGCATATCTTGCTGATTAGCCAATGGGAAGGGTAGCGAAGTTACAGTTAATTACCATGTTTGTCTATTATTAGATAGGATGTTAACACTGGGGGAAGCTGAGCAAAGGGTCTATGGTAATTAACTGTGTGCTGTTTTTGCAACTTTTCCAGTAATCTAAAATTCTTATGAAATAAAAGTTTAATTTAAAAAGCCCATGAATTATTTTTGTTTATCTCCTCTTAAAGCTCACATCCAAACAATCAGTACCTTCTGTCAGCTCTACCTTTAAGATGTATTCTGTATCTGACCACTTCTCAACAAGTCCCCTCATCTCTCACTTCTACCACCAAACAATAACCTCTGACTTGGTCTCTTTTCCTTCTCCATTGACTGTTTACAGTGTCAGATGCCTTGCTGATATCTCATGTTTGCTCTTCTTTCTAGAGACCTCCTTCCAATCCAGATATCACATGGCCCACTCCCTCACTTCATCAAGTCTTTATCAAAATAGAATCTCTTTGGAGGGACCTCTTATGGCCATCTTATTTAAAAATAGGCATCCCCACCCCTATATCCTAAAACTGCTTTATTTTTCTTCACAGTAAATTTATGACCATTTATGACATCATGCTATTTACATATTTGTTTATTATTCTTCTTGACTACTAACGTAAAGATCATGAGGGCAGAGATCTTATCTCATGGATGAGGAAATAAATACCTATTGCTTGGGACTTATGGATAAAAGTGAAATTATACCCAAACCTGGTAGAAGTATGACTTTTGCTGCCTTTTTGAAAAAACAATATACCAATATCTAGTAAGCTAATTCTCCCACTTTTAGAAATTTATTCGATAAAAAGTAAAGCCCTAGAATGTAAGGACATTTTCAAAAGAACATGTATTATAGCCTTGTTCCATAGTGTCATAACAACTAAGCTGAAACAAACGAACACTTAAATGGAAAGACTGATTAAAATGTGATATATTTATACTTTGGAATATTGTGCAGCCATTACAAAGAATAAAACAGCCCAGATTGTGTGTCTCAGCAGTTGAGAGTTGACCCATCAACCAAGAGGTCGTTTGATTTCTGGTCAAGGCACATACCTTGGTTTTGGACTTGATCCCCAGTAGGGGGCATGTAGAAGTAGCCGATCAATGATGTCTCTCTCTCATCGATGTTTTTACCTCTCTATCCCTCTCCCTTCCTCTCATTAAAAAAAGAATAAAACAGAGCTATAACAAATAATGTAGATAATTTTCATCAGCTATTGTTTAACGAAACAAATCAAGTTGAACTAAAATGTATACGATACAGTCCATTTTTGATAAAAATTTTGTGGGAATATGTATATACACTGAGTGGCCAGATTATTATGACCACCAGACGTTTGTAGGCAAATTAGCTATGGTTTTGCGCTAAAGTTGCTCAAGGGCCAGACCATTATAAATAGGGGAGCAGGTTGTTTACTATGACAATAGAAGTGATTTTTTTTTCTGAAGATATGGATAAACAATGAGATTTAACAGCCTTTGAACGTGATTATGTTTGTCTATGATTATATGATATTGAAAAAAAACATAAGAGAATATAAATTAGGTCAATAAGAGTTCCCTACCAGAGCAAGAGATGTAGATGAAGGACAAATAGTTAAAAAAAGAAAAGCCAAGTAAAAAAATATAATAAAGATAGGAGGGCAGGAGGGAAAGAGAGAAAACATTAAACAAATTCTGTGATACGATATTTATGACCTCACATAAAAATTCATGTGTCTTCATGAAGGAGAATTATTTAAGGAAATCAATTTTGAAGCACAGAATGATTTTTGGACACTGGGCCCACAATTTTCTCATGTAGAAACCAACTTTTAAATATAAAATTGATTGCAGGACTCCTTAATCTCAAAGGGAAAATAGAGAATTGCTGCTAGAATTGATCAGATTCCCAAGAAATGCATAAATTCTTACAGATGGTCCTAGGAACACAGCTAAATTTCAGACTATGATAGGCAGTGTGCTTTATGCTCAGCTTCAGAAAATAGAAATCAAACCTAAAAAAGTAAAAAAGCAATATCCACTCAGAGGAATAAAAGAAGAAGATCTCAGCATTTGCACCCTCAAACTTTTAATGAAGCAGCCTATGGTTTTGTATTTTGTAAGTAAGATAAGTAAAGGCATTTAAAAGAACATGTGATTGATAGTAGATCTTTAATGTACTAGTTCTCTTTATTAACCAGAAAAAGAAAAGAAGTGGTAGGATATTTATAAATTTAAAACGCAACTGGCTTGAGCTATTCCTGATATTCACTTATGAAGAATTTTATTTTACAGTGATGTTTTTTAAAAAATTAATTTGGATCCTCATATTTATTAACAATGGATTCAAAGGAATCCTATATAATAAAAGCCTAATATGCTAAGTGTCTGGTCATCTGGTTGTCCTTTTGTCCATTCAACCAATCAAAGTATAATATGCTAATGATATGCTAAGGCCATTCAACAGCTCGCTATGATGTGCACTGATCACCAGGGGGCAGACACTCTGACTGGTAGATTAGCTTGCTGCTAGGGTCCGTCTGATTGAGGACATGCCCTGGAGTCCTCCCACAGTCCCTGGCTGGCCAACCTCCTGTGTCCCTCCCCAACTCTTATCATGTACCGGTGGGGTCCCTCAGCCTGGCCTTCACCCTCTCACAATCCAGGACCCCTCAAGGGATGTCAGAGAGCTGGTTTTGGCTTGATCCCACAGGCCAGGCCAAGGGATCCCACTGGTGCACGAATTTGTGCACCAGGCCTCCAGTTACTAATAAGATAGTCATTATTATTGGCCACCCAATGTTTTTCTACTTCTAATTTTTTTTTTCTGGTAATACACTCTGTATCTCCTTTTTTATTACAATAATTGGTAAATAAATGAGATTTAGCCAATCAAAGGACCTTATCCCTTGGCCACAGTGATTGGTTCAGTGACGGACATGTGACCCATGCTAGAGTTATCAGTAAGGGTTCAGCTCAGAAAACAGTGCCAATGTTAGCTGGTCCAATGGAATAAATTTCATGTAGTGAACTACTTATAAGGGCTTTTTAAGAGCTAAAATGCCAAACAAAATAGAGAAAACAAAGGAACTCAGAGCTTAGCAACAGTAGGAAGATGCTGACACCCCTCTAGCTGGAGGCACAAAAAGGAGTGATGTCACTAGAGCTCAATACCTGGTGCTCCCATTGGGAGCCAGACCTGTGAGGAGGCTGTTACATGGGGATTGGGGCCACGAAAGCAGTATTCTTACAACAAGGCCCAGGACCATGAAAAAGGGGCAGTGGCCACCTGCAGCATGAGTGAACAGGCTGGAATTTTCTGGTTTATCTTTTAATCCTGCTCTCCATTGTCCTACCAGTGCCTATTATTGGCTGAATCCACATGTAATTCAGTAGGCAAGGCAGTCAGGAAATGCAAATTTCAGATGAAGAACAGAGACAGGATCTGAACACAATTGACACATTAAGACAATCCTCAGAAAGGCAGGAGATATTTCACCACCTAACCTGTTGGAGCCAGGGATAAAAGAGGCTGCATCTTAACTTCAAGAACATAGCTGGGAAGATGTATATGACTATGTGGAGGCAGATATCACCCACAGATCATTGGGGAAAGCTGTAACTCCATATGCTGTAGGAGAAAATGAGGCCTTCCAAAGTGAGAGCAGAGCCAAGTCCTGGGGGGGTGGGGAGAACACTGAAGTCATCATTTGAATCCCAGATCTATTTTTGCCTGATATGACCTCACCCCTGTCTTTCTCAGTTACATGAACTAAGATATCTCTTTTTTGTTTAAGCTAGATTGTGTAGGGCTTTTTTCACTTGCAACAAAAATGTCTTAACATAACCTTGATCATTAACAACATTTTAAAGAAGTGCTAGGACAAATGCCAAGTATTACCAGTAAAATAAATGAAAGCATGGGTATATTCATGTTTTACCAATAAAAGAAATTAAGCAAATGTGGTTATGTTGACTAGTCTTGGTTTACTGTAATACTGAATAAATTCTCTCTTTTTTTAAATTACATTTACTGGGGTGACGTTATTAATAAGATCATATAGGTTTCAAGTGTACATTTCATAGAAATGTATCATAGAAATGTATACACTATCTCTTCTATCTCAAATAGGAAATTTAAATTAAAAAATGTAAATATAAAATACTTCCTCCCAACCTTTTAAAATAGAGGATCCAGTTGATTTCTTTGATTTATGTCTGGTAATCAGACTACAAAGATTACAGATCAATGCCAGATGGAGGTTATCAAATAAGAATTGGCCACAAAGAAACAAAAATGTATTTAATGTTAAGCTACAGCTACAATATGTGGGATGGTGAACAGCAGTTTTATCCTCTTTTAATCTACCTCAACAATCTAGGAAAGTTTTGTGTTTTTTTAAATAAATGGATGATTACCTTTTAACCCATTTGCAAAAAAGTTAAAGGAGGCCTGATCAACCCTGCATGTATTTATTTGTACTGAAAACTAATGTTTCTAAATTCTCCCTCTTTCACATCAAGCAATATCTAATAAATGTTTCATTTTCTCCACATTTTCACCATTTGTTATCTCTTGTATTTTTTATAATAGCCATTCTGACAGGTGTGAGGGGATGTCTTGTTATCATTTTGATTTGCATTTCTCTGGTGATTAGTAATGTTGAGCATCTTCTCATATAATTTATATTACTTAGGTCCTTTGCCCATTTTCTCATTGATTGTTTGTTAAAGAGTTGCACACGATCCTTATATACTTTGAATATTAACCCCTTATCAGATATACGGTTTGCAAATATTACCTCTATTCTGTAGGCTGCCTCTTCATTTTGCGGAGGATCTCATTTGCTGTGCAGAATTTGTTGATTATTTTTTTGCTATTGTTTCTTGTGTTTTTAGTGTCATATCAGAACTCATTGCCAAGATAGATATCAATGAGTTTTTACCCTATTTTCGTTTACAGGAGCTTTACAGTTCCAGATATCACATTTAAGTCCTTAATCCATTTCAAGTCAATTTTTGTGAATGTTGTAAGACAGGGGACCAGTTTTATTCTTTTTCTTGTGACAAACCAGTGTTCCTATACAATTTATTAAAAGAGTGTCTTCTTTCTCCATTGAGCATTTTCATTTCCCTTCTAAAATATTAGTTGACCATATATGCATGAATGTATTTCAGGGGTGCTTATTCCATTCCATTTATGCCAGAACCATACTATTTTAATTGCTATAGCTGTGTAATCGTTTAAATCTGATGAGTGATGCCTCCAGCTTTGTTCTTTCTTAATGAAGCATATTTTTAAATGGATTTTAAAATAATGTTGAACATTTTTAAGGATCCCTTAATGCACATACAGTTGACCCTCATGTGCACTTAAATAAATTACTTTGTGTTAGAGTCAAAGGCAATCGTCATTTTATATTAGAAAACATTTTCTTCAGTTCATCACATTAACAGGTCAAAGAAAAAATAGGATTATTCTGATATGTACTAATAAGGAATTTGATGAAACTTCATATTCATTATCAACTAAAAACTCTTAATATGATAGCTCTTTAAGTAAGATAAAGGATATCCTACAGCCAAATTAAAGCAAGCATTTCTATTAAAAGAAATGAAAAAAAATGCCTTGTCTAGTACCAAATATAATCTGCTAGGACTCATATTTAAAAAATATCATTCATAATAGGCACAAAATATTCTTAAAACTTAGGGGCTCTCCCTGATCAGCATGGCTCAGTTGGTTGGGTGTCGTCTCATGCACCAAAAGGTTGCAGGTTTGGTTCCCAGTCAGGGTACATGCCTGGGTTGCAGGCTCCATCCCTGGCAGGGGGCGTTGCAGGTGGCAGCTGATCAATGTTTAACTCTCACATTGATGGTTCTCCTCTTTCTCTCTCTCTCTCTCTCTCTCTCTCTCTCTCTCTCTCTCTCTCTCTCTCCCCCCCCCCTCCTCTCTCGTTAAAAGTCAATAAAAATAAAAAATAAAATCTTAGAGACTCAGCAAGGAAAATGTACTGCAAATAAAAAGCACAAAACTCTACTGTGGGTCAAATATCAGTTAAATATGAAAGATAGCTGGCATTCCTGAACGGAAGGGTAATATGGTAAGGATGTCAATCTGCATTGTGGCTCAAATAAAGTATAAACTTAATGTAATTCTAATGGCATAGAAATGGTTTGGAAACGTGAGAATATTCTTTTAAATTTCAAATAATCATGTGAAAATAACTTATAGAGTCTTTAAAGGGTATGGTAGTGTATTGTGTTTCTATTTGTAGTAGTGGGTTAGGAAAATTGGGAACTCCTATTCCCAATAAAACTTACAAGAGAGCCATAATATAACACTATTGTTAGATTAGGAAAATCATCCAGATCATGAAGTAGAAAAGAAACCAGACACTGATTCTATGGTATGTAAGAATTTAGTTTAAGATTAAGAAGAGAATTTCAAATCAGTAGAAAACATTTGATTATTCAATACATGATTTTTTAAAAATTTGAAAAATAATCTATTTCACACAATATGCCAACATAATTTTCTAATGGTCTAAAGATTTACATATATAATACAAACTTATGAAAGTTCTAGAAAAGATTATTTGTATGCAATTACTTTTGGGAGCAGAGAAGATCTGCTAAAGCATTTCCTAATGGCCAAATCCATGATATACTTGACCACATAAACATATTTCTATGGCAAACATAGATTTAAAAAACAAATAAAAAATATATATGTACACAGAAACAAGGAAAGAGAAGGAAGAGAGAGAGAGAGAGAGAGAGAGAGAGAGAGAGAGAGAGAGTAATCTGAGAAGCTGTTAGAGAAATAGGCAGCAAGAATTATATTAGTGAAAAATTCTAGAAAGCTTTATAATGAATAGATATGATAAGTGTTGGTAGGCTAAAATATATGAACACAAATTGAGAAGACATAGATATTTGAAATATTGAATAACATCTGTATAACAAAAAATATTCATATTTCTACTCTCCATAAAAATTTTCTCTTGTTTTCTTTTTCTTTTTTTTTTATTATTAGTTAAGGTATTACAGATATGTCCTCATCTTGTTTTCTATATTTCTATAGAAAATATGTTTCTCTTTTTACTAGTACTTCTGTATCTTATTACATTTATATCTTATACATATGATTTTACAAATGGGATAATACTGTAATATAATTTTATAATATAACTAATATGAACATGTTTTTATGGCAAGAGATATACTTGCTCAACTGTTTTTATTGGCAACATAGAAATCTATTGTATTGTTTTTCATAGAATTTATCATCATAAGAAAAAATACTGCAAAACACTCATCCTTATAGTTGATTTTTTAAAAATATATTTTTATTGATTTCAGAGAGGAAGGGAGAGAGAGATAGAAACATTAATGATGAGAGAGAATCATTGATTGGCTGCCTCCTGCACATCCTCCATTGGGCATGTGCCCTGACCAGGAATCAAACCATGACCTCCTGGTTCATAGGTCAATGCTCAACCACTGAACCATGCCAGCCAGGCAATATAGTTAAAATTTTGATACATTTAGCTTTTCAAAGTAATAAATGAGTGTTAATATATTGATTCAAAATACCTATCTCAATGCTCCATTCTTAAAATATTGAATTTTAATTTAATAAATTTAAAGGTTGGTAAAACTATGCAGAAAGTTTAAAAAGTGGTTTTATTTATACTGGCAATATTGTATGCAAAAATTGGGAACTTCATGAATATCTGACATGAAAGTTATTTCCTTTGATTTGTGCCTATTGAAGATTTTAATTGTATCCAACAATTTTAATATCTATACATTTATCCTATTTCAGCTCACTCGTCATTTTTTAAGATGACAAAAATCATTTGATTAATTAAGTCAAATAACTTCTGGGAAAAAAGTCATGAACATGCCAATCAAAATAAACTTATTTAGTACCTAATGTTGTGAGAAGCAAATTAAATAATTTTTTTAAAGCATCTAGCACAATGCCTGGCAGATGACAAAATTATTGCATACAGTAAAGATGGCTATTATGATTATTACCATTCAGTAATGTAGGGGAAATATAGAACACAGTCCTTGTCATCAAGAAGCTTAAACTAACTGTAATGATAAATTTCAACCATTTCTATATTCTAGCTGCAAAGCTAGTAAATGCTAAAAAATAAAAAAAGGAGGAGCTATTCTGTTGAAAATAAAAATGTTTATTTATGGTGTGCTTACCATTTTTTTATCCCATTTATTATTTGATTTTTCATCAAACAATTTGCTGATCTCATATTGAGGGGAATTTTATAATATATATGCTTCTTTATTAGTGTCCCTAAATTATTTATTCAAGTTTATTCCCTAGGAATTCTTTTGCAGTCTCTCCAATTTGATGCATTTTTTAAAAAATCTAGGCCTGATATATGATACATATCTTATTAGCCAGGATCTTAGCATAACATTTAATTTTAGTACTGATTGTGATCACCTCAATTGTCAGCCTAATCATCAATTATTGTTTTTTAAAAAATATATTTTTATTGATTTCAGAGAGGAAGGAAGAGGGAGAGAGAGCTAGAAACATCAATGACAAGAGAGAATCATTGAGCGGCTGCTTCCTGCATGCCCCCCCCGCCCCTCCCCCTGAGGATCGAGCCTGTAACTGGGGCATGTGTCCTGACTGGGAATCAAACCATGACCTCCTGTTTCACAGGTCAACATTCAACCACTGAGCAACACTGGCCAGGCTCATAAATTCTTTTGGTAGTATAACATCCTTAAAATGTGTGTATGTCTTGTATATATATTATATATAATTTACAGGGTATCCCAAAAATGTATACACACTTTGAATAATTATTAATTCCAATGATTTAAATCTGAAAAGAAAGAAACATCAATTGAGCTATCAGCATTTAAAGTATGTATACATTTTTAGGGGACACCATGTATACTATATAGTATGACACCATCATTTTGGCTTGAAGAGAATAGTACACATTTCATATAAAATGATGGTGTCATAGAAACAGCAAACAGTAGAAAGTCAGATATCACAGCATGATAATGGATGACATCTTTAGGAAAATCATGAAATAAAAAAGGCTATGTTAGAAAAATTAACTATGTTTAAAGTTAATAGTTATCATTTCTTCCAAATTCAAGTCCTCAAAGATGGAATTAAATACCACCAACTCTGTCATTGGTAAGATTTAGAGTATATATATTTTTCATAATATAGAAATTACAGGTATTAGAGAAATTTAAAGATGAACTATATCAAGTATTTTTTTATTGTGAATACTTAAAATAATTTTATTAATATGATTTAAAACTAAAATCTGTACATTTTCATGTTACAATATTTCCACTAACATTATCATCCAATCATGGCATAAAAACGTATAGTGTCACATTCATTTCACATCTCCACAATGTCAAAATCAATGGGACCCACTGTTACATTTCAGTAAGAAATACCTAATGCTTTAAGCCCTCTGGCTAGCAACCTTCACCAGCCTTCACAGTGCTTTGGAGATTGTTTTCATAGAGTTTGGGATATATTTTGGAAGGAAGGGTAGTCATGCTACCTTCCACTTTAAGGATTTTAAAGTGATTTCATAGTCCATTGTATAAAACAAGTTTCATAATATTTCATTCAGGTTCCTAGAATTATAAATTATATAAATCAATCTTTATTACTGCTCCTTTAGTATAATATTTGTGAGATAAGATAAAAGCAAATGCAACAAATTCAGTGTCCATTTCAGGTTTAACTGCAAACACTTTCCTACCTGAACATTAAATACCATTTAAAGAAAGTGACTTTCGAGTTTTTACATGTAGGCTTGTGTTAGAAAAGCAAATATTTATATTTTATTATATTATGATGATTGTTCTTTCTTCATTACATTTAAAAACTATACTTTTAACCCTAACCCAACTCTCAGTGGAATTCAGTAAATTTGAGACACAATTCCAAGGCCCTTTTAATTCCCTAATTTCTCAGGCAAAAGAGAAGGAACAGTTTTAGAGTATAATCAAACTTACCAGAGTGAAATGGTTAAACATTGCAGCCAATGCAGAAATAGCACTAACTGGCTCCTTTTCCTCTATCTTTCTTTAAAGCAGGACCTGGTTTAATTCTTTTCTGTGTTACATGCTTACAAATATACTTCCCTTGAGCTGTCAGAAAGCATCAGATTGCCTGATCTGCATGATGAATTTTAAAATCTTTTCAGAAACACAAGGACATTTGCTTCAGGCATTATGGTTTCATCATCACTATCATAAACAAGTATAAGCCAACCAATCTCTGGTATTCAAACCAAAGCCAAATGGTACTTTGAAATGGTTAGCAGAATTGTAATCATCTGAATTTACTTGGATCCATTTTTCAAGTCATGATATTTTGCAGTTGGGCAATTATTTTTTTATTGCCATGGCCACTCCTAGGTGACTCCAAAATAAAAATGTGATTCTTATAGAGATGTTTAGAAAATGCAAATGCTCTCAGAATATTTGTGAATACATTACACTGTAAGATGAAAATATTCTGGTGACTAAAGTAAAGATGGTGTCTTTGATATTTAATAACAACTTTAATTCTTGCGTTCTTTATAAAATACTGCCACAATATCAATTCCACCTTGAATATCCTGAGTAAATCATAGATCTGGGAAATTGGAAGATTTTCTATGATATATTTCAGATTTCATAATAATAGAGCCTTATCCCTTGAATGATGTGTGAAACAATATTATTAACATCACCAAGACTACTTTTATATTTATTCTTTTGTGAAGCTGAGAGTTAAAAGCACAAGCTGAGTCCAGCTGACATAGTTTACTGGTTGGGCATCGACCTATGAACCAGAAGGTCAAGGTTTGATTCCTGGTCAGGGCACATGCTGGGGTTGTGAGTTGAATCCCCATTGTGGGGCATACAGAAAGCATCCAATCAATGATTCTCTTTCATCATTGGTGTTTCTATCTCTTTCTCCCTCTCCCTTCTTCTCTGAAATCAATAAAGATATATTTTTAAAAATCCACAAGCAATAAATGTTTTCCTAGATTCACTATATTGATATATAAAATTTTATTTGAAATTTAATCCAATTACATTTTTAAGTTAAAGCCAAATTTAAGTTTTCCATGGCTTAAAGCAAATAAGCAAACATTAACAGCCAATTCTGTACTTAGCCAGCAAATGGAATATAATTACTCCATGCAATCAGAAGCTGTGACTAAGTGACTCTAATCGAAATACAAGGTAAGTGTGTTTCTGAGGTCTTGAATTATTGAACAAGTAAAGTAGGATCCTGGAGTTCAGAGAATGGAAAGACATCATTATCTGTTCTTCCAGAGAGTCCAGGATGCCCATTCACCCCTCAGGCAAAAAGTGGAATGTACAAAACATTTTACTTTTAAAGCAAATGAAATAACCCTCTATTTGTTAGCTGCTATTAAAGATGCACGCTGCATACTTCGCCTCACCTTCCCTTCATTGTAACATTTTCACTTTATCATGAGTAGCATTATGTCACCAAGACAAACCAATTTCCTTCATGTAAATGTAAAACAACATGTTTTCTGTAAGATATCTCCATCAATGTCAGTGACATACAAGGGAAGTCTCAACAGTCTTCCCTGTCACTTACGGAAAGGGGAAGGCAAATTGTTTATTCACACTCAATTAATTTCTCTGTCTACTATTTCTTTAGCTCATTGAATTTATTCATCAACTTATCACTGGCACAATATTACATCCAGGAGATATCAGCACTTTCACTGGAAACCAACTGAAAAAAAAAGGCAAAAGGAGATAAGATACCCATTACCTTTACCAAAAGATACACTCATTCATTCCCTTTCTAAGAAAAGGTGGCCAAAAGATACAGGCATTTCTTTCACTTGATGACTTGGGTCCCTTCATTTAGTAGTCAGTGGTGTAACAGGCCCATCAGAGACAATAGGGATCTATAATCAAGTCCTCTGTTGCTAGCTCACATTTGGATTCTTGTCAAGTTACTCTCTCTGGACGTAGGTCTTCACATTGTAAAATAAGAGAGTCAGCTTAGATTTTCTCAAAGGCCTTACTATCTCTAACATTCTTCGAATTCAAAATGAGGGTTGATGCTTTACTATTGCTTGTCTTACTTTGTCTTATAGAGCATTGGATCTTCTCAAAATATATAATTAAATTGGTTTTCTTTCTCAATTTGTCCAACTTTATAAAATAATTAATAAGGTTTTATATTGGAGATCAGGCTAAGAATAGCCCACAGTCACAGAAATTCCCCATAGATGACATTTTTCATCTATCTATTCTTCCTTACTCTTCCTCCCTACTGTTTATTCCTAGTCCCGGTTCTGAGCACACATTAAATTACAAGTTGTTCAATGATGCCTATCTTCATTTCCTTATAGAGGAGTATCAGCAAATGGTTCCTCAAAACTCTGAAAATTCACAAAGAAATGTACATTAGCATCAGTGCTGGAAAAAGCTAATCAAATGTTGCAGCTGTTTTCCTTGCTAGCCTGACTTCTCCTCCATACACACAAGATGTCGCTTCCTCCACAGACTCTCATAATGGTGATGAACCAAAAAAGTTATGACGAGATATCAAAATAGTTATCAAATAGTTTATTTTATAAAGATAATACCACTCTCTGCTCCATCTTGTGCCCTTACAGGGAGTTGTTCAGGTGCTTATTACAAGTGCCTGACCTACAGCTTTTTAAACCACCAGAGCATCACTTTCATCTGGAAAGAATCTTGAGTCACAATTATAAAACCTGATGGTGTTTAAATGAACATTATAGGTACTTTGTGAACTCACAGCTATAGAAATCAATAGGCATCTTGCATAGAGAAGTCTTGCAATTGATTTTTCCAGCAGAGTCAATTCGTAACTTTAGGAGAGTCATAGACACCCGAGAAGTTGTAAGCATGCTGGAGGTTACAAAAAAACCCACAGGTATGTGAAAAATGCTGCACTGCACTAGTTGAGGTGGTATCTCAAAGCAGCAGAGTCTAGATTGATGACGTTTTTCAGGAGTGGCTACAAGGAAATACTTGAAAAATACTAGGCAGCTCCTGCAATGCTCCTAGGCTTGGAGAAGGAGAGCTCTTCAAGGTACATGGAAAATGCAATGAATAGAGTGTTCCTGAGGCTCTTGATGTAAATGTATACTGTTGCTTTTCTAAGGATAAAAACAGCCAGTGGACTTGTTGTTTCCAGTTTCTTTTTTTAAATCATCTGAAATTATAAACATAATGTATTGTACACTTGAAATTTGCCACAAGCATAGATTTCAAGTTTTCTCACCACTACCATAAAAAAAAAGTAACTGTGAGGTGATGGATGTGTTAATTAGCTTCTTATGGTAATTATTTCACAATACAATTTAAATTAAAGCATCATGTTGCACATCTTAAATATGTTTTTTTATTTGTCAATAAAAGTGTAAAAATGAGAATTATCTAAAATTAATATATTTACTCAATAAAGAAATCTAAGCATCATTCAGTGCTCTTCTAAGCACCCTGGTGACAGCAAGATGTGTGCCCTCTGCAAGGCTACAGTCAGTTAGTGGAAGGAGCCAAAGGCTATAGATACATCTCAAACAAAACTTATACCCTCTTCCCCCAAATCCACTGACAATAGCCTTTTTAATGTAACTAGAGAATCTTGTTCTCAAAACAGCTACTGTTTTCTCCTTTCTCCCAAGTGTTCCTTTATCTGCTTCTTATTTTTTATTCTTTCTACAGGTTCATAAAAAATAAGTTCTATTTTAGCAAATAGAGCATCGGCCTGCGGACTCAAGGGTCCCAGGTTTGATTCCGGTCAAGGGCATGTACCTTGGTTGCAGGCACATCCCCAGTGGGGAGTGTGCAGGAGGCAGCTGATAGATATTTCTCTCTCATCAATGTGTCTAACTCTCTATCCTTCTCCCTTCCTCTCTGTAAAAAATCAATAAAATATATATTTTTTAAAAAGGGAATTAATTAGCGGAGATATTTTAATATTGCTATTTGCCCTTTATAATACAAGTGTGAGAGATGAAAGGAAATTAGTAAAATATATATGAAAATAATATATAAATTTATTAATAAACAGTAACAAAAGGATATAACAACAACAGAGGCATGATATAAAAATGACAAAAACATGATATGAAACAACAGAAACATGATATAAAAACAACAGTGATGCTGAAACCGGTTTGGCTCAGTGGATAGAGCGTCGGCCTGCGGACTGAAGGGTCCCAGGTTCGATTCCGGTCAAGGGCATGTACCTTGGTTGCGGGCACATCCCCAGTAGGAGATGTGCAGGAGGCAGCTGATCGATGTTTCTCTCTCTCATCGATGTTTCTAACTCTCTATCTCTCTCCCTTCCTCTCTGTAAAAGATCAATAAAATATATTTTTTAAAAAAAACAAAAACAAACAACAGTGATGCAAACAATGACTGATAAAGTGATTCAACTTATTCTAATATCTCCCTGTACACCACATTAAGAGTGAAAACATTTTCAGAGTGCTTGACTAATTTCCCTTGTGATGAAGTATTTAGAACTTTAACTGTAACATCACATGCTCTTCAAACTCGAGAGAAAGCAACATATAACTGACCATGTGCAAAAATGGGTTCAGGTAGGAATATGCCTACTTTGTCTAGAGTTTGTCCTTGTGATTTATTAGTAGTCATCACAAATGCTGGCATCATAGGAAACAGTCGTCGAATCAATTTAAATGGGAGGCCAGTGTCAGATGGGGACAAATTAATTTTTGGAATCAGAACAACCTTCCCCTCTGCAGATCCTGTTAACACTTCAGCTTTGATAATGTTAGGTAATAATCTTTTGATAATAAATCTGGTACCATTACAAAGACCCCATTTACTATTGAGATTTCTCAATAGCATGATGATTGCACCCACTTTTAATTTTAATTTATGACACGGCATTCCTGAAGGAGCAATACTATTAAGAAATTCGATGGGAAAATTTTCCTTTTCAGCATCATCTGTGGAATCAATGGAATCATCACTCAAATATGTGTGAAAATCTCCATTGAGTATATCCAAATTTTCTTCATTTAATTTTTGAACATGCTCATTTTTTGGACAAAGAATTGCACGTTTAGATATATTTTTAATAGTATCTATAGCAGTGGTTCTCAACTTTGGCTGCACATTAGAATCACCTGGGAATCTTTTTAAAATCCTGATTTCTGGGCCTTATTCTCCAGTAATTGTTTCTTTGTTATGGGGTGGGGCGACAACATTAGTAACAAAGAAACAGAATGTCCGGAGGATGAGGCCCAGAAATCAGGATTTTAAAAAGATTCCAAGGTGATTCTAATGTGCAGCCAAGGTTGAGAACCACTGATCTATAGATATAGTATTCCAAAGGTAGCTTCAATAATAGATCCATTACAAATCATTTCACTTCTACGCTCTGCTCCAAGGGCAGGTTCCTGACTGAAACCTCACCCTGAGGGCCAGTTCCTGCCTGAAGCCTCGCCCTCCAGGAAACAGCTGGGGGAGGGCACAGCTGTTTCCAAGATGACCCCTGCAGGACTGACTTCCTTTGGTTGGTCGCGGTTCTGGCCTTGATGTTATACCCATGGTTTTTATATAAGTAGATTAGTTTTAGAAGTTCAAAGGATCTCATTTTATTAGGTTTCAAAAGGATGGATCTATTTCAGAAAGCTGAAGGCACATATGAAATCATTTTCAATTGCTATCTGCTTACCTTGGATTGAACTAATTTCTGCCTCTCATACTTACTCCATAGAGATGAACAGAAGTATACTACGGAGACTATATTAACCAAAATGATATAATGTTTGGAAATAAGTCTAATATGATACAAACAACAACTTTGGAGCAGATAAAAGCCAGTGGATAAATACAGAAACTCCAAGAATCAACCCTACACCACCATTTGAAGTACAACCTGCAATACAGCTTCTGATACTCACCAGTGAATGATTAGAGGTGGATGGATTGACACTATCAACACTGTCAGCACTGTCACAGATAAAAACTTCATCATCTGATTCCTGCACAGAGGAATAGGATCTGTCAATTTCTTCACACTGCCCCCTTAAAATTCCACTCATAGCTGTAGCGCTGTCACATCTACCTGGAACACAAACAGGGACAACAGATCATTGAAATAATTGACCACTGATTGTATACTCATGGTTTCCAAATTGTTTGGGTGGCTGTGATTATTTTTTTTATTGAATTCATTGAGGTGACATTGGTTAATAAAATTATATAGGTTTCAGGAATACAATTCTACAATACATTGTACTATGTATTGTACTGTGTGTTTATCATCCCAAGTCTCCTTCCATCACCATTTATCCCCCCCTTTCCCTTCTTCCCTCTGGCAATCACCATACTGTTGTCTATGTCCATGAATCTTTCGGGGCTGTAATTTTTTGAACTACATCTACCACATTATCATATCTATGCAGAAATTATCCTGTCCATAATGTTTGAAAGCATTGAAAACAATTCTACCCTGATTGTTATTTGCACTCTCATCTGACAACGGTATTTTATAAGAAAAAAATCAAAATTAAAAATGTGGAATCAGAGAGTTGCATAGGTAATATGTTTTAGTGTTTTCAAATGTCAAAACAGGAATCAAATACATTTATTTGATTTGTTCTAGTAAACCGTGTTCTGTCTTTGACAGAGCCAGAGTTCAGAACAAAATAGATCACTCACTTGCATGCTGTCATACCCACAGCATACTAATTAGGGCGCGTCTATCTTACTTGGAATTTCCTTTTTCTCAGGTACAAAGACATCTACTTTCCTGGGCCTCTTTGTCCATCAAAAATCAAATTGGTTGTTAGGAATGGCTATACCTGCAGAATTTAGATACTTTATCATGTTCCCAGTCAAATAAGCAGAGCTATGGGGAATACTTGAGTCCTATGCCAAGGAGGTTAGCGCAATACATTTATATATATATATATATATATATATATATATATATATATATATATATTAAAACACAGTCCCTAAATATTTTACTGGGTAAAATATTTATTTAAGTCTCTTCACTCTCTGTATCAACACATCAGTGAAAGCTAGGCAGAGGTATCCCATTGCATTAAAAAAATGTTGATATCCATTTAGATGAGTCATTAAATCTCTGAGAGGAATAATTTTTTCATAGCCATAGAGTAACTGTTCAGGTGACCAGCACTTGCAAACACAAACTGCAATGCAGGCAACCTCAATGAGTGAAGAAGGTCAGATATAATAAAACCATGCAGTCATCTTAGTTTTCTCTTCTGTCTACTGTTATTTTTTTAATATTTTTATTGATTTCAGAGAGGAAGGGAGAGGGAGAGAGAGAAATATCAATGATGAGAGAGAATCATTAATCAGCTGCATCCTGCACACCCCCTACTGGGGATTGAGCCCACAACCCAGGCATGTGCCCTTGACCGGAATCAAACCCAGGACCTTTCAGTCTGCAAGCCGGCACTCTATCCACTGAGCCAAACCAGCTAAGGCTCATCTACTGTTATTTGTAAGAAAGGTATGGAGAACTACTTCTACACCCTAAGGGGAATCATAGCACAGGAACAATAGAGAAAGCTCTCACAAACAAGGAGACAGTGGGTGGTAGTAGTGTGAACTGTGGGAACAAGAGATGCATGTCTAGGCCAAAGGGAGTACCTGTACTCAAGTCCAGATCACAGTCTCCTTCAATGATGGTAGCTACATTTCCTTGGGACATATTTGTTGGGGTCCTTCTATGCTTTCTGCTTCCTCATATTCCTAAATCTCATATGGTTTTGGTTTCTGACAGACCTGCCTCTACCTCAATATATCCCGAAAGTCTCAAATCTGAACGCCAATTGACTCATTCTTTCAGTCTATCTCAGTTCAGATTGTTGCAAAAGGGAATCCAAATGTTGTTTAGTTATTGATGCCATTCAACAGAAAAAATATTTGTTTGTCTGGTGCCCTTTGTTTAGGAGCCATTTATTATTTATTCAGTAAACATTGATTGAGCTTTCATCATGTACCAATGACTATTTTAGATGCTGGAGAGTAAAGTACAACACAGAAAAAAAAAACTTTCTCTAATGGTGCTCACTTACTGGGCATTTTTTGGTGAAGAGGTAAACAAATAATAAACAGGTAGGTAAATTAAAATATATGTCATATGGAGATCAATGCTATGGAGAAAAATAAGCAAGTAAGTGGTATAGTGACTACAAGTTTGGTCAATAAAGAACTATATATATATATATATGTATATATATATATATTATATGTGTTTATTGATTTTAGAGAGAGAGGAAGGGAGAGGGAAAGACAGAAACATGGATGAGAGTCTGGCTGATGTGGCTCAGTGGTTAAGCGTCAACCCACATTCATGTTTCTATCTCTCTCTCCCACTTTCTTCCTCTCTCTCTGAAGTCAATTAAAAAATAACAACAACAATAAATATTTAAAGGCCTAGTCAGTTTGGTTCAAATAGAAACATCAATGAGAGAGAAACATCAACATCGATCGGCTGCCTCCTTCACACCCACTACTGGGAATCAAGCCCGCAACCTGGGTGTGTGCCCTGAGTGGGAATTGAACCTGTGACCTCTTGGTGCATGAGTTGATGCTCAACCACTGAGCAATACCAGCAGGGCAGGACATTCTACTTTTTGATGAGCTAATGTCACAGTGAGAAAGTAGCACTGATACATGGAAGAAGTGAGAGAGCTGGCAATTTTGCCATCTGGGGGAAGAGTCAAAGGAAAGGTACCAAGGCCCTGGGCTGGGCATAGTAGGCAATGAGGTTAGACAGGTATTGGGGTCTATAGTGTGTACAGCCTGTGAGGATTTGGGCTATTACTCTAGATGAGATGGAGGTCACTATGGGCTTAAATAGTAGTGACAGCCTGGTTTATAATGTCAAAGGACTACTCATTGGCTTGTCATTTCATAAGGCCTGTGGTAAAGGGAAAGGTAAATTTGGCAGGAGAAGAAAAAGATTAAGAATTAAGAAAGAGCCCTAACCAGTTTGGCTCAGTGGATAGAGCATCGGCCTGCGGACTCAAGGGTCCCAGGTTCGATTCCGGTCAAGGGCATATACCTTAGTTGTGGGCACATCCCCAGTAGGAGGTGTGAAGGAGGCAGCTGATCAATGTTTCTCTCTCATTGATGTTTCTATCTCTCTATCCCTTTCCCTTCCTCTCTGTAAAAAAATCAATAAAATATATTTTAAAAAAAAGAATTAAGAAGTATATGACTTAGTGGCTCAGATGAGCAGTTAAAGTCAGAAAACCTAATGAGTGTGAGGGCTGGAAAGGTTATTTGTTTCTTTTGAGGGGAAATAATTTAGGAAAATGTTAGAAGAGGAGGAAAGGTCAAAGTGCTTCCCAAAGCAATGCGGTTACTTAATTTTACCTAGAACCACCTCTGTCTCTAGACTTCCCAATTATTTTATAACTAGTAGCCCAGTGCACAAAATTCGTGATCCCCCAGCCTGGCCTATGCCCTGTCACAGTGTGGGAGCCCTGCGATCCACTGCCCCAAAGAGGTAGGCCAGAGCCGGGGGAGACCTGCGGACCCCAGGCCAGGCCGTGGTGGAGGCCTGTGGACCCCCAGGGGCAGGAGCGTAGCAGAGGCCTCCCTCTGTGCATGCCTGCCTATCCCCCCGCACAGGCTCACAGAGAGGGAGGCCTCCGCTGCGGCCCCACCCCTGTTCCCGCTGCAAGGCCCCACCAACCTGAGCCTGCTGCTCATGCAGCCTGCTGATCAGTCATTACTGTGATGGTGTCTCGGCCAATTTGCATATTACCCTATTATTAGATAGGTTGTGGAGGCCACCTTACAAGCTAGGTCTCAAATAGTACCCGTTCAGATACACTGTACCACTCTATGGTGTTCCTTTTTTAAAATAACATTAACAATGAAAAAGTACATTTTCCTTTATCACCCCAGAGGGCTAAAGGGATACATTTTTAATTTGGTACATAAGAACAAATATATGAATAATGACCACTATCAAGGATTTACTTATTTGTAGGAAAATGAAGGCAAAGAGTTAATAATTATTTTACCCACCGTCCTCCCTAAAGTTTCTTATTCAAGATTTTTTAAATGTCAAATACACAGCCACTACCTGCTATTGCCAGGGTTCTAGGACCCTGGATCTGGGTTAACCCTGTTTGAAAGCCAGACAATCTCCAACTTAAAAAGTCATTTGGTGACCTAATATGACCATTATTTGGTTGATGAGATTGCTCTTATTTTTAACTGATTTAAGAAAGTTTTAGAATAATTGCTTGTAAAGACTGAGAACTGTTGATAGATTTTTAAAAAATATTGATATACCTTAAGTTTTTAAGGAAACAGGAAACTATTTACAGGAAACTATTTGGAAAATTTTCCTTAGCTGTTATGAAATCCATGTAAATAAGTTGTGCATGAATTTGCTCCTATTTATGCTCTTAGTTTCTGGTGACCTTGAAGAATCTTGCACTAAGTCATTAGAGAAAGACTGAACTATATAATTAGACATCTGAGTAAACACAGAGAAAGGGTAGGGGAGAAATATCCCAAAGTATAATAGACACTTGTTGGAAGAGAGAGACTCATCCTCATTTGTGTTTGCCAATCTGATTTCACTGTCGTGTACTCTGGTTGTAGTACTAAAATTGCAATGCTACAATTATTTCCATGGCAACAGTTGGTGAGATCAGGCAGGAGAAGCTAAAATGTGGGAATTTAAGATGTTACCCCTATTCAGATGTCTGCATTAATAGGTGGGAAAGGAGAGCGACTGAGGGAGAAAACAGTTACTGCAAATGTCCTTGATTGAGACTGTTCCATCCACATATCAAGTGAAAGAAATCCTAAACAATATTAAGAGTCACCCTATAACACAGAATGCTGTTGAGAATACATGGCTAGAAGAAACTGTTAGCAAATAGCAAAGTACATATGGCTTATTTATATTTTTTGGCACTTAAGATTACAATATTTGTTAGAAGTCAAAAGTTTTAGAATTCTATTCAGAATCCTTTAACAGGGTTCTGTGTTTCCCAGATTTTCTTTATCTGATGAGAATACTGTATTATTACTACTCCTATATACAATAATTCTTTTTGAAAGCTATATTAAATAATTTTCTCAATACTGCTTCTAATATGAAGAATTAGTTACCCATGGATATGGATTGATCACCAGATGTTAATAGGTAAAAACTAGAGTAAGAATGGGGACAGGAAATTAAAGCTAGTGATGGATGTGAAATAAAAGTGAATAAAAGCAAAAGTAGATTGAATGGTCCTTGGAATTTGGAGGGGAAAGTAGGACATGGGGGAAAGTCAGAGAGGGATGAAGGGAACTCCCCAAAGATGGACACTTTTGTTACTTGAGAGATTCGGCATTGATTTTTATCAAAAACTTATTAGTCACAGAAAGAGTAAGAAGTAGAGAAGTGAGCCTGGGTTATAATATCTATGGAGAAATGCTCATTCCAAAGTTCAGAGAATTTGGTACATCTTCCTTTGTGTTGAGAGGCAAATGGGAAGAATTGCTTTAATATGAACTTGTGTTGCTATCTGTATTCCCTAATTAAAAGCACATCTATCGCCCTGGCCAGTTTGGTCCAAGGACTGAAGGGTCTCAATCCTGGTCAAGGGCATGTACCTCAGTTGCAGGTTCAATCCTCAGGGCCAGTTGGGGTGCGTGCGGGAGAAAACCAATCAATGTGTCTCTCTCACATCAATGTTTCTCTCTCTCTCTCTGTCTCTCCCTCTCCCTTCCACTCTCTAAAACTCAATGGAAAAGATATCCTTGGGTGAGGATTAATAACAACAACAAAAATAGCACATGGGTTAATTTGAAGTTTAAGATCTGAGAGGCTGGAGCTAGCAAAAGCTTAGGCGACAAAAGCAATCTGCACTGTTACCACTCATTTGCCTTCAGGTATAGGAAAGTGGTGATGTGTAATGCTGTAAAACTTAGACGAGGCTAATCATTAAAATTTCTTAGGGAGATTTAAAAAAATAGAGGCCCAGGAATCACGGGAATGGTGAAGAGGGTGAAGCCAGTCGCTTGAACACCTGCTTTCACCAATTCTTAAATAGTTCTTCAGCAAGCTAATTAATTTCTCTGAGCCATATTTTCTTACCTGTAACATGGGATTTTGAGTAGCTGTTTTACAGTGTTAGAATATGCACTGCAGGTGCTCTCCTAATAATCGTTAACTTCTCCATTCTCCATGCATACCTATTATGTACTCCAGATGCCTTGCAGTACAGCTAAAACAAAACAAAAACAATCCTCTAAAATCTCGGCTGAGAGTGTAATTTAGCCAGATTAGTATAAAGGAGGGCTATGAATTAGGAGTGAGAGACCAGACACTCTATTTGCACTTTGAGGCATTGAATGGATGACAACAGCACAGAAAACTAGGGGAGATGAGGTCTTTAGAGGATGCCCTTGCTGAATGAGCATGGCTAGAAGGACAGTGTCAGGTGATCCTGTGTTGCCAAAAGCCCACCTCAAACTCCATGGGGATGCTGGGGCTCCCTAAGAAGTCTCTAGAAGCCCAGTTTTACCTAAAGCAATCTGAGGAGACTTGTAGGGTGAGATCCCTCCCTTGTCAAGTGACCTTGTGCTGCCAAAATGCCACCTCACACTCCGGGAAGGAGTGTGAATTGATTAACACCATATATGCAATTTTGTAACCTAGGATTTTTCTACTTATAACATGAGCATGTTTCCTTCTCATTAAATAACTTTCAAAACTATGTGTGTTTGTCTTATTTGAGTTTTATTTTTGTGCTTAAGGCTACATAGCATTTTATTGAGTAGCCATGCCATAATGTCAACTAACACTTTAAAGGAGATGTGTGGGTTTTTAAAAGTATTTATTATTACAAATCATCATATATTAATATTTTCTTTCATGTTGTCTTTGTGTATACCTCTGATATATCTTTAGGATGAATTCTAAAAGTGGAATTACTGAGCTTTCAATACACATTGCTAAATTACCTGGCAGAAAGTTTCTACCAATTTACATATTTAATGGTGGATTGGCATATCACATTATCATATACTTGCCATTACTACTGACATTGCTATTTTTAAACAGTTCTGTTATTTTTTCAGATACAAATGCACATACAGTGTTTACTATGTGCCAGGAACTTTCTAGCATAAGCTGTATACAAGATTCCTGACCCTCTAAGTGTGCATGTTTTTTATAATCCCAAGATTACACATATGGTAAGATATCACTCCCATGATTCCGGACACCTTTTATGGCAAAGGAAATCTTCATATGTAATTAAGGTCCCAAATCAGTGACCTGGTAGATTGTCCAGGTGGGCCTGGCCTATTCACATGAACACGTTAAATCTAAGGGTCAGATATGAAGGGTGAGAAGGGTTCAGTGCAAGACCCCGTGGCTGACTTTGATAATGGAAGGGGCCACAGTCCCATGACCAAAAGGAACTGAATTTTGTCAAAAAGAGCTTGGAAGTAGATTTTCCTCCAGAGTGACCAGACAAAAGTTCAGTTGAGCTGACCATAATTTCAGCCATGTGAAACTCTGCGCAGGACCTATAGCACTATACACTAATAAGTGGGCATCATAGTAAGTTGCTAAGTTTGTGGTAATTTGTTACACAGCAGTGGAAAACTAATACAACATATATCAACTCATGTAATCTTCATCATGCCCATATGGTCCATTCCATTTTCAGATTAAAAACTGAAGCACAGAAAAGTTAGAGAATGAGGCCAAGGTCATACAGCTAATAGCTACAAGCAGCATTCGAACTAAGGCATTCTGGCATTTGATGAGCGTACTTTTAATCAGCACATTTTCCCTTGATTCTTGACTCTTCACCACTAGAATTGCCTCCACAATTCTAATATCTCATACAATACTAACTTAACCAGTCAGTTGATGTCCAATGATTTAACTATAGAAATATGAAAAAAATAGAAACATTAGCCAATATAGAAGAATTTTTGTTGTTTTTGTGGTGTTTTTTTTTTGTAATTCCTTAATGAGAAATAATATTTAGGAAGCTATTGAAAACCTTCAGGATTATTTTGCTTCTCCCATTCTTGGCTTATAAACAAAAAGGATGACTAGCAATAACAACTAAAATTTCATGCAATTCCTACGCCCAAATTCTGTGGTAAAAAATGTTCTACACCGACCTATCAATCTTTACAATATCACACAGTTAGATAGCTGATTTTATAGAAAAGGAAACTGGCTCAGATAGTTTAAATAACTTGTCCAAATTTACACCAGCAGTAAGATGCCATGTCTGGAGCTGAACTACAGTCTGTGTGATTGCAAAGTCCATTACACATTCCATCAATCATTATGCTGCACCACCTACAGAACTAACAGGTAAGCCAAGTTACAAGACCCCATTAGCTCAGAGAAAGCATTTTTAGAAACAGCATGCTGGCTGGGTGACTGAATCATCCATTTAAAGAGTATAAATGTATACCACAGTACAGTTCCCATATAAATGAACTGAACACATTTGTGATATATTAGCAATCATTCTTTGTCGTCAGACTCCCAGATATCAAATCAGGGCATATATCCACTTTCTTTTTTATCAGTTCTACCTGGCTGCGGTACACACTTCTTCATGTCCCATATTATCTGCTTACATTTACCTTTACCTTCTGACATATTAAACTCCAGTGAAATAGCTGTATTAACTCTCAGCATATACTCTTGGCTTCTTTGTACCTGATTCAGCATTGTTACTTGCCAAGCATTATGGCTTGGAATTGTTCATCAGAACACAATATAAATGGCAGAAGAGCAGAACAATATTTCTGAACAATTTTAATCAAAGGTGTGGGGATTCAATAAATAAGAGTATATATATATATATATATATATACATATATATATATATATATATATATATGCACTCAGAGACAGGTAAAATACATATTACTATATTTTCTTTTTTAAAATATGTTTTTATTGATTTCAGAGAAAGGAAGGGAGACTGAGAGAAAGATAGAAACATCGATGATGAGAGAGAATCATTCATCGGCTGTCTCCTGCATGCCCTCTACTGAAGACAAATCCTGCAACCCAGATATGTGCTTGGACCAGAATTTGAACCATTACCTCCTGGTTCATGGGTCGATGTTCAACCACTGAGCAACACCAGCTGGACAGTATCACTGTGTTATTTAACATTTATATTACAAGTTAATATAAAAATTATAATTAGTATACAATCAATCCATGGATGTACTATTGGATGACCGGTGTGTATATGTATATCAGAAACAGAATAGTGGTATTACAAAATAGCACAGTGCAGAGAGTCATAAAATGTGGACAAAATTCCCTGTAAAGTAGGAGAGCTCAAATGGAGTGCATACAATAAAAAGTCTGCAATACAAAATTTTCCATGGCCTAATGACATCTAAGTGACATGGAAGCTGTCACTTTGAAGAGCATTAACAGAGAAGCACATGAAAGGAAGGGACTATTTTAGAATGTAATGAGTGACTGACATTGGAAGGGCATAAGAAAAGGGTAAGATGACTGACAAGATTATTCACTCATTTATTCAGTCAGCAAAACAATTTGTGACCACATAATATGTATCAGACATTATATTAGGTGTTGCTGATGCAAAGAAAAAGAAGCTGCTAGTACTGAGAATTAAATTGAGATCGCTGAATAAAAGATTATAGAGAGGTCAAGGAAGTGCCTGTAATGACCACACAAAAGGGCCATGGGAAAGGCCTCAGGTGACCCTGAGGCTGCTCTCATTGGCGCTGCCCATAAGATGTGTGAAGATCTCTGAATATAGAAGCTTATACTGGAGTCCTCAAGCTCAGAGTTACCCATGTGACAGTCCTAGGGGACTTCAGGGACCAGCATGAGAGTGTCCACTCGTGGCCCTTTACTGATTCAGATCATAGTGGCCAAACAATCTAACATTTGAAATATGAGCTTTATGAGTTTCAAAAAAGAAATTTTGAGAAAGCAAAGCAAGAATTTTTTTAAAATAACATTTGAAAGCCTTTCCCATCATCCTTCTGCTCTAATATTCTGACAGCATTACAACCAGTATAACCTGGGTGAGGATGAATGACAAATATTGATTTTCTGTGGCCAACCTAAGTGGGATAGAAAAGGAAATGAAAATCTTTGTAAATAGATTCAGGAGTCCTGTTTAGGAAATTATTTGTGTCATTTATTAAATGTAATGTGATATATCCACAACATGACAACTAACTATATCAACACTTACTAGAAAACAAAGCTGCAATGCATTTTTCACATTGACAACATACTCACAGAAGGTCAAGGGCACTATGACAGTAAGTCAAAGCGATCAGGCTCACAGAATACCAAGGGGAGAGTTCTGCACATCTCCAAATTTCCTGTGTTGTTATGCATTGGGAATCATCTGGCCACGCCATGATTTTTCACTTTTCAAAGTCCTCCTAAACTCTGCTTTTCTTTCATCCAGTAATTAATGCATTAGATCCAAATATAATGAGTGTCTGTCATTGGGAGGGTATAAGAAAAGGGTAGGATGACTGAGCCTGTGTTTGGCTGTTGTGATTTTTGCCTAAGCAAATTATCTGGCTTCCCACTAAAAAATCACTGTGAAACTGCATCTTACTTCCTTCATAGGAAAATGAGCAATCCAGGAGGGAATTATCTCTATAGGCCGCTCCCATGCTCTTAGGGTAATGAAAGGCTAAAATATCCAAAGGAAAATAATGAAAATCAAATGAGTATTTGCCAAATAACTTTATAAACTTTATAGTCATTATATAAAGATACAAACATTTACATAAGAATTACTTTTACCTGGTGGTTGATGTTTTTGTTTAAAATAATATTGTTGTAAATGTGCATGTGAGTCAGGAGAAATATAGTAATATATTGTATGCACCACCCTTTGTTGTTATACTGAAAGATATGTTAAGCGCTTGATCTAACTAGAATACAAGACTCTTTGGAAATAAATCATATGGCTACTATTTACTTTTTTAGCCATGAGACTAAAATGAATGGCAAATTTGATCTCATGTCAAGTGCTGATCCTTAGAATTAGTATTGACATTTATCAAGGTCATCATAATCTTGAATTAAATGCTTCAAAAGCTACATTGAGTCTGTATTCTCATAGTATGTGTATTCAACAATTTTCATGTCAAACTAGTTAGTCTAATATAACTGAGATCAAAACAATTGACAGAAATCCAATGATCTGTCAACTGATTCAAGGAGATGTGTGAAACATCCAAATGTGATCGTTAGCTTGATAATTAAATCCATTACTTGCTTCTTGATTCACAAAATGGTAAATAAAGAGTAATAGTGCTGTTCTGAACCAATCCCCATTCTATACTTAACAGAAGCCCTATATTATATTATTAGGTAGTAAATATGTACTAAGTCAAAAATAACTTCTGATCAATATTTTTCAATTATGACCTACCATAGTACAATTGTTAATGTGCCTTTTCATTAGTTTGTACCTTAACTACATAACAGTGTGAAACCTGACCGAAGCTTTCCACCTTGGTATAATTTCTGTTTCTTTTAAATCCCAGGCTTCCATTTCCAGTAATGTAGGGTTACTTGCCAAACTAGCATATTTTCATTATAGATATTAAGTTGTCTAGCTATATTACAGAGGAAGCTATTAATATTTCATTTTCCTGAATACATTTTGTGAAACTTAAAAGACCGTTGTAAATTCACATATGAATATGGCAAGCTACTTCTAGCAAATAGAGGAGCATAAAGCAGTAAAGAGATACTACTAATAAACAGTAATTAAAAAATATCTGCAGTTAAGAGTAAGAGTATGAAATGCATTATTTTCAGGAGCTTAAAATATACTTGATAATTTTGATTGTGCCTTAAAATGAGGATTCTTTGCACAGGTTGCATAATCCATTTACTAGCCTAATTTGTCAGCATATTCTTTAATGTCATCTGTATTTATGCTGAAAGCACTGCCACTAAAGTGTTTTGCTCATGTTAATTGATAAAAACTGAATACTTCCCTTTATACTATCTCTTTTTAAAATATAACATACTTACATACCAAATTCATTTAACTTTAAGTAATGTATTGGCCAAATACTAAATACATTAAAACATGGTTTAATTACATGATACTTTATTTGCTACATTGCTGACACTAAATCTAAGAGGCTAAGTTTAATATTATGAAAATAAAGTGTTATGTCAAAAACAACTGACAAAAGAGAAAACAGAGTTAGAAATCTCACCTAAATTACAATAAAATAGGAAAAAAGTAATAATTTTATGATAATTTTCTTTCCTCACCAAATAACTGAGAGAATAACAATGTATAATGAAAGTGTTTAATTTAAGAAATTGCTTAGGGTAAAATATGACAATAAAGAAAAGTTAGATAAAATAAATTTTTATTTCTGTAAAAGCAAAAGGCTTCTAATAAAACAAAAAAGAGCACATATGAATTTATGATAATTTCTATTAAGTTTCAAATATATTACCTTAAAAACAAAAAATCGTCTTAGGTGCTGTTTAATAATATTAAACCACTTTTAGATTGTTGCAATGTGTAATTTTTTATATATTAGATGGATCACAAAGGTAAAGAAATAACTGCATTAATGAAACATGGTCTGAATATTTAAGTTAAAAAAATTCTCAATCTAATATGCCTCCACTTCAGCTCGCTTTCTCTCTCTCCCTCTCTCTCTCTCTCTCTCTCTCTCTCTCTCTCTCTCTCTCTCTTTCTCTCTCTCTCTCTCTCTCTCTGTCTCTGCAGTAAAGACTACCATAGTTGTCTCATGGAGATAGCTCACACCAGCGTCTGCCAGTGGTAACAGCAGGTGCTTATTGAGAAAGGGTTTATCTACATTTCATCCAAAATATGTGAACCATTACGGAAATTATAAAAAACAGCAACAATACACTGGTTTTATTCAGAACCTTTCCCGTAGTGATTATTAAAAGGATGATATTTTTAGCCAAAGAAAGCAACATGCATCTGCAGCAGCTGGTTTCCAAGGAAACAGAATAATTTAAAAGCATGTGGAACTCTGCTCTCTCATTTTCATCAATTCTCCTTCATTCCTGGAGTTAGCTTTACTTGGAATTTTTAATTGCCAAAAAATATAACTGCCTTGGCTTATTTTCTCTAACACATATCAGGCAGTGAATATCTGGTCTTATATGTCATCCTAAATTCCAACCTAGGAGGTAGATTAATTTCTATTATCATTTTGTTTTAAAAACCATGATCAAAAGAATCAATAATGAGAAACATGGCAATGGCTCAGTACCATACGATAATTTTTCAAATCCAGAAATAGTTTAACATAAACCATGCAAGAGTGTTTGCTTGGGTCATTATGACACTTAAGTATGTAAGTATTTACATACAGAGAGTATTAAATACAGAGAGTATTACTCTCTGTATTTAGTACATTTAGGAAGTTTAAGATAGTTCTCCATTCATTTAGATAATTGTTACCCAATATTCAGTAGTTTCCCTCCCCTTTTTAAAAATTTTGCAAGAAATGTTGTTTTTGTCTGATATTTAAAGATAAAACTTATCTTTTAAATTACAAAAAGCAAAAACAGGATGCCCCCAAAACCTTAGAAATTATTTATATTCATTCCTATTAGTTTGTGATTCATTAAAAAAAAGTATTTTAAAAATATATTACTTCATTGAAATGATGTAATCAATTACATCATTGAAAGACTTTTATTTTGTTATTCCAATCAACAAGTATTAATTAATTGCCAATGGACCCAGGTCAGTAATAATCTCTCTTTAAAAAAGCTCAGTGTGTCAAAGGTTACCCCACCCTATTGACCTATATTTATGAATTAAGAAAAGAATAAAATAAAATAACTTGGAATAAAATTTTTCAATGTATTTACTGTAAGTGTGTCAGTCTACATATCTGGAACTTTCCTATTTTCCCTAAGTAGGGGGGTGGGGGGGAGACAATATTAACATATATAAACCACTGATAAAGTAAAATCTTAACTTTTCAGCTTTAAAAAAATATTGCCTAGAAATATTCCCAACAACATGAATACTATGATGGAATTCTTATCCAGATATATTTTATTGATAAATGAAACTAGCAATGAAACTGGGCTATTATGATGTAATTTTTATGGTAATGTTTAATTTTTCCCAAATAGGTTTCTGTGCCTTTAAAATGAAAGCAGTCCCATGCATATTGACAAGTATAGAGTTTACATATAACATACGCTTACAATTTACTAAATAAAATGATGCAACTACTCAATAGCATAAGATTTATCAATAAAGAAAGTTAAAAGGAATTAAATGCACATAAATCACTCATTCTAAATTAGTGCTAAAAGGGTCTACAGCCAGCAAAAATTATTTTTCTAAGCCATTCGCTATATTGTAAATATTAGAAGACACCACATGAAATTATACATTGTATATTTAGAGAAAGGTCCATTTTCCCAGGACCTGTGGAATTTCCCGAGCTCTCCTTTGATTCCTAACAACATAAGCTTAAGTAAAAGCAAAAAAGGCACACGATGACTCATTTTATCAATTAATTTTGCTTCAGGAACGCATGCCTAGAAAGTTACCCAGGATAAGACAAGCCTCCGGTGTTTTTATCCGCTAAGGGTTCTGCAGGGAGAAAGAGCTACTCACTACAAAGCTCCCTCAAGCAATGAAAAGGACATACTTTCAGGAAATGTCTTCAGAATGACTTTCATATTACAAAATTCTCTTAGTGGGAACTGAGAAGCATTTTCTTTTGAATAAAAATAACATTTTATCTTCTTGTTTGTCCTTACCTGTAAATATGGTTTCTGTACTCCTGCTCCGTCAGATCAGACTGAAGACTTCACTCCTCCCTCTTCTATCCATCAGGCAGCAGCCAACCAATAACAAAAGCCAGATCCTGGCACTCTCTGGTTCCTGCTCCGCTCTGTTTCCCTCCCTGACTCCCTCCCACCCCCACTCTTTTGGAAGACAAATCCTTGCAGCTGGGAGAGAGAAAGGAAGTGGAGAAAAAGAATATGGAGAAGAAAGGAATAAAGAGATGAAAGATATTTCAAAGAACAGCTCCTATGAAAAATATCTGTAGGTGAACTCAGCTGAAGGAAAATGTCTTGCTTTGGATTTAGGAAAACAGGGTCAATCAATCCTCACTCAGCTGAAATCAAAGCAAAACACAGTGAAACTGAGGTAAATTGCCTATTAATTCAGCTCCCGCTGTTTTTCCCAGTGAAAAAATTTATCCCCTCATTGCACATTTTGATATGCAGATAGACCAGGTTGAGGCTGAACATCAAGATAATATTATGCATCTAGAGTCTTGCAAAGAGATAAAATTAAACTGACTTCAGACCTTCTGCATTGATAGATCATACTATTTGCATTTCAACCTCTGTTTGGCACTGTTTCCATTTAAAACCAGTGTCAAAGCCTAATCAGTATGAAAAATATATGTTATCCTGAATGTTAGAATATTCAAATATTTCAAAATTGTGTGGTTTGCATTCCTTCATATTTCTTAAGTGTTGGCATCAATTTGTCTATGTAAATAATGGAGCTTGTTAAAGATTAAAAAGCAATCAGCACTTAGTTGCCATGTCTCAAAGTGACTAATTAAACTCCAATTTTATTCTAGTAACCTTGGGCAAAATCATCTCATGTCTGAACTAGAAAGCATAACATGTGACAAAGAACAATGGGGGAAAACATCACATTAGAATTCTTTAAGGCAACAAAACAAATTCATCCACAGCGTAAAGGATGTTAGGTGGAGACTATCAAAGAATTCAAAATATCTATATCTATATCTATATCTATATCTATATCTATATCTATATCTATATCTGTATCTGTATCTGTATCTGTATCTATATCTATATCTATATCTATATCTATATCTATATCTATATCCATATCCATATCCATATCTATCTAAATTATATATCTATATTTATATCATTATCCATATCTATATATCTATCTACATTTACACAGTATATTCTTAATTAGAGGTCTAGTGCACAAAATTTGTGCACGGTGGGGTGGGTTAGGGGTCCCTCAGGCCAGCCTGAACCCTCTCGCAATCCAGGACTGCTGGCTTCTAACTGCTCGCCTGCCTGCCTGATCACCCTAACCGCCTCTGCCTTGGCCCCTGCCACTGCACCTTCATCTAAAAGCACGTCTGGAATAACATCCAGAAAGTTGTTCTGCTGTCCAGTCTAATTAGCATATTATGCTTTTATTATTATAGATATTCAAAATATAATGCAAACCATAATTCTTTATGATAAAAGGAACTATTAATTGAGCTTCTGCTTCTCAAGGTAGTCTGATAATGTTTTCTTGTGGAGATGTAAATTAAACAATGGATGTTATTTCTATCTTAGAGGTATCTACTACCTACCTGAGATATGTATAGGCTTTGCAACTTAATTTCTTAAATAAGTAATATGGAAATAAGACTAAGAGAAAAAAGAAGAGAGAGAAATAGCAAGGAAATATTCTTTATTTCCAAGAGTAACTGTCATGAGGGTAAATATTGATAGTCTAGAAATAACTGTATGAAAGGGTTTAGGGGTGTCAATACTGTTAGGAAGAGAGTGGCTGGTAACTTCACCTGAAACTTACTGTAGATAGAAGGGTAATGATTTTTACTGTGTGCGCAGTTATTTGGAGTAGCTTTGGAAGGCTCTGCCTGAGATAAGGAGAAAGTTAAACCATCCCTTATTTCCATCCTAAGCTCTCTGCCTTAGAAAATGCTTTTAAAGGCCCTGTCGTCCTACAGCTAGGAATAGCTGAAAATATCCCTAGAACAACATTTCTAAAAATGGGGGCCTGGGTCATCTGCATCAGAATCATTGCTGGGAAGCAAGTTAAAAATGCAGATCTGCCCTGCTGGTGCGGCTCAGTGGTTAAGCATCAACCTATGAACCAGGCGGTCATGGTTCAACTCCTAGTCAGGCACATGCCGGGTGTGTGGGCTTGATCCCCAGTGTGGGGGTGTTGTGCAGGAGGTGGCTGATTAATGATTCTCTCTCATCATTAATGTTTCTGTCTTTCATTCTCTCCCTTCCTCTCTGAAATAAAAAAATAAAATAAAATATTTTAAAAATGCAGATTTGTTACTCCTCCCCCCCCCAAAAAAAAAACTTAAGGAATTAGCATTTGTGGAGTTTGTGATTTAGCACCCCAGGAGATTTTTATGCCAACTATTCTAGGTCAGCGACTCAGTAGACAAGTGTTCCTTGGACACAAACTCTAACCAGATTATTTCTGGTTTGATTAAGGCACCATTATCTTAGATAAAGAAAAAAGAAGAGGTGGTAGAGTTGGGGGAGATAAACTTAGTTGGGACATTTGATTTTTTTTTTTAATATCCAGATTAGAATATTATGTACGCAGTTGAAATCATGGATAGGTCTGAGGTCTAGGTACAATTTGGAGACTATGGTATGGTTAATGCAATGAAAAGTGAATGAGTGTCCTTGGGGCCAATCTTCTCAAAGTTGTGGCCTAAGAAACTTCTTTCTAAAAATTAAAAGTACAGACTAGGACGCCACCCCACACCACTGAATCAGAGGCTCTGCAGTGGGGCTTAGGAAGCTCCATTTTCAATAAATTTCCAAGCTAACTTTCTTTGTATACTAAACTTTGGGAATCATTACTCTAGAAAAAGAAGTAAATTGAGGATGAAGCTTTGGGGATGACTTGCATTCATAAAGAACACACAGAGGAAGTCCTATAAAGAAAAGATACTTAAGAGGAACAGTTAGCAAGGAGGGGAGTCCCCCCAAAAAACTGGTGTAGAGAAATCCAAAGGAATAGAGAATTTCGAGAAAAGGCCCCATCAAAGGCCACAGCGAGGTCTACGGCCTTACAGTGATGGCGAACCTTTTGAGCTCGTCGTGTCAGCATTTTGAAAAACCCTAACTTAACTCTGGTGCCGTGTCACATATAGAAATTTTTTGATATTTGCAACCATAGTAAAACAAAGATTTATATTGTTGATATTTATTTTATATATTTAAATGCCATTTAACAAAGAAAAATCAACCAAAAAAATGAGTTCGCGTGTCACCTCTGACACGCCTGTCATAGGTTCACCATCACTGCCAGCTCACGGAAGTCAAACAGCCCCTAGGGCTTGTTGCGATATAGAATCTTGGGTCCTACGCCAGCAAACTAAATCACAATTTCAACAGGATCCATAAGTGAGTCCCATGCACATTTAAGTTTTATTTTTTTTTATTTTTTCACTGAAATATATTTGACATATAACAATGTGTAAATTTAAGCTGTAAAATATGTTAATTTAATACACTTATATATTGCAATATGATAGCTATTGTAGTACTAGCTAGCATCTCTATCATGTTGCATCACCATCCTTTCTTTTTAGTGGTTGGAATAATTAAGTCTAATCTCTTAGCAAGTTTGGTGATTATAATACAGTATTGCTGTCTATACTCACTGTGCTGTGCATTAGCTATCCAGGGCTTATTTACTAATGTTTGTAAGTTTGTATCCTTAAACAATATCTGTACTGACCCCTCCAACTCCCTCCCTCTGCTAACCACCATTTTGTTCTCTGTTTTTACAAGTTTGGCTTTTTAAAATTCCACATATAAGTGATATTGAGACAGTATATGGACGTGGGCCCAGGAATAGGAAAATACCAGGTGATGTCAAACTACTGTTCTGCACGTGCAGTTGCTCAAGTTTGGCCACTATATGTATGACCTTCCTGGGGTGGAGGAAGTGAGCAACACCGAAACTATCACAAAATATGACATTTAAGTTAGAAGAAGATTGTGGATCAAATGATGTATCAGTTTTTCTTTTCTTGGTAAGGAGATACTCTCAATCAAAAGAAAACTGGTAACATGGTTTCCTTAGGGATTCATACTGAAAATAGCTGCAGATAGGGTTGTTAATTTCATAACAATCAAGTGATATTAATAAAATATTTTTGAGAAACATAAAACATATCCAAGTGTCTTGCTTCTATGCACATTCCCTAGGGAGTGCCTAATAAAATAAATGAGAATAAGCAATAGAAAACTTTATAGGTCAGCATGAATAAACAACATAGTAGATGCTTTTCTTAAATTAAAATAAAGTTTTAATTTAAGAACAAGTAATTTAAACCTTAAACTATATGATGTTTGAACATGAGTTGTAACTCATTAAAAGATGGATATCACTTTGGTTCTAAAGGCATTATTCCATGTTGTCCCAAATACTCACAAACTTACTTGTCTTCTGGAAGCATAGTAAGAAATTTTTTCAAAGGTGTGATTTATTTTATGAAAATGTGCAGAATGTCTGTACTTGAAATGCCACCGTAATGCCTGGTTATTGTTAGACAGACAGGAGCAGAGCAAGATGATGGGCCCAGGACAGAAACACCCCGGAGAACCTAGCAAGGGCCGCAGAAAGCCCCGGAGACCTAGCAAGGCCCGAACTGGGAAAACAAGAGCCTTGTCCTCAGGGCGACCTTTCCTCGCCTAGCATATCGCTGGCCCTGACCTTTCCTCCCTAAAGACAACATCTAGGCTTCAGTTGTAGTTCAGCTCCAGGCCCAGGAAAACAGCAAAAACAGACAAGTGATGCCATGGCTGCCTAAGGACCAGCTACATTTGACTAATGTGCCCCTGCCCTGGCACCAACCAGTTAGTGCAGAGCACAGCCTGAAAGAGCACACCTGGGAAGCTGATGAATATTCTATTGAGACAACCCCCTGAGGCCTCCTCTAAGATTTCTACCTGCAAGAGAGAGATAAATATGCTCAGGACAAAGGACCCAATGGGAGCACACCAGCTCCATCTCCCTTCCTCTCTAAGAGACCCCATGAGACTTGCAACCAGGGGAACAATGGGCAGTGGCAGCTGGTCCCAGGCTAACCCCTGAACCTGCCTCCAGCACCCTTTTTCTCTGACTTCCCTGTGAGCCAAAGCAGCCCAGCCTAGACTCTCCTATTGCTTCTTCTATGCCCTTCCTTGTTTCGCTGTCCTAAGTATATTTTTGCTGCCATCATGGACCCAGTACCTTTTGGCTCAGTGTTATGTAGCCCTTCCCTTTGGCTATCCCCATTCCCCATCCCCTTTTCTTTAAATAAATTCCATTTTTCTTTATTCACCATCTGAGATTGCTATTTAGCTGACCCTTGCACCACCAACTTTAACCTTTCAGTTATCACAGATCAAGAAAGACATAAAATAACAGAAAATATCTGCAGAAAGGCAAGTCCAGTGATCTTTGGTGACTGTGGATAGTGTAAACAGAAATTTCTATGCCAAATTGTAGGCAGCTTCAGCTGAGAGGGAGATCATTTTATGATAATAAAAACAAGTAATTGCTACCCTAGCTGGTTTGGCTCAGTGGATAGAGCACCTGCCTGAGGACTGAAGAGTTCCAGGTTCGATTCCGGTCAAGGGCGCAGGCACATACTTGGGTTGCAGGCTTGATCCCCAGTAGGAGGCGTGCAGGAGGCAGTCAATCAATGATCTGCTCTCATCATTGATGTTTCTATCTCTCTTGACTCTCCCTTCCTCTCTGAAATCAATAAAAATATATTTAAAAACAAAAAACACACACAAGTAATTGTTTCCTCTTTTCCCAAACATTCCACATCTTAATTACCCAACATGGATGGGAAATGCAATGACTTAGATTAGACTGGTTTCAAAACAATCTAAGGTTTTTCTTTGTGATGTGAAAAATTCAGAAGCATGACATTGTATTTAACACTTAGGTATGCAGAGTATACACAGTAGCTGGCAAATAATAGATCAATAAATGTGGAAAGATATAAATCCAAAGTAAGAGTGTGAGTAGAGTTGGGAGAAAGAAGAAGAGAGCGAGCAAGCATGCACAAATCAAAACTGCACAAATAAATTGATCAGGTCTTCAATTCAACTACCCTTCATAATTGTATGGGATAAGAATTTCCAACTACAAGCAGTGCCAACGTCTGGAATAAGGAGGTGAAATAGAGATACTGGAAATACAAAAGAAGTAACAGCCTCGTGAACCAGAACCTGAAACTGCTACACTCCCTGGGTATTCATCGTTCTAATGATTCTCTGTCCGGAATATTCTGAGATGAAAGTAGACAAAAGCAAAATAGTGCCAAGCTCCTTAATAGGAAACAATTTGGCAGGTGACAGTGAGAGAGAGCCCGGCTAACACAGAAACATGCAAAGCATCTCTAAGATCCCTGCTGATTTTTTGGTTAGCTATCAGAGCCAAGAAGTTGAAAGGATGCTTGCATTTACGGCTCATGAAGACTACAGAGAAAGCCTTTACTAAAGTGTGAGTTGGCTTTCCCCCAAACATTACATTACCCTTGAATGGAAAATTGATCGGATGACATATGGTGATAACATCTGCCACCCATGGATAAAGCCGCAGTGCCATGTGGGTGGTAATGGAAGCTGTAATAGTGAGGGTGGAGGATTTAATGACAGTATGCAACGCTGAGGAGAGTAGCAGCAATCTGAAAGAAAGGAACAATTTGTGTAAATCTTTACAATGGGCACTACAGGACTATCCATCCTGTTCTTCTGTCGTCATCTCAGAGGGAATGATAGAAATGAAAGATGCTTTCTCATTTTATTACCTCCAGGTTGATCTCAGCCATAACCCACAGGGAGGCATTTCTTCCAGATATTACTGTAGGTAGGCACTCATTCTTATCATTAAACAGATATTTATTACAAATCTGGAATGATCATAGCAAGAAATTATAGCAATCCAAGATTATTTATGTTAAATATAAAAATGAGGACAAAAAATTGCTTCTAAAATTTATTTAAAAATATGTAAATATGAATGTTCAGAAAGTAAAATGAAGCAAGTATTGAAATAATAATGTTTTATAAATAAATTTGAAATTCTTTTGTTTTGTCCTCCTATAGAAATAAATGGTACCTACAGCTATACATTGTAAACATAAGCGATTTATTTGCAAAACAATAAAAAAAAGGAAAATCTTGCCATGGTTACACAATAATATGAGTTTTGGCCAATGTTTCCTATAGAATTCAAATATTTGGAATGGCAGCAAGCATCCTGACAGACTTTGGCATAAGATATTTTCAGGTGAATTTTCTCTTTCTCAAAATAGCCTTAAAAACTAAAAATCCTAATACAGCTTTTAGAAGTGTTCTTAATTAGTTCAAAGCTACTTCTGTGTTTTGTTAAATTGCAAAGACTAACTTTTGGTTTTCCTCTGTCCTGAAGTATAAGAAAGCCTCAGCTGGTTCCCATTGCAGCTCTGATACTTCTTAAGCAATCCATAGGGGGTAATGGAATGCCTGGCCAATTTTTCACTGCAGTTTGATTTTTCATCCAGTTTAAACCAGTTCACTCTAAATCATTGCATTTCCTTATACTCCCACACACATAATTCTGAAGTTACTTCATTCTCCCAGTTTTTCTCCAAATCTCCATTTGAGGGAACAAAATTACATTAAGATTTTAAGCTTTGATCCTGCCAAAGTAGATGCTGTGAGGTTCTTCTTCTTCCTCTTTTTTAAAATTATTATTATTATTCCTCTTTTTAAAATTATTATTATTGATAAAGATCATTTGCAGTGTGAACTTATTTAAAGCAAAGGATTGAAAATAAACTTAGTTATTTCATTTCAGAAAGGTGGGCCAAATTTGAAACTTTAGTTTGGATCGTGACAGCCAGATATTTGAGAAAACTAAATGAATTCAGGATCCAGTACAGCATACAGGTAGATAACAAAACCGCAACTGCAATGCACAGGACTAGACGCTGATATCCACAGGGGTATGCAATAATTTTCCATGAAAACATATTTTCCTATCTATAGTCACCCCCATTCCTGTCAAAGATAATCACAGTAACACTAATTTGTTTGCAAAATAAATTTGGTCTGATTATTTACACAAGTACAGCAAGGATAGTGATGACCATATATGCTCTTTTTAAGTCTCCTTTTCTGGAATTTGGACTTTTAAAAGCCTCTTGAGGCTAAGAAGCCAAGCCAAGGACTTGCCATCAGATGTCACCTATAATACAAATAGATTTGGGTGAATTCCTCTCTTCTCAAGGTCCCCAAAACCCTGAGGTTCCTGAGCCTACCAGGAAGTGACTTTCCTTATTCACCGCCAAGGGCTCTACAAACCCTGATAGCAAAAGACCAGGCATTTTTTTTGAAGGGAGAGAGAGAGAGAGAGAGAGAGAGAGAGAGAGAGAGAGAGAGACAGAGAGAGAGAGAGAGAGAGAGAGAGATTTCAGAGAGGAAGGGAGGGGGAGAGAGAGATAGAAACATCAATGATGAGAGAGAATCACTGATAGGCTGCCTCCTACTTGCCCCACACTGGGGATTTAGCTTGAAATCTGGGCATGTGCCCCAACCAGGAATTGAGCCATGACCTCCTGGTTCCTAGGTCAATGATCAACCACTGAACCACACCAGCCTGGAACGATACTTTATTCTTTAAAATTGTCTGATCACATCTGATTCTATTACTATCATTCCCAAATATGGTATTGCAATCAAAATCTTGGTAGCATACACAACATTTCTAGTTGTGTCCTGTTTCAAGGAGAAGAGATTCTCATTGAATTTATGCAAATACCTATATTGCCATGAAAATGAGAATACTCAATAAGAGTTTCCAATTTGGAAGATTGCATCCCCGTGGAGTTATTAACATGTTCCTTTTGTACTTAGATCTAGAAGTTTGATTACCTTTAGGCTTTTACTTCCTCTGTTGTGTGTGTACTTCTATCAGTATAAGTTTAGGTGGACTTTTTGTGTGTGATACTTTGCATTCATAACTGTTAAAAACAATACAAAAGGACCAAAATGGAGACACTTACACTAACTGCCACATCACCCAAACAAGACAAATATAATTACAGTTTCAGCGCTACCAGAAACAGAATCTTAAACCAGTCTATAAGAAATCACCTCATCAGCACTAGTTAGGTAATCTGCCTGATAAACCCTTGTTATCCCCTAAAGAAGGTGAGCTTCCCTTAATCCATTTTTTTTTTTTTTGTCTAGCACTTCCTTGTATATGCTCTCTTCTGCCTATAAAAGTCTTCCATCTTTTTACAGCTCCTTGGAGCTTCTTTCCATCTGCTAGATTGGATGCTGCCTGATTCATGAATCATTAAAGGAAGCCAACAAAATCTTTAAAATGTACTCTTGAATTTTGTTTTTTAACAACTTAGATTTATTATTTTACTTGTGTCCTGATGCACGGATTCGTGCATATTGAAAGGAAATTAGTTAGAAGAAATATTTTAATATTGCTATTTGTGCCTTGTTAATAAAAAGAAAATAGTACTCTACTGACTCTCCTATCTACCTACTCCAGGACTTCTGTGAGGATCAAATGAGATGAGGCACAGGAAAAGACTTCACAAATATTTGGTTAAACTGTAAAATGTTTGCACCTGGCTATAAACCAAGTTGGGTTCCTGGGCTGAAGAAACTGCAAGTAGGCTAGTCGCTAGGGAGAGGAAGCCAGGCGTTGCTATGTGATGTCATTACACAGTGCCCACAGCCACTGTTTCTGGACTGGGCTGGGCTGTGGGCCGCATTTTGTGCCATGGGGTCTTGGCAGTGTTGACTGCGATTTGGTGGGGTGTTGCTCCAGGGTGGTGGCACAGCCTGTGTCCCACTTGGAGGAAGCTGAGTGTTGGTTTGTCCGCACCATGTCCATGGTGCCATTTATTTTTAAATGGCCAGTGCGCGTCAAGACAGCTCTTGCATTGAGCGTCTGCCCCCTGGTGGTCAGTGCGCATCATAGTGATCAGTCAGAAGGATGGACACTTAGCCTTTCATATATATAGATTAGTGATAATCTAATCTTATCATTCCTTGTAAATTTAATGACTAGAATTAAGAAACTTAATTTCTTCAATATTTACTGAAGATTAACAGTTCAGATAGGAAAGACAGGATAAATCTTATTTTATAATTTTTTTTTACCACTTTCCCAAAGTTTAACCAATTTCTTTACTTAGAAACTTCATACTTCGTATGATTACCAGTAGCCATATTTAAAGTGTTTTGCATCTTTGCCACCAGTAGTCTGCCAAACATTTGAATTTTTGTCAATTAGATAGATGATCAATAAAATGTTAAATATTTAAATATAGAATTTACAGTACATGATTAGATCTAGTATGTTGTGATTGTTTTCCTGAAAGAGGTGAGGTATGTGCTGGGACTTTAAGTAGAATTAGATAGAGGATGCCTTTGGTTTCTGTGATGGAGTTTGGGAGATTTGTTCATAGGCAGACATTGGAAGAAGCTAATTAAAATAAATGACAAGAAGTAAGCTTAGCAAAATCTAAAGAGCAAATCCCATTTCTTTTTAAGTAAATTGGTTTTTTTTTTCCTTGTTAAAGGAGTACCAATTTCCGTAGGGAGAAAAATGGAAGAGAGTGGATCTTGGGTTTGGGGGTGAAAGGGAATTCCTCTGAGGCTATAGCAATAAGGGAGCAGAGGTGAAAGGAGCCAGCGGGGTTTCTGAACAGCTGAAGGTATGTTTGGAGCCTCTTTAAACAGCACCTGGCTGGTGTCATGACTGGACAACCGGGTATAAATAAGCTAAGTCCTAGGTCACCATTCATCTCCTGGAGCTCCACCTGATAAGGATCCAAGACTAACCTCGTGGTCCTCTTTGATTTTGACATACTCATCTGGCCTAAATGCCTTCAAAAAGAGACTTTTATCCTGCCTGCAACTTCTAGGTCCTTCCTTAAAGTTACCTATGTTGTCATGGTGTGAATGGGCATTTTAGGAGATCCTAAGTTCTAGATCCTTTAATCATCCCCTTCACTTTAACCATTTCTTTCATGTCTACTAAGAGGGACATGATAGAACAAATCCGCCAAAGCTGAACAACAGATAAACATCCTCATTTTTTATTCTTTATTAATGTTTCTATCTTTGTAACCTCTTTCAACCAAAATGGGATCTTGGATTAGAAATTTTGAGAGTTCCTCTGGAAAACCTGATTAATTTTTTTCCCTTAGCCTGCCAAGGCACACATTTCATGAGCTTCCTAGATAATTGAGCCTGAGAAATAACTTTTGGCATCAAGTAAATTGGTCTTCGGCCAACACTGAGTCTCTAGGAAAGATTGCTTAAAAAGGAAATTCCAAGATAGTTATGATGGGGGAGTGGTCAGTGGCCAAATAGTCATGTTTCCTTTTTAAATGCCATTAGCCCCATTTTTCCACAGATAAAACACCGTTATGTCATGGTTTATACTTGTTTTAAGGCTTCAGGTTCAAGTTACAGAGGGAGGAAGAAAACTCCACTCCATTTTCACGAGATGTTGCCCAGTGAGTTCCACCCTCTACTTTAAATTCTGATGTGTGAAACCAACATGCAGAGCCAGAGAGCTCCCTAGCTGCCATGCAGGTGCAGCTGCTGAGCATAGCACTATTGCAGTTAGTTTTGACACCAGACATTTGTGCTTGAAGAAATGTCTAATTTTTTTTTTTGCCTCCCTCAGATGGTTTCTCACTCTTGTATAGAAAGCAGGGGTTTTTATTATAACACTCATTTTGGGTCAGACTATCCCATTTTTGGGAACCCACCAACACAAATGTTAATGCTATGCAGATCTGGCCTTTCCTACGATGGCAGTGCATCAGCCAAACTTCATTTCCAGGGGAGGTTGCTAAGACAATTCACAATTCTTGCCAAATTTTACTAATGTGCTGAGTAGACCTGATGTTATCATATGGGTGTTTATCAGGAGCCAAATCTCTGTACATACATATTAATCATCTCCTTTTTGTGTGTTTTTCCTGACTACTAATTTCCATAAAAACAGAAAGTTTGATGAGTCTCAGCAATGTGTATTCCCTTGTAACAATATTAATAACAGTATTTTTATGTAATTTCTCACGTGAGAGTCAAATAACTTACCATTCTCAAAAAATCGTCTCATGATTGAATGTAGACCTTGGTTCCTCTGTTGGTTGTAGGTCCTCCATTGTTAGAGGCCATAAAACCTGCCTCTGTGAAAAGTCTATTTCAAAAATCAGCAAATGTCACACTTCCATCTCCAAGTCTCACAAGCTGCATACTGGTCCTGTCTTATCATCTGTCCTGGCTTTATTTTCTGAAATTCTAAGTTCATCACAACTGTGTAATTATGTCTCATTTCCATGCTTTTCTACATTTTATTTCCTTTCCCCTTTTCCATAAAAAAAAAAAAACAAAACTGGCAAAATTCCAGTTCTCCATAGAGCCCTGGACCAGACAGACCCTGCCTGGTCTGAAGCCTTTCCTATTTCTCTCAAGGGGACATAGACTTGATGGGCGTGTAGGGGTGTCTCTTTTCCTTCTGTCTGCACCTTTTTGTACCACTCTTCATTATAAAAATGGTGTTACTATGTAGTAATGACCCAGGTAGTAAAGGCATACGTATATGGCTCTCAAATATTGTTTGAACTTGGCTCACTGAAAGAAAGATATCGTTTACTTTTGCACACATTTCAATGCAGAACAAAACAGTACCTGATTAGAACAATAAAGTGACTCCTTTTAAGAAAATTTTGAGGGTGGAATTACATACATATTTTCTATAGAAATATGGGTAAGCATCATTATACATATTTGTTATAGACTAAAGGTTTGTGCCTCCCCCACCCCTTTAGAGATTGAAACCCTACTTCCCATGGTGATGGTATTGGGAGGTGCAGCCCTGGGGAGGTAATTATGTCAGAAGTGTGGAGACCTGGTCAGAGGACACAGCAAGAAGACAGCCTTCTATGAGCCAGGAAACAAGCTCTCACCGGACACTGAATTGGCTTGTGCCTTAATCTTGGACTTCTCAGCCTCCAGAACAGTGAGTAATTTACATTTCTTTTTTTTTGTATAAGCCACTCAGTCTATGGTATCCTGTTATAGCAGCCCAAACAGACTAAGACAAACACTGGACATTCCAGATGGGTGGGCTTAGCTAAATATTCTACAGTCAACTAATAAGCAATGAAGAGAAAGTGGAAGCAATTAAAAGTAATAAATAATTTCAAATAAAAACCTGAGACAACTCAAGACATACTTACAACAAAATGTTCTTCACAAAAATTAAAGATATTTCAAATGTGTTTGTGTTTATGTGCAGTAGGTCTGCAAAACTGCCAAGAGTTTGGAAGCAGATAGAAGTTTTAAAAGCTTAAAGTCACTGAGTGGAGCAGCGGGTGTGGTTCAGTTGGTGGAGCGTCCTCTCACGCAGCAAAAGGTCTCTGGTTCAATTCCCGGTCAGGGCACATACCCAGGTTTCAGGTTCAATCCCCAGTTGGGGTTCTTGCCGGAAGCAACCAGTCGATGTTTCTCATGTCGATGTTTCTCTCTCTCCCTGTTCATTTCCCCCTCTCTAAAAACAAAATCAATAAAAACATATTTTAAAAATCATCGAGTGGATTCTCAAAGTTCTTAGGAAAAAAACAAACTTTCCTAACACTACCTACATGGTCCAGGACAATTGGGCCTCTAATACTTTATCGTTCTCATGCCAGTCTCCTTGCTAGAGGGTCACAGCCACTTTGGATTTCCTCTTGTGCCACCATACTCTGCCTCATGGCTTTTCCTTCCATCTACGAATGCTTCATTTACTCTCCAAGTTCCTTTTCATTAAAGCCTTCAATGTAATGCTTGCTTACACTTCAGAAAGTAGCTCAAATCTAACTTTCAGGACTGTTTTCTCTTGCTCTGTCAGATTGTATCTGGTTCTTCATTATAGTTTTGTTCTAATAGCTTGTATTTGCACTTCCAAGTACATATTACTATTTGTGTTTATACATTTGTGTGATTTAATTAATATCTGTCTCAGTAACTATATTGTAGGGTTTCTGAGGTCAGGGGAGGTGTTTGATGTGCTCACAATTCAATCCCCCAACATGTGGTACAATTTGTCAATTAAAACATGGGTTCCAGTGGTTCATCTACACAATGGAATACTACGCTGCTATAAAAAAAGGAACTTTTACCATTTGCAACAGCATGGATGAACCTGGAGAGCATTATGCTAAGTGAAATAAGCCAGTCAGAGAAAGGTAAATATCACATGATCGCACTCTTATGTGGGATATAATGAACAACATAAACTGATGAACAAAAATAGACCCAGAGACAAAGAAACACTGAACAGACCTTCCATCCTCAGAGAGAAGGGGGTCTGGTAAGAGATCAACCAAAGGACTTGTATACATGCATATTAACATAACCAATGGACACAGACACTGAGGTGGTGGGGGCTTGTCCTGGGGGATGGGTGCAGCTGGTGGGGGCACTCAATAGGAGAAAAAGGAGACATATGTCATACTTTAAATGGAAAAAAACACACAAAACAACAACAACAACAGAAAACATGGGTTCTAGCCCTAGCCAGTTTTGTTCAGTGGTTAAAGCACAGCCCTGTGGACTGAAGGGTCACTGGTTCAATTCTGATAAAGGGCAAGTATCTCAGTTGCAGGTTAGATTCTGGCTCAATCCTGGCTATCCCTGGCTCTGGTTGGGGCCCATGCCTGAGGCAACCTGTGGATGTTTCTCTTTCTCTGTCTATCCCTCTCCCTTCCTCTCTAAAAAAATCAATGGAGGAAAATATCCTAGGGTGAGGATTAACCAAAACAAAGGAAGAAAGAAAGAAAGAAAGAAAGAAAGAAAGAAAGAAAGAAAGAGGCAATTGAATTCAAGCACGGGAGGGTGGGTGGGTGGGAAGAGATCAGCCAAAGACCTTGTATGCATATATGCATAACCCATGGACACAAACAATAGGGTGATGAGGGCCTGGGGTGGAGGGTGGGGGTGGGCTAGAAGAGGTCAATGGGAGAAAAAAGGGGACATATGTAATATTTCAACAATAAAGATTTTTTTTTAGAGAATGGTTTCAGATCCAGAACCTTGATTCCAGTCCTGCCTTTATTAGGTAAACCTCTCTAAGCCTTTGCTTCTTTCTTTGTATAGTGGGATTAATAGTAATATTCATTACTTTTCTTTATAGAGTGGTTTTTGTGTTTGAAGAGATAATATTTACATTTAAAATACCCATAGACCTATGTATATCTAGTGCAATGCATATCACAATGGTAGATATTTAAAAAATAAATTTTGCTGAAAGAATAAATAAAAAAATAATTGATATAGATTCTTCAGTACATCATAATAGTGTGCTGATTTTAGTTCATGAATACTTAGTTTAGGAACCCTAGGAACCCAGTTTTGAGTATGTAACCTAACCCATGGGCATATATAAAAAGGAAAGTCCATAGACCTTCCTATCATTCTTTCACCAGATGGAAGAAAGTGTGTTGCTCAGCCCTGGAAGCTCCCTGAGGACAGGAACTTTTATTTATCTTCATGCCTCCATTGCGCATCACTATGCCAGATGTGTAAAAAGATATTCCAAAATATAAGTAAATAGCATGTCAGTTTACACTCGAGTCTAAGACCAAATACATACTTTTAATCCCATCAGTTTATCTCAATTTCTAGAAAATGGGAATTTGTTCAATGAGAGTAGGTAGGTGAAAGGGATAATTATGTTGACTACTTTAGTAAACTTAAAATATATCCTTCCGAAGCTTTAAAATGATGGAAAACAGTCCAAATGCTCACATCTTTTCTGTCAAAGTTCACAGAGAGGCAGAAACCAGTAGACCTGATGGGCCAGAAACCTCATGAAACAGACACGATGAGCAGCAATTGGATTCAAGTATGTATTGAATATAATACAATAGTCTAAATAAAGCTTTTCTTTTTCCAAAAGTGAGAATAAACACATCTACTAGAAATAACTTAAAATCAGAAATAAGGGCTTAATAGCACAAGTAGTGTCCGGAGCATATAGAGCACTCCATAAATTCCCACTGAGTAAAGGAGCAAGCCGTGTTTATTCTGACCTAGCTTTTAAATGTTTAGGTCTTGATGTTCTAGCCGCAGTGAACAGTAAAACAGCTTGAGCAAGTGCAGCCCGAAATAGCAAAACAGTGTGAGCACCGCCATTTATGCAGTACCCAAGGTGAAAGCAGGCATGTTGAGCACAGAAAGCATAGATGAAAGTCGCCACCTACTAACTTCTGGAAACATTCAGACAAGCCAACCTAGGGAAAAAGAAGAAAGAAAAAAGAAAGAAAATGCCTGGTAGTAGAAGAACAGTGCTTGCAAATCGATTTTAACTCTAGTATTCTCATCTAGCTGGGGCTTCTTTTCTTAATATTTTTATAAGTTGGAGAAATTTTGAGAAACAGAGAACTAAATTTTTTGTGTGTAAAAATATGTACATGTACACCCATACACGAGGCACACACATTTGCTCCTATGTTAAGTCTAGAACGGTGGAGATTTTTATTTAGTGAATATGACTGGGGGGAAAAAACACACATTTCTGGTAAAAGTAATATAAGGGATCAATATAGCATTCCTTGGATACAATATTCTCTTAGGAAAACTGTTAACGAGGTGTGTGTGTGTGTGTGTGTGTGTGTGTGTGTGTGTGTGGCGCACACACGGGGGTTACAGAGGAGATATAGAAGGAGTTTTCCTGCTTTATTACTTCACTTTCTGGGTGGGTGCTAACTTAGCTGTGTTTCCTGACCTGGTTAGATGACAAAAAGCTTTGTCAAAGAACGACATCTTTCCCATTATTTATGGAAAAGGTGTGGAGGATGAGTTGCCAGAGTATCAGATTATTTTCTTTCAAAACCCCGTGTATCCCATAAGCACATGCCAAATATCAACAGAACTGAAATAGGCCATTTGTAACCCAATAGGGCTTATTTCAGGATGACCTTAATGACTTAATTGGTCTGCCAGGTAGGGAAAGATTAAAAGTGAAGAGAAACACACACACACACACACACACACACACACACACAATACCACATCAGAGAAAGACAAAAATTGTGAGGATGTACAGTGCTTAAAGTTAACAGATCAAAAGCATATATTGATAAAAGCCACATGAAAATAAGAGCAACAAAGATGGTTTACTTGTAATTGTGCAGTTCAAAAAATGTGTTTAAATATTTTACCAAGTCAAACGTGTATTATTTACTCATACACTCAACTGATGTGAGGAATCATGGATTCTGTTTCTGAAAATAAATAAATAAATAGGAAATAAACTCCTACTCCTTTTATGAACCTAAGAGCTGTAAAAGCATGATCTCATTTAATTCCAATGAGACTTCAAGGAAGAAATCATGACCTCCAATTTACAGGTTAGAAAATGAGGTCAGAAAAACTAAATAAATTGCCTGAACTAACTCAGGAAGGAATTTAAACACAGAAACATCTGGCTCTCAGAAATATATCACTAACATCTTGGAAAAACCTTGAAATCTATGGCGTCTCTTGCCAGTAAAAGACATACACACATACAAAGTGTTGTTCACGGATCTTCCCAGCCCCACTCAAACAGATGAGAAATCTGTGCCATATCAGGCTTCCTCGGACTGAAAACTCACATCAAGCAAGTCATCATTCTTCCTCCTCAGAATTGAAAACTTCCTAGTAAACACATTTCTATACTGAATACTTGGATACAAGTTGGCTTACTGTCAAAACTTTTAAAAAGTCTAAACAATTACTTCAAAGGGAAATATTAAAATGGTTTAAGATTTGATGATGTCATACACATTGAAATAAAACATGAGAAAAATACATTAAGACTTTTTTTTCAACATGTTAGGCTCTCAGGGATATAGTTTCAATGTTTGAGGATATGGCACTGATTAATAAATAATAGAATACTAATATTCCATTTAAGTTATATTGTATATTCACAGTAAAAATGTATTTATTGACATGTAAATAATTCATAACGTAGTTTATCATCAAACATTTTATTTTGTGTAGGAAGAATTTTAGAAGAATATAAAGGAAGAATTTTAGAAGAATATATCAAAATGTTTATAATTTTCTTTCTGGAGGTAAAGTCATATCATACAGGTTTTTTCTTTTCATTTTCTTTTGTTTGCATTTCAAATTTCTATATAATAATTATGTACTATATAAAGTTACATAATAAGTTAGCATAGTACATCATTGCTCAAATGGCAAAACTTCATGGACATTAAAAACTCTGTGGTTAATGCCAAACGTTACCTTTATGACTTGAAATCATTCTCAACACACAGATATTTCACCAATTTAGTTTGGGGAGAAATAAAAGGTGTTTTTTTTTGTTTGTTTGTTTGGTTGGTTGGTTGGTTGTTGCCAAGAAACAGAAGGCATCTTTCCGGCTAGCGTGCTCTGCAAGAAAACCATTAATCCTGACTCAAGTGTGGGGACATCTAGTGAACTGTTCCTGCAGACAGTTGCTGGTTTTCTCCTCTGTGGCTCCCCCCTCCTGCCTCTTTTCTCCCCGTGCACAGTCTTTGACATCTGCTCTCTCATAAAGCATGCATGTTTCCTGAATACAGAGAAGGCAAATTTTGAGTCATGCGAATGCCTGTAAGTGACTCCTCATTGTGTTCACCTTGGCAAGAGAGCCTGTTCCGTTTGCATGTGAGTAACACACACTCTTTCCTCTGGAGAACAACAGTAGAGCTTCAGATTTGGGGTTAAGTTTCACCTAGTGTTACATCTGTTCGCAGTTAAAAATTGGTGCCATATTTGCTTAGGACAGGCACGGACTGAGTGTCTACAGTCAGGCTACAGGTCACCGACCAACTCTCCCCTCACCGATAAGCTTGAATTTTGGGAAACAGACAACTATCCCTGGAGGGTGCCAATAGAGTCAAAGTCAGGCAGTACCTTAATCCTTGGGTAAAAACACAGATAAACTAGTTATTAATACTGATGTGAAAGACCACGACTGAATTAGCAGGACCTGTAACTTTTTAAAAATAGAATTTTTATTGATTTTTAGAGAAAGAGAGAGGATGGTAGAGGGAGGAGGAGAGAGAGAAACATTGGTTCCCTCTGCATACCCCCTACCAGGGATTAATCCATTCCAGGTTGTTAGAGAAGCTATTTGTGTGAAAGCCAAATTATTTTTCCCCACTAGAAATAATATAAATTGAATTAATCTGTTTCAGACCCCCTGAAGTTGAGAACCAAATTTTTGTCTGACAACTGAGATTTTGTGTGTGAACAACTTGGTCAAAAACCCAATTGTTTCAGCACTAGCTGGTTTGGCTCAGTGGATAAAGCATCATCAGCCTGAGGACTGACGGGTCCAGGATTTGATTCCTGGTCAGGGCACATGCCCGGGTTGTGGGCTCAATCCCCAGTAGGGGGCGTGCAGAAGGTAGCCCATCAATGATTCTCTCTTATCATTGATATTTCAATCTCTCTCCCTCTCCTTTCCTCTCTGAAATCTATAAAAAAATATTTTAAACACACACACACACACACACACACACACACACACACACACACACCCCAATTGTTCCAGATGGGAGATGTTGGAGAACCAAGGTTTTATAGTTATGGAGATGGAACCTATAGTTTAAAGTTAGGATTGATTCAAAAGGGAAGAAAGTCACCAAGTGACCTTGGCAATGGAGAAAAATACTGGAGGCAGAGCTTGGTATTATGTGAAGTAGTCCTCTAATTATCTTGTATAAGTTAGCTAGTCCTCCATGTTAATATAAAATTATCAAGATCTCAATTAAAGCCTTGCCCATAAAAATTATTGATAAAAGTTTGAGATCATGGTTCTTCAGAGAGGAGTTTTTCTCATCCTCACCCAAGGATATTTTTTTTTATTGATTTTAGAGATAGAGGAAGAGAGAGGGAGACAGAGAAACAGAAACATCGATGTGAGAGAGAAACACCAATTGGTTGCCTCCGGCACAAACCTCGACTGGGGATTAACTAGGGATCAAGCCTGCAACCTGGGTATGTACCTGTGACCCTTATGCACAGGACAATGCTCCAAGCAACTGAGCCACACAGGCTAGGGCTTAAGAGAACCATTGACATCACAAACACTCTTGGCCAACCATAAGCAGAGGTTTAAACACTGTATTTTGTGATATCATTCTTGTCCTAAAGCTATTTCAGGTCCACTGTGCTCTGTGAAGTTCAGAGGGAGGATAGGAACAGAAAAGTTGTGGGGGAGCAAAAGGTTGGAGTCACATGACAAAGTTTGCTAGTCAGCCTAAAACATGAGGTTGGCTAGATATCCTATAGCCTGGATATCCAGATTCTAGTCAATAAATATCAAAGAAGTAGAATAAACAGCTCAGGCTTTTACATAAAAAGAAAGGCAGTAAACCAGCATACTAAAAAATCACAGTGTTCTGGAGATTAAATAAAATAGCCTTAAAACAAATTTAAGGCACTGATATGTGCCCATTAAACTAGCAAAAGCAATACATATCCATTAGTGACAGGTTAAGGTAAAAAGGTATGCTTATATATTTTAAGTGGTATAATAAATTGGTTTAAATTTTCTGCAGAGCTATTTGTGACTAAAGCTACATAACAGTTTCTTTCCTTTGACCTAGTAATTTCACTTTGGGGAATATACTCCTAGAAAATAATCCAAAAGCAAATAAGTAATTTGTTCCAAGCTGTTCACACAAAACTGTTTATGAAAGGGAAAATTTGAAAATAACTAGAATGTCCAACAATAAGCAATTGTCCAAAGAAACTTGTGTTTAATACCATGAAATAATAGCTGGCCTGTTAAGTTATATGAACTATGGTAATACGGGCCCATATTTATAATAAATAATTCAGTGAGTAAGAAAAAGATCCATATGTGATACCTGGTTAGAGTCCTATAAATACATATGCCTGTGCTTAAAGGGCCATCAGAGGAGACTCTCAAGTCAAGGGGAGGAGTAAATTCATATTTATTGATATACTAGAGGCCTGCAGGGATCCCCTTACTAGGGATCAATCCCGCAACTCAGGCATGTGCCTTTGACCAGAATCGAACCTGGGACCATTCAGTCCACAGACCAACACTCTATTCACACTGAGCCATACCAGCTACGGTGGTTGAATGATTTTGAAAATATGTTCAAATATATTCTCCTAATGTTAATTGGCATACATTTTGAAGTTTTAGAGTAAATAAGCCAGTTTAGAATTGTTTAAGATAGCATTTCCCAATCTAGCAAATTCTATGTGTGTGTTTTTATTTGTGTGTCTGTGTTTACAAGCAAACATGAACATTTGTGGCAACTCTTGATAAATCATAAAATTCAAGTTCTGGGATTATGGAAGATGGCGGTGATATAGGCAGACGCGTCCCAGGTCGTGTCCAGGAGCAAATGGAGTGAGCAGCTGAAACTAATAACACCCACCCCGAATTGGTAAAATTACTCAGCTGGTGAGACAGTTTGCAGCCGGGAAGGGCAGAACTCCCCTGGAAAGTGCCTGGTACGTGGTGCCTTGTTGTGTTGTATTTTGTGCCTTTAAATCAACGCAGCAGACCCAAGCAACAGCAGCCTCCTGAGCACCACACCCTCTGTCTGAGGAACAGCAGCTGTACGTGAAGCCTCCCCCACCAGCCAGAAGAGCCACCACAGGTGTGAACAGCACCCACCAGCGGAGCTGCTGCCAACTGAGGAGCAGCTGCTACCGCAACCGCCCGAGGAGCAACCACAGCCCAAGGAGCCACTGCCACCCAGGGAGCAGCCACTGAATGACTCAACGTCTAGATATGTCAGTGAGATCAAACATGGGTAGACAAAGAAACCCCCAAAGGAAAGAGAAGGAGGACTCTCTAGAAAAGCAGCTAAGTAATACAGAGGCATGCAACATGACAGAAAAAGAATTCAGAACAAGGGTCCTAGAGTGCATAAACCGGATGGAGGAAAAAATCAAGTTCTGCAAAACACAGTTTGGTAAATACTGATTTAAAGTTTTGTGCTACTAGACCTTTTTTTGAGGTTAAGTATTAAAACTTAAATTTTTGAAATTTAAAGTATTAAACTTTATAAAACTTGATTATCTATTGTATAAACCCCAATCTGAAGGCACTCAAAGGATTAAGCGTAAATTAGAGAATTGCTCAAAGCTTAAATGTAAATAAATGTATAAATCCATGTTTTCTGTCTTCCTTAAAGCAATAAGTGGCAGCTCTTTAAATATTGGCATAGAAAAGTAACATGGAATCTGAGGTTAGTCTCACTTGGAAGAGCAAGTTCATGGCAATTTGTTCCAGCTGTATTGTAGATAAGGATAATTACAATTTTGATATTTTGAGGGTCAGAAAAATAGCTATTAGAGTGAACATTGAGGAGGAAGTAGAAGATGAAGTTTGTGAGTCCATAATGGCACACGCTGGGAATAAGACTGACTCAGCACCCTGGGAAGTGACTGTGTTAAGTTTAAAGATAATTAACACTAAGAATTGTATCCTCTGTAATTACATTTAGTCAGCAATGTAGGCTCACCTCTGAGTGTGATTCAGAAGACCTGTGGCATTGGCCATACTAGAGGATTAAACCTCCCTTCCTTTGTGTTTGACAATTGCTTTTGTTATTAGTATGGATCTCTCCTAGTCCCCACCTGTTGCTGGTGGAAGTGGGCTTCTTGTGATGTCACAAGATAAATAATTTTCTGAGACTCACATGGGAGAATGAGATATTGTAGAAAGCTTTATTTTTGTGGAATTAAATCCCTGAGTTTCCAAGGTTCCATTTCCCTTCATCCCACCAAGGAAAAAGTCCTATTTTGTTTTGAGAAGGGCTAACATCAAAGCCAGTGTCCGGAGTTTCTGCTCCATATTTACACACCACAATCCAGCATCAGGCTAGCTTAGCTTGAGTTCCCAGCTATAGTCCATCCATCCATTGCATGTAGAGGGCAACCTGGCTATGGAGGGAACACTGGCAGGAGCAAATCCAGAAACTAGAGAGCCAAGAGTGTCAAGAGCCAAGAGAGAGAGCTCCTCTGGGGGCTTACGTATTTCCAAATTTTCGAGGGCTTGCATTGGCCCCACCACTTCTAGTCAATTATATTGGTTCTCAGGTTTGCTTGACAGGTACCCTCCCTATGTCACCTCAACTTCATTGAACATGTGCCCATCTCCCCTTTGTCCTGTCCCTTCCCCCGGAAATCTGCATGGAATGGATCAATGGTTCCCTGTGGAGTGTAAAGTTGCAGCATCCTGATGAAACTGCCCAGATGGTCATGCTTATAATGTCTGGTCTCCCTTTTGCTCCTTTCCTATTATTAATAACTATTTACAATGGTATCACGGGAATCACAAATAGATGGCCTGGATATGTGGTTAACTCTATAATCTCCATCAGCCTCCTATGGCTTTATAACTTCTTGTATTGCAAATACACATACTGCTAGGCAAAACCAATGTTTCTGTTAGGCAAATGCCACTTTAAGGCAAGTTCCAAGAGCTATTCCCATTCCTTTCAGCCAAAGTTCTATCTCGCAGGCAGAAATTCTGGTGCTACCTCTGGAATGCTCTGACATCTTCCTTTGTTAAGTGGACTCGACTGTGACCATGTGCCTGAGCATGTCCAGCAAGCGATGCTTAGTTCCACCACTGTCCCAATCTCCTCTATTGCTTACTTCTGAGCCTTCAGAGAATTTAGCATCTTAAGTTTTACAGAGACCGATTACTTTATCTGGGAGTCCCTCCACTAGCCAGAGACATTGAAACCCGAATGGCAATCATGAACTTAATCAGCTTTAGCACTTAGGATGCAACTCACCAGGGCTCTAGGTTGCCTCTTCAGGAGTCAGCACATCAATACAGAACTGAGATGGGTTTGTCACTCCTTTCCAGGTACTGTTTCTGGATATCCTGGGATGCAGTAAGGGATTGATGTGGAGATTCAGATGAGAATTTGCCCTACTTCTGGATCCATTGCTATTTCAACCAGGTGCTACTACTATTCACTACATGGAGACTGACTGGGATGAAATATCAGTGTGCCCACCTCCCAGATCCATAAAATCAGAGTCCCTGGTTGGGCACTGGTATTTTTTTTTAAGTTGCCCAGATGATGCGGGCTGAGAATCATCTTTACTAAACATTCAAAGTGTGTCTTGTGATATTTTTTGTGATGTAGGCCTTCCTTAATCTTTGGAGCCATATTCTCTTCTTTAGATTTCAGCCACTTCTGATCCAGTTGATCTTATTTCCAACCCTGTGTAGTTTATGAAACAAGGAGCAATGCAAAGGGGGCCATCTAAATATAAAAATCTCATACATGGCCATTTCATATAAGGAAATAGAAAACTTACTTTTTTATAAGAATGGTCTAGTCGATATTTACCAAAGATCTATTGGACATTTCTTGAGCTTTATAGAAAGGGCACTTTAAATGTAGAAAATAAAATGCAATGTAATAATATAAATTTGGGGGCAAATATTATTTTTGCAATTTTCATAGATAATTTTCTCCTTCTTCAAGTAATTACAAGTAATCCCTAAGACATCCATCAAAATAATAATATAGTGGAAGTAATATTTAATGTACCAGTTTCCTTGATTTAACAAAACCCTAGCTGAAACTCAGAGGTTGTTATGTTTTTCTGCACAAAAGAGCTTGGAGTTGTAAAAACAAATTGAAAGGAACACAAATTATATATTATTACCTTACCTGCCTCTCAAATGTTGGACCATACTATTTACTCAAAGTCTTCTTGCTGCTTCCTAATATACTAACACAAATGCCCTTTGCCCCATGAACAAAGATATAAGGCAGTTCTGAAATACTTCATCCCCACGGAGGACATGCTTACAAATGTCCTTTCTGGCTTGTAAAGGAAATATTTATATCAAGTCACCAATATGCATGGTTAAAGAGCACTGGAGTTATCGTCTTAGATTCAGGATGGTTTTAGGCAAGTTTTCATATCAGTCTGCACTTCAGTTTCCTCATCTGTGAAATGGGAGTTTGGAGACCACATTTTGAAGACTGGCAGCTAATGCCCTAATTTTGGCCTGCAAATGTGTTCTATTTGACAGGCAGTGCATTTTGTGGTGCATGTATGTGCATCAGTTGCCAGCATTTGGGATGTTTACAAAAAGGTCCATATTTTAAGTTTTCTTGGCAGATTTGGTCTACATTCTTGCTTGGCAGTAATTCACTGGATCTGAGTCTGCTGCACTGCCCCCTATAGGTGGATGTGTGTTTCCTAATGCAACACAGTTCCCAGCAAGCCCACTTTTTACCCACTGCTGCGCTGCCTGGCTCCAGGAGTTTTAGCAATTGTAATCTGTAGTTTAATAGTCTCTTAGGTCCCTTCCAGTTCTGAAAGTCTATGTTTCTTCTTTTCCCAAAAGGCCAACACATGGAGCAGAAGAGGATAGAAGGTGGATGGAAAAAACTGTGGTACATCTACACAATGGAATACTATTCCGCTATTAAAAAGAAGGAACTTTTACCATTTGCAACAGCATGGATGGAACTGGAGAGCATTATGCTAAGCGAAATAAGCCAGTTGGGGAAAGATAAATATCACATGATCTCACTCATTTGTGGGATAGAATGATCAACATAATTTGATGAACAAGAATAGATTCATCTAGAGACAAATCATAGGGGAGGGGGGTTAGAGAGCAACAAAAGGACTTATATGCATGCATATTAGCATAACCAATGGACACAGACACTGGGGCAGTGGGGGCTGGAAAGGGATGAGGGAGGGGTCAATTGGGGAAAAAGGAGACATATAAAACTTCAGACAATAAAAGAACACAAACAAACAAAAAAAGAAGGTGGATGGAAAGAGACAGAACAGAATGAGGAAGAAGTGGGGCTCTCGGCTTCCCCTCTGAGTGTGAATGCATAAATTCTCTTCGATAAAAAAATAGACTTAATCCCTTAAAAAATGTGATCCATAATTTCAGAAGGAGTGGTGGGTGAGAAAGACATACAAACACCACAGTCATATTTACCAGCTGATGTGGTGATTAGAGGAAGAAAAGTAGCTGCCAAATGCCATTGTTATTTTAAAAGTTAGATTAGTTCCCTTAGAGACTATAAAAATCACCTATGTTAATTCTAGCCTGTTTGAAAAATTCAGTTATGTATAAAACAGTACCAGATTAACATCCACTTAGTTTTAATCTACAGGGAGATAGAATATTTTATTTCAATTAATTATAACAAGAATTATTGTGCACCTATGTGTATGTTAGGTAATTAAAGGGATACCAAGATTAACTGAAGAAATAATGTTGAACTTCTGGAAGCACATTATCTACAAGGAGGAAATGCTAGAAGTGTATACACAACTGATACAAAGCAAAAATATACAACTGGTAAAAAAAAAATACTAAATATAATAATTTCAAGGTCTGTAACTCACAGAAGCTTTCCAGTGAAAGAATATAAAGAATTTCACATTTTTCAAGAAAAAGACACATCCACATTTTCAATGTTTCAGTTATAACAAATAATGTAATTCAAAAAATAAAGGCGTGATTAAAATGGAAAAATCACCTATCAGTGATGCATATACATAATTATATTTCATCAAAAGTTATCCAAGACAAAAAAATAATACAATATGGTAAAAAAAAAAAAGTAGAAAGGGAGCCCATTCATAATCACTGTTGTAGTGGAAGAAATGGAATTAGATTTCATAGCTTACGAGATGAATATTATGCTTTGACCAAGACTTCATGGGACCTAGGACTGAAAATAATTACCATAATTTAAAATACCTTTGTTTGAAAGATTTCCATTCTCATATAGGCCATAAACCATCCAGAAAATTATTTCAGTATGTTATGATTAATACTTAAGAGAAAAATTATTATGTTCAGACATATACTGGTAGACAAAGAGAGAGAGAGAAAACCCTTTCTTTTGATTTAATTTAAAAATGATAATTGGTCCATTTCTCAAAGGACCTTAATTCAGAAAAAAATGTGCCATAGCATTTTCATGTATGTAAAACCTAATGATACCCTAGATAATAAGTTCCCAAATGAAATTATAAACAATGTGATGCTACATACATTGTTTTCAAGTCTACAATGTTATTACATTATCATTGCTTTGCAAATTAGTATTTGCTTTCTTTATTTTTTTTAAATTTTCACCTGAAGGGTGAGTATATTTTTTTCATTGATTTTTAGAGAGTGTGGAAAGGAGGGAGGGATGGAGGGGAGAAAGAGGGAAACATCAATGTGAGAGAGACACATCAATTGGTTGCCTCCCATATGTACCCTGATGAGGAAGGGGATCCAACCTGAAACCCAGGTACATGACCTTGACCAGGAATTGAACCTGGGACCCTCTGGTGGGCAGGCTGGTACTCAAGCCACTGAGTCACACTGGCTGTTCTCATTTTTGTTGTAAGTGACCAAGGGGGAAAATAGTTCAACGTGAATGCAAAACAGTAAATATGAATCACTAAAATGTGTGTCTATTTTTCCCTGAAATCATTTCCTCCCTCATAAAAAATATGGCTTACAACAATAATAAAATATTTCCCCCCAGCTTTTTATAGTTGTAAAGGCTGGTGTGCTCACCACAGAATCTTTATTTATCTAGAAAATTTAGTGGAAACAGCATACAGTCCACTGGGTAGAGCATGTGTAATAAATATGATCCTTCAAATGCACTGCTTATTTATCAAGTGTATAGTTGTCAACCTCATCAATTCATTTGATGGATCAACATTTCCATTGCTAAGAGAAAACGTACACCTCTGAGCTCTGCAGACCAAAAGACACGGTTGTCATGGCAACTGCAAACCGTGGGGAGTCTGTCATGACCCAGTAACAGTATAATAGAAAACATCTGCCAGGAAATCACAATCACGGACTGGCACAAGGTCTTTGGGAGGAAGTACTTGAAAGAATTTCACCTTAAAAGATTTCCTCAATTCTAATCTCAGACTCCCCCAATGCAAGTATTTTAAATGGTGCTTTATTATTGTCAACATCTGCAGCACCGAGCATAAAGGGAAAGACAGAGAGAAAATGTGAGGTTTTATTCATTGTCAATAATACAGCTTTCAAGGATCAAGTTTTTTATTATGAAACTGTTTATTATAAAGTTCCCTCCCACCCCCACATGTCTAATTCCATAGCTAAGGGTGGGATCTGAGAACTGGTATGTCTAGTTCCCAGGTGATGCTGTTGCTGCTGGCCTGGGACCCACAATTTGAGAACCACAGATCTAAACCAAAAACCTCAAAGGGCTCTACAAGCTTGCCAGCAATAGAATGTTGAGAGGAGTAAGAAAAATGTCAGTTTTTACTACAAAGCTCACTTCAATGATATAAACTGCAGAGGTTTCTGTACTTGGTCCCACATGAGAAATCACTTTAAAAAAATACAAAATCCCAGGTCCTACCCTTAGAGACTTGGTTTTAGTTGGTCTTGGATGGAATCCAGTGTCTGGATATTTTTAACAAGCATCCGAAGTTAATTCTCATGTAAGCCTGCTTTACTTTGCTTGGGAATCACTGATTTAAGATAAGTTGACACTTTTTGGTGTATAATAATAACCTCTAAAGCTTGTTTGAAAACTCTGATCATTGCCCCAGTTACTTAGATTCAGTGGGTCTTGATGGGACACAGAAATTTAAATTTTATCAAGCACTACAAGGACTTGGTGAAGGAGACAACAAACATTAGTCTTTAAAAAGTGAATTGTTCAAGACATCTGTAGAAGATGGGGGAAGAAAATATTAGAACGCTCACTCTCTCTCTGTGTTTTAGTTTTTATCTGAAACCAAGAAAGACATTAAGCTTTACTCTTACTCTGGACCTCACCATGAGTCCATGGTCGGGGCAGTTGTGGGTCACCTACTATGGGAGGGAAGATGAGACTTTCACATGGAGGAGGGGCTGACAGCAACATTCTCATTCAAGTAGTATTATAATGCAGTTCATTGGGAATCACTTAGGTGGACTCATGGATTTTTTTCCCTTAGTTTTCACTGACCTAAGCTTTTGGATAATGGAGTAGTGGCTTAAAAGAATTGTGATTGATTGAACATTACAAATAATGAAGCCGCCAGTGAGCCACCTGAAAATGGCACAGCTGACACATTTCTTACTCTCAGTGCAAAATGCTTCCCAACCTAATTAAGAGAATAAGCTAAGATGCAAGAAGTTGATCAATAAAAAGAAAATAACAATTTTCTGAAAGAAATACAGGCTATGGAAAGAGCAATTTGAAAAATAGATATTTCCATTCTCATATAATTTTGTTGCTAAAAATCTCACTTAAAAACATGAAAACCAAATTTTCTACCTTGATTAAAAATCTTCACAGGATCTCAGTGGGTTTTGAACCATTATTTAAAGATATAATTAACACTTGATTAGGTTTTATTTGAGGAAAGATTAAAACTTGCTTGAATTTCAACAAAAATCTTTAGTGAACAACATAGAGAAATGAGTAGAATGACTTGGTAAGCAAACTAAAAATTTTTTTCCCATTTGGATCTGTGCCAGGGTTCTTGTTCCAGCATCTAGAAGGGTTCAGCAATCTGAAGAAGGGCTGTGTGTAACTTAATAAAGAGTCCAGAGACAAAGCATAATTTTGAAAGGCATTTGGGGGTCAGAGGAGCCTAGTTAAAGAAACTAAGATCTCCTCGTCTCAGGACCCCTTGCTTTTTATTAACACAACTAGAGGCCTGTTGCACGAAGAGATTCGTGCAATAGGCCTTCCCTTCTCCTGGCTGCCTGCACTGGTTTTCCTCCGGCACCTGGGACCCAGGCCTTCTCTCTGGCCGGAGCTGCCTCCCGTCCTCCGTCTTTGCGGCTCACCTTCAGTCTTTGCTTGGAGCCTATGTATGCAAATTAACCGCCATCTTTATTGGCAGTTAATTTGCATATCACGCTGATTAGCCAATGGGAGGCATAGCAAACGAATGGTCAATTACCCTGTTTGTCTATTATTAGATAGGCTTTGTCCTAAGGTGAGGCCGAGATATACACATCAAAGGGTCAGGTTTCCTTTACAGAAACATTGTCAGATTTGGGAAAATGCCTACGCTGTTCAGGTGTTTGGCCAGTAGGAGGCAATAATATGTAGATTAAAATGCCCTTAGCTGTCTGGCAGTAAGCAGTCATCCTTTTCAGGTTTGGGGAAATGCCCTCAGCCATTCCCAACAGGTAACAATATATGTGACTCAACCCTTGTTGAGTCCCCAAGTTCCATCAACCTTTTGATGAAACTCTTGCAATTATGACATGCTGGAACTGGCTTCCGGCAGATCTGCATTTATTTTGTCAGCTAAGATAGGTTACTAAATCCAAGTAGCTCTAAATTGAGCTTAAATTCAGATCTACATATATCTATAATATAACGTGTTAGGCCAAACTATTTTTATAAATAATGAGGCATATTCAATATTAATTTGATCTCCTATGACATAATGTATATTATTTATTTTAAAAGGAAAGACATTTCGTTACCTTATAAATTAAAACAGTCATAAAAATAATGTCTATATTATTCTTGGTTCATTTTTTAAAAATTCCATTGCATTCTTTGTAATGTAAGGGATATAGGAATATATTTCTTTATAACTTATAAGTAAATATACATGTACTGGAGGTAGGTGTTTGGAAATATCTTACTGATTTGCAGATCAGGCTTTGGAAAAACTGGACTTATAGAGAAAATATTTTTCTTTACAGATCTAGTCAATAAGTTGTAAATCCTTTCTTTTCTTATTGAATTAGGCATATGTACTATTTTAATGATATTAATGAGAATATTCATTATCTGGGTATTATAAGCACTGTATTAATGCTGCCTATAATAGATGTTAAAGACCATTGTAATTATTCCATAATTATTGGGCTAAAAGTAACTGAGAGTTATTATTCCTTTTTTGAGTAAATGGTGTTTAGTCTCAGAAAAGGTTATTATAGTTAAGCAGATATTTATCAGGATCATAAAACTGAAAGCCATAACAACTAAATAAATATTTTAACTAAATTGTATTATCCATCTTTGGGAAATCAGTGAAAGATTCACCGGTGAAAAATATGTCATTTGATTTTTTTTATTTTACACTGAATAGACTTTGAACAATATACCGTATAATTACTTTTTAAATGGTTACAAATGATATACCACGCATGCTTCCCTCAAATGGAATGTACAATCTACTTGGAAAGGTAAGAGATAAAACTGTACCCTACATATTGTTTTACTTGAATGAAAAGAATATCACACACTGTGGGTATTGAGACAAGTTCTCACCACTACAAAGATGTAAATAGCACTGACAGCAAAGAAATGCTTTGTTGAAAGTTTATATCATAGTTAGCAGCATGGAACTTGAGCACCTCCTCTAGACAGCTTAACTAGTTTTCTACTGCTGTGTAACGAATTATCACAGATTTAGCAGTTTTGAACAACATCCATTTATTATCCAGTTTCTATAGGATCAAAGTCCAGGCACCAGCGAAGCAGCAATCTAGGTGTCAGCCAGGGCTGGAGTCTCAGGAATCTCCTTTCTCAAGCTGATGTGGTTGTTGGTAGAATTCATTCCTTGCACCTATAGACTTCATGGGGGCTTGTTCAAGTTCATCCATCAGAAGAAGGGCTCTCTTATCTCTTCGCCTGTTTTTAAAGGGCCCACCTTGATTAGATCCTATCCAAGAAAATTACTCTCCATTTTTATTAACTCAAAGTCAATTGATTGGGAACCTAATCACTGGAATGCTATCCCATCATATTCACTAATCCTGTCCACACTCAAGAGGAGGGGATTAAATAACACATGTACACCAGGAGGTGCAGTATTAGAGACCATCTGCTTTTCACAGCAGGCGCGCATTCTGTGGGCTTGCATTCCGTATTATTCTTTCATCTATGCATTGAATTCAAGGCATTGTTTCTTGTTTATAGTCATCAATCCAGTTCAAAATAACCTTACTCTATAAAAATTTCAATTAGTTGTTCAATAAAAAAAACAAATCTTGATTCTTTTTGGCAGAGAGGCTTTAATGAAAATAAAGTCATAAAACTCATAACTTTTGAATGGTCCGTAGAAGACTTTTGCTCTTGGCTGTTTGGTATAAGGCTAAGGTCTAAAGGACAGTGAACCTCTGGGGTCATACAATTCCATGATACCCCTTCTAGTCAAACCTTTCCCCTCTCCCTCCAGTGGATGGTGACTGGTGCTATGCTTTCTGTCATAATTTTGCCTTTCATAGAATTCTATGTAAGTGGAATCATACAGTAGATATGTGTGCCTTGGAAAATGCCGACTGTTTATAATTTAACCCAAGAATGACTACACCATGATATCATTACTAGAGGCCCGATGCATGAAATTTCTACAAGAGTAGGCCTTCCTTCCCCTGGCTGCCAGCACCAGCTTCCCTCTGGCACCCAGGACCTGGGCTTCCCTCACAGAGGGAGGCCCCACCCACCTGCGGAAGCCAGTTGGTAGGTGGCCTGGGCCTCCCTCTTTGGGGTGATCATGGAGCCTCCCGATTGATCACCCTGCTGGCCAGTGGCCTGAGCCTCCCTCTGTGGGGCACTCATGGGGCGATGGCCAGGCTCCTAACCAATCACATCACACCTGCCTTTCCTGGCCTGGCCCCAGGGTATCATAGTGTGGTCCCAGATGGTCATCCGGATGTTCGTTCTGCTGTTTGGCGGTTCAGTTGATTTGCATATTATACTTTTATTATATAGGACTAGAGGCCCGGTGAACAAAAATTTGTGCACTTAGGGGGCGGGAGGGTCCCTCAGACCAGCCTGTGCCCTCTCGCAGTCTGGGACCCCTCGGGAGATAACAAGCTGCTGGCTTAGGCCTGCTCCTGGGTGGTAGAGGGCAGGCCCAATCCCTAGGTGCAGCTTCTGGTCAGGCTCAGAAAAGGGCCGGCTGGGGAGTTGGGGCGCCTTCCCCTGTCATGCACAGAGCAGGGCAGATTGGGAGGTTGTGATGCCACCCTCAGTCACGCTCAGGGGGTTGGGGCAGGGCACCGCCCCCTGTCACACTCAAGACAGGGTCGATGGGGAGGTTGCGGCGCCACCCCCTGTCACACACAGAGCAGGGTCAATCAGGGGGTTGGGGAGCTCCCCCCTGTCATGCACAGAGCAGGGCCAATCAGGCGGTTGAGGAGCTCCCCCCTGTCACTCACAGAGTAGGGCCGATAGGGGAGTTGGGGCACCGCCCCCTGTCACACTCAGGGCAGGGCGGATCAGGGGGTTGGGGTGCCACTCTCTATCACCCACAGAGCAGGGCCAATCAGGGGGTTGGGGCGCCGCCACTCTCACACTCAGGGCAGGGCCGATGGGGAGGTTATGGCTCTACCCCGTCACACACAGAGCAGGGTCAATCAGGGGGTTGGGGAGCTCCCCCGTATCAGGCACAGAGCAGGGCTGATCAGGAGGTTGTGGCCCCACCCCCTGTCACACACAGAGCCGCAAGGCAATCAGGGAGTTTGGGCGCTGCCCCCTGTCATGCCGATCCCGGTGCCAGGAGGCCTCTCGGCTCGCTGATCTCGGTGCTGGGAGGCGTATTACCCTTTTACTATATAGGATAGAGGCCTGGTGCATGGGTGGGGCTGGCTGGTTTGCCCTGAAGGGTGTCCTGGATCAGGGTGGGGGTCCCCACTGGGGTGCCTGGCCAGCCTGGGTGAGGGGATGATGGCTGTTTTCAGGCTGACTGAAACTCCCAACTGCTCCTGTTTTCTTTTCTTTTCTTTTTTTTTTATGATACTTCCAGCTCTGAGGCCTCTGCTGCTGAAAGCAGGTATCTGGTTTGTTTCGGTTCTATAATCGAAACAATCTATAACTCCAGCTCTGAGATCCCGGGCTCGCTGAAAGCAGGTTTCTGGGGTTTTGTTTAGCTTCTATATTTGTTACAATGTTTCTTAAACTGCAAGCTCAGAGGCCGGAGAGGCAGGCGGGGAACGTTGGTTTCCTCCGTCACTGAAGCAAGCAAGCCTCATGTTAGTTTCAAGCTGCCTGGCTGCCGGCCGCCATCTTGGCTGGCAGTTAATTTGCATATCTCGCTGATTAGCCAATGGGAAGGGTAGCGGTTGTATGCCAATTACCATGTTTCTCTTTTATTAAATAGGATATGGTACTAATCACAATGCTTTGGATCAGATTTACTTTGGGGACTATGTTTTCCTGGGCTAATTTTTCTCTGTTATAATGGGTTTTGTTATATACAGTACAAGGTGGACATTCTCTTTGTAAGAAGAGTAACTCATTGAATGGTTTTGGAGCTGAAAAGAAATATTCCACCTATGTGGAATCATGATACTTCCTGAGTTATTGTGTTAAAACCCCTGGCCACAGAAACTCAGGGAGATTATGGTCTAGTTATTTTATTCCTGATATAACTTCAACAAATGTTGCTTTATCAATTAATAAATGATAATTTATTTCACAAATCAGAGAAAGAATGTAAGACATGAGCTGAGTTAGACAACCAAATTTTGCTGTCCTCACAAAAATACGACTATATACTTTCAAGACCCACTCAATTATTCACAGTAATAATAACAAAATTATTTGAAACATTATATTAATATAAATACTTGGATACTTTGCTGATTCAGGTTTATGAGAGTCTTTGAAATGCTTTCCATGAACCTTTTCTTTAGTTTCATAATTTATTCATATTGGTTTAATTTTTAAGCTGTGAGGTCTTTGCTCATGAAAAGAAATCTTTTCTTAATATGGATACTTCAACACAAGCTTTTTTCTTGAAGAGCACTGTCACATGTAAAACATTGCTTTTCCAGGAATGTCTCCAAAATGTACATTTGCTTCTTTTTAAAAAATTTAAAGTAGATGCAAAATAAGCAAAAAATGTATTTGCAAGGCTAACTCTCCTCCTTATTCTGTAAAAAAAAATAAATAAATAAAATGAATAAATACTAGTCACCTTTCTTAATGGAAGCAGCGTCCCCTAGTGGGTAGGTTTGTAATAATGTTAACATTTTTTTCACATACATTTTTATTAAAGTGAAATTCACATAATATAACAATTTTAAAGTGTACAGTTCAGTGGTATTTAGCTTACTCACAATGTTGCACAACCACAAGCTGTCTCCCTAGTTTCAAAAATTTTTAATCACCCTACAAAAACACCCATAACCAGAGACTAATCACTCCCTATTCTGTCTACCTCAATTCCCTGGTAATCTCTAATTTGCTTTCTGTCCCTATGAATTTACTTATTCTAGATATATCACATGCAAGGAATCACAAAAAGATGTGAATTTTGTATCTGGCTTCTTTCATTTAACAAAATATTTTTATGACAATTTAAATTATAATATGTACCAGTACTTCATTTTTATTTTTGAATAATATTTCATTGTATGTACAGGGGCGGGCAAAAGTAGCTTACAGTTGTTTCTATTGGAAAAGACATACAGGTTATGATAATTACAATTGCTTTATTAACTCAACAGAATGTCACAATGCAACTGTGAACCTACTTTTCCTGACCCCCGTATACATCACAATTTGCTTATTCATACAATGTTAGATATTTGGGTTGTTGCCCCACTTTTGCTCTCATGAGTAATCCTGTTGTAAACATTCATGTACAAGCTTCTGGTAATGTACGTTTTCCTTTCTCATGGGTAAATACCTAGCAGGGAAATTGCTGGGTCATATGGTAATTCTGTGTCTAACATTTTGAGGAACCACCAAAAAAAAAAAGACCAACCAGTACACATTAGAATATGATTTTCAAAGATATTGGCATGTTTTGCAAGAGAATGCTTGTTAATGTGGGAGAAAATGGCATTGGATATAAACCTATTCTTATTTCCTTTTAATAATGTCAATTCATCATAGGAAGTCTTTCTATACTAAGCATTGGGTGATGCTCCCTCTTATCCCATAAAGAGTATCTCTAATAATATACCCTAAGATTTATCAATTAAAGATGTGTATGATGCATTTATGTATATCAAGATGTTCGAGTTGTCCCCTATTGCATGCATTTTAACTTCTAAGGAACTTCCTCTCCTTTTCTTGAATCTTATCATGAAGAACATGAGGCTTTTGTTTGAAAAAACAAAAATTTAGCTAACGGTCACATAAATAATGGGGAAAAAAACATTAATCACATTCAAATTTGATATTTATAACTCCCTTAGTAATGCTGAGATTTTGCATAGTGAGACTCACAGTTCAAAGAATTGAACCAAGTGCACCGGTATTATGTAAGGGACATTCTTGCTCACAGGAAAGAGAAAACATTGCCTGTTGCTGGCCAGTGGAATGAAGGAAGGGAGAAATGAAGAGAAAAAAGGTTAGATATGGGTAGTATGATTCTTCCTTCCACCTCATAGTGGAAACTAATATTGGGAGGGGTGGTGCTGGACCACACCCATTCAAATATAGATTTAAGCAACTCCCGAGGAGAAGGCACATTCTGCATTTTTTGAGACATAGTCCAAGAAAGTTTCAACATGGTTAGAAATGCCCACCACACTTGGAAAAACCCTGCAGCAATGTAGTGCTGTCATATAGGTATGGGAAGAATGTGAGAGAGTGGCTACCATGTTATAAGGTCTGCTTCTCACATGTAAGAGAATCCAGAATTTCTTTGGACTTCCAGCATGGGAGGGATAGAAAGCAGAGTATGAAAGTCCCCAAAACACAGTGGATCAGAGACTTCTGAAGGTAATTGGAATAGAGAGAAGTGGGAATTTAAATGGAGAGAATGCAGAGTCCCTGTTCATGGAAATTCACCTGTGACCAGCAAGTAAATGTTGCCAGGTAGAGATCATGTGTCTCTCTAAGCCAAATTCTCATTTGATCCTACTGTTTGGCTTCTTATAGCTTTTCTCATTAATTAATGAGTTATGTGAAATCTTTGACATGTATTTATTTTTTATGCATATGAGAGTCATGATTTTAGGTGGTTTTGTGGAAATTATAATTTTATGGAAGACAATGAAGTCATCCTCAAAATACTAAGATAGAAAAAAATACTACTTTAGAATTCTTTATCTAGTGAAAATATTCTTTAAAACAAAGTGAAAGAGAGACACTTTTGAGAAAACTTAAACTTGAGCGACTCAGTAAGAGCAGATACACTGTAAAGAAAATACTAAAGGGAGGTTTTCCCAGGCAGAAGGAAAGCAGGTAGGTAGATTTATAAACAGGTAAAAAAAATTAGGAAGAAATCAAAAGCATAAATATTTTTGCAAGTGTGAGTGTTGACTGTAATAATGTCTTCCAGAGTTTAAAATATTTATTAAATGAAAATATATGACAATAATAGCACAAAGGATGAGAGGGGAGAAATAAAAGTATTCTCATGTCCTAGCAATCTATAACAACTGGTAAAAGTACTAATTTATTTTAGAATTTAATAAGTCACAAAAGCATGGGGCAATTGCTGGGGCAACTACAAACTGTACAGTAACAAAATGTATAAAATGGGACAATACAAATAATGAATACAAAGAAGTTATAAATTTAAATCCATATGTTGTATGTATGTGATTGTCAGACAGAGATGGTCAGATTGTATACAAAACAAAACTCATTTATATTCATTATTGAATATGATGTTAAAAGTAAAACAATAAAAAAGATATACCATATAACACTAAGCAAAAGCCATTGTAGATATAATATCAGACAAAGTGAACTTCAGGCAGTTGTTGCTAGAAATTGAGGCAATTTCATAATGATAAAAGGAATAACCTATGAAAATGTAGCAATTTTAAATTTAGGCAGCTAATATCCATCAAATAACCAAATAAAATAAAAACATATATAACAAAGGTTAACAGGAATAAAAGGAGAAATAAATTCTAATCATAATGAGTGCTTTATACACATCTTTCCAGGTAATTGACAGAAAACAATCAGACAAAATAATTCAGTAGAGGTGTATTTTGAATGACATAATTAATAAACTTGACCTATTAAATAAAACCTTGCATCTAACCACTGAATAATGTACTTTATTTTCAACTACACATAACAATTATATTATGTTCAACAAATGCTGAGCTAAGAAGTTCACCCAAAACGAATGAAAAGCATGTAGAGTACATTATCTTAATGAAAGGAAGTTCAATTAGAAATAAAAACAAATATATCTTTAATCCTTCAGTATTTGGAAATTTAGCAGTGGTCTTATTAATTTCTCATAAGATAAAAAGAAGTCAGAATGGAAATTAGAATATATTTTAATTGAATGGTAACAAAATTTAAAGAAGTTTGTGGATGATATCAAAGCCATTTTTAGAGAGAAATTTATAGCCTAAGTACATTTACTTAAAAAAAAGCTAAAAATCAATTTTAATAATTTAGAAAATAATTTTAAATTAAAACCAAAGAAATAGGAAGAAGAACATGATAATTATAAAGGAAAGAAAAGAAATATTAAAGGACATATGAAGAAATGATTTTTTAAAAAGCCAAAAGTTTTTTTTTGAAAGATTGAATAAGTAAAAAAAGAAGTCACAAAATATGAATAACATGAATAAAAAAGAGGCCATTACTACAGATCCTATAGAGTTTTAAAATATAATATTAAGTTATAGACAACTTTATGTTAATAAACATTAAATTTTATTGGAAATGGGTAAATTTCTAAAAAAGTTGTGTTAGAAACTGAAACAAGAAGAAACAGCAAATCTGTACTGTCCTTTATTTATTAAAAAAAATTAAAACATAATTAAAAACTTGTAGCTAAAAAGTAACTCAGCCCCAGAAGTCTTCACTAATTAATTATCCAAATAATTAAGGAAAGTTAACAAAAATCTTAATCTCCACCAGAGAGCAAAAAAAGAGAAAACCATCCTAACTTGTTTTAAGAGGTTAGCATAATCTTATGATCAAATTCTAACAAGCACATTAAAATAAAGAAAATTTACAAGCCAAATTCTTTCATGAACATACATTTAAAAATAGAAAGCAAAATATTAAAAAACAAAATGCTGTAAAAAAAAAAGCACTTAATAACCCTGTATCTGTTAAAGAAATTAGTATCTTTAATTAAAAACTTTTGACCTAGGAAGACTCGAGTATCAGATGGATTTACTAGTGAAGTCTATCAATATATATGGGTTAAATAAACCCACTCTCACAAAAGTTCTTTTCAGAATGAATATTTCTTAACTTGTTTCATAAGGACAGACTATCCTGATAACAAAGCCTGATGAATTACCCAGAAAGAGCACCAAAAATAAAAGAAGAAATATTGAGGGAACACTATGTTAACGTATATGATTGTCTAACCACTAAGCTGTACACCTGAAACCAATACAAAATAAAATTGAAAGATAAAAAATAAGGGAGTGACTTTAAGATAACAAGGAAGAAAATTTAGAAATTTCAATATGTAATCCTCAGGAATTCAAGATAGAGAGAATAAAATATAGGAGGAGAAAGTATTATAATGCTAAAAGCTGAAAATTTCCCTCAAATTTTATCAAAGATATTAATAAATATATGAATCTTTAAATTACATTGGCATGAATTTTGATTAATAAAAGCAATTTCATGGCTTGGCTAAAAAATTGAAAAACACCAAAATACTCTAAACTAATCTATTAAAAATATGGCTGAAATAAAGGTGGTGCTACTCACAGACCTTGCTAATAGAATTCCTCATATATTTTAAGGAAATAGAACACAAAAATAATGAAGTGGGCAGAAGAAGCAAGTTTGTGGAAACAAATTCATTCATGTGTGAAGAAGTCTAAATAAGTACTGTTATACAAATTCATAATCATAATACTGTTCAATTTGTTGACTGTCAGATAAGGTAGAATTAAAATAGTGGACCAAAAATAACCTAAGAGTTGGGCAATGGTATGTAATTTGTTTTAGAAACTTCATTGTTGCAGGTCAGGTTATTGATTATATTTCACTAATTAAGTATGCATGTTAAAATTTAAGGGGAATCACTTGCAGAGAGAGAGAAGCAGAACAAAAGGAAGGAAAGAAGGAAAAAGGGAAAACAGTGGGCATCTTTCCAACCAGTAGAGATGGGGTAAAGAAAATAAAGAAAAAATTAATGCAAAAGAGGACAAGAAGGAAGGAACCAAGAAAAGAAAAACTTGGGGTGGGGGGCAGCATGAAATAACGTGATAAAAATAAGATAAAATATATCTATATATAAAATAAATGTGAGTAGATTAAGATAGGCTATTAACAGAAAATGTCAGATTGGATTTTTTAATTGAGGTGTATCTTTTTTAAAAAACAATATACCAAAAGGTAAGAACACAGACATCTTTAAAAATAGTTGGGAAATGAGATCTCTGTAAACTATTAGCCAAAAAAAGGGCAATGCAGCCTATTACTTTCAGATTAAATAGGGACAGATGTATTGATTTTACTGCTTATTCTATTGCTCAAGAACAATTAATCGCTGCTCATTGCCAACAGAATAAATTCCAGACTCTTCAGCATAACCTTCAAGGTTCTTCACCTCTGGCTATACAATCTTCCTTTGGACAGTTAAGTCCATCTTTGATCTCTCAGCTGTTTTCAAAATCTGATTATGTAGTAGACACTCAAATATTATTTAGTTCAGATTAAAGAAAGACAAAAACACTACCCATGCAATCATTGTAACATTTACTTTAATAACATCCTCTTACCTTTTACATAGATATTTTTTTTCTTTAAAAAGAATTGGAGGAGAAACATGTTTTATTGTCTATTTAATATATTGACAACTGAACACAATTTTTTCCCTCTTACCTCTTTCTATCCCTTTCCCCTATAGTTTCTGTAGATATTAACAGTAAAAGATATTTTTTCCCCAGAGGATCATTTGTAAACCATTCCCTCACATTTATTATACTATCCTACCTTCCTCTCCTTTTCCCTATTTTTCTTCCCTCTTCCTTCTCTCCATTTCACCCCCCTATTTTTTTACTCCTTTTTTTTTCTTTGTAAATTATTCTGTATTATACAGAAAACAAGTGAGATGGGAGGTGTTCAAGAATGGAGAATTTGAGAATGGGAATGTTTCCTGTTTAAATTCATGAGTTGATAATGACAAAGTGAATGTTTATTTTATGGTGGCGAGTGTAAGCTGCCTCCCATTAGCCCAGATTAATGGTTCTTACACAAGGCACATAGGATTCACCTGGGTGGGGGAGGGGTATTTCATGAATCCATACTGTTTCCAAAACCAGCTCCATATTCACCTCATGCAGTATGTATGAGGGGTGGTTACAGTGCCATTATGTGTGTGAGTATGTATGTGTAATTCGTAAAGCTCTGTACACTATTCTTGTGGAATCCTTTTCCCACCAACTTCTTTCCTAGAAGAGAACCCCCAATATAAATGTATCAATGTCACACTACAAGACAAACACCCCCAAAGCCATTAATATTGGTAACCTCATTTGTACATGATGAGTAATATGAGTTATAACCTCTAAAGGAAACAGGTGCATTTTCTGTAGAATATATTTTCCTACTGGGCAAGGATACCATAAATCATTGACTCTCATTCCTTCATCTGAATCAGCACCAATAGGAGCCTTAAAAAAATTAGGTGCTTAAGTCTGATCTCCAGAAATACGAGTTCAGGTGGTCTGGTCTTGGTTCATGCACTGGCATTTTTAAAAAGTGCCTTGGGTAATTATAATATGCAATCTGACCTGAGAAGCATTTCATAAACTGCTCATAATTAAATGTGAAAACCAAAGCTATGTCATTTTGTTTGCGTTTTATGAAGTCTTCAGATCTAAGCTCACTTTGAATTTTTGGCAATTTAATTGTAGAAATAAGTAGCTACTATATGGACTTTTATAATGACAGTAGATAATTAAGGGTTAAGTGCACAAGCTCAGATTGTGATAAATAAGAAATTTGGTAAACAGAAAAGAAACAAGATATCCTGAGTGAAAAATACTGAGAGCCCGAGGAGGAGATGGAAAGTAGATCAAGGATACATAGGGAAGAAACTAAAATGAAAAGGAGAAAAATAAAACAAAATAGTAGGTAGAGGGAAGGAGAAAGGATGCACAACTTAAAATGTTAGTCAATTTTTATTAATTTTTATAACTTTCCACTAACCAATACCATATCTAGGCTTTTGGCCTATATTTAAACTAGATATCCAGTACACTCTTCTTAATTAATTTCCATTCCATGAAAAAAAAATTAAAGATGAATTATTATATTTCATGTGTATTCTTTACATTAATTTTTTCTGATTGATCATTTTTACATGATAGAAATTTACCTTTTAATGTCATTTCAAAGATAGAAACAAAGACAGAACAATTAAATACAAAAACAAAAGCAAAACCTTTATTCTTTTGGCTTGATTGTAATGTGGTTTACCGTTCTTTATGGTAATAGCATTTTCCTGCATGCATTTCACCAACACACTACAAGTCAATAGCTTTAGTATAAAGAATCTACATTTAATGTTGCTTGTGAAAGAAACACAAAATGTTTTGCTATAACCGGTAATATAATTTCACTATCTGATTCTGCGGGGGGGGGGGGGGGGGGAGGGGGGGGAAGCTTGGATCTCATACCATACCTGATACAGTTATAACGCCATGTGGGTTAATGAGAATAAGATCTACCTGTATAAACACACACTGGAAAAGACTGATGATTTACTCAATATAAAGACTCTGTGGAGACATCTGATCAAGCAATGCCAAGCAGAACAACTGATCTTTCCTTAATTAAGCCTTTTGATGGTAAGGCATTACTTTGAAAGCAAATAAACGTTGGACTTAGTTTGATATTTTTCTCACATTGAATTGTGTGCAAAGTTTACAGTTCTAATAAAAAAGCAGAAATCTACACTGCATCTTAGTCTTTGTTACTTATTTTGAGAAGTGCCTTAATTTAAAAGTGCTAGGAACAGAAACTAACAGTAGTGACTGTGACATCAACCTGAAGATACTCTTAATTTCGCGTTTTATGTACAAAAGGCTGAAAACAAAATAAAATGAACTTTTTACAGTATTTATATTTTCTTAGAAAACTCTAACCATATATTTTCAACAGATTTAAGCGGCTTGCAACATGTTTGCACAGTTGGGCTTTTTAACCATAGAGTGTTCAATGGAGATTGGAAGAATAAAAAGCAAGAAGCTCTTCTTTGCTGCTGCCTATTGCTTCATGACATGAAGAATGAGGTCTTGGTAGAACAACTGGTTTCACTTTACCACTGGCTTATGGCTTCCCATGTTAGACTTCTGAACAGTGGAAGGAGTACGGAACAGCAGCATAGGCGAGATAAACATGCGGCAGTGACAGCTTCAAACTATAATGGAACCAATTACATCATATTACCTGCTGAAAGCTGGCAAACTATACTTACTGTGGTACATATTTGATGCAATAAATACTGTGCTTAAGTCATCATTTTTGTTTGCTCAAACATGCACCACTGGGTAAAATTACTATTTACAAAGCAGACTTTTATTTTTTTTTAAATTGACATATACACTGTCAACCTTACCAAGAGCAGAAAATGGCTAAACAATACTGCAGGAAAAAGCAGAATCAACTTTATAAAGTGGTGGTGGGGATGCTTTTTGGTCAGTTCAGGTTCTTATAAAGGACTTGATAGAATAGTTTTATTTTATGCCAAAGGGCACTTATCAAAAATGTTATAGTCATGCTGCCGGGATTCTGAATGACTATGTAATGGTGTGTGTATATACATCTATATGTATATACATGCACATATACATATATACATATATACATGTACATATAATGAATTATGTAAAAATAAAACAGTTCTTTAATGCTTGTGAATTCTATGGAACATTTACAGGCACATTAAAATTTTTCTGGATGAGACACCTTAAAAACATGAATAGCTATTTAAGCACCTCAAAAATCTAAAAACATCCTGAAACAAGAAGTAAACTCCTTCCTTTTGTGATGTGATTTTTTTCATGTGTGAATGAGAAGTGCAGCATGCCTTCATTTAAAATATATCATTATACAGTAGAGAAATGTAAAGATTCCCTACCTTTAATCCCTCTCCCCAAACATAAACCCTTTTACAAAAATAGTCACATATAATAGTAAACAACCTGTGAATTAAAACAAAAGAAAAAGCAATAAGTTCACAGCGTACATTTTGTAGAAATATGGCAGGTGCGGCAGTTAAACATAAACAGTGGTGACCATTACTGTTATCAAGTGTCACGTGTTGAATTTACATAAAAATTTAACCTCCCTCCCCCCTTTAAATTGGTTCCTATAGTCTGAGTAGCCATTACATCTCTGCTCTTCAGCAGTGTCAGCTGGTTGTGAAAACAGAAACCTCCTGTCAATGCTGATTTTCTGGTTTGTTGAGTCCCAGTTGGCTGACCAGAGGTCCCTGTCTTGTTAGAGGCACTGACCCTAAGTATACATTTGTAAAAACAGTCAGTTTGGCATAGACCTCCTGTGGGAGTCTTGTTGACACTAATACATCACCATCACAGGCTGTAAACAATTGATCACAAAAGAAATATTGTTTCTTTTTTACTTTTTACTTTCCCTGATATCTTTCCCTTTGTCTTCCTTTTCTGATTTGTCTTTTTCAAATTTTTCCTTTTCCGGTTTGGTCACACTATCATAGGAAGGTGGAGACGTGGTAGAAGGTGTCACATCGGTTTTCTCTGGAGTTGAATTCTCATTTAGTTTATCAATAAGGATATCTTCTTTGATATCTTCTTTGATAGGTGTTCCGTGACCTTCTTTGTCTTTCTTATATATAGCGGAAACCTTTTTAACTTTTTGCCTCAAGAGGTAGCATCTATAAGCCCTCTGGATAATGGTAGCAGACACCTCCTCTTGTTTGCGTTTCAAAGTGGTGGTGATGGGTTCATAGGAGACTTTGGATGGGTTCGATGCCATGAATCGCTCTTCCATCTGTACTCGAAGGGCATCCATCTCTCCACTCTCACCCAAAACACGCTTTGTAAAGGCAAATAAAATGTCGAGGCAGTGGATCCGGTCCCCACTGACCATGGGCAGGTCCATGGCAATGAGTTGAACTTTGTTTGGTTTGGCTACCAGAAGAGGAGGATCCAGGGCAGCTGCAAAATCTGAGAGCTTGGAGAACTCTATAAACTGGGTAGCATCGGGGTCAAACTTCTCCCAAACCTCGTAGAACATCTCAAAGTCATCCTCACTCAGGGGCTCTGCACTTTCTTCAGTAGCAACACTGAAGTTCTCCAGGATGACAGCGATGTACATGTTCACCACAACCAGAAAGGATATGATGATGTAACTGACGAAAAAGAAAATCCCCACAGATGGGTTCCCACAGTCTCCCTTAACTGAGCTTCCAGGGTGATCTTTTTCAGGGTCACAGTCTGGGGGTCCACTATTAAGAATAGGTGCTAGCAGCCCGTCCCAGCCAGCAGAGGTGGTAATCTGGAACAGGCAGATCATGCTGTTGCCAAAGGTTTCAAAGTTGAACATGTCATCAATTCCAACTTCCCTCTTGACATAGGCAAAGTTGGACATGCCAAAGATGGCGTAGATGAACATGACCAGGAAGAGCAGGAGGCCGATGTTAAACAACGCAGGGAGGGACATCATCAGAGCAAAGAGCAGCGTGCGGATCCCTTTCGCCCCTTTGATCAGACGTAGGATTCGTCCAATCCTGGCAAGACGGATCACTCGGAACAGGGTAGGGGACACAAAATATTTTTCTATCAGCTCAGCCAGAAACATACCTGTGGAAAACCAAGAGACAACAACAAATATAGGGTTATATTTAACAGCAGCAAATAAAAGTTTACATTGCTAAGATAAACATTAACTAGTTTTATAAAATGTGAACATGAGAATTAGGTATATATTAGTATTAACACACACATATATACACAAACAATCTGTAATATTTGTTCGGCAAAATAAAACTGGTATGTTTGGTGTTACAACATGAACACCTTTCTACTAACTGAAGGTATTAATAGCCATTTTTCCTAGTTTAAGAAAACCTTCTATCAAAAGAAATACCCAACCACTGAAGGTCTAAATATGCCACAAAGTGTAGGGCAGCCAAGCATAGAAATGGATTTATATTTCTAAAATACTAGTTCTAGTATTTGCATAAGAAATAATGGACAAAGCATGTGATTTGGATCAGGAATATGAGAGTCCTTACTCTTTTGAGATGGCTGTGATCCATTTTATTTGGAAGGTGTACAGGGGAGAATCCCAGCTTTGGAGACAGGCATGCTTGGGACTGAATCCTGGCCCTCAATTTTATGTATTACTAAATGGTTATAATCCCTCATTTTGTTGTTTTGTTGTTGTTGTTGTCGTCATTAAACTTAAAATTTATGGATCTTCTTTTTGTGCTTGGCACAGTGCTAAGTGTATGTACTTATATACTCTCATTTAATCTTCACAACAACATTCACAGAAATATTTCTTAGAAAATGAGGGATTTGGGAGGTGAAGTAACCTGCCACTGGTCACAGAGCTGCTAAGTAGTAGAAACAGGGTGGCCCCAGGCCAGGTCTGAATGACCCCTGAGTCTTATCCTTTAATCATTATATTTCTACCACATAGCTCTTTTGTGAGGAGTAAATGAAATGGGACATTTTTTCAAAGTTCTATTTTATCAGAGAAAGTGTATAAATAGTGTAATGCTATTTTTCACTCTATGTGTATGTTCATATTCCTCCAATAGGCAGAATCTTGTCTTAAATCTTTTGTTTTTACTTCTAACATCTCATTTAATGTCACATACATAAATTATTAATATGTATTGAAGATAATGAATCTGTTTTGAATTTTTGAACAAATGTCTACTTCTGAAGAATACTACAAACCACAGAAAACTATCTAAACTCAAAGATAAGAAGCTTATATGCATCTATATATATGTGTGTGTGTGTATGTATGTATATATATGTACACATGTATATAAACACACATGTGTACTATTCCAATTATCAAGGATATCTTATTTATGGACTACTTCCAGCGGTTTATATGTGTATGCATATATGAATTGTTAATTAAAAGTCATACTTGTCTATATAACAGCAGTATGACTATCTAAAATAAGACAAGATGATATGTGAAAGCAGAAAAATAGAGACAAGATGATATGTGAAAGCAGAAAAATAGAAATTCTGTTTTTACACATTATTTTTTAAAAATACATTTTATTGATTTTTTACAGAGAGGAAGGGAGAGGGATAGAGACTTAGAAACATCCATAAGAGAGAAACATCGATCAGCTGCCTCCTGCACACCCCCTACTGGGGATGTGCCCGCAACCAAGTTACATGCCCTTGACTGGAATCGAACCTGGGTCTCTTCAGTCCACAGGCCGACGCTCTAGCAACTGAGCCAAACTGGTCAGGGCTTTACACATTATTTTATATACAGCGTACAATTAGAGAAATCATAAGCTGTTATATTTTTATTTGAGATTTCTGAATGAATGAGAAAAATTCATAAAAAAAACACTTTCAAAGTTGTATTTTTATTAAATTTATTGAGGTGACATTGGTCAACATGATCATATAGGTTTCAGGTATGGATTTCTCTGTTACAAGATCTGTATATTGCAGTGTGTATCCACCCCTCAAAGTCAAATATTCTCCTGTCACCATATATTAGGATCCCTTTCTGCCCCCACCCTCTTCCCTCTGGCAACCACCGAACTGCTATTTGTGTTCATGAGTTTGTTTTATATCCCACATATGAGTGAAATCATATAATTTTTAGCTTTTTCTGACTGACTTATTTCACTTAGCATAATGTTCTCAAGGTCTATCCATGTTGTTGCAAATGGCAGTATTTCATCCTTTCTTATGGCTAAGTAGTATTCCACTGTGTATATGTTCCACATCTTCTTTATCTAGTCCTCTGTTGCGGGATACTGGTTGTTTCCATGTCTTGGCCACGTGAGTAATGCTGCAATGAACATAGGGGTGTATATATCTTTGTGAATACATGATTTCAAGTTTTTTGGGTAATACCCAGGGGAGGGATTGCTGGGTCATCTGGTAGCTCTATTCTTAATTTTTTGAGGAATACTCAGACTGCTTTCCATAGTGGTTGTACCAGCCTACATTCCCACCAGCAGTGAATGAGTTCTGAATGTTTTTTTTTTTCAGAACCTCTCCAACTCTTGTTATTGCTTGTCTTATTGAGAATAGCCACTCTAACAGGTGTGAGGTGGTATCTCATTGTAGTTTTGATTTGAATCCCCCTGATTGCTAGTGAGGTTGAACATCTTTTCATGTATCTATTGGCCGTGCATATGTCTTTTTGGGAGAAGTGCACTATCAAGTCTGCTGCCCATTTTTTGATTGGGTTGTTTGTTTGGTGTTGAGTTTTATGAATTCTTTATATATCTTGGAAATTAAACCTTTGTTGGAGCTACTATTTGCAAATATCATCTCCCATCTCGTTGGCTGTCTCTTTGTTGTTGTTGTTTTTTTGTCAGTTTTTTTGCTATGAAGAAGCTTTTTAGTTTGATATAGTTCCATTTACTTATTTTTGCCTTTACTTCCCTTACCTTTGGGGTCAAGTTCATAAAATGTTCTCTACGACCAATTTCCATAAGTTTGGTACCTATATTTTCCTCTTATTGAATGTAACTTATTTTGGGGGGGTCTTACATTTAGGTCTTCGATCCATTTTGCATTGATTTTTCTACATGGGGATAAACTGTAATCCAGTTTCATTCATTTGCATGTGGCTTTCCAGCTTTCTACCACCATTTGTTGAAGAAACTATCTTCACTCCAGTGTGTGTTTCTGGCTCCTTTATTGAAAATTAACTGTCCATATACATGGTTCTATAGCTTGGCTCTCTATTATGTTCCATTGATATGTGTGTCTGTTTTTCTGTCAACACCAGGCTGTTTTGATTATTGTAGCTCTGTAGTATAATGTAAAATCAAGTACATGATACTTCCAGCTTTGTTCTTTTTTCTCTGGATTGCTTTGGCTATTGAGGTTCTTTTGTGGTTCCATACAAATTTGATGATTTCTCCTATTTCTTTAAAAAATTACATTGGGATTTTGATGGGAATTGCATTAAATATGTATATTGCTTTGGGTAATATGTTAATTTTCACTATGTTGAGTCTTCCAATCCATGAACAAGGGATATTTTCCATTTTGCTGTGTCTTTTTCAATCTATTTAATAATACTTTGTAATTTTCAGTATATAGGTCTTTCACATTCTTTTTAAGTTTATTCCCAGGTATTTTATTCTTTGGTTGCAATTACAAAAGGAATTTCTTTTTTCATTTATTTTTCTGAGGCTTTGTTAGTACACAGGAAGGCAATGGATTTTTGCACATTGATTTTGTATTCTGGAACTTGACTATATCTGTTCATTGTTTCTAACAGTTTATTTTTATAAATTTAATTGAAACCACACACAAACATCCCTAAGCCAGGACACATAGCTTAAATAAAGAGGAAACAGAGGAAAGAAGTATGAAATACCACCAAACAAAAACAACGGAAAGAAACATAAGGGAAAAGAAACAATGGAGACATAGAGCTACCAGAAAACAAACGATAAATGACTATAGGAAATCCTCATACATCAATAATTACCCTTAATGTAAACGGTCTGAATTCACTAGTAAAGAGGCACAGCATAGCAGAGTGGATAAAAACAAAAACAAAAACAACCCCAACCATATGTGGTCTACAAGGGACACATCTAAGCTGCAAAGACAAAGGTAGATTCAAAGTAAAAGGGTGGAAAATGATTCTTCAAGCAAATAGCATCCACAGAAAAGCAGGTAAACCCATGCTTATACCTGACAAAATAGATTTAAAAGTAACAAAGATAACAAGAGACAAAGATATACATTTTATAATGATAAAGGGGACACTACATCAAGAAAACATAACACTTCTTAATATATATATACTAGAGGCCCGGTGCAAAAAATTTGTGCACTCTGGGGGAAGGGGGGTCTCTCAGTCTGGCCTGTGCCCTCTCGCAGTCTGGGACCCCTCAGGGGATGACCACCTGCTGGCTTAGGCCCGCTCCCCGGGGGATTGGGCCTAAGATGGCAATCAGACATCCCTCTGGCAGCCCGGCAGCCCTCGGGGGATGTCCACTTGCCAGCAGGGAGCAGGCCTAAACTGCAGCCGGACATCCTTAAGCACTGCTGAGGAGGCAGGAGAGGCTCCCATCACCACCGCTGTACTGGCAGCCATCAGCCTGGCTTGTGGCTGAGCAGAGCTTCCCCTGTGACAGCGCCCTGACCACCAGAAGGCAGCTCCTGCATTGAGAGTCTACCCCCTGGTGGTCAGTGTGTGTCATAGTGACCAGTCATTCCCAGTCATTCTGCTGTTAGGGTCAGTTTGCATATTACCCTTTTACTATATAGGATAGAGGCCTGGTGCACTGGTGGGGGCTGGCTGGTTTGCCCTGAAGGGTGTCCCGGACCAGGGTGGGGGTCCCGCTTGGGTGTCTGGCCAGCCTGGATGAGGGGATGATGGCTGTTTGCAGCTGTTCACACTCCCTTCAGGGTGGGGGTTGCCACTGGGGTGCCTGGCCAGTCTGGGTGAGGGGCTGAGGGCCGTTTTCAGGCTGGCGGGTGACTGAAGCTCCAAACCTCTCCTTTTTTTCTTTTTCTTTTTTCTATTCTGGGATTTATTTACCTTCTATGGCTGTCACTGGAACTGAGAGCTGGCTCCAGCTCTGAGGTCCAGCTCCAGCTTGAGGCCTTGGCTGCTGAAAGCAGGTATCTGGGTTTGTTTGGCTTCTATAATTGAAACACTGTTGCAGCTCCAGCTCTGAGATCCCAGGCTGGCTGAAAGCAGGTTTCTGGGGTTTGTTTAGGTTCTATAATTGCAACATTGTTTCTTAGAGTTCAGCTCAGAGGCCAGCAGCAGTAGGCGGGAAACCTTGTCTTCCTCCATCACTGGAGCAAGCAAGCCTCCTGTTCTCTTCAGCTGCCTGGCTGCCGGCCGCCATCTTGGTTGGCAGTTAATTTGCATATCACCCTGATTAGCCAATGGGAAGCATGTCGGAGGTATGGTTAATTACCATGTTTGTCTATTATTAGATAGGATATATGCACCCAACCAGGGAGTACCGAAATATATAATGAAACTACTCACAGAACTAAAGGGAGAAACAGATCAACACACAATCAGAGTTGGGGACCTTACTACTCCATTAACAGCTCTAGACAGATCAACCAAATAGAAAATCAATAAACATCAGAACATCAGATTATACATTCTTCAGTGCACATGGAACATTCTCAAGGATAGACCATATTTTGAGTCACAAAACTAGCATCAACAAATTCAAGAATATCAAATTATACCAAGCATATTCTCAGACCACAATGACTTGGAATTAGAAATCAACTGCAAAAAAGGAAGTAAAGAAGTCCACAAATATGTGGAGATTAAAGAACATACTACTAAAAAAATGACTGGGTCCAAGAGGAAATAAAAGATGAGATGAAAAGATAGATAGAGATAAATGAGAATGACAATACAACATATCAAAATGTCTGGGATGCAGAGAAAGCAGTAATAAGAGGGAAGTTGATATCATTACAGGCCTATCTCAAGAAACAAGAGAAATCCCAAGTAAACAACTAACATCATATCTTAAAGAATTAGAAACAAACAAACAAACCCAAAATCAGAAGAAAGGAAATAATAAAAATTAGAGCAGCATTGAATGAAATAGAGAACAAAAAGACTATATAAAAAATGAATAGCCCTTTCTGGTTTGGCTCAGTGAATAGTGCGTTGGCCTGTGGACTGAAGGGTCCCGTGTTCAATTCTGGTCAATGGCTTATACTTGGTTGCATGTGGGAGGCAACCAGTTGACGTGTCTCTCTCACATTGGTGTTTCTGTCTCTTCCTCTTTCTTCCACTCTCTCTAAAAATCAATGGAAAAAATATACACTGGTGAGGATTTAAAAAAAAATTAATAAAACAGAGCTGGTTCTTTAAAAAGATTAAGAAAATTGAGAAACCCCTGTCTAGACTCACTAAGGAAAAAAGGGAAAAGACCCATATAAACAAAATCAGAAATGAGAGAAGCCACCACAACATCACAGATATACAAAGAATCATACTAGAATACAATGAAAGACTACATGCCACCAAAATCAATAATCTAGAAGAAATGGAGAAGTTACTAGAAATATGTAACTTTCCTAGACGAAATAATGAAGACTACGAAAATCTAAATAGACTAATCAGCAGTGAGGAAATTGAAACAACCAACAAAAACCTCCCAAAAAATAAAAGTCCAGGATGAGATTGCTTCACCAGTGAATTCTATCAAAAGTTCAAAGAAGATTTAAAACCTATTCTTCTCAAACTCTTCCAAAAAATAGAAGAGCCAATATTTCCTAACATATTTTAGGAGGCCAATAAACCTTGATACCAAAACCTGGTAAAGATAACACAAAAAAAGAAAAATACAGACCAATATCTCTGATGAAAACAGATGCAAAAATACTTAAAAAAATTAGCAAATCAAATACTATAGTACATCAAAAAAATAATACATCACAATCAAGTGGGATTCATTCCAGGGGCACAAGGATGGTTCAACAGACGCAAATCAACCAATGTAATATACCACATTAACAACAACAACAACAACAAAGGATAGAAGTCATATGATCTTATCAATAGACACAGAAAAAGCATTTGGTAAGAGATAACATCATTTATGATTAAAACACTCAATAAAATAGGAGAAGACAGAAAGTGTCCCAACATAATAAAGGCCATATATGATAATCCTTCAGCAAATATCAAAGTTTTAGAACACACCTTTTCACTGCTACCTTTCTTGATTGAGTAAAAGTACCTCTTCTTACCTACAATGGATAGAATGACCACCACAAAATCAAAAATATTCCATCCAATGGTGAAATAGTAATAACGAAGAGAGATTAGTTTCAGCACACATTCTCCAGTGAACAGGACGATGAACACCAGATTAATCCAGTACAGAATGTTGGTCATTTCTTGACTCTGGTCATCGGTTTCCACCATCATGGTGACCATGTTCAGGCAGATGAGGATCATGATGCTGATATCAAAGACTTGTTTGGTGACAAAATCAAAGACCATTCCTTGGAATTTGTTCTGGAACAAAGAATATGTAAAAGTTCATTTAGGAACTGGGGGGAAAATCAAGTTTAACTTATTTGATTTTAACACAGCAATATGAAAATGCAGCTTTTTATAAAAAACACACCATGTTTGTTTTATATTAGGAAGAATTTGATATGTAAGATGTTAAAATAAGAAAAACTGGGTGAAGATTTTATGAGGTAACGCTTCTGTAATAAAATTCTCTTTAAAAATTATAGTTCACAATTCAGATATTCCACTTTTGCCCAATTTAGTTTGGGCCTTATTTCCAAGCACTTATGGGCCTTATGTCTTGTTTATGAAATTAGGGCCTCATCTTGTAAACCAATTCTGCAAATTGGACCATGTTTTGTTCTTTTTTGCCTGTATCTGATTTTTGTCTGTATCAAGCACTCTAAGGCATTGGCCATGACAAAATTCTGCTAAGCTGTCTTCTACCTTCTCAGTGATTGGTGTTCTGCTACCTATACTAGTACACTTCATAGTTTCCTGGTTCGATACATTCACAGGTCTGGATTCTCTCTACTGGTGTTCTGACCTCACCACGTGGTTGTTACATTTTATGCTTTTCTCTGAATACATATCTGGTCTGCTGGATTGGATTTAATAAATGCATCGAATTCCTGTTCTAAGGTCTTCCTTCTTCTTGGTTGCTGCAGTTTCACTTCCCAGGTCTGGTTATGTTCCCTCTATTTCTACCTTCCTGATATTTTCTATCACTGTACTGTCATATCATGTTGTCTTGTTTATCTGTCTCCTCTATCTAAAATGACTTCTCTGGTGAATTCTAACTCAGTTTTACGTTTTAAGCACTCTGCTCTCAGAAAACTTTGTGCTCACATTTGTCATAATATTGATGACATTATATTGTCAATGATTTGCTCTTAGTTAACTTAAATTTTCTCTTCCACTTGTTTAGAGCCTCTGGCAGGACAGAATTGTGTCATTTTTCTCTCAGATACAGCACCTGGAGTTGTAGTGGTTTCAGATGTGCTTAAAAGCAGAAATTTGGTCTTTATTTTCATATTATTATGATCAATAAAAAGCATCTTAAGAGGCCTTCCCCATATAGTTTCCTAATGGGTCACCTCTATGTAAAACTTCAATCCTCAGTCACTGATTGATGTCTCCAATTTAAATTCCAGGGTGTAGAATATGCTGGCGGAAGGTGTCCTAGTATAACCCTGAGGGCCTTGTTCACCAGAGATTTATGTTCTATCACTTCATCTTATTCTTAGCCCTTGATAACAATAAAACATCCTTTGTTCCTCAGTTGCTCCCAGGATAGTTCTCGCTTTCTCAGAAATTTCCCTGCTCTCTGCACTCCAGCCCCACTGGCCTTCCTACTGCAGGGCCTTCACACATGCGTTCTCCTTTTCCTGGAGGACTTTTCTTTTTCCACTTTGCTGATTGATACCTTCTCATTTTTCTTCAATCCTCAACTCATGCATCACTTCAGTGAAGCTTTCCCTAACTTTCCTATTAATGAGCTCCCTCCCCCTTATCAGCTCTCACAACCAAGCGGCGTATGTATTCTTTCTTGGATATTTCTATTAGTGTGACTTTTTGCTTACAACTTGCTGCACTAAATAGACTCTGTGTTGTTCAATACTAAATTTCAAATGCTTGAGATAGCATATTCTTTTTTTATAAAATATTTTAACTTGATTTTTAGAGAGAGAGTAAGGAAGAGGGAAAGAGAGATAAACACTGATGTGAGAGCGAAGCCCCTTACCAGGGGTTCAGCCACAACCTGGGCATGTGCCCTGACTGGAAATTGAACTGGCATCCATTCAGTGCACAGGACAATGCTCAACTAACTGAGCCACACTGGCCAGGGCACACAGTACATTCTTAATGAATGACTGAATAAGATGGATTATACTACATCATTTCCTAATTTGCCAAATTGTCACCAGTATTATTATAGCTAAATGCCCTGATTTTTTCCCATGTATCCCTACACCCATCCATGTAAATCTATGTCATTTGATGTAATTAAACAGCCTCTCTTTTTTTTTTTTTGAAATTTTCTCCATCATACCTTTCTCTATATACTGCCTGACTAATCAGTCTCTTCCTTCTTTGATTTACCTCTTCCTCTAATAGGGAAGTGCCCAAGGCTTCATGCTCAGCATTTTTCTTTTTTTGTCTATTCTAATTATCTTTCAAAAATGAATGTATGCTTCAGAGCGTAACTAAATTCTGTCTGGCAAGTCTAGAATCCTTACCTCAGTCTGACATCCCATAGGAACTACATCTGTATTGCCAAATGCACTTATAATATATTTCCTTTCATTGGTTATTGGAACCAATCTTTCACAAAACATCAACTGTTCTAAGTTTTTCATTGTCTACATATCTTCCTTCTTTTCCTAGACTTTATAGCTGCCCCATCCCATTGAGTTTTCTTATTAGCTCATATATCTCTCATGTTTCAGTCCTGTTTGGCATGGCCCCATATTATAGACTCATCTGTTATTTTGTCTCTAACATCTTCTTAGACCAATCTCTAAAATCTTCTCTTTTTTTCACACTAGCATGCTGTTCTTTTAACTATATTGCATTTGTATAGCTTAATTAAGATCAATTTCTTCAGACTGATAATGGTTACCTTCATTCATTTAGCCCAGAAAACCCTGTACTTACTTACTACCCACTAAATCAAATGTCACTATTATCAATGGAAATGTTTATTTTCATGGCTTGGACTATACATTTTCTCATACAGGGAATGTACTCTGCTTTTCTTCCCATCCATTCAAACTGTATTATTTCTCAAAAACTAGCCTCAAACTGTACATTCCTTATGTTTTATTCGATAACACTATCTATTTTTTCTGATTTTTTTGTCAACTTACAAACTGAACACGGGCATAGCTAGTTTTATATTGTCATTAGTTGATTCGTAGAATATGGATTCCTGGAGAACACTGAATTGCCTTGCACTATGTATGCCTTGGGGGAGGAGTTCTGAAAAAATTTGGGCACTTTCCTGACAACAATTTCCAACAACAAACAGAACCAGCAGCAAATGGCAAATATATAATTGGAATAGCTACAACTGGTCATAAAAAGAATCATGTTATCTGATTTAGGGGCAAGATGCTTGGAGAAAATATGAAGTTAAAAAACAACCACACTGTTACTTGTTTCATTAATGATTTCATCCAGTCTATAGAGTTGGATAGAAAATGGGGCATATCTGAGATTACCAATTATCCCAATCTGCTCCAGTCTACAGAGTTGGATAGAAAATGGGGCATAGCTGAGATTACCAATTATCCCAATCTGCTCCCCAATCTGCTTTATACACACTGAGCATATACAATATTTCAATATGGATATATTTTCCTCTAACATTATTAGAAGCTCCTCAATGATATAACTGACATTTTTATTTATATATATTTTACATGCCTGTATATAAAATATATTTATACATATTGCATATGTAAAATACATGCACTTAGGCTATTTGGTCTAGCTAGTCACATTGCTAAGGTAAAACGTTTTTTTGAAAATTAAAAAAAAATACTAGTATCTAACAATTTGAACTGTGAAAGTGAGAGATAACATAGCTTTTACTGATGATGAAAGTGTTATTCTTACAGCAGGTCGAGGTATGGGTTTTTGTGGTTTCTTTGAACCCAGTTTTTTCATTGCATTATAGTATTTCTTCTGTTCTTCTGTCATAAAAATGTCTTGACCTCCAAAGTAAAGAAATGAAAACAAAACTTGTTTAAAATCATGTTCTTTGCTAGCTATATAATCCACCTTAGTAGCTGTGTGAAAATTGGCTCCACGTTCTATGCTAATGTTTGTTCATTAATCTCTATTTATAAGGATGCATATAGTCAATATATAAGTTATGCCATATTGGTCAGTCAGATTTCTATACTGGAGATACAATACATGTTTTATAAACCATCTTATAGTTAAATAAGTCTCTCAAAATAGTTTATGGATTTTACATTTTTTCTTTTTTGTGGCTGCATTTTGGAGCCAAAAGGAAATAATATGACATGTTCAGTTCACATTTTAGAGCAAAGATAAAGTTTTAGTATACTTATCTTCTTTTTCTGTTGGTTGAAGTTATCTATGATGACACCAATAAAAAGATTCAGAGTAAAGAATGAACCAAAAATAATAAAGATGACAAAATAAAGATACATGTACAGATTGTCTTCATACTTTGGTTGTAATTCTACCTACAAAATATAAAGAATGACAAGTATTAGACCTAATATTTGTTTCATAAAAAGAATATCATGTGAATTTTCAATTCTCAAAACATGCCTCAATAATTGGGAATAAAATTAATTTCACCTAATAACTACTTAGATTATGAATGTATTTTATAAGCAAATACCCCAATAGCGCATGCAAAGTGAGGATTTCCTCCTCCAAAAGAAGAGATGTTATGTTAAAACCTTTAAAATTTACTCTGACTCAGTTTCTTCATCTGTAAAATGGAAATAATAAAGCCTAAACCTCATATGGTAGTTGGAAGATTAAATATAGTAGTAATATATGAAGAGTACTTAAAACAGTGCTTGGTGAATCTATAATAATAAAAGAGTAATATGCTAATTAGACTAGATGTCTTCTGGACGTCATTCCAGATGTCCTTCCTGATAAAGCCGGGGCCAGAGGGAAGCCAGCCCAGGTCCCGGGTGCCAGAGGGAAGCCAGTGCTGGCAGTTGGGTGAAGGAAGGCCTACTCTTGCATAAATTTTCATGCATCGGGCCTCCAGTAGTAATATAATAGCTGAAAATAAAGGTTTGATTTCTATTACACATTTCTTATGATATGTACGTGCGGATATAGGTATATCAGAAGGGTCTCATTCTGAATATGAGTCTATTGATTCATCTTATTAAGTAGGCCTTTGGCACAGATTCTACATGATGAATTCTCTTGTCCAGCACACTTTCGATTGAAAAAAGGTGTGATAGTTGGTTTGTGCTTTTGGCTGTAATCTATAGTTCAGGTCTCACAGAATATTGTTCTAAGTTAACCAGTCACAGGAGATAATGGATGCAGGTAATCACCTAACGTGTCATAAAATCACTCTAGAGGGTAATGGCCAACATTATTTTTTTCCCCTAATGAAAGAGAATAAAGAAATATAATAAATATTATAAAAACACATATATTTTGATAATACTTTTATTTCTTTTGTGTGAGTTAGTAGAAAGTAATATAAAATGGCATTTTAAAATGTTTTTCATCCTATATAATAAAAGGCTAATATGCAAATCAACCAAACGGTGGAATGATCGGTCACTATGATGCCCACTGACCACCAGGGGGCAGACACTCAATGCAGGAGCTGCCCTCTGATGGTCAGTGCACTCCCACAGGGGAAGCGCTGCTCAGTCAGAAGCTGGACTCACAGCTGGCGAGGGCTCCTAGACTGGGAGAGGGTGCAGGCCAGGCTGAGGGACCTTCCCCTCATCCCCACAGTGCACGAATTTCATGCACCGGGCCTCTAGTTATATAATAAATACATAAGCGTACATAGCATATAAGTATAAGATGTAATAATTGGTTATAAAGCGAATTTTACAACTCAGGACATTGTCAGGACCTCAGAAACCCTTGGCCTATCCTTCCCAAACATAAATTCGACCATTTCTGCTAGAGGTAATCATTATCTTGACTTCTATGGTAATTATTTTCTTGCTTTTTCTTTAGAGTTAACACCTAAGAACCTATTCATGAACAATAAGATTAATTTTGTCTACATTTTGTATGGCAGACACATTTGTTATAGCTCTGTTATATTTTGCAGATTCATCCACATTGTTGGGCATATTGTATTCATATATAATTTTTATCACCAAATAATACTCAATTATTTGTCCATTTCTACTACTTTTGAGTTGTTTACAGTTTTTGGTAATGCAAAAAAAGTTATGTTTATTCTTGTACACAGATCTCCTATGTATGTACACTAGTTTCTGTAAGATATAGCTAAAAATGGAATTGCAGGTTTAAAGAAATTCTTAACTTTATTCAATAATGTGATGATTCCTAAGGTTTTAAAGGAATATTTATCTTCTTTTTCCCCCAATTAGCAAAGTGTAAGAGTTATTATTGCTGTTTAGCCTTGGCAGCACTTAGTACTATCAAACTTTTTAATATGCCAGTCAGGTAGGTGTGCAGGTGCTATCTCATTTTGGATTAAATTTACATTTCTTTGTGGATTAATGAGAGTAAGAGCGAGCAACTTTTCATATTTTTAAGGGGCAATTAGATTCCATCTTTTGTAAAGTGCTTGAATGTCAAGGAGTTATGTAGCAGACAATGTATGCTAAATGATTAAGATAGAAACTGAAAGTAAGTTGCATGTCACGTAGGTTATTGATAAAAAAGACAGAGAGAACTTTAAATGAAGTAATCAAATAAGTTGAAAACTACTGTAGAAAGCAGTTATAAGCCCATTGTGGTCAAAAGTTCAAAAATATGTTCTACTACTTAGTGTGTTAATCCTCTTTGCTTCCATGATAAAATAGAGTTGAATGTCAAACTACATGATAACGTTATTATTTAGGATTAAATGATAAAATGTCAGAAAGTCCTTGGCATAGCACTTACAGAGGTACAATGCAGGGATTTTAGCTCTTGTGCTCTCTTTATTAGTAAGGTGGAATAAATAAATAAATAAATACACACTCCAAAAAGAAACAAACAAAAAACCCCTCAGGAATTCTTTTGAGTTAAACCTGGTGGCTGGTGCTAGGTAAATAACATTTTAAGCTTAATTATCATGTTCTGGTGACATACCAGAGATCAGTCTTTTTTATTTTAATGTGATTTCCTCCCTCACTGTTAATGAAATCAACAAATAAATGAAATTAATGGAAATTGTACAAAAAATTTCAAAAGTGTTGAAGTGTATAAGGTGAATTGTGAATGCCCTGCTCTTCTACCACAAATATCTCACTTCCCAGGGAGGAGTACTATTAAGTTTTTTGTTTGTTTTGTAATGTTTGTTTTTTCCCACCATTAACCAGATCCCTATATTACAAGAAAGATAAAGCTGAAGGAAGCCTAGATAGATGAAGAAAGTGCCCATGAGGGCTCCTAATACACAAATGAGCATAACTATCAGAGCCAAAACTAAAATGTCTCATCTCAAATTCAGTCAACAAATTTTTAAGGGCCAGGTGTCATGCTAGACACTAGAAAATATGTTAAAAGATTTGCAGTGAGAAAAAATATCAGGTGAATATTTTATCTTTGTAAAATAGATGTGTTCTATAAATTGATCCACAGTTTATTTTATTGACAATATCACTAAAATACAACACTGTGAAAATACTCGCTGGATCAAATTAAGCAATTTTCCCTCTAAGAAGACTTACATTTCGTGAATCAACAGCTGCATACATGATATCCATCCATCCCTTAAATGTGGCCTGTAAAAAAATCACATCATTTAATTTTTCCCCCCAAATTATAATTTTATAAAAGAAATTACATATCAGATTGATTGACCAAGATTAATTTAAACCAGGTATATATAATAATTTGGAATTAATATCTAAACTCTTAGGGCAAAGTTTTATAATATATGCTTTGGAAATACTTCCACTTTAATATTCTTCTATTATATCTATATCTATATCTATATCTATATCTATATCTATATCTACATCTACATCTACATCTATATCTATATCTATATCTATATCTATATCTATATCTTTAACATCTTTAATTAAATTCTGATAGATTATAACAACATGCTATTATAAAAGCAATTATTAACAACTTTTGTATCTGTTGTGCCTAACATGAAATTTGATTAAATAATTTCATGTATGTAGTACTAGCATCAAACAAGTTGAAAAGGATGGTGCATTGTTTGATCTTAATGCTTTTTTCCCTATGTTTTCTGTTCTAAAAGGTATTATCAATAATATGAATCATGATGGTTTGTTTCTGAAAATCTCCTCCATACTGTTGAATATACTATTTTGAGGCACTATTCTATAAGGAGTTTCTTGATCTGAAACAAACATTATATGCAATTGCAATTTAGTCTTTTAAGTATTTGTTTTTGTGTGTGGACACAGTAATCCTGAAAACAAGTCTTGTACATTTTTTCAGTTCCTTAGTGTCACAGGCTTTTCCCTCTAATGTTCATACAGTGTTGGGAATTGTGTGGGTGGGTCATCTCATGGAGCATGCGGACATAACTTAGAGTGGTCATTTGAGAAGTTGCACTAATTGTTATGAATTGATATGAATTGTTATGAATTGATAGTGACATAATAGACTTGATAGGAAGGTTTTCATTTGCAAGAGTAATTCTCCTAGCTGAAAGTGTTCAAGCAGCAGGCAGGAACATGCAAATGAGGGAGCAAGTCTGTATGAAGGATGTAAAGGTGGGGAGTTTTGGTTAGGGTGGGGTGAAGCGTGGGTGGGCGAGGACTTTTATCTATATTCTCAGGTACCTGAGAAAGAGCACAGAAATCTACCACTCCAACCCCACTCAGGGGCCTGTGCCTCTACTTTCTTAGAGTAGGATGGGGAAAACAATGGGAACCCACAAAGAAATCTCAGTAACAAAGAACTGTTACTGGGGTCTAATGCATAGCCTGGGAGATGATAAACTTTGCAGAGCTGTCCACTTTCAACATAGTGAAGATAGATAGTTCAGTAATTTGCAGTATTTTTTCAGGTCTATACAGATGGACCTGGCGAAGTATGTATTTATGAATACAGAAAAAAAATTACATTCACTTGAATAATACATCACAGAGAGTAATAAAATGGTTACTTACGACTTGAAGCAGAGAAAGATATCCAAGTCCTACATTATCAAAGTTTACTTTCACATTTTTCCACCGAGCAGTTTGATTGCTCTCTATGAGGGCTTTACATTCGCTGTAGTTGTTGACCACACTTACATCAAAGATTTCTCCAGTGGTGTAGTTAATACAGTGATAAAACTTGCCAGCAAAGAGATTCACTCCCATGATACTGAATATTAGCCAAAAGATCAGACAAACCAGAAGCACATTCATTATGGATGGAATGGCTCCTAAAAGAGCATTGACAACAACCTGACATGAGAAGAAAAAATAGGTGAAAAGTCAACAACAAATATTTACTTATGGTTAACTATTTTTAAACACTATAAAAAGAACAACAATCAAATGAGAGAAAATATATATGTTCTTAAAGTTACAGATTAGGTAGAATCTAGTCTCTAGTGGCTGCAACTAAAATGCTTAATTATAATTCAGAATAGTATAAAATATATTTTATGTTGTAGATTGTTTTGTCAAGTGGTAAGGCAATATTCATATCAAATTGTCACCCAAGGATGGGACTAATCACAAATGCAAAAAATAATTAAGAATACAAATAATGACATGACTACAGAAGTGATGTAATCATGTGACTGTCACAATTTTTAAAAATCATGACAACCATAGCATTTACTATCCAAAATCTGAAAGTAAAAGAGAACACTTGAGGGTCAGTTTTCAGGGTGAAAGGGAATACTAATGATAACTATTCTGAGAAAGGAAGTGTAAGGCAGGACTGTCCCAAGCAATGTAGCAGTAGTATAGGGTCACTCTACATAGGAAAACTGGAGCAAAGAGAGCGAAGCATGGAGATTGAACATGTGAGGAGGAGAAAGAGTTTGGAAGTCAGGAGATCTGTATTCTAGTTTGTATCACAAATTATCTATGCACCTTTGAACAAGTTATGTAACTTTTCTGGCCCTAGGGATCCTCCTTTGTGGAATCCCTTTCAAAAAGAAATGAAAGCAAGTTTTAAAGACCTTATTAAAGTGTGAAGTTACTACCAGAATTTCAACTCTCATAATTCCGAGGTACTTTGTCTTGACACTTATTTATTTATTTTTTTATTTCAGAGAGGAAAGGAGAGGGAGAGATAGAAACATCAATGACAGAGAATCATTGATCAGCTGCCTCCTGCAAGAACCCCCACTAGGGATGGAGCCCACAACCTGGGCATGTGCCCTGACCAGGAACTGAAGCGTGACCTCCTGGTTCATAGGTCAACACTCAACCACTCAACCACACTGGCTGGGCGACAATTAATTTTTAAGCTCACCATAGAAAATGCTCTACTATGCAAATGTGAGAAGAGATTGATTAATACAATTATATATTTTTTAAAAAGCTGGGTAGCAAAAAACAACACATGCGTTTTCCAATACAGTTAAATCTATGGAAGTATTAAGGATTTAGGTGCATACATCCACAAATTTGATTTAAAAAATTGGAAAATTGCCGAAACCGGTTTGGCTCAGTGGATAGAGCGTCGGCCTGCAGACTGAAAGGTCCCAGGTTCGATTCCGGTCAAGGGCATGTACCTGGGTTGCGGGCATATCCCCAGTAGGAGATGTGCTGGAGGCAGCTGATCGATGTTTCTCTCTCATCGAGATGTTTCTAACTCTCTCTCTCTCTCCCTTCCTCTCTGTAAAAAATCAATAAAATATATTTTTAAAAAAATTGGAAAATTATTCTAGTACTGAAAGTTTGATTGCATTTTTACAAGAAAAACCACTACTGTAAAAACAGCAATTTTGCCCGGCCAGTGTGGCTCAGTGGTTGAGCATTGACATATGAACCAGGAGGTTATGGCTTGATTCCTGGTCAGGGCACTTGCCTGGATTGTGGGCTCAATCCCCAGAAGGGGACATGCAGGAGGCAGCCGATCAATGATTTGCTCTCATCATTGATGTTTCTATCTCTCTCTCCCTCTTTTTCCCTCTCTGAAATCAATACAAATATATTTTTTAAAACCCACAGCAATTTAAATTGGTAAAGTGAAAAGAATTTAGAAGCTAATAATTAGTTTCCATGCAATTGTATGTGCACAAACACACAGACACACATAGCTATCCTTACCATCCAATGTTGTGTCTGAAATATTCATAGAAAGTCCCAATAATTTTCAAATATCACAAAAAAACATCATTTTTTAAAACTTTCTTTTTAAATAACTAAACCACTATGACACAGCATCATTTCCTCAGTGCTGACGGTATGTGGTCTCAGGTTTCGTGCCGCAGGGATGACAAATGATAAGCACAAATTCCTTCCTGTTCTTTGTACCACCTTTCTAAATGAGTGTTAGATTTCCACCGTTGACCTACTTTTCAGCCATCTCAGCCTGTGTTTCAAATCTAAGAGGCCAGATCTGGATTTTGAAAGGCTCGTGATTTGTTTAAATTACAGTGAGTGGGATTTCCTGCACATTTATAAATGGAATAAACACCATTTATCTTGACTCACATCAGAAGCTTCCACAACACGATAGAGATTTCCCACAGAGTAAAAAATCTAGTAAGGAACAAGCACTTAGGCATTATATTCTGTGAGTGTCCCCAGCAGTGACAAATATTATTGATTGACCGGTTAGGTCAGTATGAATGCAGAAGACACACATTTCCATGGATGTGTCATTTCTAAGGTACAAAATGTCTGTCTGTTCTTGCTTACAATTTCAACAAATTCTAAGCATTTGGTCTTACCCTCATTCCTTCAAAGCGGGATAAGGCTCTCAGTGGCCTCAGAGCTCTTAGTGTCCTGAGGGACTTGATGGCACCAAGCTCTGAGTAACCCAAGGCGTTTGCAGTCAAGCTCACCAAGGAGACCTATACAGAAAAAGCAACACAGTTTTCTTATTTACAGACAAAAATGCTTACACAGATCAACCATGCTCTATGCAATAAACAAGTAGCTAGTTCTCAAACTTTACCGAGTATGAAAATCACCTGGAGGGCTTGTTGGAAAGGAAAGATCCTGGCATAGCCTGATTCAATAGGTTTGGGGTGGGGACTGATAATTTGCGTTTCCTAACATTTCCAGATGAATCTAATGATAGGAGTTGGTGACGCACACTTTTAGAACCACTATCATACACTTATGGAAAAGAAGAAACTATGCAGATTCTCTTCCCAAGAATCTTGACACGAACATTTTTGTAAATTAAGGGCAAAGCAAGAAAAATAATGGCACAGATATGCAATCTCTGTAGCTGTAACACTTTCTCATTTTTCATGCTATTTAGCAGACCTGAGAGGAAAATTAAAACTTGGTACAAGTACACAGGTAACTGCAAAACACTGGTGAGTCTGAACATAAACACATTCAGAAAGATCTTGGCCTCTACATAGTGGCTTTGTCTTTATGTAAATTTTAGTGTGAGGGTGTAAAGGCATTAATTAGCTCAAATTTATAATAATAAAACCATAATATGCTAATTAGACCAGACAGCCGAATGACCTTCCAGACATCCTTCTGGACAACCTTCTGGACGAAGTCTGGGCTGCGAAGGTTGAGACAAGCCACCAACTGCGAGGGCCGAGCCCCTTGCGTGTATTTCCTGCATTGGGCCTCTAGTTAATTTATAAAAGCTGAGGTTTTAGTATAAGTAATTAGAAATTGCCAAAACAATGTTTTCTTTAATCATGTGTACAAATGACTAATGTAGTTGGTATAGTTTTAAAGTCTCAGCTGACAAAAAAGGAAAGGACTGTCACAGGTGACAGAAATATCTGACTTCCTTAGCAAATACACAGGAAACTCATTAAAATTACATAAGCTAAGAAAAAAATATTCTCCTAAAGTGCACCTGAATTTCAAAAGCAAATAAATAAAAATAGATGTATAGTATAGTTTTAAGACTACGGAATTAATAGATATTTGAAAAATATATTTTTTTAAGAAAAATAAGTGAACCAAAACATTTTTATAATAAAATGACATTCAAACTTATTTTGCACATGTAATCTAAAATAGCAAAACTTCTAAATTTGTAATAAAATTGAGCTATAAAATATTATTTAAGTGTGCTATATATTTTTTTTTTTCATAATCTAAACTTCTAGGCTTCGTTAGTCTTCTCCTCACAGATATTTTAAACATAAAGTTCCTAATTGTCTTTGGGCCTCTAAATAATCCCCATTTTATTGTATCCATCATTTATACCTCCACCAAATTTCTCTCCCTCAAAGAGTGAGCCTTCCTTGTCACTTTCCATAGACAATCTTCAATGGCATCTTCTTTACTGAATCATAGGTCTAAATCTCTTTGGATGGCATCTCAGGTTCTCCAAACTCTTCTCCAACTTACCGTTCCGATCTTATTATCCATTTGCAGGATGCTTTCCCTCGCTCTGTGGCACTGTGCTTAACCTCCAGTGCTGCTTGTTTCTTGAACAGGCCCTGTGGGCAGGCATCAGTGTCCGAGCATCTTGGTGCCCCTCCCCTCATCTGTACCTGCTGACATTCTCCTCCCTTAAACTCTAGCTCACACTGCACTGCCCTCAAGACTTTCCACCTCCCTCAGTGAAGTGAATGGACTAATACACATGTCATCTTCTAGTTCAGTGGTTCTCAACCTTCCTAATGCCGCGACCCTTTAATACAGTTCCTCATGTGGTGGTGACCTCCAACCATAAAATTATTTTTGTTGCTACTTCATAACTGCAATTTTGCTACTGTTATGAATCGTAATGTAAATACCTGATATGCAGGATGTATTTTCATTGTTACAAATTGAACATAATTAAAGCATAGTGATTAATCGCAAAAACAATATGTAATTATATATGTGCTTTCTGATGGTCTTAAGCGACCCCTGTGAAAGGGTCGTTTAACCCCCCAAAGGGGGTTGAGAACCGCTGTTCTAGTTGAATACCTATCTGTCCTCACAAGACAACTATCAGTTCCCCAAAGCCTGGAAAAATGACATTCACATTAGTTTCTTCAATAACAAAATAGATGCACAATATATATCGATATAAAGCTAAGTATTGTTTAGTTTAATATTCTCAAACTAGTTTTTTTGTGTTTTTTTTTAATCCAAGAAGGTAAATATCAGGATATGTTAGGTAATATGAACACCAGCTACAGGACAACTAGATTTCTCTTACAGATTCCTTTAAATTCAGGTAATATTGCCTTAATGCCTTTATTATTAAACTAGAGGCCCGGGGGCTGCAAACTCTCACAATCCGGGACCTTTCGGGGGATGTCCAACTGCCAGTTTAGGCCCAATCTTCTTACGGATCAGGCCTAAAATGGCAGCCGGACATCCTTCTTGCAATCTGGGACCGCTAGCTCCTAACCACTTGCCTGCCTGCCTGATTGCCCCTAACCACTCGCCTGCCTGCCTGATCACCCCTAACTATTCTGCCTGCCTGCATGATTGCCCCTATCTGCTCCCCTGCCTGCCTGATCACCTCTAACCAATTGCCTGCCTGCCTGCCTACCTGATCACCCCTAATCACTCACCTGCCTGCCTGCCTAATCGCCCCTAACTGCTCGATGGGGGGCGAGGGGGGTGGGCAGCCAAGGTGAGGGGCCGTGGTCATTCTGGTCTCTAGTCATTCTGGTCATTTCGCTGTTCCAGTCTCTGGGCTTTTATTATATAGGATAGTGTGTTAAATATAGGATGTTTTATTATACATTTATCAAGTATCTTAACCATGTAAAGAAAATAAGAAGAAAAAGTATCATCTATAAACTCATTATACAAATAAAAGAATGGTATAATTTTGGTATGTTTTTCCATTTTTTATAATGTCTAAACATATGGATTTAAATTATTATTTATTGTCGTTTTATTGCCAGAAAATGTTTGATATGATTTTGTATGTAATTTTATATATTTAATAGATTTGCTTCAGGAAGATTAGGAAAAAAATAACAAATATATTTTTCTTTGCTAAATGCAAAAATCGCTCTTTGTCTCTTACATAATTTTTTCTTGTGTTCAGTGATTAGAAAGGTCATAGTGGATTAAAAATTGATATTTTTTTACCTGAAACTGCAAAAAATAATTTTCTTCAAGAAAGTGTCTATTTTTTTTCTTTTGCTAGCATGATATTTAAATTTTATATATCAAAATATGTCTTTAATTGTCAAGAAATTATTAAAAATCAATATATTATCTTTACAATGCATTATTAAACACATTGTGATTTCCTGAAAATTCAGTTTTCTTCCTCTATGTTGATGGTGATCATCAATCTGTTCCCTTCCCCACATTCTTACTCTCTGTACTCACCAGCTCCCCTAGACTTTTTTACTTTTTTTATAATCCTTTATTGTTGAAAGTATTACATATGTCCCCTTTTCTCCCCATTGATGCCCTCCAGCCCCCTGCCCTCCACCCCAGGCCTTCAGCACCCTATTGTCTGTGTCCATGGGCCATGCATATATGCATACAAGGTCTTTGATTGATTACCTCCCAGCCATCCACCCTCCCCTGCCTTCCCTCTGAGATTCTGCACTCTGTTCTATGCTTCCATGTCTCTGGATCCACATCAGCTTATTTTGTTACTTAGATTCTACATATGAGTGCAATCACGTGATACTTGTCTTTTACTGACTGACTTATTTCACTTAGCATGATACTCTCCAGGTCCCTCCACGAGGTCTCAAAGGGTAAGAGAAACTTCTTTTTTACTGCTGCATAGTATTCCATTGTACAAATGTATCACAGCTTTTTTATCCACTCCTCTGCTGATGGACACTTGGGCTGTTTACAGATCTTAGCTACTGTAAATTGTGCTGCTATGAACATATCCCCTAGACTTGTCTAGACAAAAAGCCTTTAAATTCTTTTCTCTTGATTCTGAATAAATTAATAATTTGAAAGGCATTTAAGAAGTAAATCTCCAAAATGAAATATACATAATTTAAAACTTTTTTATTCAGTATGACCTCATATTTGTGAATAAAAGATGAGATGTTCCTCAAACTTCTCACTCAGAAATCAGGAGTAACCTCATGTTAATGTTTTAATGCCTCTTATACTCTGGTTCTCCGCCTTTATTTTCAACACCAATACAGTTTAATAAACTTTTAAATAATTAGTTGATAGCCAATCTGTTTCAACCATCATATGAATCAAGAAGTGTCTCTTGCTATTTGGACTTTCACATTTCTTTGTAATTAGTAATCCATCTGTGGGCCAAGCATTTCTCAACAGTCTCTGGTGATAACAAAGATGCTAATGTCAAAGATGTGAACAATTTAAATATAGTTATTGTATTAAATGTGAGAGTGAAAAAAGCAAAACTACCTTAACATATTATTTGCATAGCTTGGAATGTTAAATATTAATTTGAAGCTAAATCAATAATGATAATAACACAGCATTTGACTGCTGTTTCACCTATGAAAGTATATGTATTTAAATTGGCCAAATAAAAAAAGGTTTGGGGACTTTGTATCATTGGCAAAATAGAAATCACCATTTATATTTGCACCCATGCAGACAGTATTGATGGAGTGCCTACTATATATATGCTAAGCATCATTGCGAGGACTAATAAGTATCACAAACATGTCAAACTCGCAGCCCACAGGCCGCATGTGCGGCCCAGCCAATATAACGGTATGTAAGAAATGTTATAATAAAAATTCGTAACTTAATTTTTACAATATCCTGTTGTACATAATTATTAATAATGAACTACAATGTTCGCTAATGACTGATTACTATAATCGTGTTGCACTCATTTCCCTTACGCACCTTATGCGTAGGCGCACCATTTCTCCCCACTAATACTAGCAGCAAATATTTTAGCAGCCGATTGCCGCATCATTAGTCTTGGCCTGACTTGTTTGGTGTGTGCAACAGGAAATATTTTACTTTCGGAGAACAAGAAAAATAGGTTTAGTTGCTTTCCGCTTATTAATTTGTGCAGTTATTTAGTGTCTGGTAAGTTAATGTTCAAGAAAAAATATTAATTTTTATTAAAATGTTCTATTATTTTATGTTAACTATTACTCATTTATTTCAGCCCTTTGTATTCAGCATGTCTCTACTGAAATAAACCTACATTTCTATGAAATTTGAAGCTTTTTCTTTTTACAGTCCACATAAACTTAAACCTTGTTTATCTGGCTCATGTTAGCCTTTGAGTTTGACATCCTTGATGTATCATCACATGCCAATGGAATGAAACAGTGGAGAATACTCACATCCACAATCAAAAAATCTAGCCAGCACCAGGCATTGGTAAAATACATTTGAAAACCATATGCAACCCACTTGAGAAGCATTTCCAGGATGAATATGTAAGTGAAAACTTTGTCAGCATATTCTAATATGGTCTTAATTGTTTTTCGCTGCTCAATATATATATCTTCAAAGGCCTGTAAGGAAAAAAATGCAATTAAATTTCATTGTACTGTCGCTAATTGATAGCTTATTAGAAAATACATGCTGCAAACCTCTTCTCAGGTGCCCGCACTGGAAGCCTTCCTGTGTTCATAGCTGCATTTTGCCTTATAGTTATCTATATGCAAATGGCTGCTGCCTCGGCATTTCAGTCAACCAATAAATTCAAATAATTTTAAAGTTTTAGTATCAGTACCTTAAAAAAAGTTAAAATTTTTTACTGCCAGCTGCTTATCTCTACAGCAGAAAGTCACTGCAAGTAGACCCACTTCCTTTAGTGCAGTCCCTGGGATGTACCCCCTCACTAATGCAAATGTAAAGCAATGAGCCCCGTTAGCCTGGGGAAGGACACTGGACTATAGCCTCTCTCTCTCTCTCTCTCTCTCTCTCTCTCTCTCTCTCTCTCTCTCTCACACACACACACACACACACACACACACACACACACACACACTTTCTAGAAGCTCCCTAAGCCATCATTTTGCAGAATTCCTCAGAAAGGGTTGGGGACTCATTTACAGGAGTCTCTGGGACATCTGAATGAAAAAAGTAATTGTCTAACTCAGTGCCCTTACATGCAGTGGTTCCCAAACTTCCTAATGCCTCGACCCTTTAATAGAGTTCCTCATGTTGTGGTGACCCCCAATTTCATTGTTACAAATTGAACATAATTAAAGCACAGTGATTAATCACAAAAACAATATGTAATAATATATGTGTTTTCCGACGGTCTTAGGCGATCCCTGTGAAAGGGTTGTTTGACCCCCAAAGGGGCCGCGACCCACAGGTTGAGAGCCGCTGCCTTACAGGAAAGGCTAGGAGGGTAACCTGGTGGTCTGGATGAATGATAAAGAAAAAACTTCTTTTTTGAAGAAAAAGGGAATCTGAGGTGTGAGCTTAGCACCAGGCCCTAAAAGCTTTCAGCTCAATTTACAGCTGAAGGTGGAAGCTGCTTCGAAGCCAGCCTGCTGATGTACTTCCGTGAGCTTTGACTGGATGTACTTGAGAACCAAGAGCTACTACAACAAGGACACTAGTCACTAATGAGATTCAGGGTTGTCTTTCCACTTGGCATTAAAACACAGGGCTCAGCCGCTTTGTTCTGAGTACACGGCAGGATGCAGGATTGTCAATTACATCGGGGTGGGCTTAGAGGCCTCCAGAAACAATGCCATATCCTTATATTGAAATCAATTCACCCAACACTACTGACTAACTGAAAAAATAGTACAGATGCAACCACGTTTGTATCACCAAATAGGAAAACTGGTCACACTTTTTATTGTGTTAATCAATATTCTGACCAAATTGATCATTCCATTGAGTGAAATCAGACATGAAATAAGTTTGTAATGCTTTCACTTTGCTACTAGTCAGTAATTATGTCAGTGTACTATTTACCATTCACTATGGTTGGCACTAGTGAATCAGCACGAACAAGGCAGGTGAGTTCCCTGCAGCAATGGAGTTATGTTACATAGTTTGATATTTAGCGATAATCCCATATCATACCTGCATAGTTATTCTTAGTAAGAACTGTCTCTTTTGAGTGAAAGTAAAAAAGATCCTTTTTTAGATATTACAAAAACCATAGTGTTTTCTGTTTGATTCATCCTGAGGCCTACTTCAGAACAATAAATTTATTGAGCCTATTTATTGAGCCTCTCACAACTATGCTAAAAATATCACACGATGTCTCTCATCCTCACCAACAAGTTATTGTAAAAACATGAAATAGGAGGTGCATCGAGAGGAAAGGTAAAGGAGCAGATCATATGTCACTTACCAGTGCCCCGCTGCTGAGCAGAATCATGAAGACAATGAAGGTTTCGAACCAGTTATGCTCCACTATTTTATAGCAAGTTTTTCTCAAGTTCCACCAGAGTTTTCCTTTGCCTTCTTCTATGCTAATCTGGCAACACTTAAACTTCCGTACACAGTCTAAAATATGTCAAAGTAAAGGAAGAAAAAGAAAATACTCTTTGATTGTGAACACTTGTGTTAGTGGGATATTCATCTATATTATTATCTGACAACTGGTAAATGACTTCATTTTTTAAGATGGCTTCCACTTATAGAAATAGAAATCATCTATAATGTTTTCAATTACTCATTCCACACATTTTTTTTATGTTTATGGGACTATTAAATTGGATTATATTGCATTAGAAAGACAGAAAAACAGAGAGAAAATTAAAATAACCAGAAGTTGATAATTTCATTCATATGTGGATATTTGTATATTTGAATTCTAATTGTTTCACTTAATGGTATAATATAAACATTTCCTTTTAAAAATGTATGTTTTTATTGCTTTTAGAGAGAGAGGAAGAGAGAAAGAGAGGATGAGGGAGAGAGAGAGAGAGAGAGAGAGAGAGAGAGAGAGAGAGAGAGAGAGAGAGAAGGATATAAACATTGACTGAAAGAGAAACATTGATCAGTTGCCTCTTGCACATACCCTAACTGGAGATCGAACCTGCAATCTGGGCATGTGCCCTGATGGCGAATCAAACCAGCAACCCCCAGGTGCATGGGACCATGCCCAACTAACCGAGCCACACTGGCCAGGGCCAATATTTCCTTTTTAATTACAAGTAAATAGAATATGAAAGCTTTCACAATACCTCTAAATAAGATTACCAGACTTAACAAGAATTAATATAGTTATTCCACTATTATTGAATATTTATGTAGCTTTAATTCTGGCTATTATTAGCAACAATGTAATAAACACCTTTGTGTAATGTGTGGACTACTAGATCAAAGGCTTGTCAACAAATATTTATTGAATATCTCTTGTATTCAAGGACTTGTATTGAACAAATTATAATACTAGAATGTTTAAGACATAGCCTTGCTCTAAAAACAATCTGCATTTGAAGCAGGAGAGATTCTATAATTACAAAAAGCAATAATTATCACAAAATAAATAAGGTATTGTGAGAATTTGTGGGCAGAGATTAATTTCTGATATTGAGCTTTATGGATGTAACGGATTTGAGATGAGATTTTAAAAGATGTGTAAGAATCAGTTCTAGTACCTGGAGCTGTAAGGAATGCAGAAACAATAATACAAGTAGAACTTGGTGAGATAAATGCCTGGAAGCTGTATGACAGACAGGATTAGGAATCAAGACTAGAAAAGACACCGAGAGCTAATCTGAAAAGAGGACCTGAATGAGGAAATTTACATTTGATCTGCTGTCTCAGGGGGAAACATTGAAGGGTGTTTTGTTTTTTTTGTAAGTTATGAAAATTTACCTGATAAGAACACTGAGTTAGAATTATGTATGCCTATTTTGAAAACTGGACAGAAGAAAGAAGATGGGAAAGGAATTCAGAGTCTATGAGACACAATCAACTGAACGTTAAAGAAAATGAAAGGAGGGGTAATGGTGGTGACAGTGGTAGGATACTGCTAAGTTGATAGGACCTGGCAGCACACGGACTACGGTGTCACTGGTGTGTGGGAGCCAGAGGAGCCAGGAGTTAGGGTGTTAACCACGATAGAGGATTCTTGGAGCATAGTATTTTACTGGGTAGATATTTCTCAAATGCTACTTTATAATGTAAGCAGCCAGATCATCTCCTTTGTTTCATGAAAATTTAATGAAGTGCTATTAAATATTATTAGTTTCTCATTAAGAAATACAGGGCATATTTGTTGTTTTTTGAGGGCAAGCTCCTTTTGATATTTCTATTTCCCAAAGGACTAAGGAGAATTACATGCCCTAATATATTCATTGCAATTTATTAAATGAAACTGTAATTTCCCCCCCTAATGAGGATATGAGATGAAAAGACACTGTTTAACCAAAAAGAAAGATCAGGTTAGTAGGAATAATAAATGACAAAATATTGAGACACTGGTTTACCTCTAAGATAGAAGAAAGGAAGGGGTACAAAAAAGGCCTAATCTGTATCTGTTTTATTCTTAAATAAAAACTGAAGCAAATATAACAAATATATTCAAATTGTCAAAGTTGGTCAGTATCTATGAATTATTCATTATTATTGTCTATAATGCTATGCTGGTAATATTTCATTCTTAAAATTGTTTAACTTTATAAAAAAAACAATGTTGATAGCATCATATTTATTATTATGCATACTAAAGGCTCAGTACAGGAATTCGTGCATGGGTGGGGTCTGGCTGCCCTGCCCCAATGAGGGTCCATAGGGCTGAGCCAGAAGGGAGGAGCCGCAGCGGTTGGCCAGCTGGCCCCACCCCTGATCTGGGTGGTGGGGCCGATTGGGGGCTGGGCCAGCCGGAGGGGGCCTGATAAGGGCCCAGAGCAGGCTGTTTGGCTGCCACAATGCACATCATAGACACTGGTTGTTCCGGTCATTCTGGTTGTTCCGCCGTTCTGGTTGCTGGGCTTTTATATATATAGACTAGGGGCCCGGTGCATGAAATTCGTGCACTGGGTGTGTGTGGGGGGAGAGTGTCCCTCAGCCCAGCCTGCCCCCTCTCACATACAGGGAGCCCTCAGGCGTTGACCCCCATCACCCTCCGATCGCCTGATCGGCCCCTTGCCCAGGCCTGACGCCTCCGCCAGAGGTGTCAGGCTTGGACAGGGGACCCCCATCTCCCCCTGATCACTGGCTCTGGCCCCCGCCCAGGCCTGAGGCCTCTGGCCCAGTAATCATGCCTGGGCAGGGGACTCCCATCTCCCTCTGATCGCTTGCTCCACCCCCCCCCCCCCACGCCCAAGCCTGACGCCTCTGACCCAGGCTTCAGGCCTGGGCAAGGGGACCATCATATCCCCCCAATCCCTGGCTCCGCCCCCCACCCAGGCCTGATGCCTCAGCCAGAGGAGTTGACCCTCATCACCAATCACCGGATCGGCCCCTTGACCAGGCCTGAGGCCTCTGGCAGAGGTGTCAGGCCTGGGTAGGGGACCCCCAGCTCCCCGCGGTTGCAGGCTCCGCCCCTGCCCAGGCCTAACGCCTCTGGCCTAGGCGTCCGGCCAGGGCAGCGGGGACCTGCAGTGGCAGCGGGGGGCGCCGCGATTGTGGGCTTCGCTTTGGGCCCAGGCAAGGGACCCCTAGCTCCTGGGACTGCCAGCTTCGACCGTGCCCAGCTCCCATCGCTGGCTCCACCCCTACTTCCTGCTATCACTGGCCAGGGCGGCAAAGGCGCCTGATTCTCCGATCATGGCCCCAGGGCCGCCTTTGCCCTGCCCCCCAGCTCTTAGCTCCCCCCTGGGTTTCAGATCACTGTCAGTGGCAGGGGGCTTCTTCCTGCTTTCCCTTTCGTCTCCCTGCATTGTGCCTACATATGCAAATTAGCCGCCATCTTGTTGGCAGTTAACTGCCAATCTTAGTTGGCAGTTAATTTGCATATAGCCCTGATTAGCCAATGAAAAAGGTATCGCCGTACGCCAATTACCATTTTTCTCTTTTATTAGTGTAGATATCCTAAAATAAGCTAATTGTCTGGGAAAGAGTAATAACTAATGCCACACAAATAATTTTTGTGAGATACCACTTGAATGTTTTGCGAAGTCATAATTCTTTTTTGTTGTTGTTAATCTTCATCTGAGAATATTTTTTTCCATTAATTTTTAGAGAGAGTGGAAGGGAGAGAGGGGAGGAGGAAGACAGAGAGACAGAGAGAGAAACATGGATGTGAGAGAGACACATTGATGGTTGCTTTCCTGCACATGTGCTGACCAGGCCGGAATCAAACCTGCAACCCATATACATGCCCGGGACTGGGAATCAAACTCGAGACCCTTTGGTGCGTGGGTTGATGCTCTAACCACTTAGAACACTGGTCAAGGCTCATAAATTTTTTTTATAATCAAGTAATTATACTGAAATGTATGCAGATTTTTTGAAGGAAATAAGAAAAAAGTAGCGTCCATCATAACTTATGCTGAACAAACAGCTTTTGCTCTAAAGTTATTTAAAACTTGAAATGAATATTTAAATATTTATTTTCACCAATGCATTTAAGTCCAAAATCAATAAGTATATGCAACATAATCTTCTATAAAAACCTAGAAAGAATCTGTTGACATCAATTGTGATTTCTAACATCTGTATAGTTGCATTTTTAAAAACAGCTTAAAGTTTAAATTAAAACAGTTTTAATGTCCTTAATATAAACATATATTGCCCAAATGAAACTTTTTTAGATTTAGTTGCAATAAACTAGCAATAATTTGAAGCAGTCACTATTATATAAAAAAAAAAAAAAAAAAAACCTTTTATTTCAGCAATTACTGTATGGTATTGAATTTGGGATTAAGACATAGTATGAATTATTAAATAGCTGTTAATTAAGAAGTGAGTGAAAATGAAGTGAGTCCCAGGGTTTTAGAGAAGCGTTTCTCTGTCTGTAATAGTGGCTTACATAAGAAATGAAAAGAATTTTGTGTCCTGTGGTATGGCACTAATTTTGTGTACCGTTTGGCATCATTAGTAGTACATTCTCACACTGAATCTGGATTGGCCAGGACGGGAGTACACCGGACACGAGTGGAAGCTTGACCGTAGTATCCAGGCTTCCTCTCTTGCCCCTTTGCCTCCAGGATTAGAACAACCTCAGGCCAGGGTGTGGAGGATGAGATAGCCAAGCGGAGCTGAGTCACTTTAATTGTCTCATCCAAGACCTCAGACTTGTGAGAAAGCCCAAGCAAGGCCAGCAAAACTAGCTAGCCGGCAATGGAATTGTGGGCAAAAATATGCTTGTTGTTATATGCTAAGAAATTTTGGGTGGTTTGATACACAGTATTATTGTTCAAGAGATAATTGATCCATAGCTCAAATGGCATACTTTTAGCTTTCTGCAGAAAATCCTCTTCAGATTACTCCAATGGCATGGTGCCCCATACAATATAGTATGTATTAACTCATAGTTTATTTTAGCATTTAATTATCTCTTATAATCCAGAGCTCATAAAAATGTTTAACCTTAACAGACACAGGTAATCCTACAGGGACAATATAAAATGTACTCTCATCAGTTAGCACCCATTATGATCAGATAAAATAGTAAACCATAAACTAGTTCTTTGAGTTTCAACTTTTTTTCTCTTATTTTCTAAAGCTAAAGAGAGATAGGTGTGATTTGGCTTTCTCTTCTATTCGATAGGTCACCCAAAAACCTCAGATAGTTAGCAGCATTTCCAAGAGTTGAATAGGATCCACAAAAATAAGAATATCTGATCACATAAATTAAATCTTACCTCTTTAAAAATCATCTTTGTTTTGGTATAGAAAAAGTAAAGCAAACACATAACGGTTGTTAGATAGATGTAGATGATTTTAAAGCGGGCGGGGAATAGATGGGTGGCTAAGAGAAGTCTCCTGAACACACATGCGTTGTTCCTCTTACCTTCTGTGAAACAGGCTTCAGGTTCCAGAGATTCTTCAGGTTCCACTTCCGGTTGCTCCCCCTCAGCAGGAGCTCCTATATCAACTGTGCTGCCTTCTGATGAACTAGTTGCATTTAACTTCTGAAAATCAATTCCACAGAAAAGCTTTTAAAATGTTTTCTTTACTCTATAATATAAAAATTCAAAAGGTGTGCCCTCAAGTCTTCGGGACGCATCCCCTTGATCTGTAATTTAAGAATATCTTAAACATAATGCCAATCTGCTTTAGTAGAGGTGGGGGGTCACAAGATTAGATACAGCAATAAAGGATATTTTTTTTTCTTTAAAAATATGCTACTAACAACTTATACAATTTTTAATTAAGCCCATCATAAAGATTCTGAAATAAAATCCTGCAGAGAGCTCATGGAAGCTGCCAGAGTTGTATGGTCGTCCGAGATCTTGCTTTTGTAAATTAGTTTGCGAATAGTATAGTGTGTTTTATTCTAAAATTGTGACCCAACCAACGAAAGCTGTATAAGTGTATTTTCATGTCAAATGCAGAAAAGATTTGATCAAATGCACATAAACAGCAACAATCTAAATTTATCCACTTTTCATTGACATGAAAACATATACTATCAGTTGTTATTAAATATATTCTATAGTTTTCTAATTCCCAAAAGAGCAGCGCGTTGTTAGCTTTGTAGCAAGAGCTGACATTTTGCATTCTCTTTGGCCAATGCACGCCCGGGTTTCGTTGTGCATTTGGAAACTACTTGTCACTCTGGCACTCCTACCTGTTTTGTTCATATAAGCAGAAATAAATCTTTGGTTGTTGTTGTTTTTTTTTTCCTTTACGTTAAATCAAATACCACCAAAAGTATATATATGTACTAGAAAGAAATTGTTTTAAACCTTGAAATGCAATAAACTTTATGTAGGTCAGGTCCTTCATGGATCAGCATAAATGAAGAGACCCCAGCCTTGAACCTGATCATAAGTTACTGCAGTCATGACACAGGGCCAGGTATGAGTGCCACATGGAATCAAAGTAGTTTGGGCCAGGGCATTCTCCAACCTGTTACAATGTTATTACCATTAATGCATAACATTAGGAAACGGCTGAGCTGGTAAGAGCTACATTATAAAGGGGATGAGGTAAGCACATGATAAAATGCAGGTTAAAATATGTTGAACTATTATAAAATGGATGTAGTCAGTACTAGAAACAATCTATGCACATGTGGCCTAAGGATTCTATGAATTACCCTGGGAAAATGGTTACTTTATTTTATGGAAATAATTTTCTTTATATAAAATATTTACTTGACAAGTGGTGCTCATGAAGTAAAATATTTATAGATAATATATGAGATTGAATGCTTTGTCTGGTCCTGACCAGGGAGCTCAGTTGGTTAGAGTGTTAGCCAGATATGCCAAGGTTGCAGGTTTGATCCCCCGTCGGGGCACATAGGAGAAACAACCAATGAATGTACACATAAGTGGAACAACAAATCGATGTTGCTCTCTCTCTCTTTTTCTCAAAATCAATCAATCAATATTTTTAAAAACAGAAAATGTTGTATCTTATGTAATTTAACAATACTAATCATATAAATGTAAATATCATATATGTCTGCCTTGGAACTAATTTTTAATTTGACCAAATTAATAAAATCAAGGATTATATATTATAAGGTGTTTAAAGTTTGCTGATTCATTTTTCTACTTATCAACTATATCACAACACTAGACAGATACTCAATTATAATATTTTTGTCAATAAAATTTAAATATATTTTGTTATAAGATGAAATGTCAAAGTGAAATTTATTACAAATATTCTAAGTTTTTGGACTATTTCTAATTTCCTGTCCTCTGTCTTAGATATGTGTAGCTTTTTTTACATACATAATTGATTAAGAAATGACTTAATTACCCTCTCTTTCCAACCCATCTGATTCGCATGAAGTTGTTACCTATCAGGGATCTGAAAATACTCATCATTTGCAGGATGTTGAAATATGATATAAGTAATCAGAAAAATTAAAGCACAATCATATGTGATCTAACTACAGACAGCCCACAATTAGATTTGGATAACATCCCTCTTAGGAACAAGCATCACACTGCAAATACCGATTAGGGGAAGACCTGGGAGTGGGCCAAGTAAAAATGAGGATCCATATTCAGGGTGTGCCACACTCTCAAGCTGGCATTGGTCAATTACTGTATCAGAGCCTACATCAGGGCTGGATATGTTGAAGGTTCTCAATAAATATTGTTTTAAAATGAATGAATGAGTGGACTTCACAACATAATGAAGGTTAGCCCTTGACAATGATTGGAAAAAGTCACTAGGCAAGATATTCCAGGAAAACTTTGTTCAAAATGTTCAAAAGTTTCCAGAGGACCCTGTAATATCAATTTATCAATCCTTTCATTTAGCCCAGTGACTTAGTATTGACATAAAATTAATAGATGCTTCTAAAATATTGATTTCAGATAGAAACGAAGTGAGAGGGAGAGAAAGATCTATGTGAGAGAGAAATATTGATCAGCTGATCAGCTGCCTCCTGCCTGCTCTCTACTGGGGATTGAAACCACAATCCAGGCATGTGCCCTGACCAGGAATCAAACCAGGCAACCTTCAGGTTCATGGGACAATTCTCAACCAATTAAGCCACACAGGCCAGGGGTAGATGCTTTTTTAAAAATATATTTTTTTTATTGATTTCAGAGAGGAAGGGAGAGGGAGAGAGAGATAGAAACATCAATGATGAGAGAGAATCCTTGATTGGCCACCTCCTGCATGCCCCACACAGGGGATCAAGCCCACAAGCCAGACATGTGCCCTGACTGGGAATCAAACTGTGCCCTCCTGTTCATAGGTTGATGCTCAACAACTGAGCCATGCTAAGTGCTTTTTTATTGAAGCCAAATATGTATGTACTTAAAGGTCATGTTATTACTTTTTCAAAAGTGCACATAAAATATTTTGTATTTCTAGAAGACATATCTCGCCAGACTTAATTTTTTGAGACAAATATCATGCTTTTACCATCTCTGTAGCTCTAGTACTTATCATCAATATTGTGTTTAATAAATGTTTGTTGATTAAATGAATGACTGTTACATGGAATCTTATTCTACCACTATTTCTAACACCTCCTATCTAATACTTACTTTCATATTCAAATGCATACAAATAATATTCTGACTTAAAGTTCAGAGTAACACAAATCCTGCAAGATTCTAAACTGTGTAATGACCAACAACTCTTAGAATGAGGAGTGCTGTCTCAACACCAGGCTCCCAATTATTCATTCCTGAGATGAGTCTGCAAAGCAAACTGTAGTTTAACTCTGGAGTCAGGAAAACTGACACTGACAATGTTTTCTCTCTTTTCACTCTGTGTACAAGGATCTACAGTCCCAGCAAGTGAATGGAACCTCTTGAAGAAGAGGAACGCTCATCCTTCTCCATCTTCTCTCTGATGTGGAACAATACAGGACCTACCTCTCTCATGAATTACTTGAATAGCTTTACTTGGTTGACAAATGAAGAATCTGGGCTGCACATTCATCCTCAACATCAACCATGCCAGTGTCTATTTAGAGAAGGAAATGGAGCTTTAAATCACCTTCTCAAAAGTCATAATGAGTCAGTAGTTGGACTCTAGATCTTCTGTACCCCATTTTTCCTTAGAGAATTTCTTTGAAGATTCAGAGGTAAACCCAATGTTTATCTATTTAAAACATTTAGTAGACTTTACATGTAATCAAACATTGTAAGTTTAAAATAGTTCTCATAATATTGTCAATTATCATCTCTCATGATCATGAACGTAGTATTAGTTCAGGTTATATTTATATTTTGAAATTCTGACTTATAAAATCTTTCTAGATAACCTCAATTCAATGACTTTCTTAAATCACCTGAGATAAATATCATAATTATACAAAATATGTTGACTAAAAGTTAAAATCTGTAAGGCACCTATGAAAGCCAAATGAATCTAAGACTATAAAAATCTTCAGCTCCAGAAAAGGTCATAATTACAATCAATCCTAACTACAGTGCAACTTCACACACATCATTATATGGAACTATTAGTCCTCATACACCTAAAAAAGAATTTTCAAATAAGGACTGCTTGTCATACTTCAGTCTATGCATAGTTCACTACAAAATGCTATATGAGCAAGAGACCAAAATATTAACTGTCTAGAAATAAAACCAGTTCTATAGTTTCAAGTTCTGTACTTGACATGTTCTACTTCTCCTTGCTAAATTTAGATGGATAGGTTATCTTTTTATTGTCTGAGCTTATTTATTGGGAAACAAGTAGGCTGAATGATATTGTTAGCATAACCCTTACCTCATTAAACTTTAACAAAATACGAATCCAATGTCAGGATAGTTAAGATACCAAACAGGAATAGCAAATTTTTATTTGCTATGAATAATAGCACTGGCAATCATTTACTTTTAAATGTAAATATTAAACATTTTTAAAGTGCAAACTTCATTATAGGGCTCATATTATTTAAAACCTGGATTCTTCTAAGAGCTGGGAAATTCCAGTTTTAGGAGTTAAGCAGAGCAAAACCATATTTTGCTTAGTGATCTAATAAATAAATGTGAAGACACAAATATTCAGTTTGTATTTTTAAACATATAATTCTTTTGCTTTCTACATCATTGATAAATTATTATTAAACATCAATGTGCCAAAATAATTGTCCTTCTTTCAGAAAGTATAAGTATTTATAAAAATAATTAATCAAATAGAAAAAGAGAGAGAAAACTTCACTTCCTATTAAGATTTTCATAAGCACACATGTTTCTCGTTATGCAGCTCTTTTTTAAAAATTCAATTAGTAAACATTGTATATAATTTAGAAAAAAAGACTAGTATATTCTAATCTGAGTCAATAAAATAATATTTTTTTTAAAAAAGGATCATTCAAGTATAGATTAAATCAAGTATTCCATATCTAACTAACATTTTGGTCTTTAAGAATGGCAATCCTTTGTCCCACGTGGATCCTAGTGCTAATCTGTACTTAAAGGCAGCTCTGGGTCATTTTACATGAAAAATCTTAACACTGGAACAATGAAAGTGTTGGTCTTGCTTGCTTTGGGACAGGCTTAAGGCCAAAGTTACACTTTAGTACTACACTTTAGTCCTTGTTACCTTCTTAATAAGGGAGTTGGAAAAAAATCAAAAGTATCATTATTAATGTACTACAATATCCAGAAAATACTTTATTCTTTATAATGAATACATTACAAAATTTTCTGACCTATGAATCTCAGGATCTTAAATCTCTTTCTTCGGATGGCAAAAGGCACCTTTATGGCCTATCCTTCAGCAGAGTACCAGTGCCCCCAAAACACACATATTTACTCATTTTGTTTTACGGGCTGTTTAGAGCTTTCTTTCTCCCTTCCTCACTATCCCACTGGAAAACTTCCCTTTGAGAACTACACATTCTCCAGGATAAAATCATAGATGTATTGAACTCATCCCACCATTGCTTACCCAAACCTTCCATATACATCCCCCCTACCCCCCGCCCCGCTCCCCCTCCCCCCCGCCCCACACACACACCTCTTAAGTATTAGAATTCAGTATGTTAGACATGAGCGGCTGCTGTGAGGCCTGCCTGGGATCCTGAACTAGGGTCGGACCAACATTGCCTTCAGACTGCCACTGGCAGTTGGCAGCCAGCTGCTTCTTGGCGCAAGCTCAGAGGAAAACCGACATGACCTCAATGACAATGTGACCTTACTAAGGCCTGGAGTAATTATAATAAAAACTTGCATTTCGGTTTTCACCCCTCACCCCTATGCGTTTTTCTGTATGCATTATGGGTAAGGGCATGCCCAGAAGAAAGATAGTTTCTGGCAATCATCCCTGAATACAAATGAAAGGATTCACCCAGAAAACCTCCATTTTAAACCCAGAAATTCAAGGCCAATCTCTCTCTCTCTCTCTCTCTCTCTCTCTCTCTCTCTCTCTATCTCTCTCTCTCTCTCTCTCTCTCTCTCTCTCTCTCTCTCTCCTGGCATGTGCCTCCTTTGTAATGTATCTTCAATAAACCCCATTTTGCTTTACTTTCATTTTCGTTGACCTTAAAATCTTTTCTGTGTGGATGAAAAGAACCGAGTTCCCAGCAGGTAGCCCCAGTCGGTAACAAGTATGTACATATACTCTTTTAGAAAACTGACATGTTTCCTAAGGGAGGATCAGAGACTGATTAAAAAGGTTGGAAACTATAATGTGAGAGTTGAGAATAAATAAAGTCAATTTAAATCAGTTCATATTTGGTTTGTATTCTATACTTACTGCAGCCAAATCTGCTTTTCCCCATTTACCTCTCAACAAAGGCACACCACAGATGGGATACTCAGAGAATAAGGAAACTAACCTTGACTTTTTTCAAGAAACTGAGAAAAACAAGCCATTATCCTAAAGAGTCATGCTTTTTCTGAAGAATTATTACATAATAGGAAAAAGTATTTCTAGTCCCTAAGTATATGTGTTAAATCATGAGCAATGATACTTCTAAGGTCTCATTTTAAATATCATTCCTCCAATATATGAGGCATCACCTTTTATGGAATCTAGAGTGCCAGTGACTGAATATTTTGTTCTAAAGGATAAGAGAATGCTACAAGAAAGGCACAATCGTTTCTCCTTCCAAATAAGCAGATATGCTTGTGGTAGGGTTGTTTCATAGTTTTGATGACAGAAGGAGAGGAAACCACATCTAAGTGACAAACTAATAATCTTTAAAAAAATCGAAACAAGAGCTCACAATGATTTTTTTTTCCCTTGTATAGGAGTCTGCATGACATATTTAAATAATATTTTTCTGGAGAAAATTTCCCAGCAGGTCTGGATACAATAGAGGAGAGACAAAAACACAAAGGACTGAGGAACAATAGGATAAAGAAAGTGGATTTCAGATCTATTTTCTTTCTGAAAATACCACCTTTAAGACTGTCTTTTTTTTGTATAAAAAAATATTTCTTTTTTTTTCAGTCTTAGGAGTTTTTAGGGGTAAACAACAGAATCTCCAGGCGATCATACTCTAAATGCAAAATACTTTTGGTCAATTGCTAAATAAAGCAATGCTATTTTCTCTAAAATTAAGCAGATAAAAATTATACCCATGCTGATAGCAGCCAAAACATAAACATTCCCATTCATTTACATTATTATAACATAAAGGCATCCTTCAGGAAGTTTGCACATGTATAAAGGATTGCTTTAATTTGCACACTACCCTTCAGAAAAACTTAATATGATACTGAACAAAAATAATTACCAACCAAGCACACTCATTGAGGCTATATTAAAAAAAGGTAATTGAAAAATAAATTTAACAGAGGGGGGGATGGCAACAGAAAGCTTTTCTGTAAGTCTTTCAAAGAGCACCTACATTTCTCCTTTAGGCCCTCAGCATGTTAAAAACTCTGTAACGTTAAATGGAAATTAAATAATCCATAAAGGCATGCACTTATACTTTACACTGAGCATAATTTCCATTAAAAATCTATGTAAGGAAACTAGCAGCTAAATCATTTTTTAAAAGTTGGGGTGCCAGACTTGCCTGACCAGCATAAGAGCAAGCTGTGCATGTTTTTATTTTACTGCCAATGGATGGGCAAGGAATGTAGCTGAGTAACATGCAGGCCAGTCAAAATTCATTTAGAAACTGATTCTATTTATATATGTACAACTTGCTTGGGTAACCTGGGTAAAAGTGGTGGCACGAGCCTCTGGCTGGTTAAAAAACACCAGCGCTGCGTTCTTGATGGCTCCAGCTCGATTTTACTCCTGTGAGAGGTAAGAATGGTAAGCAGTGAAGGTCACCAGATTGCACTAGTAAATTTCACTTTGAAAAATCAAGCATGCTTTCAACATTATTAAAACTCTTGAGAAAAATCAATCATTCAAAAATCACAAAGTGTAAAAGGAATCACATTAAATATAGTAAAAGTAACATAGGAGTTAAAGCATGCATGATCATGATGAGTTTAAAATGATATGCTCTAGAGAATCTAAGGAACTATCAAAGAATCACGCAAATTTGGCAAAGACAAAATAGAAGAGTATTTAGTTCAAGCACCTAAACAGCCTCTAGCCCACTTGGTTAATCTGCCCTATAAAAAGGAAATCACGTAGGCATTCCAAAAATTAAAAAGTGCTCCATTTTTCCCTTTAATATTTTTAACCACTTAGAAAAGAATATCAATAAGCCTCAAACCATTTCTTACAACTCTACATGCAATATTGAACAGCATGATCCCATCCCACCAGCTAAGAAAAGGACAAGATAAAAATAACTTGAAGACAGAACACTAAATCAGACATTTCAGGTGGGAGTATTTGGATTGTTTCAATTCTCTTTTGTTTTCTAGTGTTAGACCTACCACATTAAATACCAAAAGATTAAAGCCTGCACATATTCCCTACCTAAACCATTACATAATCTTTTATTCATTTATGAGTTTATATTTAGGAAGTTTGAGATGAATCCATAATTGAAAAATTCTCCAAATAATGCATTTTAACACCCAGGTAATAATCTCTATGGTGGGAAGGACTCCATAGCTGAAGCAATAAAATAATTTTATTTACAATGGGAAGATCAGTTGTCTGCCTCCAATTCCAAAGTACTGAGGTCATATATATTATTTTGGAGTACTTAACTCATACAGAAAACAAATGACAAATTTAATGATAACAGGAAAAAATTGGGAAGACAGTTTGGATTTTCCTGCTATAATCCCCAGCTTACTGGATGCTCCTCTAATGTCAAACCTAATTCTTTGAGGTGAGGCACAATACATGTTCTTTTGGGGAAGGTTGAGGCTTTAAAATTTCTGAATGAAGAAGACTGGATGTCAAGTTATCTACACTTCAAAAATTACTCAAACTTAGCCAAAAGCTTAATCTGACTGAGGGCTAAAACGTTTGATTATTTATAATTCATTCGTAGTTTATCTAAGACTCTAAGCATACATAAAAATAAAAATTGACTTCCCTTTCTATAAGGGAAATATTAACTGTTAGGAATAATGTCAAAACAATAAGAGGGGAATAGATATTAAAATGTAATGACCCACTTTTATTTTCTAACCACTGACTTCAGCTTCTAATGATATAAAATACCAGAAATTAGGCCCTACCATTTCAGCATAGACCAACCAACTATGCTTATCCGAAATTTTATTAACCATATCTTAAGATATTCAATCTTAAAATAATGGTCTTATTAGGAAACATTTCACTTCAACTAACTACAGTGATTCTTTGCCCTGGGCTATAAGGTTTTAAACTATTTCCCTTGAATTTCATCACTATTCTGTGAAACTAGTAGCTATAACTTTGTTACTTATATGTAATTTTAATACCTATATTTAAAATTCCCTTGAATTTATGCTAACATCTACTTCTACCTAATTATTGCATTAGTAATACTATTTATCTTACAAACAAGAAAGAATAGAAAATGGCATATTCTTTAGTAATTTTATGGAATACATATGGGAATACTGACTGAAATATCTAAAGTTCCCTTCTTAGAAATATATTTTTGTTAATAATTTTTGTTAACTGATTCCTAATTATACTTTGTTCCACTACTTAAATTTTATACTTTAATGCTTCAAATTCCCCCAAATCATCTATCTTTCTTAGAATGAGAACAGTAAAAGAGGTCTTTATTTTCCCTGCCAATCAATTCAAGTGACAAATAAAGATAAATCTTTGGTGTTGGTTGGTATTTTTATTTATTTATGCAAGCTTTTGTTACTGGGAAAGCCATCCATATTTTTGTATAGGTAAACAAATATTGAGGATTTCAATTCTTTTTCTCTTTACCCCAACTCTGCACATATTAACCTATAAGCAAACAAAAACATACTCTGATACTCATACTTGTGGTAAACCAAAAAATACTTTAAACTACCAAGACTCTTATTGTAGTTATTAAATGCACAATTTTACATTCTATAAAATATTATGCAGGCACTGGGCTCAATAGAGTTACAAATATTTTTCAGTGTGATTCCTCCTCAATATCTTCACTTCCTTAAAAAATTATTTACTTCACAAAATATGAAAGTATATGTTAATATCAAGCCAAGATTCCAATCAGATTTTTCATGAATAAATATGCTTGTGCAAACTAAATAAAAATCACATTTTATGAAGTATTTCCTAAGAGCCAAGAATATAGCAAAATCAGAATTGGAACTTACCTTCTTGACAAGTATTTTTGATACATATAAAAAATCATTTTGGGAGAATTATAAGGAAGAAAGTGGATAATCTGAGGCATTTTTACAAATCTAAATTTATATTTCAATACTTAGAAAAATTCATATTAATCTGATTTTTAATATTATCAATAATTCAAAATAGTAAATACTTGAAAATTAGTCAGCAGATTACTTGTCTAGCTATGTTTTAATATATCATTGATTTATCACCAATTTGCCATAGAAAATGTAACAATTGATATTTCCTATTTTCTTACTGAAAGAAAACATAATTTTAAATAGTTTGATATTTTAAAGCTTAATACCAAAATATCTTCTTATTTAAAATCTCCTACCTCTTTGCTTTCCTCCATATCTGACTCGCTGCTGAATTCTTCAGTATTTAAATTTTCAAAGTCAGATTCTCCAACAGCAATTGGTACAGTCACAGTGAGGCTGGGGTTGTTTATGAATGACATGTAATCACTTTCATCCACGACATATTTTTCTACACTGCTGCCTATGCCACTGGTAGTTCCATTCCCATCTTTGAGATAATTGAGATCTTTGCCTATTTCTACGGTGGTATGGTTGGAAATACAGCTGTCTTTTTTGTTATTCAGATCTTCAAGAGGTTTAATCTCATCTAAAGCTTTCTGCTTTCTAACAATGGCTTTCTGAATAAATTCATGTACTTTTCTTTTAACATAATCAATTCCTCTCTGCATCCTTCCCACAGCAATCTGGAGATTGTTCATTTCATTATCATCATCAGTGGCAGCAAGGTTGTCAGAACTGAATGAACTCAAAAGCAAGGCCAGGAAGAGGTTCAGAACCTAAAATACAATAGGAAATTAGGTGATCAAAACATTCTGTCATTTCAATGGTTCTTGACTTTAAGTTTTCCAAAATTATTCTTAAACTTAATTTTTTCATAAACTTAATTTTTTTTCTAGCTCATAATCAACTATCCTAAGGAAAAAAAGTGAATGAAATAAATACCTGGCTAATATAAAATGATGCTATTAACATTTCCTTTTTAGTCATTACAAAATTACTGAAACCATTGTTGCATAATATATATATATATATATATATATTCACATATATATTAAGTTTCATTCAAAAAGAGAAATATTAGTTATGTAGATAATAGTACAGTGAAAAAGAAAAAAAAAGTTTTAATTGGGATGCAATTTTGCTCATGTAACCTGAATTTTTTAAGACAATAATAATTTATTATAATTTTATTTTTAAAACCAAATGTAATTCTAATATATTTAAATATGCTTTAATTTTTATGTAATTATACAAATTTTTCTGCCTAGATAACTTGCCAAATTAGGAAAAAATATATACCTTTTACTAGATAAAAAAACAGATTATTTATTTTTTGACTCAGAAAATCATGACCACTATATTTATACAATGGTTGAAAACATTACAAATGAATGCTTACTGTAAAATAATGGTGATGCTAACATTGAGTTTAAGATTGTGGAATAAAGGTATTTCCATGAATAAGATCAGTAATTAGTTTGTAAGTCTCATTTCCAACAATAGGCCTCATGGTATGAGTGTGGGAAAAGAATATTAACATATCTTGATTCATGTAAAATTTTGGGGAGCTATTATGTCTGGACAACTCAAAATAGATATGTCAACATTTCTTCCTACCAAGTTAAAACTTACACCTCAATTAAAGATATTTCAAGTCCAAATTCCTTGACAAAACCTTCCTTGTCATTTTGAGAACTTGACATATGGCACTTTGCTTTTATATCTTTGACATGTATTAGAGACTTCCTATTTTTACTTCTGTTCGAGTAAATGTATTATCACTGCGCCATATTTATTTTCCCATCATCTTTCCCATGCATCCAGGACTCAGTACAGAGGTGCTGGGCATGGTTCATTTTACAGAGACATGATAGTAAGTGATTGTTGAGTCAATGTTACTTGCTCATACTCTAGTTTTAGGCACCCAAAACTTCATGTACTCTTAATGGACTGAGAGGGTCACTTATTTTTTTTTTAACTCCAATTTGTGGAAAACTCAAATCTGAAACACTTCAAGTAATACCGTTGTTAGTATTTATAAATGAAACGAGTGGCTGTTCTTAGTAACCCTTCCATGCTTTAGCATAAGAACTGAAAAATAAAAACCAGAAATGGCCTTCTCCATGACTAATAGGAGGTTTTAGTGATGAAGAACAACTTAGACTCAAAACGTATCTTAAGAGTTAGTTATAGATCCTTTTGTAGGTCATAAACGTGATGATTGGGTGTTGATGCTCTTGTGTGAGATATGCCTCTCTGAAACCTTGTTACATCAGCACATTACCCATATGACGTGAAAAAAAATTATGTTATATATGTCAATTATACCTCAATAAGAAAAAATAATAATTAAAACACTTCTAAAAATACTTATGTGTGATCCCACTCCTAGGAATATATCCCAAGAAACTAGAAACACCAATCAGAAAGGATATATGCACCCCTATGTTCATAGAAGCACAATTTGCAATAGCTAAGATTTGGAAACAGCCTAAGTGCCCATCAGCAGATGAATGGATTAAAAAACTGTGATACATCTACATAATGGAATACTACACTGCTGTAAAAAAGGAATTTCTACCATCTGCAACAGCATGAATAGACCAAGAGAGCATTATGCCAAGCGAAATAAGTCAGTTGGAGAAAGATAAATATCACATGATCTCACTCATTTGTGTAATATAATAAACAACATAAACTGATGAACAAAAACAGATCCAGAGACAGAGAAGCATTGATCAGACCATTAAACCTCAGAGGGAAGGTAGGGGAGGGTGAGATAAGGGGGAGAGATCAACCAAAGGACCTGTATGCATGCATATAAGCCTAACCAATGGACACAGACACCAGAGGGGAGTGCATGAGTGGGGGGAGGGGGGGGGAAATGGGGGAATAAGGACACATATGCAATACCTTAATCAATAAAGAAAAAATAAAAATACAAATACGTGGATTTCAATAGTGTAAACTATACCTAGCTCCTGAAATAATGAATAATTGAGAATTGGAACTGGCCTTGATACAAAAAACAACATATAAAACATTCCTCAGTTGAAGATAGTTTTATATATGGTTACATTATATTTGACTGAAAATGAGAAAACTGTTTTTACATACCACTAGGTTTCCAATGACCATGACCATCATGAAGACAGTAAGGCACATGGTTTGGCCAGCGACCTCCATGCAGTCCCACATGGTCTCTATCCACTCTCCACACAGCACGCGGAACACAATCAGGAAGGAGTGGAAGAAGTCATGCATGTGCCAGCGTGGAAGTTCACAGTCATTGGAGATCTTGCAGACACATTCTTTGTAGCTCTTACCAAAAAGCTGCATGCCAACTACGGCAAAAATGAAGACGATGATGGCCAATACCAAGGTGAGGTTACCCAGAGCCCCCACTGAATTGCCGATGATCTTAATGAGCATGTTCAGGGTGGGCCAGGATTTTGCCAACTTGAAAACTCGGAGCTGGAAACAAAATCAAGAAAGCTGTTACTGTCCTGTCTTCTAAAGAATCTATAAATCTATTTATGTGGAAAATCTCCAATGTCTCAATTATAGGGTGATGAATTATTTGTGTGTCAAACTATTATCTAGCAAATGTTATCAGCTTATTTTTCTATCATGGGGCACTATTCATTTGGAAATAGATACACCAAATTCCCCATAATCTTACATAAGCACATGTAATACTCCTTTTGTTTTGTTTTTTTTTGTAAGGAACTGAGGTATTTAAGATTTAATGGTAATTAACTGTTTCAGAGAAGTAGAAGCTCTCAATATTTAAAAACTTGAAGTGGATATATTTTTTCAGTGTACTTAAAATATGCTAAAATGCAAAGATGCAGGTAAAATTCAAACAAATTACATAATGTACAAGAGAAAAAAACTAATTTAAAAAATATATTGCTGTGTCTTTAGCTTACTGTAATATTAAGCTGTATTTTAAAGATTTATTATATTCAAAGAAGAAATACTTTGTCTTAAGTAAAAGCTGCATTTTGTCAACCTTTATGTCTTCAGTGATTTAATTAATCAACAACTCATTAGAGTGTGTAAATGGCTCTCCACCACTGTGCCTGACTCATTGGTTGTTTTAGCTCATAGAAGCCTCTAAAATACCATTTATGGTTAAACGGCAGCAACATTTTATTTCTGATGCTCCAACAAATGTCAGGCCAGTGGTAGTGCATTATTTAATGGCATCTAAGTGACTCAAAGGATCAAATATAAATACCATAATGTTTAATTTATTCCCAGAGGATAATTAATGCAAAAATGCCTGACATTCTAAGCAAGATGCTAATGATATTTTGCTTCCCATTTCCTTAAACTGCATCACATTATCACAACGATTTGCTAAACTGGGGAAAAAGGCTGGGGAAAAAGACCACAGCTCTAAGATCTCAACTCAAATGTGAAATTTGAAAGTGGTAAGGAAAATTCTAAAGACTTCAGAACACTGTCTTGAGACTAATCGTGGCTCAGTTGATTGGAGCAATCTGGTTTGTTTTTCAAATGTATTCAAATAATATTGTGACTATGTAAAATATCATAATGGTTACTAGAAAGGGTGAAAACAAATTAAATTAATTAGAATAATATTATGGATACCCCCAATTAATTTACCAGCCGAAATGATCGAAGAACTGACAATCCTTCCACATTTGCCAAACCAAGTTCCATTAAACTAAGGCTCACGATGAAACCATCAAAAATATTCCAGCCTTCCTGAAAGTAATAATAGGGATCCATGGCAATGATCTTGAGAAACATTTCTGCGGTGAAGATCCCAGTGAAGACCTAAATGAGAAATGTTTATTACATGGGTGAGTAATCTTAAAAACATAAATAATTATTGAGTAATTTACCACTAAGAAATCATAATTCTGTATTTTAAAAATCGGTTTAAGTCCAGCAAACTATTCCCTCAAATGGATTGTATTCAAATCAATATTTGTTTACTATATTTAAGGTTTATCAAGTGATGAAGAGCACATGAGTTAAGATAATAAAGTTAACATTCTTATTTTTACATTCTTATATGAAAGGCTCAGCTCACTCATTGTGGTCAACTGCCTGACTCTGCCTTTGATCTCTCTAACCTTCCAAAAACTCGCCAAATGATTGCCTAGTAGTTGGTTTTCTCCCATGGCCCCACAGGGTTGTTAAGTGCTAAGAATGCACTTAACAACCGTATGTAATAAACATGGTCACCACTCACCCTTCAGATGGTAAAAATGCTAAAAAAAAAATTTTTAAATAAAAATTAATAATGCCCAGCCACTAGAAGCAATATTTTCCATTCTCCATTTTCTTTCTGTACAACTGTATCAATTGATATGTTGTTTCTTAGTTTTAAAAGATCCATATACATATGAAATATAAAGATAAAATGAAATGCCCTTTCTTTAAAATTAATGTTTTATCTTTTTTCTTTCTTTCATCAGGCTGCTTTCTTAGGGCCTTAATTGTTTCCAGTGAGATGTTAGTCTCTTGCGTATTACAGTTATGTACTGCTTAAGGACAAGCATGCATTCTGAGAAATGTGTCCTAAGGCAATTTTGTTGTTGTGTGAACCTCAAAAAGTGCACTTACAAAAACCTAGCGATACAGCCTACTACATACACATCCAGGCTGTATATTATAGCCTATTGCTCTGTAGGGGAGAAATACATTTTTCCTCTACCCTCTAGGTTCTTGGCTCAGACATTCCTGTAATAAAAGAAATTAACAGGATAAAAAAAAAAACAAAAACAAATGTTTAATAGCACGTATACATAGGACATCCAGGGAAACCAAAATGGCTGAAGCCACCACCTTAAATATCATCTGCAGCTAGAGACAAAAGAGGATGTTGGGGGTCAGGAGAGTCAGTTATGAAGGGTTACCAGGAAAAGCACAGTAAACAGGGATAAGGTTGTTATGCAAATTTAAGTCCTGCATCTGCATTGATAAGAATTTCTAGAGATAAGATCATCCCTTCTTCTTGGTATAGCAGGGAGGCACCCTTACAGATGGAAATTTCTTTTACAAATATAATTATCTTTTGCAAAGGGTTCTATTTCATCTATAGAGCTCCCTCTGTCTACTGCTTCTTAAAATTAACCAGTTTAAAATAAAATAATCCTTATGCAAGAGAGACATATTTCTGTGTCACAAATTCAGTTTCCCTACAGCTCTTAGGCTACAAACCTACTCAGCATATCATTATATTGAATACTGTTGGCAATTGAAACAGAGTGGTATTTGTGTAATGTAATCTAATGTGCTATGACAATACTATAACTATGACATCATCAGGTGATAGGAATAGTTCAGCTCCATTATAATCTTACTAGAGGCCCAGTGCACATTTGTGCACTCGGGGAGTCCCTCAGCCCGGCCTATGCCCTCTTGCAGTGTGGGACCCCTCGGAGGATGTCCACTCCAGTGGGGACACTCACCCCATGGGGGTTTGGCCAGCCTGGGTGAGGGGCTGATGGCTGTTTTCATGCTGGCCACACCCTCTTTAGGGTGGGGGTCCCCACTGGGGTGCCTGGCCAGTCTATGTGAGGGGCTAAGGGCCATTTTCAGGCTGGCCAAGCCCCCTGGCAATGTAAGCTCCCAGCCTCTCCTTTTTTTAATTTTTATTTTATCCTGGGATTTATTTACCTTCTATAATTGAAACTTTGTTGCCTTTAGAGGAGGCCTGTGGAAAGCTTGGCTTCCTCCATTGCCAGGGGCAACCCACCCCTGCTCGCTCCAGCTCCGTGGCCACGGCTGGCTCAAAGCAGGTATCTGGGGTTTATTTACCTTCTATACTTGAAACTTTGTTGTTTTCAGTGGAGCTCAGAGCTGGCTGCGGCAGGCAGGGAAGCTTGACTTCCTCCATCACTGGAGCAAGCAAGCCTCCTGCTTGCTCCAGCTCTGTGGCTGCCAGTTGCCAACTTGGTTGGGTTAATTTGCATGTAGTTTCTCTGATTGGCTGGTGGGTGTGGCTTAAGGGGTAGCAAAGGTATGGTCAATTTACATGTTTGTCTTTTATTAGTGTAGATGGGACTTCCATTGTGGTCTGTCTATGGCTGAAATGTGGTACATAACTGTTTAAAGTATTTGTCTTCTGGCTGTTTGAAAGTTTCTTTTCAGTAGCTTGACTGAGCTGTGTTCAATGTATTTTGCTTTATATTTATTCTTGTTGATGTTCACTGAAATTTTATAATTTGCTATTAAGATGTCTAAGTTAATATTTTTTCAATGGAAAAAAAAATTGTCCATTATTTCTTCAAATATTTGTTTTCTTCCATACTCTCTCTCTTTTCTCCTTCTGGATCTCCCTTATACAAATACTAGTGGCCAGGTGCATGAATTTGTGCACATTGAAAGGGAATTAATTAGAAGAAATATTTTAATATAGCTATTCGCCCTTTCTCTATAACGGAAGTGTCAACCACATGTGTGCGATTGGCGTCAGTGAGAGTTTCATATGTATCGTGCATGTGTGAGTCAACTTAGCCTTTTATATATGTAGAATCAGCTTGCTTAATTAGACCTGCTTTCTGATTTAGCTAATTTTTTTTCCAGTCCAGTGAAGCATTGCAACTTCTCTTTCAGGTAATTGTCAGCAACACAAACAGTGGTAAATATCAACATGAAGCAGATTATTATTGTAGATCACACAGGGAGAACAAAGGGTAAAATATTTAACTGTATTTTAAGTGTTTGATTTATATTCTGCACAGTGAGAAAACCTGAAGTCATTTTCAAGGTTCACCATTTATTAGTTCTTTTCAGTTGGGTCAAGTTTCTAAGCTTTCTAAATCTCCATTTTCCAGCTAATGAAAAGAAAATAGGATTCCACCAAGTCTCCTATCTACCTACTCCAGGACTTCTGTGAGGATCAAATAAGATGAGGCATGAGAAAATGCTTCACAGACGTTTGGTTAAAGTGTAAAGTGTTTGCACCTGGCTATAAAGCAAGTCATGTTCCTGGGTTGAAGAAACTGTAAGGAGGCTAGTCCCTAGGGAGAAGAGGCTAGGGGTTGCTAAATGATGTCATTACCCAGCACCTACAGCCACTGTTTCTGGGCGGGGCTGGGCTATGGGAGCATTTTAAACCATAGGGTCTTGGCAACATCAGCTGTGATTTGGTGGGTTGTTGCTTCAGGGTAATGGTGGAGCCTGTGTCCCACTTGTGAGAAGCCGAGTGTTGCTTGGTGGGCGCTAAGTCCATAATTTCTCTGTAAATGGCCAGTGTGTGTCACGGCAGCTCCTGCATTGAGCATCTGTCTCCTGGTGGTGTGTGTGTGTCAGAGTGACCGGTCGGATGGTCTGACACTTAGCATATTAGCCTTTTATATATATAGATTAGGCCACTCGATAGTATTCTACAGATTAGTGAGACTCAAATTTATTTTTTCTTTCATTTTTTTCTGCTGTTCAAATTAGATAATTTCTATTGATTTGCATTAAGTTTAACAAGACTTTCTTCTGACAAGCTGTGCTTCTCCTAGAAAAGTTGTAATTTCTGTCAGTTGCCCCTCAAACCTTGTACTTAATTAGCACCAGACAAAGCTGCACCAAGTACCACTTTATCAGGCAAAGGGAATTTCTCAACCTTAGTGCAGACACAGTTAAGGACCAGAATGACTGCTTGGTGACCTTACCCTCATTACAACAGTAAAACACACACCTGGGTGGATATTTAACATGCTAATGAGACAGTCCATGTAGGAAGAAGCATGTAGTTCCACTGCACAGGTGCCAAAGAGCCCCTGCCTCTAAATATTAGACTTCAGGCTCCTGCCTTTTAAAACTGTTCCCAGCTTTTGTTCTGGAAGCAGCAGCCATTTATTTCCCCATTGGACACTGTTTCCCTTGTGAGCACAATCTATTTAATAAACCTTTGCCTGAATCCTGATTCTGTGGTTACACTCTTGATTTCTATCGTGTGAGTTCCCAGGAACCCAGTGCACTGGTTAAACATCCAGTGAGTTTTTCATTTTAGAATTTGTACTTTTCAGTTCTAAAATGATTGCTTTTTATAGTTTTTATTTTTATATTTATACAAATAAAAGAGTAATATACTAATTAGACTGGAGACCTTCCGGAGATCTTCCAGACGTCATTCTGAACAAACGGCCCTCACCCAGGCCAGCGTGCCCCCCACAGGGACTCTCACCCTTATGGGGGCATGGCCAGCCTGCAAACAGCCCTCAGCCCCTTGTCCAGGCCCATCCCACCCCCAGCAGGGACCCTCACCCCAATGGGGGTGTGGCTGCCTATAAATAGCCCTCAGCCCCTTGCCCAGGCCAGCCATGCCCTCTAGCGGGGACACTCACCTTGATGGGGGCATGGCAAGCCTACAAGTGGTCATCAGCCCCTTGCCCAGGCCAGCCACACCCCCGAGCAGGGACCCCCACCCCAAAGAGTGTGTGGCCAGCCTAAAACGGCCCTCAGCCCCTTGCCCAGGCAGGCATGGCCCCCAGTGGGGACCCCTACCCCGATAGGGGCATGGCCAGCCTGCAAACCACCCCAGGCCCCTCACCCAGGCCGGCCCTGCCCCCCAAGGGAACCCCTACCCTGATCCGGGACCCCCTTCAGGGCAGACCAGCTGGCTCCCACCCATGAACCAGGCCTCTATTTATACGAATAAAAGGGTAATATACTAATTAGACCAGGAGACCTTCCATATGTCCTACCAGACAAAGCCATGGTGGTGGAGCCGAGGCAGAGGCGGTTAGGAGCGATCAGGCCAGGAGAGGAGGGCAGTTGGGTGTGGTAAGGTCGGTGGGTGGGGGGGGGGGAGTTGGGGGTGAGCAGGCTGGCAGGGGTGGCCAGTTGGGGACGAGCAGGCCAGCAGTGTGGGGCAGTTGGGGGCCAGCAGGCCAGCAGTAGGAGGCAGTTGGGGGCGATCAGTCTGGTAGGGGGGGCCAGTTTGGGGTGAGAAGGTTGGCAGGCAGAGTGGTTAGGGGCAATCAGGCAGGCAGGCAGGTGAGCAGTTAGGAGCCAGCAGTCCTGGATTGTGAAAGGGATGTCCAACTGCTGGTTTAGGCCTGAGGGGCAGTCAGACATCCCCCAAGGGATCCCAGATTGGAGAGGGTACAGGCCGGGCTGAGGGACAACCCCCCTGTACAAATTTCATGTACTAGGCCACTAGTGTTTATATAAACACTCTATCTGTTTATTCTTTGTGATTATTTTTTTCCTTTCAAATGTTTATACATATATAGCTCCTTTAAAATCTCCTTTTAATAATAGTTCCACTAAAATTCTTTTTTGTTAAGTCTATCAATTCTGTCATTTCTGGTTCTATTGAGTGTTTTTTCTCACAACTGTGAGTCATATTTACCTATTTCTTCACATAATACATAATCTTATATGTGCTATGGATGATGTGTTGTAGCAATTTTTGATTCAATTATTTTCCATTGAAGAGTATTGATATTTTTCTAGCAGGCAGTTAAATTATAGGTTGGCCACCTGAAACTTACAGTACCTTGGTTTTATATTTAATTAGGGTAGGGTTGCTTTGGTTTACTCTTTGTTCTAGTTAATAATTCTGGTTCTCTGACATAATTTTTACTCCTAAAGTGTAGTCATCTGGGATTTCAAAGTATTTATCCAATTTGTCCAATTTCTTTTCTTGGTTTGCTTCAAATTCCCAACTTTGTTGGCAAGTATTCCCTTCTAATTTTTTATTTTTTATTTTTTTGGAACACTTTGTGAAGAACCGGTATTAATTTTTTTTTTTTAATTTAGATTTTAGAGAGAGAAAGAGAAACATTGATTGGCTGCCTTCTGCACACACTCTGATGGGGATGGAACCCACAATCTGGGCATGTGCCCTGAATGGGAATCAAACCCAAGACCCTTCAGTGTATAAGACAACAGTACAACCAACTGAGCCACACTAGCCAGGGCTTCGTGCTAATTCTTAAAACATTAGGTAGAATTAACCAGTAAAACTATTTTGGCCTAGGCTTGCCTTTGTAGGAATATCATTTTTAAATTACTAATTCAATCTGTACTTGTTATAGGCTTTTGCAGATTTTCTGTTACTTCTTGGGTCAGTTTCAGTAGTTTGTTACTTTCTAGGGATTTTTCCATTTTATCAAGGTTATCTAATTTGTTGGCATACAATTGTTTGTATTATTCTTTATACTCCTTTTTATTTCTATAAGGTTTATAGTGAGATTCCCTCTTCCTTCTTCATTCCCCCTTTAATGATTTAAGTCTTTTATTTTTGTACTAGAGGCCCAGTGCATGAAATTCATGCATGGGGGGGTGTCCCTCAGCCCAGCCTGCACCCTCTCCAATCCAGGACTCCTCGGGGGATGTCCACAGGGATCGGGCCTAAACTAGCAGTCAGACATGCCTCTAGCAATCCAAAACTGCTGGCTCCTAACCATTTGCCTGCTTGCCTTCCTGATTGCCCCTAACTACCTCTGCCTCGGCCCTGCACCCGGGACCCAGGCTTCCCTCCCTCTGGCCGGCCACAGGCACCCAGGACCCAGTCCGGCTTCACCCGGGCAGGCTGCAGCCACAAGGGACCATAGGCAGGCGGCTTCACCCAGGCCAACCGCAGGTACCTAGGACCACGGGGCAAGCAGCTTTTCTCCATCTCCTGGGCTGCAGGTGTTGGTGCTTGGGACCATGGGGCAGGCTGCTTTTCTCTGTCTCCTGGGCCGTAGGTGCTGGCACCTGGGACTGTGGGCGGCGGCTTTGCCTGGGCCCGGCTTTGTCAGGAAGGACATCTGGAAGTTCGTCTGAAAGATGCCTGGTCTAATAAGCATACTACCCTTTTATTAGTATAGATGTCTAGCTAAAGACTTGTCATTTCTGTCAGTCTTTTCAAAGAATCAACTTTTGAGTTTCTTGATTTTTTCTAGTTTTCCTATTCTCTATTTCATTCATTTTCACTCTTTATTATTTCTTTTCTTCTGCTAGCATGGAGTTTAGTTTCTGCTTCCTTTTTTAGTGTCTTAAAGGGTAAGGATAGATTATGGATTGTTTCTGAATATCCACCACCACAATCCATTATCTATTCTTATCACCAACACACACACCCTTTTTTTCTTCTTTAAACCACTAGTTACTTAGGAGTATGTTTTTCAATTTCCACATATTTGTAAATTTTCCAAATTTATTTCTGTTACTGATTTCTGATTTCATTCTGTTTTTGTCAGAAAATGTACTTTATATGATTTCTATCTTTTTTAAGTTCAAAAGGTTTGTCTTATGACTTAAAATATAGCTTACCCTGGGTAATATTCCATATGATCTTGACCCGAATGTGTATCTTATCTCTCTATATTTCATTACTCCATGATTCACCTCAAATACAAATTTACCTTCTTTAACACATAAGACTAGTCCCACCTATGAATTGTCCATTTGTTACTATGTCTTTCTAGCAACTTCTTTCTCTTCTTCTGGTAATCACAGACCTACTTTTTTTTTCATAATTCATTTTATTTACTCTGTCTTCAGTGATAAAACAGGGTTATTGTTTTACCAAATAGGCATGCTAACCCTAGAATCAGAGTCACCACTGGCTTCGAAATGGTCATGTAACTCCAACCCAGCCAATGATAACCAACTCCTAGGCTTCTGTTAAAACTATTAGTTAGGAAGTACTAATAGGACCTACGTTGGTAGGATAAAGGTTGTGTAGAACATTGTCACCAATAGAATACCCAGCCATAGATGAACAAAACATACTGGGAAGAATTAGGGCAGGAAGCTGACTCCCAATAACATTGACTGAGAACTTGAATCTAGCCAGGTTAAAATATGGAGCTATGCCCAAATTGACTTTACTTACTTGAGTTAATGGATTCTCTTTATTTTTGCTTAAGCCCACTTGAGTTGTTTCTAAATACTCACCTCCACAAAGCTTTCTTTCATCTCTTGCTCATAGTTTAGAGATAATGTTGAAGAGATTCCTATGTAGATGACAATTTGCAAGAGGTAATGTTATTGTCCTTCCCTCCTCTAAAGGTCTGTGATTGTTGGCGATAGCTTACAATATTCTCTGAAATAGCTTTCACAGTCTGTGATACAGGGTTCACACCTTCCACCACTACGTCAGTTTCTCATGGGTTCAGTTTCCCAAGTGGTAAAATGCAGACAATCACAGTATCTACCTTAGGACTAAATTTGTGGGAACCGAGAGAGAAGGATTTTATGTAAACCATTTAGCATAGTGCCTAATAATACAAGTGGTCAGCATATATTAGCTTTATCATTGGATCAGTGAAGACCAGTCTGGACTATAATAAAAAACACAATGGTTACTTCAGATCCTAAAAACATTGTACACTATACTTTAGAATATATTATTTAATATCTGTATACAACCTGTTTATCTGTTCATATATCAAGTGGAAAATGCATGAGAACTTAATAAGTCTCTTATATTTTTTATATAAATTTATTCCTTTTGTTTGTCTGTAAAGACCACTTTACTTTCATTTCTATCACTCTATCACAGCCATGGGCAAACTATGGCCCGCAGGCTGGATCCGGCCCGTTTGAAAAGAATAAAACTAAAAAAAAAAAAGACCGTACCCTTTTATGTAATGATGTTTACTTTGAATTTATATTAGTTCACACAAACACTCCATCCATGCTTTTGTTCCGGCCCTCCGGTCCAGTTTAAGAACCCATTGTGGCCCTCGAGTCAAAAAGTTTGCCCACCCCTGCTCTATCATGTAGCCAGAGTAAAAATATATGCAAAAATCATCATTTATAAATTCCTAATTTTATAGAAGAAATTTAAACAGAAATAATAACCACTATATGATGTTTCCTACCACAAAGAATCCACCTTAATCTTATATAATAAAAGCCTACTATGCAAATCGATTGAAGGGCCAAATGACAGGTGGCTATGAAGTTCACTGACCACAAGGGGGAAGACACTGAATGCAGGAACTGCCCCCTGGTGGTCAGTGCACTCCCACAGGGGGAGTGCTGCTCAGCCAGAAGCCAGGCTCATGGCAGTGCTAAGGAGCAGCGAGCAGATGGGCAGTAAGCAGCGAGGTCCAGGCTGAGGGACCCTGCCCCCGCCCCCTGTGAATGAATTTCATGCACCGGGCCTCAAGTGTATTTATAAGTGATAAAATTATTTGACTTGGCATATTTTATAATTTGTTTGGCAAAGTATATATGTCCTAAAAATCTATTCTAAATACTTGGAAAAATACATCAGGATTTTTTAAAAATCATAGATCAATGTCCTCCATAATTCATAATCATCTTTCTAATGAACTAGTAGCTCAGTGCACGAAATTTGTGCATGTTAAAAGGGAATTATTTGCCCTAACCGGTTTTGCTCAGTGGATAGAGCATCGGCCTGCGGACTCAAGGGTCCCGGGTTCCATTCCAGTCAAGGGCATGTACCTTGGTTGTGGGCACATCCCCAGTGGGGAGTGTGCAGGAGGCAGCTGACCGATGTTTCTCTCTCATCAATGTTTCTAACTCTCTATCCCTCTCCCTTCCTCTCTATAAAAAATCAATAAAATATATTTTTTTAAAAAGGGAATCAATTAGCAAACTGTCCACCTGTCGATTCCGTGAGGAAAGGGGCTCCCTCCTCCCTCCTGTCAGGGTCCGAGGTACAGGAAAATGGGGTTCCTGGCTGTCAGGCCACTGACAGCAAGCTATCCAACATCGGATTCTGTGGGGAATGGGGCTCCCTCCTTTCTACTGTCAGGGTCTGGTTTGAAGGTCAGCCATGCCCCCTGTTGGGCCAGACCCAGAGTTCTACCATGCCGTGGCCTCCACCTCAGTAACCCAGGACTGACTACTGTTGGGTGCTTCTGGTGCTCTGAGGGTGGGTTCTTCCCTCAGGCCACATGGGAAACAGCTGGGGAGGGCATAGCCCTTGGCAAACGACCCAGGATTCAGTGGGTCCACACACTGAGTTTCGGGTCCTACTTCAAACCCTGCCCTCACCGGAAACAGCTCCAGGAAACAGCTCGGGGTCGGCGTAGCTGTTGCCAAGAAACCCCTGCAGGACTGACTTCCTTGCACTCGGTCGAGCTTCTGGCTTGATGTTACACCCAAACAGCTCTGGAAAACAGCTCGGGGAAGGCGCAGCCCTTGGCAAAGCGACCCAGGATTCAGTAGGTCCACACTCTGAGGGCTAGTTCCTGCCTCAAACCCTGCCCTTGCCGGAAACAGCTCTGGGAAACAGCTCGGGGGAGGGCACAGCCGTTGCCAAGACAACCCCTGCAGGACTGACTTCCTTCTGCTTGGTTGCGATTCTGATGGTCATGATGAGCAACACCCATGTTTTTTTATATAAGTAGATGAGCAACTTAAATTTAATTCTAAATCAAATTGTAGATAAAATCTTTGAATTTTTCGCACTCCTTCAGTTGGTGATATATTTTTGTTATTTATAAAGGGAAGCTAAACTTTTTCTGTCCAGGTATACTCAGCCAATAAATTCATATTTAATTTGAGAGTTGATATTCATCAAGTGTGAGAGTAAAATTCGTTATGTCAATCATTAAGTCCATTGAAAGAGGTACCCTCAGTGAGCCTTACCAGGTTGCCGACTGACAGCACACTGCTGAACTGCTCCGTCATGGGGTAGTGCTCCATGGCCATGAAGAGTGTATTTAAGACAATGCAGATGGTGATGGCCAGGTCAACAAATGGGTCCATCACGACCAGGTTGACGAGATGTTTCACTTTTAACCAGGGTTTACAGCAGTCCCAAATCAAACACAGGTTAGCAAATTTATACCAGCAGGGTGGGCATTTCTGCCTGGATTCTTCAAGTTCTGGAAGAAAAAAGTTAGACTACTCATGAAAACTGCTTACTTTCTACTAAGCAGCCTTTGGTTTAAATTGAAAGTGATATTGAAAAAAAAAACTAAAGTTATTAAATGTGTTAATCTGATGATGGAGCAGGAAAACACTTATAATGCATTAGTTGTCATAGACATGGGCACAGAAAAGCTATTAAACTTTCCAAATTCTTCTTGGCTAAGCAGAGTTTCCATGATTCTATCTGCAATAGTAAACGGTCTGATAATTATCTTCAAAGCTATGAGAAATTATTAGGTGGGACTTGTATTAATGATACTGAAAACTCATCCATGTTCCAGATAGAGCAAGTACACATATATTATCAAAGAATTACTCTCAAGAGATGTCCATAAAACCTTTATCAGTCATGCGGAATCTCAGTTTCTTGGATTACATATGTTTTGCGGGTCTTTCAAGAAAATAGTTTTTTCAGTATCACCAGTCTTAGTAAAAACATTTCTAATTAAGCTTATTAGATACAGGCTATATATTAAGCTCTACAAGATTTGTTTTCTTAATTTAATTAGAGGGTATGAAAGAAGAGGAAATATCAACTCTAAGAAACTGGATCTTCACTATATAATAAATCCATGTTTCACAAAGTGGAAAAATGTAGAATTCATAAATTTTATGATATAGTTTTTATGTTAAAATGTATAACTATTATACAAACCTATGATATAAAATTTCATGTTAAAATATGTTTATTTTTAAGTACTTTCTTTTCAAAAAGGACTTTAACTAAATAATGGGAAAAAGAGTTCAGAAATGCACAGGTCTTTAAGATGATACAATACTGAAACTTGGTAAATATTGGAAAATAATTTTAGAAAATTAGAAGTGGGAAATGATCTATTCTCTTCCTTTGGTAGGATGATCTCTTAATCAACTCTTCAGTGGAAACAGCATGCAGAACTTGTTTTCTGACAAAATCATTGTCGCATACCCTACTACCTGCTCTATTAAATGAGACCATCACTTCTTAGGAGCGAGAAAGATTCTTTTTTCATTTGTGGCATCATTGACACTGGTAAGACACTTCGGTATTACTACTGTGGCAACTGAAATATCCCTCTAAACTTGGTATAGTTTACTAGGAACTAAACTTTGTAAGGGAAGAAACAGCATATGAAATAAACAATCACAACCACAGGTGATGATTTTTGTCCTGCTGATAAACATTCACTACTAACCAATGCTATAAAGTTTACCACTTCCCTAAAATAAATTAATTTCCTGGTGTGTTTTTTTAACAGAATTCCATTAGCAGTGGATTCTTCAACTGTCTTTTTAGGTATTGAAATTCTTCCAGTGCACAGTTTGTTTATATTTCTTTTAACATGCAATTTTGTAAGCAATAAAGAATAGCTGAGTTGTAAATCAGAGGAAAAATATAAATATAATTATTATACACTATTTTGTGGCTATTTTTAAGATTCCCAAATAACCTTATGGTTATGCTGGAGATTAAAATATATTATCATTTACAGTAAATCACAAAAGAGAAACAAAGAAATCTCTTTGTGTACAGTTAGAGCAAGTCAGAGCAAATTTTTTTAAATGCTACCTGTCATTTATTAGATAAACAGAAGCAACAGTAATTGTGCAGAAAAAAAAAAAGAAATAAATCAGAGACAAGTTCAAAAGTGGAAATTCAGCCGGTATTATTCATCTCGACTCCAGGAAAAAGTGTAGCAAAGCTGTTAAGTTCTAAAGTAAAATTGTTCAATTATTCATGCCAAAAGAGGAAGAGTTTTCTATTTTGAAACAACAAAGCACTCAGGAGAGAACTACAACCATCTCTCCATTATTCCTGTGTGAGTTATGCACACTGAGAATCATCGACAGCCCAGTTGAGACTTCTGCTCAATTACTCAGGTACTCCTAACTCACCCTCCCACTATCCCTCCCTGGCTGTGATGAGGAGACATTTCTATATGGCTTGGGATTTTGAAAAAGTGGAAAGGCAATTCATTTTTGCTCATGTCCTCTAGTTTCATGAACTGATTAGCTATTCATCACCCTGGACAATGGAGACTTGGCTGTAATGCAAAAGAAGGAAAACAAAAGTTGCCAGCCCAATCAACAAGCTGCTTCGTAAAAAGGGAAAGTAAACTAAACCATAATTAGACTTAGAAGACAAGAGCACGAAATAAACAGGTTATGTCCACCTAAGAAACCTTCCCTCCGTTATTAGGAACAACAACAAAAGAGGCTATATAGAAAAGACAGCTCTGGTATACATATGCATGCTAAGGATTGCTAACAACAAGCTTGGATCAATGCCGCATTCAAGGTGTTTAGAAATCATTGAATAAAATGTAAGCTTTTTATCCTATACAGCCAACGAAAAACGAATAAAACTTAGACATTGTCTTTCACAAGAAAACACCATAAAGCCAAAAGCTCTGCAGACACTAAAACCAAACCCTCCGTGTCCTGCTTCCTCTGTTACACTTAGTTCCAGGACATCCTTCCCCCTAAGTGACCCCCTGAGACACATTCCCATGGAGGGTGACCTGGGTGCACTAATTTTGAACCCTGTATCTGAATTCGTGGACAAGTTCGGTCTTGTGGTGGGTTGATGTTTCCTAAGTAATTTCTTACGTCGGCTCAAACTTAATGCTATCGGAAGTGCAAAGTAGGACTGTCGGTTTAGACTTACCCTGTCTCCTTCTCTGCTTCTTGCTTTAGGGAGCAGACATACTGCTGACATCGGTAGCAGAACCACTGGCAGCTTCCTCTCAGTGGTTTTGCTATGGCAAGGAGCAGAAGACCAGAGAATCTTCAAAAGATTTACCTGGAGGGACAGGGAGGAGCAAGCTACTGGCAGCTGGGGGAGAAGAGGGAGTGCAAGCTAACGCAGGTGAGGTTGGGGGAGAATGGACTGAGTTTAATATTCCATGGAAATCAGTGAAAAGATTTCTGATACTGCATTAGGACATTACGAAAATTGGGTGTTGTAATGCTGACATGTCTGTGATCTAAATTGCCATCTGCACTCTGAGTTTCTTCTGGCCGTGACTTTTAGGGTTTTGGTACTGCTGTGAGTATCATGGGGTTTTTCCATTCAGACAGAAAAGTACTTATTCCAAGAGCCTATTGAATAATAAGTGAAACTATAACTAAAGATAAAGTCATGTGCACAATGTGTGCTCTTTTCCCTCCCTCTCTCATTCTTCTCTCATTCTTTATCTGTTTTTTCCTTTGACACATCTACACACACACACACACACACACACACACACACACACACATATCTGGGGAGGGTGGAAAGGGCTGGATTATAAAAGAGAAAAGGAGAAAAGGGGAAAGGAGGATAAGGGAAGAGGATAGAATATATTTTATATGAAAGTATTTTCCAAATACTTGAAGTAGATATTCCAGTTCACTTACAGTATAGAAAGGCACAAACTTGTAAATGAACAAAAACAACAAAAACAAAACAATGAATAATAATAATATTTATTGACTGACTTATACATGCCAGGTACATAGGTGCTTCATATATGATGCCCCATTTAATCCTTATAACAACCTTATGCCTAAACATCATTATCCACATTTTATTGATGAAGAAACTAAAGTTTAGAGTCATAAGCTAACACACTTAATACATGGCAGAACCAAGAACTGGTCACAGATCAAGTTGTCCCCAAAATCTTTACTTTGGCGTCATCAGAACCAGATTTCTAAACAATATGTTAACTACTCAGACATAATCTGCAGAGAAGGCTAATATAGTACTCTGGTCAGAGAGAGGCAAAAGTAGATTTATAAAAATTTGAAAACTTTGCTTTAAAGGGATTTATATCAAATCCTGATTTATAGTTTTCATTTACATTTCTGGTTAAATCAGAGGATTTTATAACCTGTTTCTCAAGCAGTTAATGCATTTAAAATGGATTAGCATCATTCTAAAAATAAGCATTTATCATTACACTCCTTTCAGTGTCATGCGCACAACACATTTCAATGATTCAGTATTTATTCTATGAAAGTAGTATTCCAAGTATACCTTGAGTTTGCAGTAGCTTCCTGGAGGCTAAATATAAAAATCTATAATAGATGGAAGAATATATGTATAGAAAAAGACATAATGATGATGTGGTATTAAGTCAGAAAGAATTTTATTGGAATTTATGGACTTATTTTTTTTTTCATCATTAACAAAGCACCACCAAGTAGTTATGCTGTAAGACCTTTGACATACCTTCCATGGTGTTGGTCAAAATACTTGCTAAACTCATTGCTCTTTGCCTTGCTGTAGGATCTTCCAAAAAATCCATGGAAACGTGATAAGAACTGGACCGTCTCTTCCTTATTTCTGTTTCAGTAGTTGTCCCCTAAAAATAAAATTTTAGGTGAAATTATTATTCTTAAGGGCAGCAAAATTAAAAGCATTCTCATCACTTTTGCTACCTAACTAACTATTCACCATGCTTTCTCAGATGTGAACAGCTCATTAAGACATTGCTGAATCACCATTCCTGGGAAGTGTTTGAAAGCCGATCAGTCTCAGTTTTAAGGAATGCCTGGGTTTGTTATCAAAATGGACATTTCTAATTCCCCCATTTTGGAGCTTTGGGCTGGAAGAACCATGCATACAATTGGATAGATACCTTTTTCGTATTTAATTCCACCTCGAACTTCAGACTGAAACATATGGTTCCTTGAATTACTCTCAGATTGAGTTATTAGATCTTTATAGACATATATTCATGTGATGTAAAAAAAGAGTTAAGTTTCCCTAATATGTATCAATAATAGTTTCCTTAAAATGTGAATTCCAGCCCTAACCGGTTTGGCTCAGTGGATAGAGCGTCGGCCTGCGGACTCAAGGGTCCCAGGTTCGATTCTGGCCAAGGGCATGTACCTTGGTTGCAGGCACATCCCCAGTGGGGAGTGTGCAGGAGGCAGCTGACCGATGTTTCTCTCTCATCAATGTTTCTAACTCTCTATCCCTCTCCCTTTCTCTCTGTGAAAAATCAATAAAATATATTTTAAAACAATGTGAATGTCACTGTAAAATGTTTATCCTATATAATAAAAGGCTAATATGCAAATCGACCGAACAGTGAAATGACCAGTCACTATGATGCACACTGACCACCAGGGGACAGATGCTCAATGCAGGAGCTGCCCCCTGATGGTCATTGTGCTCCCAACAAAGGGAATGCCGCTCAGCCACAAGCTGGGCTCATGGCTGGTGAGTGCAGCGGCAGTGGCAGGAGCCTCTCCCGCCTCCGCAGCAGCTCTAAAAATGTCCAACAGTGGGCCTAAGCCATCAGTCGGACATCCCCTGAGGGCTCCCAGACTGCAAGAGGTCACAGGCTGGGCTGAGCGACCCCCCAAGTGCATGAATTTTGTGCACTGGGCTTCTAGTGTTAATTATAAACAGACTAGAGGCCTGATGCATGAAATTCATGCAAGAGTAGGCCTTTCTTCCCCCAGCTGTTGGCACTGGCTTCCCTTGGGCACTTGGGACCCAGGCTTCCCTCACAGCCCCGGCTTCATCCAGAAGGTCATCCAGAAGGACGTCCGATCTTATTAGCATGTCACACTTTTATTATTATATATAATATTTTCCAACATCCTTAATAATAAAGCTAACTATTAGAACTAATCTATAACATTTTTACATTTACAAAAAAGACTCCATCCACAAAACGCCACATCCTTGGCATTGAAACTGTAGTTTAAGGCAGTAACACCAATTGGGGAGGGGAATGTCTTTGATTTCTAAGAATGGTATGATAATTTGGTACTTTTCTATTACAAAATAAGCTCACCAAAATTTCAACATGGGCAGAAATTTATTCCTACTTTAGAAGACCAAAAAATGAAGTTAAGTATCAAAGAAAAAAAGGTAAAACAAGCATTTTAAATGCAGGTCTGAATGCCAATAATAAATAAGAAATCACTTTTAGTTCTCTAAAAATTTCCCTTATTTCTAAAATAACAATATAAGTCATGTTCATCTACTTTGACCTTATTGGGATATGAGTAACTTATTTTTTATCAACATACACATGTCTAATACATATATATTCAAAAACAAAGTTTCTACTCAATTGATACGGTTGACATGATGGTGATAAATGTCCATGCAGGTCACCATACAATTAATTTTACAGCCAAAGGGGAGTGAAATGAATGAGAAAAGAAATAACCCCTCTCTGAAACTAAAGCTCTTTACATCAAAATGTTGCCACTCAAAATTTAAAATATTTTGCCTGGTCAGAGAAAGGCAAAATTTTTAAAGAAAAAAAAAATAGTGTTGCGTAAAGGTCATATAGTTCCTTCTACTCTAGACAGAACTATATTGTGCAATAATCCTAGATTTGTCTAATTTTTAACGATGGATTCCAACACTTCTAATGATGTTACTGAGGGAATTCTTTAAGTTAAATTGTTCATGTTGAATTTATGTATAAAGTTCAAGATATTGTGTGCTCTGGAGGGTGTCATTTGCCTGCAGCTGTTTATGTTCTATCCTCATTTCCTCTCTGCAGCCTCTCAAAGCCAAGTTCTTTGGTCTGCACCTTCAGCTTAGCCTGCACCACAGTGCCTTGCCTCTCAGACACTGACTGACTGTGGGACTGAAGAATGGACCTGAGGGAACTGGAAAAAAAGGGATCACACTAGGCTTTGTTTCAAACTGGCCGCAATTTGCCTTCAGAGATTTAGTCCATCCTTTCTGACAGGACAGGAGTTTTATGGTGCATTGCTGATAAATGCTATGTTCTGACAGACTGACACTTTCTGTGCATGTATGCAGTAAAGCTGTGCACTTGTTTTTGTTGCCTCAATTAACAAGATCAGTGATACTCATACCTTATTATGTGTAAAAACCATGTGGATGCTTTTCAAGGGAGAAGATTCCCTGACCTTGCTCTCCTCAATGTTTTGGTCTGAATAAGTCTGGATTAACTCAGGGATCTCCATTTTGTTTTTTCTTCTTTAAACCACTTTATTGAAGACCAATTGAAATGTAAAAAGCTGTATATATTGAATGTATACAACTTGATGAGTTTAGGGATAGTATACAATCTGAACTATCACCACCATCAAGGCCATAATCATTTCCATCACTTTCCAAAGTTTTCTCCCACTGTCTTCATTGTTGTTGTCTTTTTGTTTGTTTGTTTGTTTGTTTGTTTTTTGTGGTAAACACACACACACACCATTAGATCATACTTTTAGCAAAATTTCAGTGTACAATATATGCTTGTTAATTCTAGGCACCATGCTATATACTAGATGTCCAGAACTTATTTATCTTACAAAACTGAATTTCTGTACCTTTGACCATCAGACTCATAGAAGCAGAGAGGAGAATGGTGGTTGCCAGGTGTTGGGGAGGGGAAATGAAAAATCTCCATTTTTAAGAAGCATCTCAGGAATTCTGATATAAGTAGTTTGAGGGTGAAGTATACTTTGAGAGATACTGGGTTAAAATGAAACTGTTTCCTTCTCCACCTCTTCTTTTCCATTTAAGAAAGTTAAAAGTATTCAATGGGAGGCAATATTTCAATATGGATACAAAGTCCGTTCAGTAGCCAGCATAGCTGGGGTAAAATCTTAGCTCCACTGTACACAGGCCTCAATTTCATCCTCTGTAAAATGGGGATCATATTAGTAACTATATAAAGGCTTTTTGTGAGGATTAAAAGAATTAGCACATGTGAAGTGTTCCGGACAGTGTCTGGCATATAGTTAGCCATGATTATTTTTAAAGGGAAGTTTGAATTCTTCCTGGTTCCTTCAGTACAAAGTTCTACTTTTCCATGATTTGACTTGACTCCAGGATACTTGGACATTTCTCACCGAGAAAGTGGTGGAAAGAGGCCATGAGGAAAAAAGTGAAGAAGATCAATGGCTATTTCTATAATGCAAGGTGAGAAGCTCCTCTCTTAGGTGACTGAAAGCTCACTCCATAAGATCTCAAGTCTAAAGAGCTTGTCTAACTATAATAAATGGAATTGTGTAAAAATTAATAATGCGAAGATTTTAATGTAATTCAGCAAAACTATAAAATACAATCAAATGGCATTGCTAGAATATTTTTATATTGGCAAATGAAATCTTATTTAATAACAAAGTTATGTTTTACAAAGGAAATGTCAATAACATACCCCTATAAATGTCTGGTATTTAACTGAAACTCTTTTCCCTAGGCCTTTGAAATACAGACTCAGGCCTGGCTGGCGTAGCTCAGTGGTTGAGCATCAACCTATGAATCAGGAAGTCACAGTTCAATTCCTGGTCAGGGCTCAGTCCCCAGTGTGGGGCATGAAGGAGGCAGCCGATCAATGATTCTCTCTCATCATTGATGTTTCTATCGCTCTGTCCCTCTCCTTTCCTCTCTGAAATCAAATACCTATATGTATATGTATATGTATATGTATATGTATATGTATATGTATATGTATATGTATATCTATATCTATCTATATCTATATCTATATCTATATATCTATATCTTATCTATATATCTATATCTATCTATCTCTCTATATATATGTATGTATATATATATATATATATGTGTGTGTGTGTGTGTGTGTGTGTGTGTGTGTGTGTGTGTATCGAAATACTCCAGCCTACTCCCTTCCCAACAGATGCGTTTTAATGGGCCTCACCTCTGGCAGGAGTTGTCCAGCCGGAGACGTGAGAGCTGAAGGGCCGCCCACTAGAGAGACCACTCCGTTGCAATCCACTGCGCTGTGCATCTTCCCATTCATGGGCAGAATGGGGAGCGCCCTGGAGGCGCGGCTGGCCTGGCTGACGTTGCTGTGGCGCCGCTCTCCATGTCTGTGCGGCACAAACAGAGAGTCTCTTCTGCTGTCGTTGTCTTCAAACGTGCTGTGCTCGTCATCAGCAAAGTCGTTCTCGGAGCCAATATCCTTTGCTCGGCCTCTGAAGCTGAAAAGGCTTGCCCTACTGTTGCGTCTTGGAGAGAAAAGGGAGCCACGGATGCTCAGTAAAGACTATGGACAACAAGAGGGGAAACAGAAAACAGATGAACAGAAGTAAAAGCTGGCATCCTGAGCAATATGAGACTGGGTTCCTTGTTTCAGAATTGTTGACCTACATACAGATAAGTCCTTAGACAGGGGGAACCACAGGCTCCTGCCGTAATTGCTGGGGGTCTGGAACTCTCTATAAGGTTCGCCTCTTTAATTTTTCTTTCCCTTTTCTCCCTTCCTTCCTTTTTCATTTTCTGCCATTTTTTTTTTACTTTATCCATGCCTTAAGATAGTCACAAGTACCCCTCAACATTGCTGAGTACCAAAATTGGCACCCAAAAGTGAAATTTTTGCTAGACTTCTCTCTAGAACAGCGGTTCTCAACCTGTGAGGCGAGACCCCTTTGGCGGTCGAACGACCCTTTCACAAGAGTCGCCTAAGACCATCCTGCATATCAGATATTTACATTACGATTCATAACAGTAGCAACATTACAGTTATGAAGTAGCAACGAAAATAATTTTATGGTTGGGTCACAACATGAGGAACTGTATTTAAAGGGCCAGAAGGTTGAGAACCACTGCTCTAGAAGCTCATCTGATTTAATAATCCAATGGAAAGCAACTAAATACACACCTACTTTTAGATCCTTCAAAGCCAAGAATAAGGGCTCACTAGTGCCACACCCTGATGCAGCTCTTACCACAGAGGAAAATAAAATTCATGCTAGTAGGCCTGTTTAATTATAGCACAAGGAGATGCTTCTTCCCTGCTCTTTGCATATTTTATAATGTCTTCATGAATAAGATTAAACAAATCAAGCTGAAAGAACTGTATGACTCATTCCCTGATTTTTACTCTTCTTAAGAAAGCTGAAGAGCATCATATTTACAAAAACCTGGTTTTCACTAGGTATCTGGTCACGTCATTTAACAATTTTCTGAGTGCCTACATTGTCTCTGTTATTGTGCAGTTTACCTTGATTCTTTAGCTCAGCAGCATTGAGTGCAATGAATCACTTCCTGTTTATTTCTAGTGTATTTTCATAATTTCCTTGTAGTGAACATTTATTTTTGCTTGTCCAATATCTATTTCTTCTTCTTCTGTTGTCAGTATTCTGATTATCCTTGAAAATAAGCCTCAGGAAAAACCGTAACCCAGGCATAGCCAATGGGTATATTCTGTACCCCCGGACGTAGAGAATGGGTTAAAGATGGTCCATTGACAGCCACCTCTTTCTGTTATAATTGTTGGACAAGAGGTGCATTTTAAATTAGGGTTGGTAAAAATCTATAATAACAAAAGCATAATATGCTAATTAGACCAGACAGCTGAATGACCTTCCAGAACGTCCTTCCGGACAAAGCCGGGGCTGCGAGGGCCGAGCCCCTTGCACGAATTTTGTGCATCAGGCCTCTAGTATTGATTATAAGTGTAGAGCTGCAGGAAGCATCTTGCCACTATATTGGAAGAACCTGGACTGAGATATGGAGAAGACAGTACTGAAAAATGTTATATCTGTGAGCAAAATTTGCAGAAAGGAGGAAGACAAATGCCAGGTTATTTCACTGACATGTGGGATCTAAAAAACAAAATACATGAAAAAGCAGAACAAAAACAGACTCATAGGTATAGAGAACATTTTGACGGTTGCCAGAAAGGATGGGGATTGAGAGGATGGGTGGAAAAGGGCAAGGGATTAAGAGGTACAGATTGGTAATTACAGAATAGTTACGGGAATGTAAAGTTCAGAATAAAGAATATAGTCAATAATTTTACAATAAATATATATGGTGTCAGATGGGTACTAGATTTTTTTATCAGGTGACTGGTTTATAAGTTATATAAATGTCTAATCACAGGGTTGTATACCTTAAATTAATATAATATTGTATGTGAACTGTAACTGGAAAAAAAATCCACTCTTCAAATGAAGTTTGCACGTGGATGGAAACAACTGCACAGATGGTCTGAGAGAGTCCCCAATTCACCACTGGGAACCTTCCACTCAGAAAACCCACATTTCATTGAGCTCAGGCCCAGTAGCTAAGAAGAGATTGGAAAACATCTGCTGATAATTCCTCATGTGGAAAGTTGCCACAAGATGTTTGAGTCTTTAATGAAACCTCAAAACTACAAGCCTTCTCATGCCCAGTGGAATCTATGCTCTAAAAATGCTTTCCTGGGATCCAAAATTTTTGTGGAAGAAAAAGGAACTCTATGGAAAGGAATCTCACAGGATGGTCTGGTCATAAATTCCTAACAGGGCAGGTCATGGTGCGTAGTCACACCCCATGGAAATAACTGCTTTGATAAAAGGTGTGTCTTTGCCTTAAGCAAGCCCCGTGCATTGTTTCTGTGCATTTAGGTTAACACACTTTTGAAATGGCTCCCTTCAGCCCCCTCTTCCCAATAATCTGATCCCCCACCTTGCTTTCTCCCACCTTCATGTGATCTTCCTTACATTCCCTCTTTAATTCAAATGCATAAGAGAAATTGCAAAACTTATTCTCGGGAGCATGTGAGATCTTGCTTCCCCCCATGTGTCCTCAGTTTGGCTCAAATAAACTCTTATAAAAAAAATTCTCTGCTGGTTTGAACGTTTCTTATATCAACAGTTATAAAATTCACAAATTGTCTGAGGTCATAATCACAACACTTGAGGATCATGACCATTCTGAAAGCATTGTGCTATCCAAGCGGGGGAGGTGGGGGAGGCAGTTTTATCTCTGCCAAACCCTGGCATATCTTTACAAGATTGTTTGTAATGAAAATGCAGTTTATGTCCTCTAACATTTTTACCTGGTGTGGAGAAGAAAACCTCTTTTCATATGTCAGCCTGCTTCCTTCTAAGGAAAAACGGAAGCCTTTTCTTCTAATGCTGTCTTCAGATTCAGACTTGCAGACTCTGTCTTCCTTCTCTTCTTCTCCAGATTGTTCTTTCTGTTTCTTTTTCTTCCTTCTGTTTTTCAGCTCTTTTTCACTCTTGGAGCTCAACTTGGATGCTACTGAAGAACTCTCTGAGAAAACTCCTAACCCGCCTGCTCCACTGAAGTCTCTGGATTCAGCAGATGTTGCTGCAGCTGCTGCCTAGAAGGGCACAGAGTACATGTTAGTTGCACACAAACTTTGGGGAAAATCTCTCCATGTTACTGTTTAACTTACCTTTCGTATCATTCTGGTACATATTTTGGAAAATAATATATTGCCATTAAACCAATTAAAGAATTAAAATGAACAGACCCGTGGAAGATGAAACATGTGACTGATGAGAACCTCATACTATACTTTCTGATTCTCTAATAATATGAACAAGACACGTGAATGCCATAACAATATTTCCTCTGATTTAAATAGTATCTTAAGAAGCAACGATTTTAAGAATTAAAGTTTCCTGTTTTAACCTGATCCATCACACTTTCGTTTGACAACGACTTTTAATGCCAGTCTAAATCACTGAATTTAATTCAGTCAAGTATTATATTGTTTTATTTTAATGGACTCCTCCCCTCTTTGACTTAAATTAAGTATTGCACTAAGAAATGCACAACAAAAACATATTACAGATTATATACAAGGAAATCCCAGATCATGTCATCTGAATGAATTTATAAATTACAATAGCACAGTTTCTGGAAAGATACAATGTTCATTGTTGTTGCTGCTACCCCCGTATGTTTTTATTTATCTCACCTTTATTCTGTATTCAGTGTTAAAAGAGAACTATACCGAAGATCCAAGAAAAGCCAAAAATAGGCAATTAAATTAGTTTATGTCATTAAGTCAAGCAAATATAATTAGGGAAATTCTTGCCTTGTTTGGAAGCCTCATCAAGTACAAATTAAAGGATTTACGGGGAGAAGGCAGAGGATGTAGCGATTTACTATGTTCACACAGCAGTGTTTCCCTTATGCAGTCCACAAACTTGCATTTAAATACTCTTCAAATGGAAAATAAATATTAAATAGGTATCTGTCTTTCCAGACTCTAGAAAATAATCTTCCCAGTTTGACTCTGGTTTCCTGACCTTTCCCATGTTTAAGGACACGAATGAAGAAGCAGCTATAACTGAATTCCTCTTCAGAAGCTTAAGGAAAGACTTTGATTGAAGGCATGTTAGTCTAATTACTTAGTGAGTTTGAACAAATGAGAGGTCACAAGGGAGAGAAAAATGTCAATAAAGCAACTATAATTCTCCACGTTTTGATGCCATTAGTATTGACAGTAATTTTCAAAATAAAATAATAATCTTCTAATAACCAAACAGGCTTCTAGCACTTACCAAGCACACATGACATGTTTCAAATATCAATGTAACCACTGCTGATTCTGTTTCTCTTCACTTCATGCCACTTGACTTCACTGGTTGGGATAGAGAATTGAGATTAACAAACACAAAAGAGCTCAATGTTTGCTAACTATACCTGAGCTTCTTCTTGTTGTTTTCTTAGCTGTTCAAGCATCTGCTGAAATTCAGCCTCTTTCTGCTCTGCCTCTTCCATGGTGGCCTGATTCTGTTCCTCATAGGCCATGGCCACCACAGCCAGGATCAAATTTATCAGGTAGAAGGAGCCCAAGAAGATGACCAGCACAAAAAAGATCATGTATGTTTTCCCAGCAGCACGCAGTGTCTACAAAATGGAAGAGATATTTTATTAAAAATGATATGGGATGTTACGAGCTCACACTCTACGTGATAAAGTATTCTACAGCAGTTCTGATTGAGCTCAGTATTTCATGCTTCTCAGAAGAGTCGCTTTTTTCTGTCCTCACCAGTTGATAAAGGTTTTCCCAGAAGTCTTGTGTCATAAGACGAAATAAGGACAGGAAGGCCCAGCTAAAGGTGTCAAAGCTCGTGTAGCCATAGTTGGGGTTGCGACCAGCCTTCACACAGATGTATCCTTCCGGGCACTGGCTGAAATTAGGTTCAAGCGAAGAGAGGAAGTCAGTAGCCGCAAGTCTGCTGGCTGTCCTTCTAGATTGACAGATGCCAATGCCTATTTTATACAGCAGTGAGGAAAGCAGATTTCTCTCACTTTACCCAGCACTTAACTCAGCACCCTTGGACTGATTTACATAATAACAGAATCTGCTAAGTTTATTTGTGAATTCCTATGTGATTCACCATTGCCACTGTTATATTTATCACATCCCCATTTATAAAAGCAGTCATGTTATGATTAAGTCTCTGGGGACTTGTGGACATAAACAGAAAAATAAGTCTGCAGAGAAAAAATAAACACTCACTGAAAATATCTAGAGGCAGAAATGTGTGTGTGAGAAAAGAGGTGAAGGAAAGGTTGGTGGGGAGAGGTTGAAAGGAGGAAGTGGTTCTGCATAGTGAAGATGTCATATGACTCACATGACCTTGATGATGAAGCTGACCTGGGCTCTTCATTGTGCCTGATGTTTCTGGGCTACATGACCTGGGGCAGGTTTCCTAACCTGGCTCAGCTTTGGACACTTCATATGTAAGAAGGGCCTAATGACAGAACCTGCCTTACAAATGGACAGGCATTGAATAGGATATTGTATGTATAGCATTCCGTACAGTACAGACAAGGAATTAAAGGCAGTCTGTTTTACTGATCCCTGGGATCTGAAAATAAAGGCAGTGCAATCTTTATCATATGAGTCAAATGCAAAGCCTGTAACCATTGAGAATTTTGCTACAGGTGTCAGTTACTAATGTCTACAATATCACGTTCCATAGAAAGAGCAATGAAAAGTCCTTATTGAGTGCGATAGTAGCTGTACATTCACTAACCCATTTAATTCTTTACAGTCACCCTCCTATTATACCCCTTTATTACCTAAGGAAACTATAAGGCAAAGAGAAATGCCTTTATATGTTAGAGTCAGGGTTTGAATCCATGCAAACTCTCCAGTCTATGCTCTTAACCACTTTGCTAAAATAATCTGGGACATACACTCACCATGCCTCAGGTAATGACTTTATCTTCAGATATTGTACCCTTTAAGTCATGGAGACCATATTAGCATAGTAGATAAAATATCACACTTATAAAAGTACATACTTATAAATTCTATTAACGTAAGCTTCTATTAACTGCTTTTCTATTTTTCATCAAACTAATTTGGAAGATCACCTGCTATCTAGTATGGAAAAATAATTGCTGCATATGAGTGTGTGAAAGAAGTGAGAATCTACACTTATCCCAGCTATTCTGAGAGTCAGCATGAAGCTGAATTTATGGCGAGTTTTGAATGCGGAGAAAACAGGGGCAAGGTGGGCGGGGGGTGGCAGGTTATTGAGGTGGATAGAGCAGGTGGACTGAAACTCAGTATGAAATATCACTTACCCTGCGTCTGAGCTGTTGCCACAAAGCAGAGCATCATTTTGCCCTTCCAAGAAATAAAAGTGACCTATTTAAAGAGTGAGGAATAGAAAGAATCATTAAAAAGCCCTCAAAGCATTTCTGTCATTCTGCCTAGATAATAAAACTTACAATGTTTCAACTATAACAAAATAAATAAAATAATAAATATTATATGACAATGAAAATATTTTAATAATCATTGAATACTAAAATATGTCAAAATATAACATTGTAAATTAAACAAATGTTAAAAAATCTGTTTTAAAAAAATTTGCAAGGAATAATTATGCTAACATTCTCATATCAGAATTTACTCTAAATACAAACCCAAATTATTTGAGGTACTTCAAAAAGAGATGCCAAATTAAGGCTGTGTTCTTGGCAAAAAAAAAAAAAAAAAAAGAGGGGGGGGGGAGAGAGAGAGGTAAGCTTTGCTGCTTCTAAATGTTTTCATGCAAATAAAATTTTACTTTACAAATACGTTTTGCCTGGACTCCAAATAGATACAGACATTTTTCTCCCACCCATTTTAAGTTAATTTCCTTTTAAAAGTGGGCTTAGAAATTTGCTCTTTCTATGATACTGTAAATAAGTGTTTTACTTTGTATTTTGGCTTGATTACTATCTTTCAAATGACCAAAATAAACTTCTTTCTCTGGAGATATACATTTTCTAAATATATCTAGCTCTTATTCTTATGGAATACCTTACATACAACTTTAATAAATTGCAAAGATGATCTCAGAAAACATACACATACATAAACAGCAGTATCTATATATTTACATATAAACACACACATGCACACATTAAAACACACACACATACACAAATACCTAACAAAAACTTATGATTGTTTTTAGGAATACTTAGTCTGTATTCAAGAAATATCCTAATATATTATGCAGGAAAATATGGGTCACTGTTTTGCAAACAAAACAAAACAAAAAAGTCTTAATCCTTACCTCACAACATATATTAAAAATGAATTCTAGATTTCTAAAGATTAAAGATTTATAAACAAGTCCATTAATCTGATATAAAGGACATATAGAGTTTTTTAATGTAGAATATGGAGGTGGCTGCTTTACATGTAGACTACCTAAGTGAATTTTTATTATCTCTAAATCAAAATATTTTTCTAAACTAAAATATAGAAAAGGATTTAAAAATTTAATGGCACCGTTACCAAAAAAATCATAATCCCTTGGGCATCAAAAACAAGTAATAAGATGAAAAAGAAGCTGGATAATATATTTGCCAAAAATGTTAATATTCTTGATAAAGTAAGAGTTCATATGAATTTTGTAAATATACTATCACCTGATGGAATAATGGGTAAAAATATCAAAAGATAATTCACATTATATAAAATATGTGTAACTTACTAATGATACTAATAAACATATCTTTTAAATTCTACTGCATAAATAGTTAGGAACACGAAGATACACTTTTCCTTCTATCAAAAGATTTTAAATATGGTTATAACAATATTAGTGAGTGGTCTGATCTCTCTGAAGAGCAATTTGACAATGTCTCCATAACCTTAATCTGGTCGTATTCTTGAACCAAAAATATTCCATTAATGAAAATCCACCTGAAGGAAACAATTAGAGATAGAGGAAATATTTATGTGCAAAGATTATCATTGTGCTATTATTATATCAATAAATGGAAAACCTCACAAATAATAAAGTAATTTGTTTTATTTATTCATTTATCCAATGAATTTTAATCTCCCCATTATAATCTTTGTAAGAACATTAAAATATTATTAATATATTATTAATGTTAAAATATTAATATAGTGTGAGAAGGGATAACATTTCATATGGTTCTAAAAGCCATAAAGGTTTTAGAATTAGTGTGCCAGTGGAGTTTTAATAATCAAGGGATCAATGGAAATTGTTTAGCTAATTGTACATGGAGAGGATGAGACTTGAAAACCAAATGATGGAGGGGGTGGTTTCAATGGTAAGAAATTATATTTCATCATTAATTCAAACTACTCATTTATTTAAGATGATTAAAAACCCCTGATCCATGCCTACCAAATAAACACAGCTTAATGTGGTATTGCTTTCAACACTGATTTAGGAAAAGATAACACACATTCAAATGATAACTTTTACCATGTTGATTGACAGATAAGAAAAAAGATATCTAATTTCTGCCTCACACGTACCTATTGATCTGGTCATTTGGTTCACATAAAAATTGAGGTCATTTCCACTATGTGTATTTTTTAATAAATGAATGACTAAACAACTTCATGGATAAAAGAGTATAGCTTACTTTCATCCTCAATATAGTCATCCCAATTAAAGGTGCTCACTGTCCTATTGAAAGCGGTACCGTTCCCATCCAATGAATAATTAAAGAAGGAAGTGATGTTTATTTCAAAGGAAGAATTATCTGGGGGCCATTGCAAGCATTTATTCCGCAGGTTGCCCATAAACAGCTGTAGTCCTATTAGTGCAAACACGCTCAGACAGAACACAGTCAGGATCATGACGTCAGAGAGCTTCTTCACAGACTGGATCAGGGCCCCGACGATGGTCTTCAGGCCTGCAAATAAGATCAGAGGGGGAAATTTAAATGTACTATTTAACAGCTACTTGACTGACAAAAACATCAGGAGCTTGTCCTGGAAAATAAAGATGTCATGCAGAATGCCAAGAATATTACTTTAATGTTTGTGATTGAATAACATTTTCATGAAAAGCCTGCTAGCTGGTGAAAATGAATGGAAGCAGAACTTGTATGTTCATTAGAAAACTGAATGGAAATGAACCAAAGTGTATTTCCAAACACTCCTTAGAGCAGAAAAATGATTTTGCTATTCATGCTTAAACATTAACCTTGTGTAAATAGTTTGCTTTTATTTGCAGATGTCTTACTCCCTTACCTCTCAGTGATTTTTGAAAAAAAAAAATCTATATGAATAGAGTAGTAATAAACCTTTAAATGACTGAATTATGAGGTTATATTTTTGCGAATTCTATAAGCTTGAGTATGGGTTAAAAAAGGAAGACATCTGAAAACAGCCTCATGCAACACTCATGCTATCCCTTGCTCTTTCATTTGCCTGCAGGTAAGTTTTTGACCTAAGTGGTTCAATTTGCATCAGTTCGAATTTCTCATAGTTTAGCTTCTATGCGGAAAGCTTGATGCTATAGGATGCAGACCATGTAGCCTGTTACTGCAAATGCCTCATGCAAAAACTTGTTAAACTCAAAGGCTGATTTAGAACAGTTTTAAAGAAAGCAACTAGTAAAAGCAAAGAATCACGTCCATCCAAAATATGATGTGCGATTCTTGCTTTATTACAGATTGACCTGTATTTGCAATAGGTGACAAGCAATAAGGCTTATGCACAAATGCAGCTAAACTCAGCCAACGCACCAATGCAGCTAAACTCAGCCTCGGTGTTTAACCCAGCTCTCACCTGGAATGACTGAAATTGTTTTCAATGCTCGGAGAACTCTGAATGTTCTCAACGCTGAGACATTACCCAGGTCCACAAACTCTGTCACATATCTGCAGTAGGGAGTTCACACACAAACACAGTGACAAAACACAAGAAACAGTTGGAGATATAAGGGGCCTACCACCTTATACCAGTTTCTTCTTACCTGGGATTACAGAAATAGTTTTCAAAGCTCTCAACACTCTGAAAGTTCGAAGAGCTGAAACATTGCCTAGGTTTACAAATTCTGTTATATACCTGTAGAATTAAACCAGAGTTATTCAGAATTTAGGGAAATCTAAGTCTATGTTGGTCTTACATCAAGACCTTTTCAACTTCAATGAGTGTTGCCATTAGATTTCCCAATTAAGAGAAAAATGGCATTGTCATCAATCATCTCTGTTACTTGGGAAACTACTGTTTTACAGTGTTAATTGAAACCAAAACCATATAATTAAATATGATAGCCCTTAATTTCTCCAAAGTACATAATTTAATTGGAAGAAAAATATTCCAAATTCGCATGATAACTATGAAAAATGTTTGATCTGACAAGGGAAGCCGCCAAGGATAAACACAGTGTAGGCTTCCATCAATGATTTATTCTTCCAGCTTGGAAAATGTACTAAAATACTTACGCAAAAGTAATGACTGTGAAATCCAACCAATTCCATGGGTCCCGTAGAAACGTGAAATCTTCTAAACAAAAGCCCCTTGCAAGTATTTTTACAAGTGATTCAAAAGTATAAATTCCTGTAAAGGTGTACCTGAGAAAAAATAGCCAAGCCCACATTAAAGATATAGTAGGTGATTTACATGTACATATCTCAAAAGGGACTTACACGACACAAGTTAGAGGCTTCTATATGGGTCTATGTCTGTCTCCCTAAAATGTAGAGTGTAGGTAAGATTTAAGGCAGGAAAAAATATTACATTTTGAAAGACATTCTCTTTGATTATAACTAAATGAACACTGTACTTGCTACATCAATTTGAAAGCCAAATAATAAGATTCTGTATGAAGATATTATGTAATACACTGGCATTTGGTCTGATTGAAGCAATTAGGTAGTAATCCAAGAAATGAATGAAGCATTGGTGTTCAATAAAATATGCATTATTAAGATACATGTAATATATACTAATAAAACATAGAAAGGTAATAGCCATGAGAAAATGAATATACAAACTAGGTGTAATTATATAGGTATAATATTTATTATTGGATATTAGTGATCACTGATCTTCAAAAGTGTGAGACTCACAAGGAAGATAAAGGGCTACAAATATTGGCTGTCAGACCAGTTCAATAATTTGAGCTACTGAGTGAACCACCACTGCAAACTTGGTCCTAGAGGAAGTTATTGCTTGAAATGAACTTGAGTCATTGTCACTAACATGATTGGAGGAGCCAGTATGATTTGTTAAGGAAGCTAAAGTCTCAAGCTGTTCAATGCACAGTTTGAAATACAAAGGGATGAGAGTATTGAGAGAGAGATTTAATTTTCTACTTACTCCACATTCTTTGTCCAGTCTGGAGGATTACTCATTGTCATAAATACACAGTTGGTAAGAATGGTGCACATAATGAGCACATTGAATAAAGTAGAGTATCGTCAAGGAAGACAAAGTTCAATGGAAAATCTCACTTTCATGCATTGCTATGTCTTTCACTACCATGAAGTTTAGAACTTTTAAGACCTTATACTTTATTGAAGTTTGTTCTTTCTATTTCTGTCATTCAACGACCCCATAGCTAGGCCATGCCGAGCCAAGTCATTAACTATTTTGAGGCTACTTTGGTGCTTTTTAGTAATTAAAAAGATTAAATGCAAAGCAATGGGTTCATTAGCAAATAATTCAACAATTTTAACTTTTTTCAATGACAGACTCGACTCACTCAACCACTGCTGCATGATCAGCATGTATGTAAATCATGACAAAAAATTCAGAATCCAAGCAATTAATTAAATGCATTGTATCTCCATTCTAAGGGTCACTCTAGTGCAGGGGTCCTCAAACTTTTTAAACAGGGGGCCAGTTCACTGTCCCTCAGACAGTTGGAGGGCCGGACTATAGCTTAAAAAAAACTATGAACAAATTCCTATGCACACTGCACATATCTTATTTTGAAGTAAAAAAACAAAACGGGAACAAATACAATATTTGTATTTGCACATGGCCCGCGGGCCGTAGTTTGAGGACCCCTGCTCTAGTAGAATGTCTTTAATAAGATCATTTCTAAGTGGAGTATATAATACACTGTAATTGGTTATAATATTCTGAACAGTAAGAGAAAATGGATGATATTAGTTTTGGCATTTCTTCGATTTGTAACTGTGGCCAAACTACTTGTTAATTTTTCTGAGCTTTGGTTCACTTCACCATAAAAGTAAGAAAAAATAACTATTTTACAGGATTTCTGTGAAGATCTAATTATTTAAAATATGTTAAAGCTACTACACTTAATGTGTTTGTTTATAGTAAATGCTCAATAAATTGCTTTTCTAACTTCCTGAATTGTAAATAACATGACTCATAAAAAATGTCTAGTTTGTTGCACTCTACCCTTGTTTTGCTTTTATAGACAGAGTCAATGATCTTCAGTTTCCTGAAAAATAACAAAACTCATTAAGAAAATATTTGGTAATCAGATAATGAAATTACTTTCTTTTATATTTAATAAAAAGCACGAGGATTCAGTTGCAATTATGAAAACAACAACCTTTACCAATGTAAATTTAGACACAATTATAAATATGCCAGAGAATACATCGCTGCTATTCATAATCTTTCTCCCTCTTTATTTTAATTATAAATTTTCACATTATGTACTTGAACAAAATATCAACATGATTTTAATTGTGGTAAAATAGAACAGTGAGTAGCCAATATTTCACTAAATTATAAAGGAAGTTTCTTTGCATCTACAACTGGCTTTAGTCAAAGCAATGATTGATTTCTTGTTTTTATTATTAGCAATATATTATTGCACATGTTTAATTCTCAGCTTGTCCAAAGGCACCCACATGGAAACAACCATAAGTGAATGATGTGGATCCGCCACGTGAGGGCACTACAAACCAGGGAACACACAAAAACACCATTTCAAAGAAGACACATAGTTTTCCTTTATTGCTGAAAACAAACAAAAAATAAGGTAAAATTAAGGATGATTTGCTGTTAGTGTATAAAATTCTCCTTGGCAGATTGGCACCATTCTGAATACTTGGTTTCCAACCTCAAGGGTCCTCAATATAGTCCTGAATTTCTCCACTTAGCTCCATTTCTCACTCTCTGCAAAGACAATTTCAAATATTCTCTACTCTACCCTGATTTCCAACCTTCTTCTTTTTTCCCCTCCCACCTGAAGCTGATAACTTTATTTCCTACTTCACTGAGAGAAGAGATAATATCAGTCTGCCATATCTCTACTCCTACCCCCAAATGGACAAACCTTCTGTAGTGGGACCTATCATTTCTCCTTCCTGTTTCAATGGGGGAAGTTTTCAATTCCTCCATCCATACCCTGGACTCCTTCTACTTTTCCAGAATACTTCATAAATCTCTTTCTTATATTACCATCTTCCACTCTATTGGACTCTTTCTGTCATCAGAAACTTGCTTATGACTCTCCTGTCTTGGGGAGAAAGAAGTGAGAATTCTTTTCTATAACCCACAATTCTCTTTAACTACTTTTAGTCCTAACTCTTTTCTCCAATCATAGCCAAACTCCTCAAAAGAGCTGCTTATCTTTTCCTCAGTCTACTAGCTTTTCTTTCTGAAGAAAACACACTCTTCATGTTTTGTCACTAAGAATAAAAGGATAATTTTGAGTTATTTGACTTGCTCCCTCAGCAGTATTTGATAAGGATGATTCTTTCCCCTTTCATTATGCCCTTTTCCCTTTGCTTCACGAGGTCCCAATCCCCTGTGCCTCATGAGCAACAATTTCCTTGTATCTTTTTAAAGGTTGTAATTCCTTTTTGAAAAGAAGGATGCTTATAGGGCCCAGCATTATGTCTCTGTGGTTGAGCATCAACTTATGAACTGGGGGTCACGATTCAATTCCCGGTCAGGGCACATGCCCAGGTTGCAGGCCCAGTCCTCAGTAGGGGATGTACAGGAGGCAGCCAATCAATGATTCTCACTCAACATTGATCTCTCTCTCTCTCTCTCTCTCTCTCTCTCTCACTCTCTCTCTTTCTCTCTCTCTCCCCCTTCCTCTCTGAAATCAATAGAAATAGTTTTAAAAAAGAAAAGAAGGACATAGGATATCTCAGCCAGTTCCTCCTCTCCTGCTATATTCATCCTAATAGAGTTCATCAACAAACATTCAGTAATGGAAGTCTGTTATGTACCCACTGATCTTAAATATTTCTCTCCAGGTTAGAGCTCTCTTCTGAACTTCACATATCCGATTGTCCATATGGTATATGTACTCATGTATCTCATTGATACTTCAAAAACATTTAAAAGATGGCCAAGAGACATGAAAAATGCTCAAAGTTACTAATCATCTGAGATATGTAAATCAAAACGACAGTAAGGTACCACCTCACACCTGTCAGAATGGCTATCATCAACAAATCAACAAATGACAAGTGCTGGCAAGGACATGGAGAAAAAGGAACCCTCATGCACTGCTGGTATGAATGCAGACCGGCGCAGCCACTGTGGAAAACAGTATGGAGTTTCCTCAAAAACTTAACCCAGTAATCCCACTTCTAGGAATATATCCCAAGAATTCAGAAACACTAATCAGAAAGAATATATGCACTCCTATGTTCATAGCAGCACAATTTATAATAGCTAAGATTTGGAAACAGCCTAAGTGCCCATCAGCAGATGTGTGCATTAAAAAACTGTGGTACATCTACACAATAGAATACTACACTGCTGTCAAAAAGAAAGAACTCTTACCATTTGCAACAGCATGGATGGACCTGGAGAGCATTATGCCAATAAGCTAAGTGAAATAAGCCAGTCAGAAAAAGATAAGTACCACATGATCTCACTCACTTGTGGAATATAATGAACAACATAAACTGATGAATAAAAATAGATACAGAGACATAAAAGCATTGAACAGACCATCAAACCTTAGAGGGAAGGCAGGGGAGGGTGGGAGGAGAGGTAAGAGATCAACCAAAAGACTTATATGCATGTATAGAAGCATAATAGATGGACACAGACAATAGAGGGTGATGGCCAGTGCAGGGAGGTGGGAGCTAGCTGGGAGAGGTCAATGGGGGAAGAAGGAGACATATGCAATACTTCCATATATAAAAGAAATCTATTCTGCATATTGTGCCAAAATGACCTTTGTAAATTTAATTCAATATAATTTCAAGAGCTGTCCACTATTTTTAGGATCCTGATCAAATGTCTTAAATCATCTAGATTTTAGGAGGTCTTAACTCCTGTCTATTTCTCTAGTTTTGTATTATTTACTCCTCATTGCACTCTCCCTTGTCCCTTTGATTATAATTGTTTCAGATCATCTAGTAAAATATGCTCTTTCTCAAGTAAGTCTTTGCAAATGCCATCCCTTCCCCCCCTTCTTCAGTACTTGCAAACACTTTCTACTTCACTCTAGCTAACTCATACTTCTTCTTTAGTATTCAGATTAAAAGTTATTTCTAGTAGAAAGTTATTCACAATAGCACCTGACCTTTTAGATATACCAGTAATCTATTCCAGTAGCATTTTATAGTATTCCTCCAATGACTAATTTTAAGGTTGATTATTTCTACTAGAATGCATAATTAATGAGGGCAGGGACAAAGTCTGTATGGATCACCATTATATCATTGTCATTTCACACAGTATCAGTTGACTATTAAATAAAATCAATTTTATAACTCATTTATGACTAAATAAATATTTTTCCTTTTTAATGATTTAGTTATTGATATGGGGCAAAAGTGCATATGAAATTTGTCTCCACATATATTGAGCACACAAGTTTCTATACTTTTTTTTGAAAGGGAGGACATAAAAACATAAGGTGGATATTAATAGCCTCATGAAATTTATGTCATAATGGTTATGACCCTTAAAACATTTACTCTTTATAATGGTAGAATTATCTATATATATAAAAGCCTAAGCGACCATTATGACCATTATGACCAGATGACCGGATAGCTGTCCTGTAGCTATGATGTGCACTGACCACCAGGGGGCAGACACTCAACACAGAAGCTGCCCCCTGGTGGTCAGTGCACTCCCACGGCCAGCTAACCTCCTGCAGCCAGCCAACCTCCCTTGGTCCAGATCAGCCCTATCACCCGCCAGGCCAAGGGACCCCACCCATGCATGAGTTCGTGCACCACGCCTCTAGTTATAATGAAGTAATACATATGCTTCACTATTAATAAACAATAGAAAAAAATGGTTATTATCCAGTAAGTCAAAATTAATAAAGCATTATGCTCAAACACTTTTTTCCACATTGCATGACTATCATTTGAAAAATAAAAAAGACACTTAAGTTAAAGATCCTGAGAGACATTTAACAAGGAAAGCAAATAAATAATTTGCTTTTAAAACAAATTAAGCAATAACTAGAGTCAAGTTTTTATGCTTTTGATTTAATATGTATCTCTAAATAGAGAGCTTCAAAATCTGTTATCGTTGTCATGACTTTTAATACCATCCATATACTGATATCTCTCAAAGTTATATCTCCAGCCCAATCCTTTCTGGAACTCTACACTACTCCAATGAACATCTAATAGGCATCTCAAAAATAAAAAATAAAATACATAATGTTCAAATCAGAGCTCTGGATTTTACTCACCATTATTGATTCACTGGAAGTTATCCCAAGCTTAGTCAACAGAAACTACATTTTTCTTTCTTGACCAGACTAAACACTTGGACTCATCCTTAGCTCTACTCATTTCCTCATATTCTACATCCAATTGCTCAGCAAAACTTGACAGCTCTTCTGCAAAATACATCTCTCTGATAACATTTTGCCATCCTCATTGTTTCTACCATAGTCCACGCCATGATCGTCCCTTTACTTCATTATGGCAGTAGGCCCCCAATCTATCTTTTTGCTTCTACACTTTCCCCCATGCATCATATACTCTGTGAAGCAGATGGGGCAATCTTTGTAAAATGAGAGTCAGATCATGACATTCTTCTGTTGAAAACCCTTCAGTCATCTCTTCTCATATCTTAAAAGTAAACTGGTGTCCTCACCATGAACTATAGCTTCAGCCCCTGATCTCCACTCTCACTGACCTATCTCCTTCTACTCCCTGCCTTTCTGACTTCTGCAGTAACACTGGGCTCCTTGCTGATTCTTGAACACCCCAGTTTCACCTTCACCTTCATAATTTGTCCTTGTATTTGCTATTCCCCTTACATTCACATTTCTCTTAAATCCCCATGTCTCACTTCTTCACTTCCTTTGAATCTTTGTTGAAAAAGATTTGAAATGAGTGCTTCCTGACCATATCATCTCACCACTCTTCTTTTTATACTGCTTTATTTTTTAATAGCACTTATCACTAGATGATATGATTTATTTTTATTATCTTTCTCCTCTCAAATACACACATAAACATCAATGTAACTACATGAGAGCTGGACTTTGTTTTGTTCAATGTTGCATCCCAATGCCTAGAAGAACATCTGCCACATAGTAGATACTCAATAACTATTGGCAAATCAACATTTAAATGAGTAATGAATATAAAATAAAAAGTGCATATTAAGTTAAAACTGACATGAAACACATTTAAAACTCTGGCAATTTAAGGAATATGGATTATTTTTGTTTACTATCTAAAATAATGTAACCATATTTTATTTAACTACTAAAGCAAGATACCAGGCACAGCAAAAGCATTTTCAGTTTTCAAAATATACCCTGCCAAAAATACAGTAAGTATAACTTATTCTGCCAAAATCAAGAAACAGAGCCAATTTGATATTAATCTGCTTCTAATGAAGATAACAGTTCTTTATGAAGCAAGCTGGCATTTTTATTGTTAGTAGAAGTATCAGTCTAGATTTAAAATACAAATTTCTTTATTTTGAATGGTCATTTCCTGGTTTATAAATTAATGATAATGAATACACAATAATCTCTTAACCCATTGTGACTATCCTTAAGCATTTTTAACTTACAGCAAAGGGCACTGAGCCTGAAGTCAGAAAACCAAGATTTGAGCCTAGGGTTTGCATTGCGAAACATAAAAGACAAAACTATTAGGAAACACTCTTGGAAACTGTACAGAATTGTATATACTAAAGTGGACCAGGATCTCTTATCAAGTGCACCATTATCACCAAAAGACTAAAGAATTTATCTATCTTAGACTATTATCCAACTGCTTTTTCTTTTATTATATCTCTATTCCAGCATGAGGTAATTTGAAATATAATATTTTAATATAGGCAATTAGAGATTTTTAAAAATCTACATTTTCTATATGGGAAGAAAACTGTGGCTATCAGCCAATTTTTAAGCTTCTAGGAGAGTCAGCCTTTTGGCAAATCTTAATAGATCTACCTGGTAGCTTTCACATTTCAACTTGCATGACTGCAGGCCATCTAACAACTTTGCCCCTTAGGGTTTTTTTTGTTTGTTTTGTTTTGTGTTTTTTTTTGTTTTTGTTTTTTGTTTTGTTTTTTTTGAAGCAAGTGCAAACCCACAAATTCAAGCTGTACCTTGATTCCTAGAGCGCAATCACCATAAACTATGTCCTCAATGGCCTGATTCTCTGGTCAGAGGTTCTGAAACTGCCCTCCTCCTCTACCACTTGGAATTTCCCTTTCTGGAGGGTCAGAAATTAAAATTCATGGGTTCCCTAACCTTCTAGGATTTTTTTTGAGTGGAAATTATTGCTTTCATGACATTCTCAAAAATCTCCATGTAAATTTTTAAAAAACAAAAAGCTGCCTTTTTCTTTAATATTAGGCTTTTTTAATTCCATCTCATCATTCAGATTCAGAACAAAATAGATTTTCCTAACCTATTTAAACCTTCCATTTTGTTACTTTGCATCTGATTCTCTAACCTGTAATTCATTGGTTACTTATTTATTCAACACATACTCTACAGTTTCTACTCTGAATAAAGCTCTAGCGTAAATCTTCATTTTCACATAATTACATGTAGAGATAATGTTGATATCAAGGGTATAAAATTCTTTGAGAAACTAGAGGCCCAGTGCACAAAATTTGTGCACTTGGGGGGAGGGTGGAGAATCCCTCAGCCAGGCCTGCACCTTCTCACAGTCCAGTAGCCCTTGGGGGACCCTTAGTGCTGCCATGGAGGCAGGAGAAGCTCCTGTCCCTGCCGCTGTGCTCGCCAGCTGTGAGCCGGGCTTCTGGTGCACTGACCACCAGGGGGCAGCTCCTGTTGAGCGTCTGCCTCTTGGTGGTCAGGGGACGTCAAAGTGACCCGTCATTTTGCCGTTAGGTCAATTTGCATATTAGCCTTTTATTATATAGGATATAATAAATAATTTATAAAAAGTTGTATTCAGTGCACAGATTATAAATACTTGAAACATAATAATAGAGCATAATTTATAATTGAGGAGACCCAAATCTAAATCTAAACTTTATTACTCATTCCTAATGCTAAGTCAAAGACTTTTTTTTGCTCCTTGTACACCTGGGTTATCTTACTTGAAAAAAAATAAGGAAACACACTGCTTTACATAATTCCAAAGACATGATTAAATCTTAAAATATAAAAACATCAAATTAAAATATGCTGATGGCTATACAAAACTTTGAGGGAGAGAGAGGGGAATGAACTAGAGATTGAAGGAGACTGACTTCCAAAAGGCCATGCTTCTGAAGAAATCATTTACCCCAATGCTGAGCAAATCTGGGGACATGACTGACAGCCTCTCCACCAAGCACTGAAACAGATTCCCTGGTACTAAGCTTATCCCGTCTCCTGACTTCTGCACTTGATTTACTTCAAATATTATTTAGGCCTGCTAGGGGCAGCAAGCTTTTCTACTGCAAGTCTTACAGCCAGGTCCTGGGCTGGCCATGCCATGGAACCCCAGGCAAGGCTCTTCTAAAGAAGATGCAACATGAAACGTTGTCCTGGCTGAGGCTCTGCTTAAATTTCAGTTTCCCCTTCAGGAACCTTACCTCTGGCTCCTGATTCATGTCAGTCATCATCCCAATGCTTCCATGTTTTTTCTCTAACTGCCCCTGCGTGGCATTGCCCAGTCCTCCAAACCTTTGCTTCCAAGGCTGGCTGTCAGGCAGACCCCTAGCCCCTCCCTGGAATAAAGCTCATCATTCACAACTACTCTATGTGACTTCCAGGAGTAAATCAAATGACCATTTCTCACCGAAGTGTCATCATCCCATTTCTAGGAAGTAGTAGCTGCTTCAATAAGGAGAACAAAGAATAAAATGAGAATGTAAAGGGTAGACAGGCATTAATCCTTTGGAGAGAGACAGTACCTCAGGATCTGTGACTTGAATAGAACATAAGAACAAGTGACCGAAAGAAAAGAAAGAAACAAAGGAAGGAAGGAAAAAAGGAAAGGAAAATAGAAAATCACTGGGAATACTGTCGGGAATTGAATTTGAAGAAACACTGAAAGGCTAATATGTACACAGTCACAATTTTAAGCACTTACCAACCCAAAGCTTTCAAATGTTAAAACGAAAAACAGAAAATAATAAAATTTAGGCCAAAAAAAAAAAAGAAATGAAATTGTGTGACTAAGATTAGGTCTATATTTTCCAAAAGTAGAAGCAGTAAACAAAATTAGCTCATGAAGTTGACCCGTTACATAACATTGTAAAATCTGAAGAGGAAGGCATGTAATAGGAGAACTTGGCAATATGGTCAAAATTCATAAAGAATTGTCTAATGCAGCAAGCAGTTCGGGGGAGCAGAGGAGGAAAGAAGGAAGTAGTGTGTCAGGGAGAGGAGAGACACTTAGAAGATAAGAAAACTGTTTCACTTACCTATGACCCTATTTTGTAATATGCTAACTGTTAAGTAAGAGGAAAGAAAACGCATATAACATGGCCAACCAACCACATATATTTTTAAGAAAATAATATCCCAGCTCAATAATTCGGTCAAAAAGCAAAGTCACATCAAGTGACTATTTGAAAAAAGGATATGAATGTACCAAAATCTTAATAGCTAGTTTTCTAATGGGATTGAAGGGAGTTAAAATGTACAGGGCAGAGGTGGCACTGAACCGAGAGATCGCTTTCCCTTTATTCAATACTATGAACGTCTGAAAAAGAAAAAGCACAACATACAATGCAGGATTTAGAATACGCAGCCAGGACATTTGAAGAGAAAGGGGAGACCATTCTTTAGACACATAGCCTTATAATATAATGTAGCAACACACTAATTACCAACATATGACATCACGATAGATGCTTTTTTTCTGTGAGCACTGTAAATCCTCATAAATCAGTACATGACATGAAGATTTAAAGAAAATAAAAAAAAAATTGTAGTCAATGCCATAGGAAGTCTAAGCATCTTTATCAAGTTTTGATACCAGTATTTTAAACTGTAATTATAATTCATGAAACACATGAAAGGAAGCTGTGATTACTTCTTCATTAAAAAAAAATAAATTCAAAAGAACTTCAGGGTTTTCCAAGTGTATTTTTGGATAACATTCTTTTATGGGCACTTGGAAAGGGCAAAGTCTATGGCATGAAGGTGTAAACCTGCTGAAAAGCCAAGTACCTTATATAGAGCTTAATATCATAAAGAGGCATTTAGACACTACTCCTGGAAATGCAGGGTGGGGCAAAAGTAGGTTTACAGCTGTGAGTACACCAAACACAAAGTTTATTCTTGTATTATCATGTATTAATTACTAGTGGCCCGGTGCACGAAATTCGTGCACTGGGGAGGGGGTGTTCCTCAGCCCAGCCTGCACCCTCTCGAAGGAACCCCTCGAAGGATGTCCTACTGCCGGTTTACAGGGATCAGGCCTAAAACGAGAGTCAGATATCCCTCTCACAATTTGGGACTGCTGGCTCCTAACCACTCACCTGCCTGCCTGCCTGCCTGATTGCCCCTAACTGCTCTGCCTGCCAGCCTGCTCGCCCCCAACTGCCCCCCACCGCCAACCTGCTTGACCCCAAATGCCCCCTGTCAACCTGATCACCTCCAACTGCCCCCCCCTGCTGGCCTGCTTGCCCCCACCTCCCCTCCCCACTGGCCTGCTCTCCCCCAACTGCCCCCCTGCTGGCCTGCTCACTCCTAACTGCCCCCCCCGCTGTCCTGATCACCTCCAACTGACCCCCACTGATGGCCTGCTTGCCCCCCTACTTGTCCCCCTGCTTGTCTGCTTATCCCCAACGGCCCTGCCCCCTACCAGCCTGATCACCCACAGCTGCCCTCCCCTCTTGGCCTCTAACCCCCTCTACCTCAGTCCCGCCACCATGGCTTTGTCCAGAAGAACATCCAGAAGGTCTCCTGGAAGGTCTCCCAGTCTAATTAGCATATTACCCTTTTATTAGTATAGATTGTATTTTTTTTTCTATATGAGCAACCATGAACCCACTTTTGCCCCACCTGTATAAAACACGCATATGAAACAATGACTCCTTTTCACTTTCTGCTTCACCACACTGTAGGGTGACAGCCTTTGCCCTTCCTCAGTTCCCACTCTGCAGAATGCTTCTTTAGTTCTCTGCCTGCTCTGAGAATGTAGGTTCCAATGAGTGCTTCCAAGACACTTCTAGGATAATAAGGTCATTCCACGGGCAGGCCCACCCAGCATCCTACTTCTACCTGACCCAGAGAGGAAGAGACCCAGTGTTCTTTACCAGACATCCCTGGGGAGAGCCCAGACCCAATTAGGAAGTAGGGGGAGTCAAGGGCACTTGATCAAGAACTCACTTTCTTATTGATGTAGTACGGGTCCAGGTCCTCCAGGGGCTCTGACACCATCTCAGGAGGGATGTCCCCATAAATAAATGGAAGGGATTTTCCTGCTTCCAAGTCACTATTGGGCTTTGGGCCATTTTCATCATCCTCATCCTTGCGCTCTTGCTTGGGTCTCTTCGCTTTCTCTTCTGCGATGCGTTGTTCAATAGCAGCAAGGGACTCCCTGGTAAAGAAGCGGAAGCTGTCAGGTCCTGGCGGTACCAGCACTGACTGTGCCATCTTTTCATCCTGCTTCAGTCACTGTTTAGCTCCTTGCAGAAGAAAGTGCTATGGAAACAAGAGACACACACACACAGGGAGAAAGCAATAGCCATTAGGGGAAAAGGTGACTGGCAATTACATGATATTGACACGAAACATATAAACCAAGCTAGATGTAACAATATTTTACTAAGGCAGCTGTATTTGGCACCCAGGGAATGCTCTGCATGTATTCACTTGCTCGCCTGGAGATCTATCTTACATATTCAGTAGATGTCTATGAGGTAATCTTCTCTCCCTCTTCCAAAATGTTTTAAGGAGAAATATTCAATTCAGAACTCAGAAATGGAGGATACTGGTTTGTGCTTGCTGTTTCACTTGTGTGAATAATTTGGCAGCCATCTTTTAAAAAAAAATCATTTCTGAAAAAATATCAGAGATCCAAAACAAGAGATGAATCATCACCCAAAACTGTAGAACCTGGGCTGCTCCGGGGATCTTGCACGTATCTCTTTATTTTTTTTCTCTATGCTCCTTTTGGCCTACTTTTCCACCCCTAAGAGCTTATTCAAAATCCACGCACCTGGTAAAAAGCTCTGGGGATCCCAAAATGCCAGGCGGTGGGAACATAGGTGGATGCTGCTTGAAAGCAAGGGAGCAGGAAGGAGCAGGGGATGCCCAGTTGCGTTTGGAACTGCTCAGAAGCTGCACAGGAAGGGATCCAGCTCCTGCCAAACTGGGCAGGAAGTCACCCGCGTCAGAGGTCTGGAGCTAGGACCCCCGGCTTAGCAACCTGCTGTTAGCTGGTATCATTGCTTCCTAAGTGAACAAATTTGCAGTGCCTTAGAAAATACTCTGGAGAAAGCCCATTTTCTCAAATAGTGCCCATTTCATAAAAGGTACAGAGCAGCTTTGGACTTGAAAAACAACAGTAAGTTGAAGATAGTTTATCCTTTAAGCAAACTCCTATTCGGCTGGTCTTTGCAATACCATAAATGAAGTTTTACTGTATTCTAATCACATTTGGCTGGATTAACATATATAACCCAACAGAGCACACCAATCACACCGAATGTGACCTCTCAATCAGTGGCAGGAGTGTCTATGCTTTTTAAAATAATACAACCAAAATCTTGACACCGGGATGTCATCTGTATTCAATAATTTATCTATTTTCCCCTCTTTTAAAAAATGTCAATCCATTTTAACCCCACTGTACAGGAATGAGAATTGCCAGTTATTATGAAGTGCATTTTCTAAGAGTATAATTCCTTAATATCTGGGTAATTTCTGTAGCATGCGCCAGATAAAACAGGGACATTAAAAATAACATAAGCTACGGTACCGTCTCCACATTCGTTTTCGAAGTAGACTAGGTAGGACCTTTCAGCCCCCAGCCAGCAGACTGCCTTCAGTATCACGGTGCCTCCAAACAGCCCTCATCTTCCTCACCCAGCCCCAGAGACCCTTTTGCCTGGAGACAGGCATGGCAGTCCCTTCCCGGAGTGTGCAAGCAGAGAACTGCCATGCCTGGATGTTCTAATAAAAGAGACATGCTAACACATGCAGTCAGCAGGTTCAAAATGAAAGTGGTCCTCTGCTGATTCCCCCAAGGATTCTACTGTAAAGATACAGAAGCATCACAGAGAACAAGCATAATAAGAATATTAAAACATTACCCCTGCAGAATCTTTTATACTCAGATTTTGGGATTGATAAACTGGCATCAAGAAGACTGCAGATAAAATTCCATCATGCTTTTTTTCATTTTTTTTTTTTTTTAATTCTCCTTCAAAGACCACACCTAACTTCCTGTAAAAGGATTGTGGTAACTGAAGTAAGAACAGGCATTTCCTGTGCAGGGGACTACAAAATGGCATTCTTGTAACTACCACTAGAGGGCGGGGCAACTGTGGAGAGAAACTCCTCAGGGTGTACATAGACATATGTTTGAAGCAGCTCAAAGCTTTCAGTAATGGAAGTCTGATCTTCAATTATTAATTTTGTTAACTAATAATGCTTCTGTTTGTGCTTTTATTTGCCAAGCCAGAAATCATTTAATCAATACAAATAATTCAAATTAAAAGTAAAATGAAAGTAAATAACTTAGGGATAAAAATAAAAACTCATAAAACAGCAATTATATTAATGAAGGTCTGATATACAGTGCAATTTAACATTAGGCTCAGCCCCAGAGTATCTGAAATCCAATAAAATGCTTTGCTAATTCAACAAAGAGGTTGCCTTTGTGTTATACGAGTTAGCTTTCTCTAGAAATAAAATAAACCTGATGAGACACCAATTTTATTTATCTCTGATTTAAATGACTGAAACACAATCAGAAGAAAACTGAACAGCCAGTGGGATCCTAAATGCCAGTCTTTCAACTAATAACAGAGCTAAGATTTGAAGGCTTACTATGTGCCAGTCACTGACTGGGCTAAGACACCTGCATGTGCTATTTCATTTCATGCTCCCCACAACCCTGACAGATAAACACTTTCGTGTCCTTTATTTAAAAACTGAAGAAAACAAGCACACTGAGGTTAGGAAAAAGTCACCTAAGATCACACAGGCAGAATTCAAACTCAAAATCTGACACCAAAAAATCTGTGAACTTAATTCAGTCTTACAAACAAACACCTACACATGCAAAAAAGCCTAAAATAAAATAAGAATAAAAGTGACACCAATTATAATCAGAAAAAGTTATAATTATTAAATTGGTATATTTTGCCTATTTTCTAGCTTAACTATTTTCATTTAAAAATACATTTATCAGAAACAAGCAAAGAGAAGATATAGCCCTAAAGAATTTTTAGTCACTATACCAAGTCTGTTTTGGTTATAAGAGACAAAAGAATGACTCAAATTGGCTTAAGAGAAAGGGAACATGGAATAGAAAGAAGGAAGGAGAGAAGGAAGGAAGGAGAGAAGGAAGGAAGGAAGGAAGGAAGGAAGGAAGGAAGGAAGGAAGGAAGGAAGGAAAGGAGAGAAGGAGAGAGAGAGGGAAGGAGGGAGGGAAGGAGGGAGGGAGGAAGGGAGCTCATTGGTTCAAGTTTTATTGTCTACAACTATCTTTAGGCTTGGGATGATTTGGGAGCTCAACTAATGTTACCTGCACCTAGTCATGCTGTATCCTTTAGCTCTGGCTTCTATGGTGACAGCTTTTCCAGAGATTTGTTCCTTATTGTAATAAGATGCTATAGCAGCCCCAGCCTCCCAACTTCCCAGACTTAAATCCAAGAGGAACAACGACCCAGAAAAACTCATGGTGTATCTCACTGACTCCAGTTTGGTCACATGCCCATTCCCGCAGTCATCATTCCATCCAGGGCAAAGCCAAGCTTTGTGCTTTGGTGGTGGCTTTCCCTAAACCAAATGCCCTGCCCTTGGAAATAGGAGGAAACCTCACTTGAAACCTATGTACAGTCAGGTGATGATGGTATAGAAACATTTGTCAAAAGCAGAGTTGGGGTACTATAACTAGAATAAGGGGGCATTGCTGCTGATTAACAAAAACAAATGAGTGAACTCCAGTCACATATCTGTTATATTTCTAGTGCTCCAATACTTAGAGAGTAACATTATAACATCAGTATGTGTGTATATATATATATATATATATATATATATATATATATTCAAGTAAGATACAACATGAGTGTTTCTGGGTCTTTGTTCCTCTTGGATTTAAGTCTGGGAAGCTGGGAGGCTGGAGCTGCTATAGCATCTTACTTACAATAAGGAACAAATCTCTTTCTATATATATATTCTGTATATACTTTCTTTCTAGACCTACTATTTTCATTAATATTCCATGTTTAGGACTTAGACACCAGGCAAGATATTTAAGAAAATTTAAAATATTTTTATTGATTTCAGCAGGAGGAAGGGAGAGGGAACGAGAGATAGAAACATCCATAAGAGAGAGACATTGATCAGCTGTCTTCTGCATGTCCCCTCTTGAGGGTTCAAGCCGGAAACCTAGGCATGTGCCCTGACTGGGAATCAATCTGGCAGCCTCCTGTGCATGGGACGACGCTCAACCAAATAAGCCACACTGGCCAGGCCCGGTGTGGCAAGATATTTAGAAGATTCCTTCCCCAAAGGAAGCTGTCTTACTGTAATTAAATATTTCACAAATCTCTACGGTAAGCACTAGCTTCATTTATCATATAAATATGTGAATATTCCGGTGTCTCTTTTCAGACAGCTCAACAATAAGCTAACTTATACAAAATATTCTATTTCAAAAAATAAATGAAGGAGTTCAAAATTTATAGTGATTTGTCAGACATATTTTTGGGGAGGCGATTAGCCATAATAATAACGCATAGTGCTAACTTTTTTGTCTGGCACTATTTTGAGAACTATAAAATGATTTCTTTTAACAACTTGATGAATTAGATACTGTGGTCATCTTCATTTGAAACATGAGAAAACCGAGGCACCAAAAAGTTAAATAATTTACAAAAAGCATAAGGTCACAGCTGGAAGTAGTAGAGTCAGAATTAAAACCCAGGCTCTTTGGCTATAGAATCCATGTTCCTAACCACTATGCAGTGCTTCTCAAGCCTTCTTCCAAGTCATCCACTTTCAGAAACACACCAAGAGAATATCTTTGTTGTAGGATATATTATCTCTTTCTCTCCCATTGATCCTAGCCAGTTAATGTGCCTTAGGATATTTCAAAGGGTGAACTTGTTATCAAAATACACAAGACCTAAGATGAGCAACACCATCTCAAAAAGACATTGATGAAATATAGATCTGAAGTAAGAATCATAGTCTCTTGCTTCTGATTTCCCAGGATACAGTTTTCAGAAGTCACGCGTGTTCGTTTTTTCTTTCATTCGGTCTGACACCGGTAACACCATACTGGCATTTTATTATGAGAACGCTAAGTGACACATTTCCATGTTTTTTAAACTTCATTCAGTTATACCACTTTTCAGACAGAAGATTTTGTATTACAACTTTTAAGGCCAGATGCTATAATTGGAAAACCTATAAATAATGGAAACACAAACAATATTATTTTAAGTAGCCAGAAAGGAAAACATATTAAGAATTAGATTACTGCCAAAACCGGTTTGGCTCAGTGGATAGAGCGTCGGCCTGCGGACTGAATGGTCCCAGGTTCGATTCCGGTCAGGGGCATGTACCTGGGTTGCGGGCACACCCCCAGTAGGAGATGTGCAGGAGGCAGCTGATCGATGTTTCTAACTCTCTATCTCTCTCCCTTCCTCTCTGTAAAAAATCAATAAAATGTATTTAAAAAAAAAAAAGAATTAGATTACTAAATTCTGCTGACATTTCTGTTTCCCTTTCCATGCCTTCTTTCTTTTAGTTTTCTCACTTATACAAGAGGAAAATTAATTTTCTAACTTAAATTATAAAAGAAAAAATGTTATGTTAATACATATAATGACATCTATAAAAATAGTAGTTAAATTATACAAAAAATAAGGCAATACAAAGCAAAGATATGTAGTAATAAATAGAATACAATTCTTTCAACAAAGATCCACATTTATAATAATAAGTACTCTAAAATTAAATTCATACTAAGAAAATTATTGGTTCATTAGATCTCACAGATAAGGAAGTAGTTATAGTCTTATTCTATAATTAGTGACTGTGGATAAGTGCTCAAAAAACTTACAGGCTTTTGTTCCTGAGTTAGGAGAGCTGAGAAATACTAAGGAATGTCTTTTTCTGAAATTGATATTTTAATCCTATTTTACAATTGTAATCTTTAATTCTCTTCAGTACCTTAAGGAAATGCCAAAAATAAAAACTAAGAAAAGATTTGCTAAATGTTACCAGCAGGTTTATTTTCTGGGTTTTCTAGTTTCCTTAATCCATAGGTTCGAGTTTATTTTCTCATGAACTTTCTGATTTTCACTTACTTTGTTTTTCTTTTTATATCCTTCACTCTTAAACTTTGATCCAATAGCTCCTTTCTGTAACTAACAATTTCCATAAGAGGGAAAAAGTTCTGAACAACCAGACTTGGATGTTTTTCCACTCTAGATTAGGAACAGCACAAAATAGAAAAAAAAAGAAAAAAAAAGACATAGGCTCACTATGTGCTATTTAGATAAACTGTCATTTTTCTTTAAGTGTTAGCTATAGTTACAATTTAAAAACCTTACTTTAAGTATTTTACATTCATATAATATTTGTTGAGCAATATTCTTCATACAAGTATTGGTGTTTCTTTAAATTATTATGTTTTAAACACATTTTGTTTTTCTTTAATAGAAATGCACACCAATGTTATCATGCTAACCCCTGAAAAATTATTCAATGTACTGATAATCACTTTACAATCAACTTTCCTAGGAAAAAAAATTACATATAATGAAATAGACCTATATCTTTATAAAGCATTTTTATTTTATTGCAGGTAAACTAGTAACATGTTTCTACATCCTTCCTTAAACTTCAGATGCATTAAATGCATGTCAGTAGACATCCATGAACTACTTCAACCCTCCCAAAACGACTAATCAGCTGGAAAGCTGCCTTTAATCTGATATTTTATATTTTATATTTATTAGTTTGTTTTTGATGGCTAGATTATACTAGAATCCCAGAATTCCACTTTTGCATCTTAACAGTCCAGTAAGAAAGATTTTTTAAGTTGTGATTATCCCCAAGAGAAGGAGACATTCCCATTTGTTCCAAATGCCTAGATATTTCCAGTTGCTTTCTTCATTCCTCTCTTTCATTAGGACTTCTATCTACAACTTTCCCCCGTGGCCCTCACCCTCGTCTATAGGAGTTTGTTTGTTGCCAACCAACTCCTCAGTGGGGTAGCAGATCTGCATGTCTGGGAATCTTCCTCAAGAGAAAACCAGCAGAGTCGAGAGCAGAAGGGCTTTGGAATAAAAAACGATGCTCAAAAAATAGCAACATCCCAAAGTGCCCTGGGTACAAACCTGGGTACAAAGTGTGTGTGTGTGTGTGTGTGTGTGTGTGTGTCTCAGAGAGAGAGGGGGAGAGAGAGAGAGAGAGAACTAGAGATGAGAGAATGAGAACATAAGAAACCACAAATTTGTTTCTTCATGTCATGTTAACATGGCCTAAATTCTGGTCCTCTACTCGGTTCTTGATATTAGTTATCTCGTTTAATTCTTGTAACATGTTGTGGAGGAAGTCGAGTTTTCACTTTTCTAATGTGATGGTGATCCTGGTTTAATCATGACCACACAGACCCACCATTTAAACTCACATGTAGCTGATTTCAAATTCTAAATACATTTGATTATACCATTTTTTCCTTGGAGGTGAGAAATGTGCCACTGATACAGAAGTTGAAAACAGTAATGTGAAATATGTCTGATTTTTTAATTAACTGGATCCCTGGCTATACCTAAGGTATTTATAGACTACCATGGGTTTATTGCTGGTCACCTATTAATAACTTAGTTTCTCCTTATGCGCTTGCTATTGTGGGGTTAGCTTACTTCTGCTAGGATCAGTCTTCAACTCTCTGCACCTCAGTTTTGTCATCACTAGAAATGTAGGCTCATTTTGAGTTTTATGAAATACATTTATAAGAAAAAGGTAAGCACAAAAATTAAGACATAGTAATTGTTTAATAAATGTTGGTTACTTTTCATTTTTTAGAGATACCTTAGTAGTTTGTCATTTCTACCTTGTATTATTTACACGGAACCTATTTCCCCTATCATCTCATCTTGCTCATCTTTCTTTATGGCTTCCACAATATCCAGTATCTGTGGTAGTTTTAGATAATGCTTTCTTTGGGGGTTGTCACTTCGTAGGGAGCTAATTTAAAGGGGTTTTTGTTGTTGTTGGTTTGTTTTGTTTTGAGAAAGAAACATCAATCAGCTCTGCCTCCTCCTGCACATACCAACCTGGGACCGAACCCACAACCTAGGTATGTGCCCTGACTGGACTCAAACCCAACACCTTTCCGTGTATGGGACGACACTCCAACCCACTGAGCCACACCAGCTAGGGTGCAGTTTTTTGTTTGTTTTTTAACCAAGGAGTGTTGGCATTCAGTTTCTAGCTACATGTGCTTTATGCAAACATCATTCATTTTGAGGGGCTTTTATTGACTATTATTTGGTAGACACTATGCTTCTGAAGAAAAAGGCTCCAATTTTGGAGCCAGATGAAACTAGTTTGCATCCTGACCCTGCTAATTTCTAGCTGTACTTCTCTGCCAAAGGACTTGGATTATAGTAAGGATTAAAGAAGATAAATAAAATATCCAGGAACACATAGCAAATGCTACTTACCTATGCCCTTCAACTCTTCAGCACTGTACTAAGCAAAATGAATAAGACCAAATGTAAAGCCAGAAGTCTGATCTTTCAAAATTTACAATGCAATTTATCATTTAACCAAACAAATTTCAAGTGCTAAGCAATCGCCAGCAATTTTCAGATGCTTAGAATACAGTAACTAAGCAAACAGACAAAAGTTGGCAAAACTTTGCCCTCGTGAAGCTTATATTCTGTGTCCTAGTGATACAGCCTTCATCCAAGTAAGTTAAATATAGAATACAGCAGGTGCTGCTGCTATAGAAAAGGATAATGCTGGAAAACAAGGAAAAATATCAGGGGAGGAGGTTAAGGAGAGCGGCATGTTGTAAATTTATAAAGGGTGTTTAGGGAAAGGCTCGTTGAGGAAGTGGCCTGTAAGCGAAAGCCCTCGAAGGACCCACGGGAAGCCAGCCAAGTCATGAGCCTTCCTGGATGGCGGGGCTCCAGGCAGAGCAAATGCATGAAAACAGTTACAGAAAGGTACCCACATTTGGAAAGGTCTGTAGAAAGGTGAATAGCATTGACAGAATGAAAATGACCACACAAGGCAATCACATCAACAGGAAGCAGAGAGAGCAGGCAACAGGCACAGTGAGTACCACAGCAGATGCTGCTGTCCTCAGTTAGGCCCGCCATCTGGTTTCCCAGCAGCTTCTCCGGTGATACCTGTGACATAAATGCCAAGATCGGAGCCCAAGCCAGACCTGAGAAGCAACAATCGGACCAGAAATAAAGGAAAGCTCACTGCCCCTCGATGTCCTGAGCCTGCGCTCAGAAGGGGTGTGTAGAAAGCAGAATAGCAGGCCTGGATGCTCAGGAAAGTATCCACCTGGATGGCTTCCTGCAGGGGGACCCAGAACAGTCCACAGAAATGGTGAGCTCAGCAGCCAGTCTTAGCAGCTAGCAGCAGCTCTGCATCAGAGAAGCAGACAAAGCAAAATGTTGCCTCTCTAAATGCCTACAAATGTTTGTTGAAATTTTAAAAGATTAAAAAGGGGATATTTTTCTTGTTCCAGGATGCAGTCATAAAAAGACACAATAGCACCAATTATGAAACAGATATTTCTACAAAACTTTTTGTTTGTTTTCATCTGTAAAAAAAGTGTTGGTTTTCAAGTATGAAAAATGCGCTTGTCTATGTAGCATGTTGGCAGCTATTCTCACTAGCACATTTCCTTATTTTTAACCACTCCTAACACATTTTGGAGAGACCAGATTGGCCACTGTTGTTCCTCAGTTCCCCTAATCTCTTCCCCCTTCGGCTTTTCCTTTCTTTGTCTTCTTCTCCTCCACCTGCTCCTCTTCTTCCTCCTTTTCCTCTTCCTCCTCCTTGTCCTCCTCCTTCTTTTCGCCTCTCTCTTTAGGATAAAGATAATTCCTATCCTGGTCAAATCCTAAGTTTGCTGTTGAGATAAACTCATATTATTGGAAGTAAAATATTTTTGGAACTGCAATACATTGTAGGCAAATTTATTTTATTTATTTTCTTAATATTATTAAAATATCAATTTTGCCTGCAGAAATGAATGAAAAGAGGGGATTTTAAATGAAAAGAAATGATGTATATTCTAAAGTTTCCCTATATAACTCAATGTTTGTGAATTATAAAAGTATGGCTAGAGCTTTTAAGATGGTTAAATTTTGAACAGCTCTCTATCATGTACATAAATGCAAAGCCCACATATGTCAAATCCTGTGATTTTCACCCTACCATATTGTTGCACCAATTTCATATGAAAACTAAAACAGGAAAAGAGCAGGTTTGAGAATGGAGAAAGGCAAAAGGCTCAGAAAAACATACTCCCTTCCCCCCAGTGAACTGATCATGTGCTTCTACATATTCATTTCCAGGCTCATATTCGTGAATGACATTTCCCATTTATTTTCTCAGTCCCACACAAACAAAATATATTGAATCATTAAAAGCAAGGACTGATCTATAAAACAGTTTCGTCACTTGGAAATTATCAAAGGGAAAGATATGACTCACACAGCTTTTGAAAAGTTCAAATCATGATTACAAATTGCAAACATTTTTTTTTGGGGGGGGGGGGTGAGAGAGAAAGAGAGAAAATGAGAGAGAGATTGGTTTGAGTTTTATTTAAAAATATATTCTTCCAGCCCTGACCGGTTTGGCTCAGTGGATAAAGCATTAGCCTGCGGACTCAAGGGTCCCAGGTTTGATCCAGTCAAGGGCATGTACCTTGGTTGCGGGCATATCCCCAGTAGAGGGTGTGCAGGAGGCAGCTGATTGATGTTTCTCTCTCATCAATGTTTCTAACTCTCTATCCCTCTCCCTTCCTCTCTAAAAAAACAATAAAATATTTTTAAAAAAACATATTCTTCCAAATAAAAGAATTTGTAAATTGGAAGATATGAATTAGATTTAGAATTAATCCCCTACTTTTCTTTATGGCACTGAGCAAAGTTTTCCCTTATATTGGCACAACAACCAATGCTAATTAAAATAATAGGTTTCGTGTTTGAAAGAGGGGGCCTCCCAAGAGATCATTTACACAGACTACTTATATTTCTTAAGAATTGAACTAAAATCAGAGACAGATGCCTTTGTCCAGGTCTCAGAACAGAGGTTTCAGAATTTTTCCTTGGTTATCTATTCCATTCTTTAATCACCATCTCACTTATTCTTTAGTTATAACCTCTATCAGTATTAAGAGTATCCAGACTATATCCGATAGTGCTTCATTGGGTGGAATAGGAAACATAATACACACCCCTGGGGCTTATTATGGGGAAATTGTTAAAACATTTATCATTCTGTTTATTGCCATTGAAAGGATGTTTACTTATTGGTTCAACCAAGATTCATGATTTACAATTGTAGGAGAATAAAAACATTGGCTGATGGTGGGCATGATCCCTATAATTCTCAGCCTTCAGTCTGCTCTTCTGCCTATCTACTTTTCAGTTCTTCTAAAAAGAATAAAATATTAATTTGATTAAGTAGTTCCTGAGACAATATAATGGTTAAAAGGCATGAACACACAGATTGTTTTAAGATGTTGTAGTGTAATTGTCATTCCTCATAGAACACTTTTAAATATTCCTTATGACTTCTTCTTTGATCCATGGATCAATAATTTAGAAATGTGTTGCTTAATTCCCAATCCCCAAATGGGCTTTTTCTAGATAAGTTTATTGTTATTGGTTTCTAATTTCATTCCACTGAAGTCTAATACTATAAAATGAATTGAGACTTATTTATGGCGTAGCAGATAGTCTTTGGTGAATGTTCCATGCGCACTTAAAAAGAACATATAATCTGCAGTTGGTTATAATATTCTATAAATATTGATCAGGTCCTCATGTTAGATCATTGATAATATTATTCAATTTATCTATATCCTTACTAATTTTTTTCTACTTGTTCCATTGTCTATTGAGAGAAAATTGTTAAAATCTCCAACAATAATTGTGCATTTGTCTATTTTTCACTTTAGTCCTTTAAATTTTTTTCTTCTCTTTTGGAATTCAATGATTTTATCATACAAATTTAAGATTGTTATATCTTGTTACAAATTGGCTCTTTTACCGCATGAAATGATCATTGTTGTTTTTTTTTTAAAATCTGTATTAGTATTCCTTGTCTTGAAGTGTACTTTATTCACTATCAATATAACCCTACTAGTTTTCTTACAGTGTACACGCTATATCTTTTGCTATTCTTTTACTTTCAATCTTTCTGTATTATTAGACTTAAAATGTGTCTCTGGAAAAAAGTGTATCATTGGAGCTTGTTTTTTATCCAGTTGGTAACAAATGCAAAAATACTAAAAATATAAACCTACAAAAATACCTATACATGAATATTCATAGCAGCTTATCTATACACTAGAGGCCTGGTGCACAGATTCATGCACCAGTGGGGTCCCTCGGCCTGGCCTGCACCCTCTTGCAATCCAGGAACCCTTGGGGGATGTTGGATAGCTGGTTTTGTCTCGATCCCCACAGTCCCGAAAAAGACAGGAGGGAGGCTGACCCACACATGCCCTATCCAGACTGGAGGGAGCCCTATCCTGTGCGTTGAGTGTCTGTCCCCTGGTGGTCAGTGCACATCATAGCAACTGGTTGACCAGTTGTTTGGTTGTTCAGTCACTTAGGCTTGCACTGACCATCAGGGAGCAGACACTCAATGCAGGAGCTGCCCCCTGGTGGTCAGTGCGCTCCCACAATGGGAGCACCGCTCAGCTGACTGACCCGTCCCCACGGCCCACCAACCTGGCAGCAGTCACTCACCCCCTCAGTAGTCTTGCAGGTCCAATCTCTGGAGAATGGTCCAGGCACCGACAGACCAGTGCCACCAGCACAATCCCGACAGCACCACCTGCCTCCTGAAAGTCAGCTTCCGGCACTTTCCCTCCCTAGATGCTCCACTGCCGGGAGCTGGTCCATGCTTGCTGTTTCAAGGGACCTGGCATATATGGCGTGCTGTTCTTGATATGTTTGCTCACCTTCTGGGCACTGTGTGTTTTGACCAGGGTCTCTGAGAAAGGTTGTTTCCCCAGGTAGGGATTTTCCCCTGAAGTTAGGGAGGGAATTAAACCTCTTAACTAAGTGCCAGGTGGGTAATTAATCACTTTAACTACGAACAATCATGCTTAAGCTACATAATCTTTACTCCCTGGAATGGAGATAAGAAACGCCCTAACCTTTGTAATAGAGATTGATAGGATTGAATCAACTGGTATAAATACAGATGTAACAAGACAGCAAGAGAGACACAGAGAGAGACAGAAATTGGCACAGAACCTACACAGAACGTTCTCTAGAGACAGAAGAACTTCTCTGGAGAGAACATGGCAAAAGATCCTGGACAGAAACTGGCCTCAGAACCTAGAGACAGAACCTAGTGAGAGAACATGGCAAAAGATCTTGGACTGAACCTGACTACAGAAATTGGCAAGAGAACCTGACTAGAACCTGGTGACTGAACCTGGCTGGAGAACCTGGACAGAATCTGGCTGGAGAACCTAGCGAGGGAACATGGCTACAGAACCTGGCTGGAGAACCTGGAGAACCTGGCTGGAGAACCTAGCAAGACAACATGGACACAGAACCTAGCTGGAGATCCTAACCAGAACTTCACTGGAGATCCTGACCAGAACTTGGCTAGAGATCCTGGCTAGGCTGCTGATCAACTGAACACTGTCTCCGTGTCATTCCTTCTTCGCCGACTCCGTCCACACCTTTGGGGACCCCTGGACCTGCTGGGGTTGGACCCCGGCACTCCACAAGGAAGAAATGATATAAAAGTGGCTGCTGCCGGAAGCCGGTCCATCCTTACTGCTTGACACAGTCGCTACAGGGAAGAAACATCTGCACAGCATATGTTTCAAGGGACCTGGGATATATGGCATACTGTTCTTAATATGTTTGCTCCCCTTCTTAGCGCTATGTGTTTTAACCAAGGTCACCTCTCCGAGAAAGGTTGTTTCCCCAGGTGGGGATTTTTCCCTGGAGTTAGGGATTAACAGGACTAAGGAAGGGAATAAATCAGTAAAACCCCTTAACTAAATGCCTGGCGGGTAGTTAATCACTTTAACTAGGAACAATCAAGCTTAAACTACATAATCTTTACTTAGGATAATCTCCTTCAGTTACTTCCTTGTAGTTTAACAGAACAATAGAGTAGCAACCTTGGAATGGAGATAACAAACACCCTAACCTTTGGAATAGAATGGATAGGATTAAAATCAACTGATGTAACAGGAGAATAAGAACAGAACCTGGCTGGAGAACCTGGCTAGAGAACCTGGCTAGGCTGCTGATCAACTGAACGCTGTCTCTGTGTCATTTCTTCTTTGCCGACTCTGTCCACACCTTTGGGAACCCCTGGACCTGCTGGGGTTGGACCCCAACAGGCTGCCAGGTGACTCCTGACAAGTGGTGGAAACATCAGTGGGACAGATCTGGATTCAAGCCAGCAAGGTGTCCCACCACCTGCCCTGAGGGCCAGTTGTGTCCCAGCCCCCTCCCACCCCCTCTGGACGGGTGCCAAATGCAGGGCTCATGGCTGGCATGCATTGCTGCAGCAGGTGCAGTGGAGCTGGGATGAGTGGGAGAGGCAGGCAGAAGCAACAGGTGTAATTGAACTGTGAGTTTCAGCCAATCCCACAGGCCACCCCAGGGACCCCACCCATGCACGAATTCATGCATGGGGCCTCTAGTTTTTCATAGTAGCAAAGATCAAGAAACACTTCAAATGTCCATCAATAGGTAAATAAAAAATAAATTAAGTATTTTTATCCAACAGAGTATTATTCAACATGTTTGTCAAAATTCAAACTAATGCATATTTTATTTTATGCAAATTATACTTCTATTAAAGAAAATGGTATGAGCCCAAGCTCTACTGTCTTTCTTCAACATCCTGTTTTCTAATAAGTCTGTGGACTACACCAAGCCAGACTATTTAAGCTGGGACAAGTCAACGATCTTTGTTTTCTCTCTTGATGACCTTCTTTCAGTAAGAGTTTCTGTCAGATATCTTCAATTTATTATCTCCAACTGGCCAGGATAAGAATATAAGCTTCTTTCACACACTTTATTAGGAGGTATAACCCCAATTATGCCTCTAAGATAATTGGTTCTTTTTGTTCTTTGATCCTAATACCATTAATATCACTGTAATAAAGTTAAAAAAAATAATTAAAAATGTAGGGAGTCAAAATGAACACATGGAAACTGAATAACAGTAACAGCAGAAGAGAACAGGCCAACACAAGACAACTAACAATGCAGTGTTTGATTTGTGATAACACAACAAGCTTGAATAGATTTCTAAAAAGTTTTCAAATGTTTTTATATACACTATTTTACCTAAGGAGGTAGAGCAGGGAGGTGTGAATAACTTAATCTGATAGATGAACAAACTAAGTTTTTAGCCAGCCTATGTCAGTGTCCGCAGCAAATAAACAACAGATGCAAGACTGCAACTTATGCATTTCGATCCCCCCAGGTCTCCCAAAAGGATTTATTCTTTATCCCTTGCTATTCATAAAAGCTTAAAGACATTGAGGGCTGAAGTGAGGAACAAAGGATTCTTGGATGAGGTGGAACTCACACTGGGCTTTAAAGGTTTGACTGAAAGGGAAGGACATTCCACTTGGAGGGGAAATCATGAGCGAAGGCCCAGCCCCAAGCATGTCTGGCTGTGACCTACAAGAGACAACAGGTAGGTTGGAACAATAGCAAATGAAAAGACCAGTTGGACTGGAGGGAAGGTTTTGGGGTAGATCAAGTTTCAGATCTAATCAGAGAAGGATGGTAGAAGCCAGATGGAGAAGGTGTCAAATTTAATGCCAAAGGTCAGTGATTACTTAATGAAGCTTTTAAGAGAAAAAAAAAAGTAAAATAACAAAAAAAAGTGTATATTACAAAATATCTTAAATGTTATGGAACATTAATATGAAAATACTAATACATATATAAGACTATAATTTTAGTACAGTAGTGAAAGTGGATAAGCAACAAGTGGCTTAATAAATTAAGTGCACAACTGTTGTTTAAGAAATTCACTCTTGGGGGGCGGAGTGGATAAAGAACTAAAGCACACATTTTTCAATATAAGAAAGGGCCATGCTTGCTGGAAGGCGGAACAAAACCAGTTAATGAAGAATCAAAAATCAAAGCTATGGAGAGAGTACTTCCTAAGGAAATTTTTCTCTTGGAATATGAGAATACAATGGGGTCAAGAACAAGGAAGAAGTCATTAAACTTTGAAATCAAGAGGAATAATATTAAGTATGTGAAAAAGTCAGCATCGGTGGATAAAAATACAGTTAGATTAGGTTGATAACAAAGAAGATAAAATTAGCCTGGTCACCTCAGTTTTTTGAGTATATTCCTGTTCCAGATATTGCTTTAAAAAAGATAAGAGAAAACAGTTGGGATTAGAAAATTCAGGAAAAAATAATAAAGCCATTTGAATTATCACTGGTAAGAAATGGAGTTTGCTGGTTGTTTATAGAAGACAAAAGATATTTTAATAATAAAAATACAGAAATTATGGAAACTTGATTTTGATAAACATAAATTTAGGTAATAATTCTTATATATTTAGGACCTCGCACTGTTAAATTATCATTTTCCCCTCACTTGAATAAAAGAAAATATTATGTCCTCATATGAGGTCAATTTTAGCTTAAAATTAGGAAAAATTCTCTCTGAATACTCCAGATACTCCAGAAATGTAACACAATAGAACATCATAATAACCAACTTTTTAAAATTAGTCAACAAAAGCTAATATTTGTTGAAAGTTTACTAAGGGCAGGGCTGTTCTAAATGTTTTACATATCTACTGTATTATTTAATTTAATCTTCACAATAACCTGTGATGTAGGAACAATTATTAACCCTATTTTACAAAAGGAGGCCCAAGTGGTTTAATTTTTTTTTTTCAAGTGGTTTATTTCTTGCCCAAGAACAGATTAGTAAGTAGAAAAGTCAGAATTTGGACTGGGGCAACCTGATGTGTGAGTCCAAGTTCTTCACCACCATGTTGCATGTTGACTAAAATTATCTATGTAAACTGTACAATGTCAGTCACGGTCTATTTCCTGTTACTGTGTTAAGGTTTAAAGATTTTATTTTAGGTCTACTGTTACGTGGACAGCCTGTGACCACTGCCACCTCCTAGGCGTTATATCGAGCCGAACCTCATGCTCAAGTGTAAAGTCCATGGGGTGGAGTTATCTTATGTGCAATTAAATCTGGATTTTAAGGACACGGGAAATCATTGAGGAATATTATTCTGAAGAGCAACACAATCGGGTTTACTTGTTAGATATCGCTCTGATAGTACGGAAGAGGTCTAGACTGTGAATACCTTCGGGGCAGGAGATAAGATTAAGGGCTATTGTAAAAGCCCAGACAAGAGACTATGAATGTTGAAATGAGGCAGAGCAATGGGATGGAAAAGGGATGATCTGAGTATCTCTGAGGTTGCTTCAATGACATTTAAGGTTTGCCTGCACAGTGGTGGAGAAGGAGCTGCAGAAACTTAAGATGACTCCAACATTTTTGTCTGGAGGGGGAAGGGGGGACACTTGATGCACAGGAAGCAGACACTGTGTCTCTGCTTTCCCAGCCCTCACTAATCTTCATCTTCTTTAAAGTACAATTTCCTGTGAAGACGCCCCAAATATATGAAGGAAAGCAGGGCAAAAGTTGTGTTGTAAAGTTATTCTGCCCTGAGATATGGGAGCAAGAGGAAGATTAAAACAAAGGATACTAGTGAGGAATCTTTTTCAGGAGGAAACTCAAGTCAGTTGGAAGTGAAACTGCAGGGGTGAGGATTGGGGCATGATGAAGAATGAATAGCTCTGCTTATATTTCATTAAAAATTTTTGAGTGAGTGGGTCAACGTGTAGGTTAGAGTTAAGGGTACTGGCAGATGCAGGGATGCTGAACAGACTTATAGTTCCTTTTAAGTCACACTTTGACAGGCATCTCCACATAACACACCCATGTCCGCAGGCCAGACCAAAGAGCCTTCCGATGCCAAACAGAAGCCACACGTGGTTTTGAAATGCAGAAACCAAACTGAAACGCGTGGTTTTCCTCTGGACAGGATGCAAAGGTGATTTCTTTTCCCGGGTTCTTGTCCAGGTGCATTTGAAGAAGGAAGCCACGGACATAAGGTGGTAGATGGAAATGTATTGGAAAACAAGCACAGACTCCCATGTAGAGAGGGGGTCTCAAGGGTGTAAGCCCCTTCTTCCTAAGGTTTAGAAAGGCTGCAGTTCTTTGCCTTTTGATATTCCCTTCTGATTGGTCACTATAGCAGCTTCAAAGCTCAAACCCCACGTGCCCCCCCCCCCCCCCCCCGCTTTGTCTCCCTCTTCTGTGGCAGAATTCTCTATCCCCTGTGAAAATCTGTTTTCCTTTTTCTCCCTTTTGTTTCTCTACTCCCTGTGGCTTTCCCCTTCTTCTGTGAACGGGTACCTTCCTCTCCCCTTATCCTGTGGCATCTCTTTTCTCTCTCTGTGAATGTGTGCCTTTTGGTAGCTCCCATCCCTCAACTTTGCAGTCCTCTCCCCATGGACCCTCTTTATTTTTAAAACTCCCTAAACCTGCCTATTTTATCCCTAAAATATCCTTTCAGTTTTAATAATTTTAGATGATTCACCGTCTGTTCTGTTACTATAGTACTATATGAAATATTCCATTACTGCAGATATTTTGACGTCAACTTCAATGCGCTCTCTTTTTTGATTAAAGAAGGCTTCCCCTGGGTTTCTGCATAATATTAAAGCTGATCTTTGTTACCCTCTTCTAGCTCTGAGATGCTTGGGTGTTAATTGAATTAGATCTTTGGGATCTTTATCAGATTCAAACTTACACTTAATGGTTTTTAGACATTAACAAAACTGATTCTTTAAAAGAAACCCAGTTCTCCTAATTCTGCCATGCACATTGCTACCTTATAAACAGCACTTTTGTACCTATGGTAATGAAGTCAGCAGATAGGAAAGAAGTTATTCCTCCACCCTTCTAAAATTTGAAAACATGCTAATAAGGGACTGAATCTATTACTTCGAATAGGATCCCCAGCCCACCTAGCTTTTGCCATGTCTAGAGTGATAACTTTGTGTTTTATTTCACAAGAATTCTCAGGCTCTACAATGTAGGAGTGGTAGATTCATTTTACCGTTATACTTAGGAAAAGGATAGTAAAGTGTGCATAACATTGTTAATTAGATTCACTGGAGACATTTTTCAATAATAACCAGTTAAAAAAAAATAGAGACCATTCTATCTGAGAGATAACCAAAGCACTGAAAAGCCGTTTTCATTGTACAGATTATGCAATACTCAGAGAAACAGTAAACAATTACTATTTATTACAAACCAACACTTTAGAATGATTGAAAAATCACGCCTTTTCTATTTTTCAAACAATTAAAACACATTCAATATCATTACACAGTGATGCAGAGTGACTGAAATGATGGGCTGCTCAGGCAAGGTATGAGAGGAAGTGGTAGAACTACAGCAATCTTCTCTGTTAGAGATAATTTTCTGCAAAAAGGTCCATGTGGAGCATTCTCTGAATCACTCTCACTTTACCCACTGATAAGGCTAAAAGGCTAATTCCAATGTATCCCTGATGTGTTTTTTTTTGGGGGGGGGGAGGGGGGGAGCTAGCAATCTGAATTAATAAATATAATTATATTTATTATAATTATATTTATATTTATTTATATTATATTTATTATAATTATATTTATTATATTTATCACATATAATCTTGTGTGGTAAAGGCATTAGGGTTAATTTTGCTGTATATATAAGAACTCAAAGTATTTAAGATTTAAATCCTATTATAAATGCTGACAGATCTAAGAGCCAATGTGTTACAAAACCTTCTGCCACTTGAATTAATAAAACTAAAATATTAACATGGGTTTTAACAACCATTTCCTAGCATTCAAACTGTACTTTAAATACAATGATTGCAGCAAACAAGTGTTTCATTTTAATTTGGGCAAGTTTGGCTTACTCTTCATTCATGGGATTTTGTTCTTCTACAGTAATAAATAATACATAAAATTTGAAAAAAAAAAAAAAAAAAAAAAAAAAAAACTTGAGTGAAGCTTGATTGGCCAATCAACATAGCCTCTGGTAATCTTGTTAACAATAGGTAAATATTTCCACAGTTTATTTGACTGTTATGGACTTGTTTCTATAACAATAAGTACAATAATCTTTCTAGAAAGGGTGTTGATTAGATTCACTGGAGACATTTTTCAATAATAACCAGTTAAAAAAAATAGAGACCATTCTATCTGAGAGATAACCAAAGCACTGAAAAGCCGTTTTCATTGTACAGATTATGCAATACTCAGAGAAACAGTAAACAATTACTATTTATTACAAACCAACACTTTAGAATAATTGAAAGATCATCCCTTTTCTATTTTTCAAACAATTAAAACACATTCAATATCATTACACAGTGATGCAGAGTGACTGAAATGATGGGCTGCTCAGGCAAGGTATGAGGGGAAGTGGTAGAACTACAGCAATCTTCTCTGTTAGAGATAATTTTCTGCAAAAAGGTCCATGTGGAGCATTCTCTGAATCACTCTCACTTTACCCACTGATAAGGCTAAAAGGCTAATTCCAATGTATCCCTGATGTGGTTTTTTGGGGGGGGAGGGGGGGAGCTAGCAATCTGAATCTGTGCCAGTGACCTAATGTACATTCTTGATAACCTATAATTAAGTCACTGCCCCTTTCTCCCCTATCTGGTCTTGCAAGACCTGTTACCTAAATGCTCACATTTTACAGAGGCCATAGACCATGAACAATACACAACCCCCGGAGGGGTTATCAGGCCCTTAGAGATGGCCTCAAGGCCCCCATGCAAAGCCCATGAAAGGTCCAGAAGCTCCATCCATATTCGAGGGACAGAGAAACCAAAGGGGATAAAAGAAGAGCTTCCACCATGTTGGTTTGCTCAGACTTTGGAGGCAACTTTTCTGAGACCGCTGGCGTAATAAAGCTGTGTAACTCCATTTCTCTAAGCGTCGCTTGGGTTTCTTCAGTCTTCTACAACACCACCACTAAGATAGTTAGCCTATTTTATTTTCACAAATAATACAAAATTAATAACACAGAGAAAGTTCACAATGTAAACCAAAGGTTAAACTATTGGTATCTATAAGCACACTGATATCTATCTGCAGGGGTGGGCAAACCTTTTGACTCGAGGGCCACAATGGGTTCTTGAACTGGACCGGAGGGCCGGAACAAAAGCATGGATGGAGTGTTTGTGTGAACTAATATAAATTCAAAGTAAATATCATTACATAAAAGGGTACGGTCTTTTTTTCTTTTTAGTTTTATTCATTTCAAACTGGCCGGATCCGGCCCACGGCTGGAACTGTTCTATTTTACTAACAATTCAGAACTGGAGTTTTGAGCAGTCTTTTGTCTTTTAAATGAAGCAATAACCTCATCCTTTCTTGTTGATTTACTCTACAGTTTTTAAACATGGATAGCATCAACAATGATGGTATTAATGTGCACTAGAAGAAACATCGAGCTAAGACTTTAGAGAGAATCTTGTCCATTTCTTTCATTTTAATGGTGATAAAATAAAAGCTTATGGAATTTAAGAGTTGAGGTAGTTATTGTCAGATCTGGGACCAGAGCTCTGATTTTCTGACTTATTTTCACTGGTAATAATTTTTTATCTATAAAGGATAGAACAAGCTATGAGATTTTTAAAGGGAACAAAAAGTATTTGAACTGAAAGATAAAAATGAGAATTGTTTTCTATTAAGTAAATAAAAACACATATTTATTAGCGTCACCAAATACTTCTATTATATCTCTTTCTTTTATTCATGAATAATCTTAGGATGTGAAGGCATTTACTTTGGGGTAAAATAGTCCTTTGATCACAGACACTTTATCCCTCTCCTTCTAATTCACCCTCTCATGTCCCTGATGCAAGTGAAAATAACATTTGTACTCTTGAATGAGTTGAGAAGGGGAAATGCATATCATTGCTGGAAACTAGGAAGAGACAACTGCAATGCCATAAGTGTCTTTTTTAGATACAGTCCAGCAGGAGCAGATTAAAGAAAAGTCGAATTTTGCAGAATTGCAGGCTCAAGGATGATCGTTATAGTTCAGAAATAAATGCAAGATGTGCCCATCAAACATCGTAATCTCAATGGGACACCGCGGCAAGGGCTGGAGGAAGAATATGTTTGGTAGCAGTAGTAGGACACTGAAGATTTCATCAATATTTCTGAGTTGTCCACCAGATGGCAAAATCTGTGCCCAGCTTACAGCAGGTGCAGATGGCCATGCCAGACAAAGAATAGGAATACTGCTCCCCATGAAGGCAACTGAATTCAGGAAATAATTCCTCACTTCCTAGGATTCAGTCCCGGCTGCCGAACCTACATAGTCCCTGCCTTGATTAGCTTTTATTTTCTGTAGGCCACTGGACCCTAAACTTCAAAATTACTGAAACCATTGTTGCATAATATAGCTATATTAAGTTTCATCCCAAAAGAGAAATCTTAGCCCTAGTCAGTTTGGCTCAGTGGCTAGAGCGTTGGCCTGCAGACTAAAGAGTCCCAGGTTCGATTCTGGTCAAGGACATGTACTGTGGTTGCTGGCTCCTTCCTGGCCCAGGCCATGTAGGAGGCATGTAGGAGGCAACCAATTGATGTGTCTCTCTCATATCAATGTTTCTCTCTGTCTTTCCCTCTCTCTTCTGCTCTCTTTAAAAATCAATAGAAATATATCCTTGGGTGAGAATTAATAATAACAATAATAATAATAGAAAAAATGTTCTCTGTTATGAGAAATAAAAGGAAACTCCTTACATGATAAAATCTGTCCCAAATTAAATTTATGTCAGTATAGTTATATCACTATGAATACTGATATAAATATAGTTTAGTGATGAAATGTTATAAATGTTTATATCAAAAGCTAGGAAAAAGATATAAATTTTTACTATTGATTTTTTTTTTCCAGAAAAATCTGCCAATGTAACTAGGAGAAAATATTGATTAGAAGTAAGTAGAGGAAACATTGATTAAAGGTAAGTATTGTAAAAGAGTATATATGTTTACCATAATTATTTACAGACAAAATTATATACCTAGAAAAGCTGAAAGAATCAACTAAGAAGGGTAACATTAATAGATTATATCTGTAGTAAAGCTATATCTATACATTTCATTGTATGAGATCATTCATCTAGAAAGTTAAATACTTCCAAGCATATATACTTTGCAATTATACAGCAATGTGAGCATAAAGGCTAGAAGACTGCAACCCTGTTTGTAAAAGGGCCATTTAATAAGTGTTTTCAGCTTTGTGAGCCATATGGCCTTCGTTGCAATTAAGCAACTCTCTTGCAATAGCATGAAAATAGCTATAAACAGTACATGAAGAAATGGGCATGGATATTCCAATAAAACTTTACTTAATCAACACCAAACTTCAATTTTCATGTAATTTTTAAGTCATGAACTATTCTTTATTTTCCAACTATTTTAAACAAAAGAGTCGATAGAAGGCCATAGTTTGCTAACCCTTGATATAAGCTACAAGTGGTCTGTCAGTGATGTCATCACAAATCAATTGGCTAGGTATTATGCAAATCAAAGTGGCACTCTCAAAGCCCATGTCATGTCATGAAGAATTTCATGAACTTCATGGAAGAAAGAATTTTTGACTACCAGGTATTTAAATGAGACAAAAATTTTGAATATGAAGATTAGAAAGGACACAGAGAAGACACAGGGGTCCCACTAAGAAGGAATATAGACAAAACCAACTTACATCTTCTTAGAAATAGGGTGACCATATATCACAGTTTGTCAGGGACAGTCCTGTTTCATTCCTGCTGTCTACAGAAATTATTAACAAACTACACTGTGGTTTAGAACAGATCATACACTTCATAGTCACTCTGTCTACAACTAGGTTTCCCAGTCTTCTGAGACCGGGAAATAGGCAGTATAAATCTGAACACTTCTCTGGCACATCCTAACTGCCTGGCAATTTCTGGATCATGACAGTGGCTCAATCCAGGGGACACAGAAAAGGAAGAAAACATCCTAGCTGGTAATGCTGGGTTGATAAAGATACTACAATTGGTCCCTGACTGGCATGCTTCATGCCTTAGATATTTCACTTTTTACATCAATCATCTCATCACAATCTTATCATAAATTTATCATGATATTCAAACCAATCCATGATCTTTCATATGAGCCTCATCAAGATTTTGATGTTCCATTGTCATCTTCTCATACATATCACCCACACAAAATGTAGCAAGGCATAATTGCATTTTTATTTATTAATGCCATGAAGACATGCTCATGCTGAAAGTGTATTAAAATCCCAACTGATCCTAGATACTTATACAAGACTTAATCATTGTTAAGTACAACAATGAGTCAAACAATTAAAAGCTCTTTTTGAGGGTGATTGCTTCCTAAGATCATTTTTTTTTTTTTTTTTTTTAAATATATTTTATTGATTTCTTACAGAGAGGAAGGGAGAGAGATAGAGAGTTAGAAACATCGATGAGAGAGAAACATCGATCAGCTGCCTTCTGCACATCTCCTACTGGGGATATGCCCGCAACCCAGGTACATGCCCTTGACCAGAATCGAACCTGGGACCTTTCAGTCCGCAGGCCGACGCCCTATCCACTGAGCCAAACCGGTTTCGGCAAGATCATTTTATTCCAGTACAAAATTAATTTTTGGCAAGTAGAAACAAACAGTTAATTAAAATAATAATTTTCTTGCACTCAAAAATCTTTTAACACATTGTGACAAAATATACTTAAATAATCATGATTCTTAAACCATTTCTTCAAATAACAAAAGGCCTTTGTTAGAAGACTTTTTTTATTATTATTAATTCAGTTAGTAATTATATTTTCTTCCAAATGAAAATCTTGTGGCTAAAGGACAAATGGAGGCTGACACACATTTAAATAATTAAAAATTATGAACCAAGCTAACGAACTCTGAAATACTGTATGATCGACCTTCTTACTTTGACAAATTAATTTTATAAAACCCTGGAAGGCCATGTTTACATTTAGGCTTCTCGAACTAGTTGAATTCTGCACTGGAATGTGGGTGAGCTGGGAGAGCCAGCTCAGGGACCCCTCCCCCCAGCTGTTGGCCTGCCCCCTTCTCTTCCAGCCTGGCTCCACTTCTCATTGTGAGGTTGTTTTGTTTTGTTGTTTTTCTGCACACACATTTGGTACCTCAGCCCCTGTGTCCAAGATCCACTCATGCAGTTCCTTTGGCAATGTGCAAATAGAAAAAATAACGTTTAATGGAATATTACCAGGAAAAAATTATAAAGTCCACCTTCACCTCTGCTTCCACCCACCTCTGATTTCTCTAAGCCCATATGCAGTAAGGGGGAGATGACACTAATGTATAAATATTGCAGGGAGATAAACTATTAGCTTTTACTTTTGAGTTTTAATATAATTTCATTTCATGTTCCTAATGCAGGCCATCTTTTCCTACATAGAAATAATATGTCAATAGACATCAGTATTTTACCAATGATATTCATCATCATTATCAAAAAGTATATATAATTATAATGTACTTTAAAATCAATATGACACAAAATTACAATTTTGAAGATTAAAGATCTTATTTGCTTTCATAGGCATTGTGACTCTTCTTTTATGAATCCTAAAGCAAGATCTTCCACCAACATAAACAAACCACTTTTTCTCAAAAAATCTTACCGTTACTATGTTTAAACAAAATATAGATCATATTAAATTTGAATTCTAAAGATAGTAGACATGTGAAGTAGCTGTTGGAAAAATCCAAACCACAGTATTTAAAAATTTAACATGTTTATTAAAGTCTCTTACATTTTTTCCTAATTGGGTTCCCTTTGAAATAAACTTGTTTGTAACTCTCATCAATATTTAAAGCACCCTGAATAATCTGCATTAATAAGTTATAGAGCAAAAAGTGATAAAATCAGGAAAAGAAGTGGGATTTTTTTCCCATCTCCTGACAACATCTGAAAGTGGTCTGGAATTGATGTTAAAAGTATTTGTGCCCTGTTGATTGGAGCATCATCTCATACAACAAAAGGTGACAGGTTTGATTCCCAGTCAAGGCACATATTCATGTCGTGGGTTTGATCTTTGTAACGTCAATTTTTCTTTCTCTTTCCTCCTTCCTTTCTCTAAAAATTCAATAATAAAAAAATAGTATTTGTGACTTTTGTTAGCAAAATTTCCAATAGGAATTTTAGAAGTCCTTAATGTATACCCTGTAGCATGTTTACTTAGAGTAGAAATCTGAAATATATTATTCTGAGGCCTGCTTTGTGTTTTCTATGACCTATTATCTCTTATATAAAAGGCCCGTGGCTGTCATGCCATAACGCCATCATGACCAAATGAGCAGTGGCTCTCGCAGCGGACTGGGTGGGGCACGAGCTACTAGCAGGGAGAGCTACAAGCAGTGGAGGGCGGGGCCCAAGCTACAAGCAGCGATGGGTGGGGCGCCTAGCTGAGGCAAGCAAAAGCAAGCTACTCGTGCATGATTTCGTGTACACTGGGTCTCTAGTAAAATTATAAAATAAATATTTTTTTAAAATATATTTTATTGATTTTTTTACAGAGAGGAAGGGAGAGGGATAGAGAGTTAGAAACATCAATGAGAGAGAAACATCGATCAGCTGCCTCTAGCACACTCCCTACTGGGGATGTGCCCGCAACCAAGGTACATGGCCTTGACCAGAATCAAACCTGGGACCCTTGAGTCCACAGGCTGATACACTATCCACTGAGCCAAACCAGTTAGGGCTAAAATAAATATTTTTTAAAGAGAATCAACAACAAAACCAAACATAAAATTTAATCCCTTTGAAAGTGCTCTGAGCTGAGAAGTGGTGAGCCTGGTTTGTGGCATGGTGATCAGACACCTCAAAACCTCTAGTACCAACCTCTAGTGTAGTTGTGACAGCACAATAGCTGTCAATGGGATTAAACTTGAGTTAATGTTTCTGTATCAGATCATCAGCTACCTCATCAGCCTTCAAAGTAGCCACACTGATGGTCCAGAAAGGATGGAGACAAATAAACACCAAGTTCTGAAATGGATAAGGGTTCTACGGCTGGCAACCATGGCCCGAAATTTCCTAATCACAACAGAATAAAAATAAACAGAAATAAAATCTATGGCTGGGAACTGAAGCTAGATCATCTCATTTAAGGCTTAGCAGTTGAGTGAGACAGTTAAGTGAGGCAGTTGAGTGAGGCATCTAGAGAAGAGGGAAGAAGAAGACACTGACGTCTGCCTTTATAATGTGGCCCCCCGTCAGCCCTGAGGTGAGGAAAAGGGGGTACCTGTATCTTTATCTGTATCTGCACTGCCACCTCAATGCTTACTTCTGCCCTTCTTTCCTTAAACTGTCAGGCTCACCACACAGCTCAATAGAATCAGGTATAGAGACAAGGAAGTGTTATTTCTACTCAACCAATCCTGACCGGAACTGAGTCCATTTGAACTGAGAAAGCAATTACTTCACAGGCGTCCCTGTGAAGAAGGGGATTCTTCATCACGCCTGTGCCTCTTCAAGGCCTCATATTGCCATTACACGGCATGTGAGTGCAAGGGAATGCTTAGAAGTTGGCTCTCGGGAATGTGCAAGAGGATTCTGGCACCACTAAAGAAGTGAGAACTTCTGATAGGAAGCTGCATAAAGGAGTTTAGGGAAGGAAGTATGTGACATTCTATGTAATGTCCTATAGTTCCCTATTTTCTTGTATTTGCTTGTCTTACCTTGGTGCCTGAAATAAGCAACTTAAAAAAAGTTATCTCTTTTTCTTTCACTGGCAAAAGTCTTAAAACCTAAAATTACTTTTCATTTTTCTCTTTTCTTATTTAATCCTCAGTCTGAACCCCTGTTTCTATTTTTATTTGTTTATACTCAGCTCACTCTTAAAGGTCTAATTTAACTGCCATATCCTCTTAAAATGATTTTCTCTGGGCTCTGAGCTCCTCATGCACAGAAATGGTGAATGTTGGCTTATTCTGACTCTCAGGCATAACACAGTGCCTGGTACAAGACAGGTATTCACATACCTGCCCCGTTACTTTCTCATCTTCATTTTTATGTTTATAATATTTCAAACTGCAGTACTGTCTGCTCATGCACATCTCCATGCCAAACTCCATGAGGTAAAACACACGCCTCTGTGCATGTCTTAGTCGCTACAGTGGACACTTCTTGGTAGGTGTGGGGCACTCCATGTATATGGTATGTGGGAGTGCTGCATTGGAATTTATGTTCCTTCTCAAGACATTAAAGAAGTAGCCTAGGCCCAGTAAGTGAAAAAAAAAAACACATATGGAAGGACAGGGCACAAGATGATGTGGATAGACTAATGAGCATGCACATTTTGTTCTGTTAGGTAGGAGGAATAGAGTCATGAGTTAATAAGTGACCATGCGTGTCATTCATGGGCATAGCGTAGACTTGTATACCTCATCAAATGAGGAGAGGAGAATACTAAGAAACAGGGAGTCTCCATAACATTATTTTTGTTTTCTTGGATGCTTTGTCAGAGGCCTGAGAAAATTGAACACTACATAAAATATGTATTGAGTAGCATGTGCACTGAAACTCTACTTCATACAATTTACACACACACACACACACACAAACACACACCATCTATTTCATACACCTGCTATATGCCCCTTGGATTCACACCAGAGGTAAACGGAGTTACTGCTATGAAAGACACTGAAAACTGCCCACCAGTGTTCTAGTCTTGCCTCTGATTCTAATTTAATGTGTAGCTCTAGGAAATTAACTTAACCTCACAGCCACAGTTGTTATTCTTTAAATGATGACATAGATAAATGCTAGAGATCTGTGATTCTAAACATGCCCATGCATATAGAAACACATGAGACTTAAATCTCTCTATAGATCCCACATATCAAAAGAATGGATTTCTTTTTCTTGGTGGTTCAAACCATTCTATCAAATCATTCCCCATAGTTTTCACAGCCTCTGACACAGCAGAGTTACCTCTTTACAGGAAAATGCTGAGTGAGATAGAAACATCCTGATGCACCCCCACCACCTGCCACTTCCTGTACCCCCCCCCCCACACACACACACATCTCTTTCCGAGGAGAGAATGAGGATTTTAAAAACAATTTTACAAAATATTTTACAATTTCATTTAAAACTGATCTAAATGGCAATTGCAACTTTTAAATGCAGGACTCTTTTATTGATTTCTTCCTATTAATTTGATAACAATAAAAAGAGGATTTAAGGGAAGGCATGAGGAAGAAGCAGAAAAAAAGCAGGGCTGTTGCATGCAATTTCTAGCTCCTGAGTCATTCCACTCTTTAGCACAGCTAAAGTCACATGATCAAAAATAATTTAAAATGTGAACACCTTATACAATATCGACTATTTTTAATGGCCACAGTCCTATCCTCACAAAGCCACGAAGATCAGAGGAAAATCCATTTCTCAGCAATTAATTTGTTTTCAGTCTACTCCTTACATCCATACCGGAGGGAGAGGGAAGGTCTGTATTATCATTCCAAGTCTATTAAACACATTACATAAATCTTCCATTGATGTGGAAGAAAGACTTACATATTTTTTTTTCTATAAAGGAAAATAACAAACAAAAACAAATAAGCCATAGCATCATTACCGGCAGGAAATGTTCAGAAGGCCCTTAGGCTCAGGATTTTGGCATGCCTCTGAGGCTGCTATCAGAAGGCTCCGCTCCGGGCTTCAGCAAAGCCACTGCCATGTTAATCTGCTTCATTACATCTCTGCAATTTGTTCACCGCATTAAGGAGCAGTATTTCCCTATTTCAAAGTGAAGGAAGGAGGCAGACCCATCTTTCACTCTGAAAGCTTTACCTTCAAAAGGCACACACGTATGGCACAGATGGACACTAAAGGCCAGAAAACGGAAGGATCATTAAAATACAGCATGCTAGCGTTGGAGTTCATTTCAGTCTAGGAAGATTTAAAAACCCAGCACAGCTAGAATTAGAGCTTTTAAATCCTTTAGATCTGAATCTAAGTTTACAAAGCACACATCTTGCTTTCAATGTTTTCATTAACATAGATAACAATTCTTTGATAGGTCAAAGATAAAATCATCTTGGCTTACCTGAAATAAAGGTAATTGTAAATCATAGCACAGAATCCATATGTGTGTTGAAGAGTCTCTAATGCAGTTCTTCAGAATTTTGACTAAAGCAGAAAGCAAAATCTTATATGTGTTCCATCATCACTAAAAAATAAAAAACAAGAAAGGATGACCGCAGCATCCTCTCTGTTTCTGCCTTAGCGTTCCGTTCTGACACTCTCTCGATGGTATCCACTGTCTGTTAGAAAGCAGCATGCTAAATTGAAATGAATAAATATATAAATAAATATAAGGCAGCGTCTTACATGACAGCGCCATCTCCTGGCCAAAAGTGGAACCATATTCAAGATCATTTGGCAATGGCACATCTCTCAGGTTTAAGTGGTGTATAGCTCATAATTCCACTGTATTTGAGATAAACTACCTTAAAATTAATTGTAAATTAAACATTTAAGAAGCATTAGAGTGTTAATTTTTAAAATATGTAATCCTACTTTTAGGATTTTGGTTTTTTTTTTATTTAGTTAAATTTATTTACCTTATATTTAAATGGAAGCTTTTCATACATCATTAAAAACTTCATGCTTCAAATGTAGTCCTGGCTGGTGTGACTCAGTTGGTTGAGCATCACCTCACCTGGTCATATAGGAGGCAACCCATCAAAATTTCTCTCTCACATTGATGTTTCTCTCTCTCCCTTCCTTTCTCTCTAAAATCAATTACAACAAGCTTTAAAAAAAATAGCTTCATTCTTACCTTAAGACTTATTTAACTTTCTTTACAACCTGAATGAGTATCATGTAACTACTATAAAGTAATTCTGTATGTCAAATTTGTCTTTACTGGGTACCTCTTTGAGGAGAAGTTGTATAAGTTCTTGTTTCTAGAGAAATTCTGAATTATGCTGTTATTGTTTTTATTTGGGGGGATGTTGAAGGGTTAAAGTCAATACAGGACAATGAAATTTCTAAAAAAAAAAAATAATAGAAAATCTTTAATCAGTCCCAGCTTTTAATGACTTCAAAGCATACAGATATCAAATTACACCCTATGTGAAATTTGATAATTGTTGTATTATATAGCAGGTAGTTATACCCTATTGGGGGGATTAGAGAAAACTTAAGTTATAATGAGAATGCATTTGGTAAATAACGCTAGTTAACTGAGAATATATACTATGTACTCAATAATATATTTTTAAATTACTTTTTTATGGTAAATTGTGAAGCCCTGGTTCATTTTTAATTTTTGAAATAAAAAGATAGAGTCTTTCACTTTTTTTACAATACCGTTTAAATTTGGGGACAGGTATGTAACCTAAAATTCTCCCGAGTATTTTGATATTCCAAAGCCTTACAGTAACGCTGTAACTCTGTCCGTGGTTCTGAAAACCAACTCCAGTACTCAAAGAGTCTAAGTCTTAAACTGGTCTGAAATATTGTCTTGTAATTTTTATATAAATCCCATTTTAAAAGGTTTTATATCATCCAGAATAAGTGATAGTACCTAAGATACAAAAATCTAGGTACTATTTAGGCAATATTTTTTTCCACGGAATATGTAGTATACATGTTGATCAGAAGCCATAATGCTGATGAATCTATTTAGTAAAAATATGATTATCAGTCACACTTTCTTTGGATTTTTATGGAGCATTTAAATGTATCCTTTCTAAGGTATATTGTTCCAGCACTAGTGCTCTCATTGACTAGATGAGGATACCTAAGCCCACTCTTCAGGAACCGGTCCAGAGTTCATTCAGGAGAACAAACTTGGTTCTCTAAATTTTACCTTACTCCTATTTTTACTATGCCATTGAGATACATTTGTATAGTTTTTAAAATACATTATTAACATTGCACAAATAAATATAGTGACTAGCAGGTCAAACAAGTATATCATCTCCTAACTTTTCTGCAAAAACATTGGATCCTGATATAAACTCTCAGGACACATAAATTATGATAACTTTTCTCACATTTTACAGCAAAGCATTCTTAATGGCCAAGAAGGTTGAAAACAGAAAATCAGAGCCTGAGATGCCAAAACATGAAATACCACTGAAGCCTTACTTAATCATTAAAACCATGAAAATTGTATAATAATTTATGTGATATTTAAATACTTTCTTGTAATATTATTGGTCCTATTATTCTGAGAGTAAAATGTACCCTTTAGGAAGATGTGTCTAATTTATCGTGGGAATTTATGTATCTTCAAGCATGCCACCACATGCTCCTATGAACACAATCAGCCTCTTTGAAGACCGTGAGATTATGTGACATAAAATCAATTCACCTCTGCAAATAGGTAATTACCTAAAATGTTTAATATATATTCATTTCTAGCATATAACTTCAATTTTGACTAATCATAAAACAAAAAGTTCAATGTTAATAAGTGGTGTATTTTAAAAAGTTATAAAATATATTTGCATTTGGATTTTTAATATGTTCTTATCAAATTTACTGTGGTTTAATTATAAACATTGTCACAATCTTTTTCTCCTCCCTATATTCATGTATTTTGCACTGTGACTGAGGGGATGTTGAAGGGTTAAAGTCAATACAGGACAATGATGGAATACAGGACAATTAAGAGACGGAAGCTATTTTTTTTTTAATCTTTAATCTGGGCTGACCTCATGACTTACTGATAGAATTTAGTAAAAGTGCTATTATTCCAGTTTTAAGTCTAGGACTCAACATTTCTTGATGCTTTTGCTTTCACTCTTGGAACCCTCTCTGGTCACCAAATGAGAAAAGTGAATTCAAAATAAAATTTTAAAGTGGTGGAGCCTGAAAGATGCTAATAGCTTTTTTTTAAAAATATATTTTATTGATTTCTTACAGAGAGGAAGGGAGAGAGATAGAGAGTTAGAAACATCAATGAGAGAGAAACATCGATCAGCTGCCTCCTGCACACCCCCTGGGGATGTGCCCGCAACCCAGGTACATGCCCTTGACCGGAATCGAACCTGGGACCTTTTAGTCTGCAGGCCAACGCTCTATCCACTGAGCCAAACCGGTTTCGGCAGATGCTAATAGCTTTGAGGATGGAGTAGTAAGCGAAAGGTGAGGTCTGGAGATGTCTCTGAGTGTCTCCAGGTTCACCTTACAGTGAAGAATAAGTACTCTAGTTTCTGGAGATAAGAGGTGGCACTGCACATTTTTTCCCTTGATCCATGCTCATCACAATCTACGAGTTACTCAGGAGTTGATGGAAACACTTAGAAATGAAATGCCACAGAATTAACAACTTTGACATCTGGGCACCAAATAGTATTCCTCCAGCATCCAGCATCATTGGATGAGGCGTATAAACACGGTGAAGAGCCAGCTTGTTCTCCTCTTGGATTTGGCTGTGGTGGGCATCTCCTTGTTCTAAAAATCAACTGGAAATAGAGTTCTCTGGTTGGACAAACATTGTTTTAGTCATGTAGCCAGTCACCGAGATGCTCAAGTAGAGAGGAGGTTGAAATCAGAGTAATCATTTAAATGTGTTTTTTGGAGAAATGACACATCACCACCAGAATGATATTATCAGAGATAAATAACATAAGATCAGTGGTGGGGGGAGTGATATACAAGGCCCATGAGCAGGTGATGTTCTGAACAGCTGTGCATGTGTAATGTCAAAACTGTTCCTGTGATCAGCTAGGGGCACTTGGTGACTCAGGCTGAGCTCAAGATGATCCCAAAGGAAAGTGCTCTGGTTTCAGTGGCGATTTCATTGGTTAGTTGATCTTACTATTTCAGCAGGACCAGTTACCTGGAAAAACTTAAATGAGATAGAGATTTTTTTTCATGGGGGTGTAAGTATCTGGCTGGCACACATTATACTTCTAAACCAGCTTTCAGGGCATAAGCCAACAGGATCTTTGAGTGAGGAAGGCTTCCGCTCTAATAACAGATTATATGAAATTCATTGCTTTCTTGACATTAGTAATTGTAACAAAGAGTGGAGAAACCAGCAGTCACCCATCATTGGTAACTAGAAAACCTTAGAAATGACAAAATACATTGATAGAACCAGGATCTCCCAAAGTTAGCCTTGCATATCTGCTTGATATACACAAGAGGATCCCATTGGATTGACAGGGTGGCTTGAAATTCCCATTTTGATCTTTACTGTTTCACCAGTAGAAGGCCTAGAAGAAAATGTCTGCATATTTGGAGATTTTAACCCATTTCCTTCCTGGATTAAAGAGAGAATAAGGTCTAAGTAAAGAGAAAAAGTTTCATATGTGTTTATAGAACAAGAAGGGTCAAAATTGTCATAGAGAGCACAGAAAACCATTTTTATTACAGAAAATGAATTCGCATTTATCATCAACAGAGTGAATAGATGAGGGTAGTGAGTCAGAAATAAAAGATATGAATGTTGAGATACAAACTGAACCCATAGATGAGGAAGCTAAAGCTGTCAGAGGGCATAGAATATTCAGCAGTGATTTTTTATGCTCCTCAGAATTGTTAGGCAGAGTTGTTGGGTGAGTGGACCAAAAGAGGAACAAACATTTGCATATGAGAGAGCTGAATGATGATGTGTAGAGTTTGAACAATTATGAAGATAGGTGGTATGATTCGGTGTAAATATGAATGGTGCAGAGGCACTTTCAATAGTTTTACAAGTAGCTGAGGTGAAGAGGAAGGTCTCAAATATCTAAGTTCCACCTGCTTGTACCATAATGCTTCTGCTCAATATAAGAGAGAACTGAAAGATAGGTATGTGACTGTGGAAAACCCTTTGAGTTTCACCATAGTATGTACACCTGTCAAAAGTGTTGTCAAATGGATTTTTGGATGGAGGATTTTAGTACTGATATAGAAATATCTGACTCCTATGATCCACTTGGGTTCTTAAAGAACAAGATGCAGGGCAAATATCTATATACTCCCTTGTTTTATAAATCTGGAAGCTGATTTAAACCTCAGATTGATACCTCAGAAAAGGTAGATGACTTAACAAATATATTACTTCAAGAGAGAGAACTAGAAATCCTACCACCTTATCCTCTAACCAATTTTCTTTCTACTACACGAAATAGGCTCTGACAATGGAAAGGAGGTACAACTCCTGACGGGGATTATAGTAAAAGTAGCCTCATTGCTTTGTTCTGCTCTCTGTGAAGCATTCCGTGTATTTTCAAAAGACAGTGCAACAGGAAGAATTGAATTAAGAAAGTCAGTCTCTGACATTTCATTTTCTTTAACATACAGCATACAAACCATTTCATTTTCTTTAACATACAACCAGGCCACTATTGTCAGAGTCTTTGCAGTTGATAGATAGGACTATGTGACTTCTAACCAAAACTATGTAAGCAAAACTGATGTTCACCTCTTGCAGGTCCTTTAATCTTCTCACGTGACCCTTGATGCTCCCCTTTATTCCTTCTATCCTGGCCAGGTCCAGAGGACCAAGTAGAACATGCTGAAGAACCAGATGGTATCTGAGTCATCAATTAGAGAAGTTCCTACTAGGAGGTAGAGAATGGTGAGGAAAATCATGGAGCAAGACATGCCTCAAAGAACCAAGAAACCACAATTCAAGAATCCTTTGGTGGTCCAGTGCTGCCTAAAAGTGCATTTTCTAGAAGTTTTGTTTTTCAACATGTTAATAGATTTTTCCCAAAAAGAAAAAAGGGTCTTTCTGTGGTCAAAAATAGTTGAAAGAATGTTGAGTACAATAAAGCATAAACTGCAATATAACAAAGTTATACTCTAGCTCAAGCAGGACAGAAAAATTTTCTCTCTCATAAAAGTCTAAAGTATGAAGGCAGAGCATTGTCCTCATTGTTATATTTGAAGTTGGCTGAGAGGAAGTGGAGAACATGCAATTTTTGTTTAAGCAAATAGTGTAGAAGTTGTACATATATCTTCTATTATAATTCATTGGTGAGGACTCAATTGCTTTGCTATGCCTGATTTCAAGGGAAGAATCCAGGTTGAACTCTTTTACTATGGAAGAGGGTGAGAACACATTTGAGGGGACACTAGCGTCTATTACATTGGATTAAAACAATAAAACAATTATTTTTATACTCAAGGCTTTCTCAAGATATTTAAAGCACTAATGTGTATTATGATTCTTTAACAGGGGAGCTTTTTAGAAGAAGACTTTTCCATAAATATGGGACTCTAGAAACTTTTTTTCTTTGGAATATCTTCAGGGCTAGTCGTCCATAGAACATACTGTCAGAAACATTAGCCTCTCGAGCTTCTCTAGTTATAAAGCCTGGGACTCATCTACCACACTTGCCCTTGAAATCATGAAAGGATCTTTATCACCCAGCCTCACTTCTAAAGTTCTACTGGAATAAACAAATAATATGCAACCTAATATAACCGTTTCTATCCGTAGATTCCCAAACAGAAACAACACAAATCAAAATAACTCCAGAGAACTTTTTCTTGCTGCTTCCAAATCTGTGTATGTGTTTGGGAATAAGTATGAAAGGCTTTCTTCAATAGAATTCTTGAAGGAGAAAAATGCTTTACCCACACATTAAAATTTTACCCACAGACTACAGTCAGTATTTTTAACACTTGTTAGTTAGAAATCATGCAGCCTTGTAAGTTTAGAACAGAGTACCAGCACAGAAGGCTTAAAATATAAGAGTGGGAGTGTTGCTGCTGGGACAGATTTGATGGCAGTTGTGGTTACAGCAGCAAAGCTCAGGTTTTCTGCCACGTGCCAACAATTCCAGCCTCTCTCTCGGTTCTCCATCCAGTGCTCTGACTGCTCGTTGCCTTCTCCTTCTACAATCATGTCTGTCTGATGAGACAAAGTGTTTTAATTGTAAAGAGCATGCTGTTTTTTAAATAATGATAAGGGGCTAACAGTTGCAAATGATTACTTTTTAATATAATTTAAACTGTATCTGAGATTATTCATACAGTAGTGTCAATTACTACTCCCTTTCATTCAGAGAGGCTTTGTTAAGGGCAGAGAAGATTTATAGTTAGCAAGTTAATAATAACATTTCACCTTGGGCAGAGCCATGGAATTGGATCTCCAGTGTAAACAGCATATATTTTGAAGCAGAGAAAGATTTAATGCCTATGTTCCATCATGAGCAATTGTGCTTTCTGAATAATTTTCCACTTAGCGCAAACTATCATAGCTGGGGAAAGCGTTCAGTGGCTCACTGCTGTCCAGAGATGAAGTCCCACCACTTTAGGATGGCAAGCAAGAGCCTTTGTGCCGTGATTTCTGCACCCCCTTTCCACCATGTACCATATTAGCTTCTGTCTTACTGGGTATTGCCAGTCACAATATACATGTTCATGCCTCTGTTCCCTTCTTCACATTGTTATCTCCACTGAGAAGCTTCTTTCTTTTCCATCACCATCTGATAATTTACCAGTCTTTTAAATCCCAGGACCTGTGAAGACTGTGCGAACTATTTAAAGCAGATTCATCAATGCCTTCCCTCTTTTCTTGGATACAGTATTATAGTTACTTCTACCACCCCAATTCACAAGGTTGTTATAAGGATCAATGAAATAGAAAAAAATGCTTGTGAAGTTATTACTGAAACAATAAGCTGTTACAAAATTATTTTAAAGTTATCAGTAAGCAGAGCTTGATAGCAATCCCAAGAGAACCTTTGATCTTCTTTGTTTTCCTCCCTCGGCATTGATGTAAGATGCTGTCACATTGCGATACCACATTTGTTTCATTTTGTCATTGTGGTCCACCCTTCTTTGAGTCTGTCCCTGGGGATACAAAGAGCAGGCTTCTAATCAGAAGAGTCCCAGCTGGAATGAAATTGACAGTGTGGGGGCTGAGCGAAGTGTTATTAACACTGTGGGCAGAAGCAAAGGATCAGAGAAACGCTTTCTTCCTAGAAATAGCTCTTGGGCTCTCCTTCACCTTGTTTGCACCTCAAGTGTTAGTCATGCGTACTTAAGAAGATAGGACACCATGTTTCAATCCTGTCCTGTCTCTTTAAGTGAAGGCACTTCCAAATGTCTGAGAATATCCAGACCATTGTGGAAATCCTGTGCTAGGTGCGAGGGACACACAGACGAACAAGGCGAAAATCTCTGCTTCAAGTAGTTCAGTTTCTAATAGATGAGAAGGAAAATGAAACCAAGATATGCATGAGTGGGATACATATCATAATACAGGCAAGTATAGCAGATGTCAGACCTCTACTTCCAAGGTTGGAAGCAAGGAGATCCAAAGAGGTTTCTTAGGTAAAACAACGGAAGTATACATACCAGTATAATTATACAACTTCCTACCACACACCTACCTAAGTCCTCATTTAATGTTGTCCGTAGGTTCTTGGAAACTGCAACTTTAAGTGAAACAATGTATAATGGAACCAATTTTACCATTGGATAATTGATATAAACAAGAGTTAAGTTCCTGCAGCATATTTCTGGTCACAAAGATAGCATGAAGTTTCTAAATAAAGACCCTAGCCCAGCAGCATGGCTCAGTGGTTGAGCATCAACTTATGATCCAGTAGGTCACGGTTTGATGGTTTGATTCCTGGTCAAGGGCACATGCCCAGGTTGCGGGCTCAATCCCCAGTGTGGGATGTGCAGGAGGCAGCCAATCAATGATTCTCTCTCATCATTGATGTTTCTCTCTCTCTCTCCCTTCCTCTCTGAAATCAATAAAAATATTTTTAAAGACTCCAAATACTTCTAATATTAAACATTGAAATAAATGTAAGCTATACAAACATGTAAGAAAGATTAATAAAAACAAGTAAGAGAATTCTTTCCCAACTCTCTTATTCCAGTTTAGAGTTGAGAGTAGCTGTAGCCCATACCAATGGCTAAGGATGTAAGGTGGGAACTCACCCTGAACAGTACACCTTTCCATCACAAGGTGCACTCACACCTCCACTCACTCAGGCAATGTAGACATGGCAGTTAACCTCATGTGCACATCTTTGGGATGTGGGAGGAAACTGGAGTACCCAGCAGACAGGGAGAATGTGCAAACACTACACAGACAGTGGCCCTGGCTGGGAATCAACTTTTCTTTTTTCTCATCAACATTATAAGGAAACAACATTGAATGAAATGATGTTATTTGAGGACCTGCTTTTTGAGGGTTTTTGCCCTGCCGTTCAGAGTATGTGTTTTATGAATTTATCATGTGACCAAATATATTCTAAATTTGGAAAAATGTTATAACCTACATTTTTAATTATCAGTTAAAGCTTCACCTTCCCTGTCTGCGTCGCACCCAGACTAAATTTTAAATAAACTTGATGTTTATTTAAATATAACGTGATGTTATATTTAAACTACTACTATGTATATTAATTTTCTTATCAAGATTTTTTTGCAAATATTTTCAATTTTATGTCATTCAATGTCATAATCAACTATTTTTAAGTTAAATTGCATTTTAAAAATGTGTTTTTATTGATTTCAGAGAGAGGAGGGGAGAGGGAGAGAGAGGTGAAACATCAAATGATGAAAGAGAATAATCTCTCCTCCTGCATGCCACCTACTGGTGATTAAGCCTACAATGTGGGCATGTGCCCTGACGGGAATCAAATCATGACCCTCTGGTTCCTGGGTTGATGCTCAACCATTGAGACACACTGGTCGGGCGTTAAATTGCATTTTAAGTTGATTTCAGTTCATTTCCTATACCCTATTACTTCAGCTCTACATTTATGAGACTATTAACACTTTCTGGTCTTTTCGACAAATTGGTGACCCATTTATGAAAATAGAGGATCACTTAAGTCTCACTAATATATTCAAAAAGTTGTTCCATACAGACATTGAAAGGTCAAATCCAAAACTAAGCCAGCATCAGATCTTGAGCAAAAGGCTATTACATGAGCAATTTTGGCTAAATTATTAAGTTTTCTGTATAATTTAAGGAGCCCTGAAGCATCAATAAAAACATTTTTTTCACAACAAAATCCCACAGTAAATGAAGCAGATAGAAAATTGAAAATAAAACTGGTGCTTAGAAAAAATTTTAGAGGAAAGTTGATCAGATAAAACCCAAGTGGGAACTAAACCCCTAGAAAAGTCCTCAAGAAATGTATGAGTCTCATATTATAATTTCCATTTGGGTAGTTGTCTTGTGGGCATGCATATGAGCTTGTCTACTGACAAATTTCATGATTAATTTCATTATTAAAATCTGCTTTAGTTAGAGCCTGGTCAGCAGTAAAACAACCACAAACTCTTCTCTGGCTATGCATTGGCCCAACATAAACTAGTAGAAAATGTGAGAGAAAAGGCACTGCTTTTAACGAAGAAAGTAATGAGGCCGAAAGCAGGACGAGAGGCAACAATTGCAGTGTGTCTCCTTGAGCGAAGAGCTAATTTAATGCTGCTCTTTCACAACACAAGAGAAAATAGTTTTCATTCATGCTTTAATTAATCAGATTAATGTAAGCACTAGCTGGATGGAATAAATGTTTTACTTTTCCATTCTTGTGTGTTATGATTTGCTTATTGGTATCTCAGCTCCATTTCAGATAGCTTAGAGGAATATTTTTGCTTAGTCAACCATGCCAGCAGAGCTGGTTCCGACAAGAACTCCGTGCAATGCAGAGTATGGCTCAAAGGTATCTGCAGAGAAAATGGTATTTCTATTAAGTCAGGCAAGAACATTTGTCCCAAAGAGATGAATCAAAAAGCAATTTTTCATAAGATTCAGACTAAATGTTTTAAGAGACTGTTTTCTTATGTAATGCTATTGTTTATGGAAGAACACCTCCACCATCTCTCTTTCATCTTTTTATCTTATCTCCTCCATCCTACTCCTAAGGACTGGCTCGAGAGTCACCTCTTTCTTAACTTGTCCTGAATACCCTTGCCCACATTGCCTCTTTTCTCTAAACAATGCATGTTTTGGCATTGATTCTGGTACTTAACAATACAATCAGTAGATGGCAAATATCTTTATGCGTGCCTGGGCTAGAAAAGAATGCGGGCTTTGGTGCAAGACAATCCTTGGGTGAAGCCTTGGTTTAGACATTTACTTTGCCTTTCTAGTATCATGTGACACTTCTGTGATACTCATCTGTAACTATCCTGTAAGGTTGTGAGCATTTAGTAAAAAGAAAAAAGTAAAAAATTTCAGTTTAAAAAAAAGTCTAGGACAGAGTAGACATTCCATAAATGATGTGGTAGCAATACAAATAATATAAAAGATTATAAAGAAGGTTTATTCATATTAATTGTATTTTATCTAGAGAAAGAAATACATTTCTAGTATAATTGGGATACAAACTCTATTCATTCCTATGACTCTTCCAGCAGGACTATATAATAATATTTTCAAACAAGCCCTTCTGATATATTGGCAAATTAATTTACTTGTCTTTTATTTAAAAGACTATTTAATTCTTTAACCCAAACACAAAATACAGGAAAACCAAAGTTTGCCATACCCTTACTCTTCTTTGCTTCATACTATTTCATTTTCATGTCCCAGTCTCCCTCCTTTCATAGGATTGTGTTCCTCATTTCAGGTACTCAGTATTCTCCTCTTCATTTACTTGCTTCCTAAAAACAAATAAAAAAAGTGGTTTCTAGCCCAGCCAGTGTGGCTCAGTAATTGAGCATTGACCTATGAACCAGGTGGTCATGGTTTGATTTCTGGTCAGGGCACATGCCTGGGTTGTGGGCTTGATCCCCAGTGAGGGTTGTGCAGGAGACAGCCAATTATTCTCTCTCATCAGTGATGTTTCTATCTCTCCCTCTCCCTTCTTCTCTGAAATCAATTTAAAAATATATATTTTTTAAAAAGTGGTTTCTAAGAATTCGGTCATATAGTTTGTGAAGATCTAAAGGATTTTTCTTCTGATTATTTTCTATTTTAATGTTTAGATCTTTATGGAATAAAGTCTGTTTCATAACTAAGATATTTAGACACCACAAAATTATATGGATGGTATATGGATGAGATGACACCCACACATACAAATATATATAAGGAATATATATATACTCATTCCTTAATCTGAATGAGAACCAATAAGGTTCTAAGGCAGAAGCAACAGAATGAAAAAAGAATAAGAGAGAAATTAAAATTTTATATTATGCAATATTTAAAAACAAGTTAAGACAAGGATGTCAAGAAAATTCATTGGTCTCTTCAACAAAGGGCATTGAGTCTATTGACTATGCACATACAAAAGGATGAAGTTGAACCCTGATCTTAGAACATATAGAAAAATTAAGTCAAAATGGATAAAAAACGTAAGTTTAAAACTAAATAAAACTCTTAGTGATATTGTATGAAGTAAGGGGTCCTCTTCCCTACTGGGGGTGGACTTCTTGTGATATCTCAAGAAAAAAAAAAATTTCTGAGACTTGCATGGAAGATTGAGTAGGTTTTATTTGCATGGAATTAAATCCCTGTGTTTCTAAAGTCCCTTTTCCCTTAGTCCAGCCATAAAAGAAGTGTAGCTGGGGTTCCAGTAAAACCAGATGAAAAGCCAGTATCCAGAGTTTCCTTTCCATGTTCCAGGTGAGTTCAGTTCAGATTCAGGCTAGATACAGTCCATTAATCCATTGTGTGGGGGGTCTGCATGGCCGTGGGCCACACAGAAACCAAGCATAAGCCATGAGCCAAGCCTGCTAAGAGGAACCAAGAGAGTGAACTTCCTTGTTCAAGGGGCTATATATCACAAATTTCAGCACTTTTGCAGTCACCATGACCATTCTGGCCAATCACCTCTGTTCCTGGATGTGACTGACAGAAAGCACATTCCCTAGTCATCCCACCCTTACTGGGCATGCATCTATCTTCCCTTTGTTGGACACAGGGGTGCATAAAGTTGTAGCTTCCTGCTGAAACTGTCTAAATGACAGGCCTATAATATCTGGCCTTCCCTTTGCTCCTTCCCTGTTATTAATAACTAGAAGCCCGGTGCACAAAAATGTGTGCACTCAGGGGGTCCCTCAGCCTGGCCTGTGCCCTCTCACAGTCTGGGACACCTCAGGGGATGACCACCTGCTGGCTTAGGCCCGCTCCCTGGGGAAGCAGGCCTAAGCTGGCAGTCAGACATCCCTCTGGCAGCCCAGGAGCCCTTGGAGGATGTCCACTTTCCAGCGGGAAGCAGGCCTAAGCTTCAGTCATCATCCTTAGCGCTGCTGAGGAGGTGGGAGAGGCTCCCACCACCACTGCTGTACTGGCAGCAGTCAGCCTGGCTTGTGGCTGAGCAGAGCTCCCCCTGTGGGAGCGCACTGACCACCAGGGGGCAGCTCCTGCATTGAGCATCTGCCCCCTGGTGGTCAGTGTGTGTCATAGTGACCAGTCATTCCCAGTCATTCTGCTGTTAGGGTCAATTTGTATATTACCCTTTTATTATATAGGAGTGCTGGCCAGCCTTGGTGAGGGGCCAATGGCTGTTTGCAGGCTGGCCACAGCCCCTTCAGGGTAGGGGTCCCCACTGGGCTGCCTGGCCAGCCTGGGTGAGGGGCTTAGGGCCATTTTCAGATTGGCCACACCGCCTTCAGGGTGGGCGGGTCCTGCTGGGGTGCCTGGCCAGTCTTGATGAGTGGCTGATGGCAGTTTTCAGGCTGGCCAAGCCCCCCAGCGGGGACCCTCACTCCATGAGGGTGTGGCCAGCCTGGGTGAGTGGCTGATGGCTGTTTGCAGGCTGGCCACAGCCCCTTCAGGGTTGAGGTCCCTGCTCAGGTGCCTGGTCAGCCTGGGTGAGGGGCTGATGGCTGTTTTCAGGCTGGCCACAGCCCCTTCAGGGTGGGGGGGTCCTGCTGGGGTGCCTGGCCAGTCTGGGTGAGGGGCTGAGGCCTGTTTTCAGGCTGGCTAAGCCCCCAGCAGGGACCCTCACCCCATGAGGGTGTGGCCAGCCTGGGTGAGGGGCTGATGGCTGTTTGCAGGCTAGCCACAACCCCCAGCCTCCCAAGCTCCCAGTGGAGGCTGGCTGGAAGCAGGTATCTGGGATTTATTTGTCTTCTATAACTGAAACTTTGTTGCCATGAGCAGAGGTCTCAGCTGGCTCAGGGCTGGTGGGAAGCTTGGCTTCCTCCATTACCTGGGCAACCAAGCCTCCAGCTTGCTCCAGCTCCGTGGCTGCTGGCCGCCATCTTGGTTGGGTTGATTTGCATATAGTCACTCTGATTGGCTGGTGGGCGTGGCTTATGGCATAGCAAAGGTATGGTCAATTAGCATCTTTGTCTTTTTTTAGTGTAGACTAGCTAATTACAATGGTATCATTAGAAGAGAACATAGAAATAACTTTAAAAAATGTTTGTTAATGTATAGTTGATGTACAATATTATATTAGTTTACAGTGTACAACACAGTGACTCAACATTTATATAACTTATGACATGATCACCTCAGTAAATCTAGTAACCATCTGTTACCATACAAAGTTATTACAATATTATTGACTATATTTCCCATGCTGTATATCCTTATGACTTATTTATTTTATAACTAGAAGTTTGTAGCTCTTAATCTCTTTCACCTATTCTACCTTTGTCCCCAATCCTCTCCACTCTAGCAACCATCAGTTTGTACTCTGTATCTATGAATCTGTCCTTGTTTTTTGTTTGTTTGTTTGATCATTTGTTTTGTTTTTTAGATTCCACAAAGTGAAATCATGCAATACTTGTCTGACTTATTTCACTTACTGTAACACCCTTTAGGTCCATCCATGTTGTCATGAATGTAAAAATTTTATTCTTTTTTATGGATGAGTAGTATTCCATTATATAATATACCACATCTTCTTTACCCATTCATCTATCAATGAACAACTTTATGATTTATAAAATAGTATTTCAATGCTTTCCTCTTCAGCAGTTAGAATGCTATTGTGTAATGACATAAAGAATTATGACTGTTTCTCAAGATTATTTAAATATTTGTCTCTAGTTAGACTTCTGTGTGTATGTGCGAGCATGTGTATGTGATCAAAGATTGTCTACAATTCAATCATTAATTGTTCTCTATGTCACTAACCCATCATAATCAGAATAGACTTTTTCCTGGCAAATATTTTCTGTTTAGATCACTAGAGGTGGTCAAGAATTTAATTGGTTGTGTAGCATTAGTTATGTCAGACTCTGAGGTCTGGAGGTGGTCTTTAAGAGATGAGCACTCTAGTTTATGATTATGGCTATTTCTTGTTTACCAAATTGTCTACTTGTTGTTTAAAGTCTTTTACCGCTCATTTACTAATAATTAGCAACCAATTTAAGAAGTAAAAGCTATTTCCTTAATCTTCATTTTTTCTGGAAGTTATTATAAAAAGTTTGGGAATTTGTAGGACACATTTATAATTAGTGAAGGAAAATTGCTCATGCTACTCAATCATAAGAAAAAAAATACACCGCATTATTGTCAGTTATCGTCATTTACATCATGCTGCTTGTCAGTGATGATATGAACTATGCTAGTCCAATTAATTTACAAGGATGCTCTTCAAATAGAGGAACACAGCAAGGACAAAATTGTTTGAATGCCTGATCACTTTTGCTGGTAACAATTCAATAGATTATAGGGATTTTGAAAAGTAAATGAATCAGTGGGGCTTTACACAGATGCAACAGCACACTGAAAAGGATGTAGAGAGACAAAATGAGTATGGATTAAACATAATAGATAAATCAGGATGTTTAAATTAGAAATTTCAACAAAAAACCCATAAGAATTAATAAATAAAATGCTGTATTCCAAAGAAGTTTCCAGACATCCATATCTGAGACAAGTTTCATGATTCTCAAAACCCTGCATCCACCTCAAGGGTACAAAAGTTGGTTGGTCTGTGGAAATTAGAGGGGATTTTCAAAAAAGATTTCTTAAAAAAAATCTTCTGCTGATTAGTTCCCAAAACACCCTCCACTAAGAGAGAAGCACCATTAGTCTTCACCTCAAGGATAGTGATAGGGGTTTCCCTGGGATCAACCATGGAGCTTAATACAAACTCCATTTAATAAACAGTAGGGCTCAGAAAAATCTTAAGATATGTTTGGCAAATTCTACTTCTGCAAAATGAAACAGAGTGATTTCTGCACCTAGATTAAAGTCCATTCCCAGAAATTCTTGGGCAAAAATATTTAAGTGTTTCTACACCATTTTTTAATGCTTTCCAGTGTTTGAAAGAAATGGCAATTGCCATTTGAAAAGTCAATGAGATGTAGACAAGTGATCTTTATGAGGTGATTGCCAGAAAACCAGGAGCTGAGGAAGGAAACACTTTGAGGGATTGTGGGGTAATGCTCTTGTGAAGGGAAAGGTAGTAGAATATTCTTAAGTATTCCCTCTAAAGAATCAGTCTTAAGAGAATCACCTTTAAACTCTGGAAATTCCTGAGATGTCAAGGTGAAGCCATCTTACAACCTTACCAACCAAGTAAGCACTTCCCTCCTTCCCCTTTCCATGGCCACCCATCTTTACTCCTAGAAGCTTCAGAACCGAGTGCAATGCTGGGAGGAGAGGTGGGATCTCAAGGAGGGGAAAGAGAGGACTGCCTTTCAATTTCCACCAAAGGGAGAGAACATTCTAAGTTTAAATCAAATTTGAAGTTTTATTCCCTAAATGGGTCTAGATACACACAGTTAGTAAATTAGAATATGTTTGTGACAAAATAAGACCATATGACTTTGTATGACTCTTAAGAGTGACCCCCAAAATTATTGGGCATGCCCAAGATTTAAACCAAGAGCAGGGGAAGAAATGCTTCCACTGTATACCATTTTTAAAAATAGTGTTACTTTTGAGATCATAACCTGGGAGCTCTGTCTGTTAAATGTTTTATTTGGCTATGAATATTCTGTTAAAAATTGATGGCCCAGTATTTACAGTTGACCCTTGAGCAACAGCAGAATTAGGGGCCCCAACGTCCTGTGCAGTTGCAAATATGAGTATAACTTTTGACTTTCCCAAAACCTAGTTGTCCCTCTGTATCTGCAGGGGATTATTTCTAGGACCTCCTCAGATAACAAAATCCCCAGATGATCAACTTTTCTAGTAAAATGGTATAGATCAATACATACAGTCAGCGATCCACATCTGCATACTACCAACTGTGGATCAAAAAAAGAATGGGTATTTATTGAAAAAAAGTCTGGCCCTGGCTGGCTTGGCTCAGTGGATAGAGCATTGGCCTGCAGACTGAAGGGTCCCGGGTTTGATTCCGGCCAAGGGCACTTGCCTGGGTTGCGGGTTCAGTCCCCAGTAGGGGTCATGCAGGAGGCAGCTGATCAATGATTCTCTCTCACCATTGATGTTTCTATCTCTCTCTCCTTCACCCTTCCTCTCTGAAATCAATAAAGAAATATATTTTTTTTAAAAAGAAAAAATCTGCATATTCAAAGGTCCATTGTACATTGTCACTATGTGTATAAGGATACTTATTTCTAAGGCTCCTGAATGGGAATTGTTGCATATAATTTGTTGAGGCATTTTAGTAGCCACCTAGAATAATTATCTTATTTCAAAGGTTTCCAAATAATGGAATAAGTATGGCTAATTTTTAGGTGACTAACAAATAAGTAATAAAAAGCTATTGGAAGAGTCCAGAGGAGTCCAGATATCATCATTTCAGGACTTGGACCCAGATAAGCACAAAGGACCTCTAGCTCCTACAAATTTTAGTTCATTAGCCTGTTATTGCCCTCTTTGTCTTGAGTCTTTTGAATACAAGCTCTGTAACTCGGAATCCATAGAATTCTGAAATGTACATGGTGTCAATAGGGCCACGTGATTTCCTTTGAAAAAGTTTATTAGAAGCATCCAGAATACACTTCACAGAGACCATCCTGTGTGAGGTGAGTGACCTCAGGACATTTACACATCTTAAATGCTATCCCAGTTTTAACGTTGTTTCTATTTCACGTAAAGAAAGGAAGAATGATTCTTCTCTGCAGGGCAGTCCCAGTCAGGTATCTCACAGCACCTGTGCATACCTTCATCTCCAGATGTCCATCGTGTTGAAACTGCTCTGTTGTCAGTCTCCCTCCGTGGTCTGTAAGACCCTTGAGGTCAGGGACCAGGTTTTATTCTTAGCTGTGTCCCACCATCCAGCAGACAGAGTGGCGCATCATAAGCTTTTAATAAATTCTTGTTAAGAAAATAAATAACTCAACCCTCAATATTTTGAAACATCCAGATTCCTGTCATAAATTAGTCCTTAACCTTTGAAGGTGAGGTTCCCTGTATCATTGTATCCTCTACCAGTAATATTACATTACTTTTCACATGAAACACATTGAATGTGTCTCTGATGTATCATAATACTCAAATAGCACAGATACATGGCATGATTCTTACTTTGATGTTTCCATTCCTAAGAGATAGAGAGCTAATCAGGCTGGACACTTTTATTTAAGTTTACAAACCTGCCCAGATCAAATGACCTGCAGCCTTGCTTTAACATGGCTACTTCCTCTGCTGTGTTCTTAAAACTGAAAGAATGAATGAATGAGAAATAAATAAATAAATAAATAAATAAATAAATAGATAGATAGATAGATAGATAGATAGATAAATAAATAAATAAAGGGCTAGTAGTATCTATCTAAAGGCTGGGAAGCTGAGACTCTTAAAACAGTGAGAATAAACCAACAACTAATATTTATTCAAGTGCTTACAATTGTCCAGCCCATGCAGAGCACCTGCCTTGGTGTTAATCAGCATTTAACTACTATGGGAGCTGCTGCCAGACCCTCCTGACTGCCAGGAATTATTTTAGATTCTGAAGTCTGTGTTTGCACTGTCAGCCCTTCTATTCGGCTCCCTCCTGAGCTTACCATAGCCTGTGCCCGCCCACCCACTCAGTGCGGCTGCAAAGCACCATGCCATGTCCATTTATGTCCCACAGGACGGCCCACCCTCATCCCACCTGTTCATTTGAGACTGAACAATGAGTCCAGGTGTACAGTGACCCATAGCAACAGGAACCAAAACCAGGGCCACCTGTCTAGCTGGGTAGCAAAGGGAAAGATTTTTCTAGGAGACTATACATTGCTAATTTGGGGCAAATTATTGTCTGTAGCTGGAGAAACACTTTGCAAAGGAAGTAAAAGTGCTATTATTTTCCAGATAGAAATTTTACAAAAAGGACTTGTGTTGTTAGAGATAAGTATTGAAAAAAAAAAAAGCAAGTGTCATCCAAAAGATTTTAAAAGATACTTAGTAATACTTATTAAGGGGGAGGTAAGAATTGCTTAGGGCTATCCACACAATTGTGTAGATCTGTGGTAAACTATAGGTTCTTTTCTCCATATAACCAAATTTTGTATGCTAAAGTTATTCTTTGTCTTTCTATTATCTAGGCTTAAACACCATAACACACTTAACATTTCCCTATGGGACTTTTACTCTTAATAATTGTGTGGCTGCTACCCTTTTCATTTGGGTCAAATTTGAGAATCATTATCCATAAACTCTGTATTTGCCATTTAAAAAGTTTTTTCTTTCCACACTCAACAATTCAAAACTTCTGATATGAGTACTTCTGCTGTTTGTAGTTCTTAATTTTACTTTTTTTTTTCTTTCAAGCTTCTCCATTAGGTGTCAAATTAGAGATTCTACAGCATTATAAAATACATTACCTCTTTTGTTATAATAAAAGCCATTCCTTTCAGAGTTTTTGTAACTTATTTTATGGTTTTGTTCCATTCATTTCCACAATTAATTAAAGCATAAAATATTTTGTACAAGAGATCACATCAAAAAATTTAGAGATTACAAGGACAAGGAAAATATTTACACTCTCATGAGTCAATCTATTTGTGGTCTAATATCCTATCTAATAATAGACAAACATGGTAATTAACCACACCTCCAACATGCTTCCCATTGGCTAATCAGGGCAATATGCAAAGTAACTGCCAACCAAGATGGCGGCCAGCAGCCAGGCAGCTGAAGCAAACAGGAGGCTTGCTTGCTCCAGTGAAGGAGGAAGCCAAGTTTCCCCGCCTGCCGCTGCTGGCCTCTGAGCTGCACTCTAAGAAACAATGTTGCAAGTATAGAAGCTAAACAATCCCCAGAAACCTGCTTTCAGCCAGCAGGGCCTCAGCCAGCAGGACCGCAACATTGTTTCAATTATAGAACAAACACAAATACCTGCTTTCAGCAGCAGAGGCCTCAGAGCTGGAGTCAGAGCTAAAGCTGGTCCAGAATTTTAAAAAAAAAAGAAGAAAAGGAGTGGTTGGGAGCTTCAGTCACCCACCAGCCTGAAAACAGCCCTCAGCCCCTCACCCAGACTGGCCAGGCACCCCAGTGGGGACCCCCACCCTGAAGCAACAAGATGGTGGCTAATTTGTATACTGAAGGCAGGTGGCAGCGGGCAAGGCTGTCCGCAGTCTGGGACCCGGATCTGTGACCCTGCCAGGCGGGGGGCAGTGCTTGAGGCTGTCTGCAGTCCCGGGACCTGGATCCGGGACCCTTCCTGGTGGGGCAGCAGCTCGCACAGGGTTGGATCAGCCGGGGTTGGGCAGGGCAGGACATCTGGCTTCCACCCAGCCCCAGTCACTCTGGGCAGGTGAGCAGAGCAGAGAGCCTCTGATCAGGGGAGTCAGGCCAGCGGAGGGCGGCCTGTACTCCCCACATGGCGGTGGTGACAGCTGTGAGTGCTCCAAGAGGAGCCTGCAAGCTGAGCTGAAGTAGCGCCTGCATGCCATCAGTGCCCAGGAGTGGCTGTGCAAGATCCGCCTCCTGGCCCAGAAGGTACAGGATCGCAGGGACAGCCACCATGGCTGGCCAGACTGACGTCCTCCTGGCTGCACCACGGGGGTTTGCGGATCTGCAAAGCCAGAGGCCTCCGGTGTGCACATCTCCCCCTGGAGTGCAAACATCCCCCAGCACACTGTCAGCCTCCCGCGCCTGCAACAGTTGCAAACCAAGGTGTGCACAAGTTCCCCCCGCCTCTCCACCGCACTTCCATCAACCCAGCATGCCTAACACCCTCACAGGATGTGCACACATCTCCTCTGATGCGCTCACGTCCTTTAGAGAGTGTCTGGGTGTTCTGGGTGCTGAGGGTGGGTGCCTGTGAGATGACAGTGAGAGGGCGGAGTTTTGATGCCCTCTTCCCACGGAGGCCAGTGCAGCTATGAGATCACCTCTGGAGGGTTAATGTAGGTGCTGAGGCAGGAGCAGGTGCAGGCAGACACACCTGGTGGGCGCGGGTGGCCCTCTCTGAGGTGCTTCCAGTCAGCGTTCAAGATCAAGAACCCAGAGGCGGAGAGGAATTCTGGCCTCTCAGTGAAACAGTGGGATAGTCGGGGCAACTGTAGAGGAGGAATGTGCACTTTGGGTGCCAGCACCCATGAGTGAAGGCTGCCCTGACCTAGCCTCGCTTGCTTGGGGCCTAGCGCACTCCTGTCGGGCAGTGGGTGTCAGGATGTGCTTTTCCAAATTAATGAGAGAAAACGTTGATTCTCTTGCTGCCCACAAAGGTGGAAAGTGAAGTGGGGAGACATGTGGGGAGTGAGCGAGGTTCCCTGTCTGAGGGTTCCAAATATGCTGTTGGTTTCTTTCACCGCTGACTAAAGATATACAGGGTGTCGTCCCCCCAAAATGTATACACACTTTGAATACCTACTAATTCCAATGGTTTTAAGCATAAGAAAGAAACAACAATGGAGCTGTTATCTGTTAAAAGTGTGGGCACAAACAGGTAGTTGGACATTCCCTGAGGGGTCTCAGATTGAAGAGGATGAAGGCCAGATTGAGGGGCCCCTTCCCCCCCTCACCCCAGTGCACGAATTTCGTGCACTGGGCTACTAGTACTATATAATAAAAGCCTAATATGCAAATTGCCCAAACGATAGGCAGAATGACCAGTTGCTATGATGTGCACTGACCACCAGGGGACAGACACTCAATGCAGGAGCTGCCCACAGTCTGCAGGCCCCAGGCCAGCCAAGTCGGTGCCAGTAGGGCCTCCCCCCCCCCCCCGCCCCCCATCACCTTGCCGGTCGCCCCATAGATCAGAGATCAGCCATGATCACCGGCCAGGCCTAGGGACCCTACCCATACATGAATTTCATGCACCAGGCCTCTAGTATTTAATAATTATAATAAATGTTAACACATAATAAATGCTAAAAGAAGCAAACCAGCTTTTTCACCAAATCCCTTACTGTGAAAATGAAAGTTCAGTAACTACTGACATCCCAATTCTATGTTCACCAGCTGTGTGATCTTGGTCAAGTCACTTGACCTCCTCAAGCCACAATTTCTGCAAAGGAAGATAATACCGATATTTACTTCATAGAGCTGGGGGGAGGGGAGGAACCCATGTGAAGTACATAGCCAGTGCTTGCCAATCATCGTACCCCCAAAATATAAGCTATTACATTTTTGTGTCATATTTTTATATCAAAAGGTCAGAAAGATGAAAGAATATATAAAAAAATTAATGAAAAACTGAGAAGTAAATTGTTTGGATAGAAAACTTTGGCTAGGCCTTGGAAATGACCCTTCTGGTGATGAGGAAGGGAGGCAAGAAGTCCTGAACATTACAGTTTAAATATCCTTCCACTCCAGTGGAATGGGGCACCAGAATCTAAATAAAATGTTTGTTGAATGTAAGGAAATATGGTATTACCTGAATGCCTAGATGGTGGACTCTCACTGAGACTTACTATGTCGGGTCAGGTTGATGACAAGGAAGAGCTTACTTCTTCCACTTCTGTGTGGCATCATCTAGCCACTCAGCAACCACGTGGGGAAGTGGGTTCCTCCAATTTGAATATTGTAATGTTTGCTTCAAGTCCAGAGGAGAGAAAGCTGTTCCGGAAAAACATAAAGTAAGAGAAAGAAGGGAATGTGCAAGAGACTCTGAAAAAGCACACACCGTTTATAGCAAATGCAACCCAATACTTGTCCCAACTACTAAAGTTAGAAAGCTGGATAGAAAATAGTAGGTTAAAAAATTACAGTGTGAAAAAAACAAGAAGGAAGTTAGGGTTTAAAGGAATAAAGAGAAACTGAGAGAAGAGACAGTGAGAGGTTGCTGCAGTGACCCCTTGAACTGGCATACAGATTGAGAGCAGCAGGTTTTCAAGAAACAGGAATCGGTCCTCTTCTCTAGCAGCCTGAAAAGGGACAAAAACCTCAAAGAGGAAGGGCTAAATTTTACACCCAAAAGACATGAACCCAGGCACCAAGACTCTCAGTCGCAAGAATATTTTGACAAAGTTTACCATAGACATGAGTCATTGCTTAAATTTATCATCTTAATAAATCCTTCTTCGTGATCATTCATAAAATTGCAACAACCTGTCTTACATTTTAATCCTTACTGTTTTAACTTCTTAACACTATTGATCTTCTATCATAGTACATAATTGACGAGTCCATTATGATTATTTTTATTGTCTATATCTTCTCCTAAATATAGTGTTTGCTTCAAGTCCAGAGGAGAGAATATATAAGCTTCCTGAAAGTGGGTATCTTTGCTTTGTTTAGTTATCAGTCCTAAGCACCAAGAATATTTCCTGGCAAACAGTCGATGCTCAATAATGCAAAGGTTGGTGAAAGTAGGTTTACAGTAGTTCATATGGAAACAGACATGGAGGTTACGATAATTACAGAAGCTTTAACTCAAGGAAGTCATGATGGCACAGTGTACTTAGGTACAATCTCATAAGTGCTCCAATTGCTGGTCTTCATTATTTACACATTCTTGTAGTCTACTTGCTATCCTCAAGCACACTTTTGCATACTCACAACTATAAACCTACTTTGCCAACCCCTGTATGTATTAAATAAACTAGGGGCCCAGTGCATGGGTGGGGTCCAGCAGCCGGTCCCGATTGGGGACTATCATATTGGGAGAGTGGATGTGGCAGGTCGGCAGGCTGGCCCCAGCCCCAGTCAGGGTGTGTGGGGCCCATTGGGGGTGGAGTTGGCCAGGGAGAGGGGCCCAGGGCGGTTGGAGGGCCAGCCCCACCCCCTGGTCGAACTCCAGTCAAACTCCCAGTTGAGGGGACAATTTGCATATTAACCTTTTATTATATAAGATGAATCCTTGTGACCTCTGCAAATATATGACCAAAAATTGAACCCCCTCATCTCCACCTTCATGATTCGGCCCTATACAAGACTCTGGAACTTTGATATTGTCAATGCTAGAAGTGTCCAAATGTTTAGATACTTTTTATGAGTTTATGTGAACCAAATTGATGACAATTGCTGGGAAGCAAAAAATCTCAATGGATTGAGAAAATACTCCATAAAACAGCAGTTTTGCACTTGATTTTAAACATCACAATCAAAGGAGAAGATGTAAGGTAGTTACATGAAAGGTAGTTACACGGTGATAGATTAGGGAGGTGGGAGAAAGCAAAACAGGGAAATCTCTGGGATTATATAAAAAGTAAAACAAACATATTTCTTTTACATTGGTGGGTAGAAGATAGTTAGCAATTAACAGCACAGAGAGATGGTATGCTGGAGAACAAGATAAAAATGAGGGGATCTGTGGTCTCTGCTATGGTGGGAGGTTGTGCCCTGAGGGGTCTAGAAAAAGATTACCCTGACATCCAAAGGTATTTATCATGGATGCAAAAAGACAATACACAGGCTCTGTTAAGGTAAAGATTTGCCTTTGTCAAGAAAGATACTGGCAGACCTAGAACATGACTACCCTCCATGACTTGCTTTTAGTTAGGAGGTTTTAATTTCAGACCATCCTATGAATTTATAAGTCTCTGAATTTATAAGGCTGCCATGCAGGCCTCCACTAAGCTTGTCAGGTGTAGTATGGCCACTTTTTCATCCACAATATGATGAGTGGAGGTACCCTAATATTTACTGAATTTGAAATTACACACCTGGATATAGATTGAAATTCATATACAGTATACAACATCCTATATGTTGTATATAAAGGCTAATATGCAAATTGTCCCCTCGACCGAGAGTTCAACCAGGAGTTCAACCGGAAGTTAGACCAGGGGTGTGGGGCCGGCCAGCCAACCACCCGTGGCCGCTCCCCCTGGCCAGCCCAGATCAACCTTTCAAATTTATAGATGGTCATCTATCTCCACTTCCATCAACTTATGCACAGCAACACCTTTCTCCCAGGTTTACAACAGTAACACCCCAAGTTTCACCCTATCTTTCTTCTTGGCCTCCTTCTAGTAGATAGAGTCCCTTAATAATGCAGTCCCTTGCTTCCTTTCCAGTTCTTTCTTCATTAGCATCTCCCAATTCCTCCCACACCCCCTGGTCTCCATTCTTTTCTCAACAGCCCCCCTCTCTGCCCACAGCACATTGGAAAGTTGCATTAATTTACCTTGTAAATTTCAACAGGAAAGTTATGTTCTGAAATATTAATACAATTTCAATTATGATTAAAATATAAATTCTTTAATTTCATTTCTTCACTAATAAAGTGAACTTATGAACTGTGAAGAATTTTTTTGCTATTTTTTCTAGTTTTACATAAGCTTTTCAAATAATTACACCCTCTAGACTTAGAAGATATAGGGTCTAAGCATGGTTTCCTATCTTACTGTGTTAGCATTAAATAATGCTAAACAAACTGTAAACTATTAATGGGAGTTTAAGTAAATATTTTCAAAAAATAAAAAAGAGCATATCAAAATTTTTAATTCTTCTCATATTAACCTAATTATGCATAGATTTAGACATAGTTTCTTGTACCCAGCAAATTTTAGAAGATAGAATTAGAGATTGTATAAGTGACTTGTCTAAGTGCTTACTTATAATTAGCAATAAATGCTAAGGGATCATGGAAATAACAGCAATATATTTTTCCTATTAGCTTAGTCGATCTGACAGTTTGATAGCGTCACACTAACAAATCTGTGTAGGGAATAAAGGTCTGTTGCTTAGTCACAAAGCCCTAGAGTGGAGAGTGCGTGTGCATGTGGGTAAACAGATTATCCATAGATCTGTGAGAGAAGCAGGGAAGTGTATCTCCAGCACCTGACCGAACCTGCTTCACATCTGTCTGTGGGTAATGAAACCCCATGGCATGGAACCGGTGCTTACAAGCATCTAAGAATATTCAGTTATTTGAATGAATGGCATTCTTATTTCCAACAATGTGCATAGTAATATGAAAGGCAGTGTTCAAAGACAGCAATTAAGTGGATACTTTGCCCTTAGAGATCGCCACAAACTGTTACACTATTGGGAAGTTGGAGTGAGTTTGCCTGCCTTTTAGAAATAGAGTAGAATCTTGTTCTAGCTTTGGTATTAAATGTCAAGGCTTTTCTCATTACTGGTTTTCTAAATGGAAGAGATAAAGAAGACAACAATTTATAAACAGTGACACAAATACCAACCTATGCAGAAAGATACTACTGAATATCTGCTATGTGCCAGGCATTATGTTAAAACAAAGAAAAGGATATGAAAAGACTGTATATAAAAGGTATAGTACTTGTTCCCAGGGAATTCATAGCCTTGTGGAGGAGAGAGTTAAAGAGAATGATTGGAAAGAAGCCAACATTTACAGTGTAGTATGGAAAATACTACCATGATGATATAACAAAATATAACCATAGCATAGAATGCTACTTATATAACCTGGGGGATAAAGAGGAGGGTGTCTAAGACATTTGTGGGGAGAACAGGACAGGATATCAAGTTCATTATCCTGCATCTTCAAGAATAAATAGCAGTTGGCCAGGTGTTAGAGGAAAATGGGGATGAGAAGGGCAGCGATGAAAAGTGATTTGAAACTGAGAGAATAACACTGTAAAAGAACTTGGGACAAATTAGTAGCCCAAGATACCTTCAGGAGGTTGTAATTACCTAGCTGTATAGCCACAACATGGAGAATAATCTATATTGGAAACCACTTGGAAATAAAGTATTTTTTACTGCATTATTCTTTTAGAGTAAGGGTAAAAATATATTAGTACTACTGAATTGAATTATACCTAATAAGTAATATTTTGACAATTATTACATCTGGAATATTTGAGTCCTTGATGTAAAATTGCATTGTCTTCTGAGTAGACTTTAAACTGACAATTATCCCATTTTTAGACCAATTTTTACCACCACGTAATTTTTGCTTTTCTGTACCAATTTTTTTACCCGAAAAATGTGTACATTTCTAACTTTTTAGAGATGTTGTAAAGAAAAAAAAGATATAATAGATGTGAATGTATTTAATTGTATTTTATCAGAGTCCTTTTTGTAATTTACAACACCTTATGTAAAAGCACTGGGCAAATGTGAGTTAGTGCCAGTATTTAATAGGAGATTCTGCTCTTGGATGGATACAGAGGTGAAAAGGTAGAACGAACATAATATAAATTAGCTTATGTTTGCTTAAATTAATACCTAAAAAAATAAATGCAAGCATAGAGGTAGGCAAGTTTGCTATCAAGGTGACTAAAAACAAACATAGAAGCTAAATATCAGCATGAATGAGACTTTCTGGAAGAAGACAGATTTCAGCATCTTCTCAAATAGCAGAAGGGTTCTATTCTAGACTCAAAAAGAGAACTGAGGGAAAAATGTGTATAAATAGTATGAAAGGGCATATTTAATGTATTTTTAATATTGTAAATGTATTTTTTAATCCTCACTCAAAGATATGTTTTTATTGATTTTTTTTGAGAAAGAGAGAGAGAGAGAGAGAGAGAGAGAGAGAGAGAGAAAGGAAGGAAGATAGAGAGAAGGAAACATCGATGTGAAAGAGAAACATTGATCAGCTGCCTCCATCATGCACCACAACCAGGGGTGGAATGGGTAACTTAGGTATGTGCCCTGACCGGGAAAGGTGCACGGGACAAAGTTGTCTGGATTAGACCTAGGGAACCACTGTTCCAAATTATAAGGGAGAGAAAGGCAATGAGAGGGAGATATCTAAGAAAATTTGAAAGAGAATTGCTAAATTAGGTTTAAATATTTGGAATAATAATCGTTGCTCATTGCCAGAACTAATGAAGCAATTACAAATGTTAGCAATGAATATATGAATTAGATGAGACTGATATTTCTACATTAAAATGTAAATTTGCTATAATTTGTATTTATAATTTACATTTATACTGATATTTATTATAATTATATAATTTTGTTATATCTTTGTCAGTTGAATTCATTGTAGAATGGCTTTGGTTTTTTCTCTCCCTAAATTTTGATTTTATCACATGTTAATTCCACATATTGTCCTCAGAATAGAGCTTATTCTTTAAAATGTTGGCTGCCATTATGGCACCAGAATGTGTCCAGAGATTAGACGTTGGTTCAGCAACCTTGGTACTTGAGTTCTGCTAAGAAAGAATTCAGAGGCAAAACTCAAATACAAGCAAAATTTTACTTAGAAAGTCACAGAGGTAGAAATGTGTTCAGGAAGCAAGTTTCAGAGGCAAACGAAGGGCCCTTGGCACTGGCTGGGTGGCTCAGGTGGTTGGAGTGTCACCCCAGACACCAAAAAGATTTCTGGTTGGATTCCTGATCAGGGCCCATACCTAGCTTTTAGGTTCAATACCTGGTTGGGGCACGTACAGGAGGTGGCTGATAGATGCTTTTCTCTCACATCAATATTTCTCTCCCTTCCTCTCTCTTTCTAAAATCAATAGAAACATATCCTTGGATGAGGATTTAAAAAGAAAAAGAGGGGTTCTTGGGGCTTAGGAGAGAGAAAGGTAAGGGTAATGCACCTGCGGGGGGCGGGTGGGGGAGAGGGAGGAAAGAGGCATTAGTGAGCAGCTCTGGAGCTCTGGAGAGGCAAAGCACCTGGGTCCTCCCTCCCAAGGGCTCTTAAGGGTGGAGATTTTAGAGGAGGTCCCAGGGGAGGATCGCTATAGCATATCCATCAGCCTCCCAGGGTAACAGTCTCCAATGATGGTGCCCGAGAAGCGGCTCATTACTCAATGCAGCTGGTCCTGCTGTCGCTGTGGCATCGCTTATCATTTTGTTGCTTGTCTGGGCCAGGAGCTGAAACACACCTGAGGCCTAAATGTGATCCTAGAGCAGCGGTTCTCAACCTGTGGGTCGCGACCCCTTTTGGGGTCGAACGACCCTTTCACAGGGGTCGCCTAAGTCCATCGGAAAACACATATATAATTACATATTGTTTTTGTGATTAATCACTATGCTTTAATTATGTTCAATTTGTAACAATGAAATTGGGGGTCACCACAACATGAGGAATGGTATTAAAGGGTCGAGGCGTTAGGAAGGTTGAGAACCGCTGGAGAGGTTAATGCTTAAGGGAGAGGTTGTGAAAGGGCCCTCCTGGGAGTCACATGAGGCCACTCTTCAGTCCTTTGTTCCTCCTCCAAGGCGGGGGGGGGGGGGGGGGGGTCTATGGAATGATTAGCAACATGCCAGGGAGGAAGGTCGGGGAGGGACCAAGCCATATGACCAGTGATATGAAAGGTCGGAGGGTCTAAGCGGCATGACCATGATATGCGAGGGGAAGAAAGGCTACCCTGGGGGCAAAGTCCTTGTTTTCACAGTTCTGCCTGTTGCTAGGCATCCGGGCTTTTTGCCCTGGTGATCTTCTATACCTGGCCCATCATCCTTGCTCTGCTCATGTCTGTCTAACTGCCTACCACAAAAACCACACACACACACACACACACACGCACACACGCAAGCACACACACACAGCCTAGAATCACCTAAAAAATTTGTTTCTCAGAAAACACTGCCAGGATACTTTTGAATATATGGATTCCCAAAAGTAGGCATCAAAATGAACATACTTCTAAGAATATGACTAGTGGAGAAATTAGTACGGAGTGCTAGGGACTGGCAGAATTAATATTTAGTTAAGTAATACTAAGGTAAAAGTTATTAGAAAGTGGAAATATCTCATGACAGAAAACTTATGCAATTAAATGGTAAAATGTCATAAATTTTCACACAAATAGTGTGAGTAGCAAGCGTCTAAATTAGTGGGAGCTCATTTCCTTTATGCTCCTCCAGCACTTGGTCCATGTTGGTATCATAGCAGTTATCCTACTCAATTATAATTGCTTGTGTGGCAAGATGACATGTGACATACTAACTAATGTATTTTTACTTCCCTCCTTGTTTGTTTCATCTGTAAAATGTATATAATAATACCTCCCATGCAACAGGGTTAAACAAATATGCAAACTGCTCAGAACAGTGGCTGGTGCGTAGCACTGAATGAATTTCGGTTTTTATTGTTGTTACTATTGTTGGATTTCTTGACTATTACCTGAGGCTTTGCCTCCCAGCTACTCCCCCAAATTCTGGCCAGATAGCAAGGCCATTATTTCCTCAGTGGAATTGTCATGGGAAACATATACAAACATCATCAGATTGTGTTTTAAATTTAAAAAGCTTCAGTCTAAGTGTTATGAGTTGAATTGTGTCCTCGAGTCCTCCCCTCCCCACCCCAACAAAAAAGGTATGTTGAAGTCCTAATCCCCAGTATTTTAGAATATATGCCCTTATTTGGAAATAAGGTCTTATGGAGGTAATCAAACTAAAATGAAGTCATTAGGGTGGACTCTAACCTATAAGGACTGGTGTCCTTGTAAAAAAGGGGACACTTTGGACACAAAGACAAGCATGCACAAGAGGAAGATGATGTGAAGAGACCTAGAGGGAATCACGAAGATGATGTTGGAGTTATAGTGACACAAGCCAGGTAATGTCTGGGCTACCGGAAGCTGAAAGGGACCAAGAAGGATCCTTCCCCTTCAGGTCCCAGAGCTGGATTTAGGACTTTTGAGCTCCAGAACTGGGAAACAACACATCTCTGTTGGTCTGAGCTACCCAGTGTGGTACTTTGTTTCATTAGACCTCGAGGACTAATAAGTTAGCTACAAGACAGAGGAAATGAGAGGAAAGCTTACGGATCCAGTTTGCTACTGGCACGGAAGACAGTTTGGGGGCTGGAAAGGAAGCTTGTGAGGAAGCAAGGGAGCCAAACCCAGCTGAGGCCTCTGATAACGAACCCCCTACATAGCTTGCCCACCCAGGATTAGCTAAAAAGGTAGAAAAATGAGGTGCTGGAATATTCTAATGTAGCAGAGAGTGTGCCTCACTTGTCTGAAGTCCACAGAGCAGTGTGGAGTGCTTGTGACCTGGGACTTAGGTCAACAAATTACAGCCCAGAGTAGCCCTGGAAATGGGGTAGGCAGTTAGGCAGACATGGGCAGAGCAAGCATGAAGGTCTAGGTACAGAAGGTCACCAGAGCGGAAAACCCCGGTGCCTAGCAATGGACAATTAACTGTAGGGTGGGACCTTGTCCCCAGGGTGACCTTTCCTCCCCTAGCATATCATTGGTCAAGTGGTTTGGACTCCCCCCCCATCATCTTTCCTCCCTAGAGATAATCTGAAACGTGGGGTTCGGGGGGCAAACTTCTCTTCCCATGGGTTCTTGTCCTCACAAAGTTTGAAGAATAAACTCATGGACAAAAAGGCTTCCTTAATAAAAAATGTAGAAGTGTATTGGAAGCAGATACAAACTCCATCTGGGCAAGGGTGTCCCCAAAGGGTCCCCCAATGGGAAAAGCCTGCTCTCTCTCTCTCTAATGGGAAAATTTTAAAAATCCTACCTGGTGTCTCTTTGTCTCAAGTTTATACATGCTGCAGTTCTTTGCTTGAATCTGATCTTTTTTAAATTGGTCCCTTTCCTTAATTTGGGACCCCCCTCCCCCCGCCACCCTCCGCTTTCCTCATTGGTCATTCTGCTACATAAAATTAGTTTCAAAGCTCTAAGTCCACGTGGTGCCCCCCCCCCCCACCATTTTCTCTCCCCCTTATCTTGCTGGTTGGGGTCACTTTTGATTTATCTTATGGTTTTCTTCCAGTTTTGCTGGCAGAGAAAGCCCTATCTTATAGCTCTCCCAGCCACTCAGGTCAGGACTACTTTTGGTGTAACTTATGGTCACTTAAATTGCTCAGGCCAGAGATATCCCTGTCTGTCCTCAGTCTATGGATGTTTTAATTGCTTAGGCCAGAAACAGTTCCATCTGCCTGTGACATTGCTCTATCCTCTGTACAAGTAAGATAAACACCCTGGCATCTTCAAGTCTCCATCTATGTATTCCTCTCCCATGGACCCTCCTCATTCCCTAAACCTTCTTAAACCTGCCTATTTTGTCCCTAAAACTCATTTCAATAACATCTAGGCCTCAGTTGTATTTCGGCTCAGGCCCAAATAAGCAACAAAACCAGCCAACTCTGATGCCAGAACCAGCTGCATTGAATTATGACCCCTGCACTGCTGCCATCCAATAAATTAGTGGAGACCACAACCCTGAAAGGACACTGAATATTCTGTTAAGATCTTTCCCTGGGACTTCCCCTAAAACCCCTCCCCTTAAAACCCTCAGGAAGAGGATCCAGTATGCTCTCCCTCCTGGGAGCAAGTCCCGGCCTTTCCTTTTTCCTTTCCCTTCCGCACCCCTCCACCCCAGGCATGTTACCTTTGCTTCCTCACTCCCAAGCTCCAAAGGCCCTTTCTTCACCTCTATAGCTTGCTTCCTAAGGCCATTTCTTTTAGGAATTACTTCTTCCACCTCAGTGATTTACCAAATAAATGTTCTCTTTCAGTTTGGGTCTTGGCTCTGAATTCTTTCGTAGCCAGAACCCAAGTACCGAAGTTGCTGAACCCAGGTTTGGTCTGACCGCTTGGGGCCAGACACCTGGTACTGTTCCCGCCCCCTACAACAGAAAGATGCAACTTGTTTTTCCTTCCTACTCCCCCAAGGACAGGAACAGTAGTTACCTGCTGGGGTCCAACCCCAGCAGATCCAGGGGTCCCCAAAGGTGTGGACGGAGTTGGCGAAGAAGGAATGACACGGAGACAGTGTTCAGTTGGTCAGCAGCCTAGCCAGAATCTCCAGCCAGGATCTCCAGCCAAGTTCTGATCTGGATTTCCAGAGAGGTTCTGGTTAGGATCTCCAGCCAGGTTCTGTGTCCATGTTGTCTTGCTAGGTTCTCCAGCCAGGTACTCCAGGTTCTCCAGCCAGGTTCTGTAGCCATGTTCCCTCGCTAGGTTCTCCAGCCAGGTTCTGTCCAGGTTCTCCAGCCAGGTTCAGTCACCAGGTTCTAGTCAGGTTCTCTTGCCAATTTCTGTAGTCAGGTTTAGTCCAGGATCTTTTGCCATGTTCTCTCCAGCAAAGTTCTTCTGTCTCTAGAGAACGTTCTGTGTAGGTTCTGTGCCAATTTCTGTCTCTCTCTCTGTGTCTTGCTGTCTTGTTACATCTGTATTTATACCAGTTGATTCAATCCTATCAATCTCTATTACAAAGGTTAGGGCGTTTCTTATCTCCATTCCAGGGAGTAAAGATTATGTAGCTTAAGCATGATTGTTCGTAGTTAAAGTGATTAATTACCCGCCTGGCACTTAGTTGAGGGGTTTTATTCCCTCCCTAACTTCAGGGGAAAATCCCTACCTGGGGAAACAACCTTTCTCAGAGACCTTGGTTAAAACACATAGTGCCAAGAAGGTGAGCAAACATATTAAGAACAGTATGCCATATATGCCAGGTCCCTTGAAACAGCAAGCATGGACCGGCTCCCGGCAGTTACCTGAAAGAAAAAGCCAACAAAACCTGAGGTCATGAGGAGGACATACTGCCATGAAAAGCTAAATGGATGGGGTGTTTGGGGCTGAACAGGAATGTGGGCACACTGGCAGATGTTTGTGTGGAGGAATGATGATGCCTGAGATCACACAGGATTTTACACCTCATTGGACGCCCACATACAAAAGTCCGGCTATGTAAATGTTCCTGGACTTACCTGTAGATGAGTCCACATGAGAAGAGATGAAAGAGGAAAACCACGCATGAGTTTAAGTGTAAACCCAAAATCACGGGGAAAAGCCTCAAGCGACTCCATCTACCCAGAACTGACTACATTTATTTTTCTGCATTAGGCAAAATGGGGATGGGCATGGAAAACCAAGTAAGTAACACTCCTTGAGGACATGGCTTCAAAATAGCATTATATGTGTCTCTCTTCTTTATACAGCCCCTTGATGATAGGAACTGTGTGTTTTCATCTTTGTCTCTTTGAAGCTAATACAGTGCCTGACATCAATTAAGGTGCTCCATCAATATGAATGCATTTCATTAATCTATATATATAAAAGGCTAATATGCAAATTGTCCCTTCAAGAATTCAATCAGGAGACCAGGAGTTTGATCGCTCACTCTGACATGTGCTGACCACCAGGGGGCAGCGTGGAATGAAGAAAGGCTCTGGCCGGCAGCCGGAAGGCCCCGATAGGGCCTGATTGCCCACCAGGCCTAGGGAACCTACCTGTGCATGAATTTCATGCACCAGGCCTCTAGTTACCAATAAGCTAATAAATTATAGTTGTTTGCTAAGTAAATATGAAAAGTCAAATGAAAGGAAAGCACTTGATTAGCTGAGGAATGTCTTTTAATAAACTGACAAAAAATCATTTCCATTTTGCTTATGTATTGTGTGGTTCAATATTCTCATATTTTCTGAAGTATTTTAAAGTTAAAGATATATTACATAACTGCTGAGTAGTCTCATTTAACATAAATTTCAACTGTTCCTTGTATCAATATACACACCAAGGTAATCCACAGATCTAAAGCATCTAGGCCTCACTGAAGTTTACAACACTTTTCTACATTCAGATGTTGTTTCTTGTAAATGTTTTACTAAAAAGGAATTCAAAAAGACTACCAGTGAAAGTGCATGATACTGTTCTTTTTTTTTTTTTAATCCTCACTCAAGGATATGGTTTTATTGATTTTTAGAGAGAGGGGGGAACAGTGATGTGAGAAACATATGCGCCTTGACTGAGAATCGAACCCACAGCCTACATATGTGCCCTGACCAGGAATTGAACTCACAACCTTTTGGTGCACAGGACTATGCTTCAACCAACTGAGACACCTGGCCAGGGCTACGCTGTTCTTTATGGAGTCAGATTACTTACTTAGAATTCATTCTATGACAAGCAAAAGTTTTCAGGCCACAAGAGTCATGATTTTGCAAAACTTTACATGTAGAGTATATGGAAATCTAAAAAAACTAATTTTCAAACAGATATTTGTAGGGCCTTTTGTTATTGTTTATTGTGCTACTTTATAGCTAAATCAACTTTTTAAATTTATGAATATTTGAAAACATATTATGAGGTTCAAATAGTATGCAAAAGAGTCTCTTTGTACATACTCATATGTTGTTTCACTTTATGATAAAGAATAATGGGGTTGTTTTTCCTTTTATTCAATTCTATGTGTCTACCAGTAGATGGCGGTACCACGTTGGTTTCTGTCAGCCTTTTTTTTTTTTCCCTCAAAGCTGTTTTCTGATATATGTTGGGTACCATAGAGTGAATCTCAGAACAGGAAGCGGAGGCATAGCAGAGAGGATTCTGGAAAGGTCCCTTTGTGTCCTTGTCCACAGAGAGAGCAAAGAAAAAAAACATTGTAATTAATTTGTAAACCTCTGTGGCCAAAAATGTGAACAACTGCAGAAGAAGGCACACTGCACTCTAACCATCTTGGATGCGGGGCTTTGTTATGCTGTGATCCCTAAGGCTCTCTTCCATCAGGTAAGCTGGCAAAACCTTTCATTATCTACACCATAGCATCTGCTACCACATCATTTTTCTTATTTTAAAATCATCTTCATACTGCTATTTTACCCTAATGTTGTTTGAATGTACATTACAGAAACCAAAGACATCATTTGATGTGTAAACTGCTTACTATTCCTTTCTCTCTCAATAGAAACAGAGCCTCTGTCTAGAAATGGTGACTTATGGTACAGAGTAGGCATTACTGGTCCTATGGTTCAGAAACATGCAGATGTTTGATTCATTGTATTCAGAGACAGTATTTTTTATTACACGAAGCTAACCTAATGGATTTTCTGGCTGTACATCTCTGTTTAAATGTCCAGTGTGTCTAGTATTTTTAAACATAAGTGTACAGTGAAACTGGAACTATCACTGTGCCTTAGTCTTTCATTTAACAGCGTTAAAGGGGCCGTGAGTATAGGGAGTGACAATAAGATAGAGGTGTTTGGCTGTTTGAAACACATTCTCTTTTTTTCTAAAAATCTATTCTCACTGATGGAAGAAGATCACCAACGCTAACCGTTAAAAAAGATATTTAACTTTGTAATAATAAAATCATCTCTCTATGCTCCATAATGTGCCATTTCTTTTATATTTTGATATGTTCATTTCTATATTAAATAGTTACCTTTTAAATGTATTGACTTAACGGGTATTATATCTTCTTGATGCATTGTCTCATAAGCTTGAAACATTTCTGGGTTTTTTTCTTATAGACTTAATAATTGGTTATTATTATTACTACTACTACTACTACTGTTATTAATTACCAGGGAGAGCTGCATGAGCCAAAAAATAATTATTTACTTAATCTATATTTTTTTATAGTTTTCTCTAAAATATTGTATAGAGTAACTACAAATGCATCATTCAATTAGCTATCACATACTTAGAATAAGAAATTATTGGCAGAAAATCTATAGGAAGTAATTGAAAGAAGGGGTTTAGATATCAGAAAGTTGTTGTTTTTTAAAACAGCAGGTGGTATAGCGTAGCATATGAGGACAAAGATGAAACATAAGTGACTGTAGGGATTTGCATGGAAATATTTCATCACTGTCACTTGAGTAGTAAGTGCCCTGTGTGAAATAAAGACCTCTGATTTCAACCTGGCTTCCCAGTCAGTACTGGTCAAGAGGGCCTAAAAATAGAACTCAAGGCCTCTGCCCTAAAAGCGACGGTAATTTTTAATGATGTAGCAAAAACACTGATTTTTCACTTAGTGTTTTAAAATGAGTAACAATAATACTCCTCCCTAAAAAATTGCAAACTAGTGGATGCCTCTGAGAAAGGCCCGGGTCTTGTATATTTCAGAACTTCTACCACAGGGTATGAACAAAACTGCCCTACGAAAAGGCTTCCCAGAAACGGATGTGAATGGACTTGTGTGTACTGTACGTGCAGTGCCTCCCTACAGGTGACCAGATGTAACTTTGTTCTGTGTAAACACAAGCGCTGGTCTTGATGGAACTGTTTTACATTTATGAATGGGTGTTTACATTTGGCCCTGAATGTTAGCAGTTTGGGGGGTATAATTTCAATTATCTCTTAGTTATTTGTCAATCTATGAAGTCACAATGTAAAGAGGTGACGTAGACAAAGTTAATCACAAAATGTTTTGATTAAATGTATATCACATAAGCTTGTATATCTTATTCTTTAGAAAAAGCTAATAGTAAATGCATAATACTGTAATTTATTGACGCAGTAGAGAAAATAGGTTGAGTACTGAGATGGAAGTCTTAGGTTTTGGTTCAAGTTCTGCCACTAGGGAGGTTTGTCACCTCAGAAAATTTGACACCAAGTATCACTGAAGCATGTTTTTCTTGCCCGTAGAAGATGGGAATTTGAATCAAGGATATATAAGATATATAAGGACACTTTTCAGTTTTAAAATTCTATGATTCTAATTTATCTGGATTTTCACCAATTAATTTCTCAGCTTAACTGGCACATCTGTGACTCTTACTGTGTTGTATATTACCACTAATGGTGCGCTGAACATGGGGATAGAGAAGTCGAGGGAGAGAGATGTTTTAAAGGTCCTTGGCCTGTTCCTTCTGTGGTGCTAACAACTAGGAAGCAATGTGGAGAAGTGGGTAAGAGCTAGGGCTGGCAGATTGAATCCTAGCTCCACTATTACTTGACAAAGTATTTAAACTTTCTGAATCTTCATTACATCTTCTATCAAATAGGCATGACCATGCCTCTGATGCAGGAATGTGTAAATAAAATAATGTCTGTTCAGTGCTTATTCTGTATCCTGAGACATGATTAAGTGCCCACTCTCTTGCCATCCAACCCCCACCAAACAGAACAGGTTTTCTTGTTATTATCGGTGATGATGGTATAATATCTTCTACCACAACAGGAAGATATTATACCATCTGCCAAGGAATTCTGCAGTTGAAAAGTGAATAATTCTTATCTTGGAAGAATGCCCTTGCTAAAACAACAGCAAAATATGTTCCCTGTAATGATGTCAATTAGTGCTAACATTGTGGACATTTCCTGGAGAGTTTACAGAACTCTCATGCTATCTTCTAGAAGAATGTTTTTGCCCAATGGAATACATGGACTCCACTTAAAAGGGTTTATTTTTTCTTCTTTTTAACAAAATGGGGGCAAGGGACTTTATTTCACTTGTGCCTTAATAGTATAGACCGATTAGGCAAAAGTCTGAAGATTCACAAAGAAAATCTAGGTTTCACTAAGAATCACATCTAAATGCCAAATAGTTTCTACTATGATCATCAAATTATAGAGCCTAAATCCCCCAAATAAGTGCATGTGTTGGCTGTGCGATCAACTCACACGCTCTCTACTGCTTAAATCCTATTAATGGTAAAATAAAAGGTGGAAGGGCCCACTGTGCCTGATGAAATTGTTGACATATTGCAAATTCCTGTTTTCCTCCCAAGGTTTTCTCTGTGTGCAGCTTTGTGCTCTTGACAGCTGTGTGCTCCTGGGATCTTCGGGAGCTAGAGCTGGGATGTCCTCTTAGCACCCCAGGCCTCCCAGTTCTTCCCTTCAACCACCCTGGGCCTCTTTAAACTGACTCAAGTAATGGCGCTGTCAGTTTCATCTTCATGGCAGCCACGATGACTTAATGTGCTCATGATTAGACAGATCTGAGGTGGAGGAAAGTTTGGAAGGCTTAAAGAATGAGGGTGAGGTTTCTCAATTAGACAGTGCTTTGCTTGGAATTTGTTGCTAGTTCATTTTTCCTGATACTAGGTCACTCCTAGCCCTTGTGATTCCTTAATTTTAGGGTTGCAGTTAACGGAAAGCACTCATAACTATAAGCATATTAAGACAAATGTGTTTTTTCCCCACCAAAGAAGGAACATGTGACAAGATGGTGAAATTTCTTTGCATGGGTAACTGGGGTTACTTTTTTCTCACTACCATTCATGTATAGAAACATTGTGAACTACCTGAAGGTTGGAAAGTAATGTTTCATTTGTCATCTAAAAATATATTATTCAGTCTACCTAATATTGATGGATGTTTCACCAGTTTTTCCAAATGATGAGAATGAATTACCCACCTACTCCTGAAATATAATTCAGGATATTAACGGTATACTTCTGTACTTTAAAGACCTAGTTTTTAAAGTTAGATTCATTTTAATTGTAAATCATCTTTGCTTCCACTTGAACTTTGCCCGTTAACAATTTTAATGGCAATCGTTATAGAACATGTATCTGAACTTCTACTTTGTGAGGTAGATTGTTCTTGGGAATAGTTATAAAATTTGGGAAGGATAAAAGCCAAATCTATTGTTGCTTTGGGTTGCAAGTTCACACATTTATCTTTGATTGGAAAACTGCTTTTTAGTTCGACTTTACCTAATATTTTTCTCTCTGGGATAAAGTTAACCCATTCTTTGGATACATTGTAATAGGACATATCAAGTGCACTAGTAGATACACATTTCAGAGCAGAATATTATTAGTTGTGGTTTACTTGATAAAACAGTAATAAATAAAATCTTGCTCTCTTGCTAAGTAAGCAAAGACATGCATTGTCCTCTCAACTGCCTGAGTGGCACCAGCTCTTTAGGATCTGAAATCTGAATCTACACCCAGACACATAACTCTTTACAATTTATATAAATACCTACTCAACTGGCTACCACGTGTTTTAATGTGCAAGTGATTGATTTTTTTATAGTCTACCTCTTTTCTCCAGAATGTCAAGCGATAAAAGATCGATGGAAAGTATTTTAGAGAAGTTTCTGCCCAAGATAATATGAACAGAGAACAACTGCAAAGTAACTTATAAGCAGTTCACATAAACATATGCGAGGTGGTGGTTGTATAAGGGAATTCTCAGGGGTTGTTTTAGTTCAGAGGAATCTTTTGAAAGTCTGGAGTTATTTCTGTAATAAGTGAATTAGGTTTTCATCCTTTGGAGACTGCCTGTAGGGAGCTCTGCATGTGATTAAGCTCTGTGCCGGAGCAAAGTGAAGGAAGTGACGGGCCTTGAATTATTAAGCAGCGGTTTAATATTGTTTTATTCAATGGGTGAATTTAAAGATGGGAAGTCACTCTTTAAATAACTCTGGCCATTTTCTGCCAAGAAGCTCACTTTTGGGAATTTTAATATCCTGATATTCAGAATATACTTCATTCTTACTTGAGTTGTACAGAACACTTTGTCCGTTTCCTTTCCCAAGGATTCAGGCTGGAATAATTCACTGGCTCCCAGTTCTCATTGCTAAGTGGCATTGTGCTTCTGCGCAAGAACCTCACATATCCTTGCATAGGGTTAATGAGACACATTAAGGGTTTAAGCCTGTATTTGAGAACCTGTCACCTGTTGGCTAGTTTCTCGGTCTCCTTGGTGTGTTTGCTTGTGACATTTATTTTTGTTCTCTTTGTAAGTTATTTTTGTTCTACAAAGTATTCTGGGCATTTTCTTTTCAAGGAACTTACTATATTGTGATTGGAAATGACCCTAAGAATAAATTTTCCATGAAAACAACTCAAATTTCTACATGAGCAGAGAAAATAGAAAAAAATAAGTGAAGCCAGTCAAGGTGGGACTAAGGAACTCAACAGTCCTTGCTAAAGAGGAGGAGCTCCTTAGGGCCAGAGAGATGTCAAATCAAACCCTTTCTCCGAAGAAGCTTAAACTTCAGATTTTCATTAGGAATCTCCCTCTTGTTAAATGTTGTCATCTATTTCAAATTACTTACAACACTGGATAAATCCAACATTTCCAATCCAACCAGTACTTTTACCAATGAGGAAAAATAAACCTCATGAAGAGGAAATGGCTAAACAATTTTTAGAGGCATAGCCACTGGGACTCAAGATCTTTTTTCTATTACTCCAGGCTCACCCAGCTGCCCACCATTTGTCCATCTCTTTCATTTCAAATCCTTGAATATTCTACATACTTTTCCCCCCACACACACTTATATTTACATCTCCAAACTTCAGGGGATGTTCCCTAAAGGTATAGTTCCCCAAGCCTTTGATTGCTTTTAATGCTTCCCTTGCTGTGGGTATCTTGTTACTGATATGTTAGTTGGTGCAGTATATAATATTCTCACTTCTGCCCTATTCTGAAACCATTGAAAAATTTGTCTTTAAAGCTTAAAATTTAGAGCAAAAACATATGTCCTTTAGCTGTGAAATGGTATAACTTTTACTAATAGGATATTTATATGTCCTTGAGTCCCACAGGGTTTCCAAGTCCTAAAATATCTTTAATCATAGCCAATGATGATTACAACTCAAGTAAATCCATTCTTAAATATTAGTTTTCAACAACTGTATTGGGCTTTACTATCAATCTTTATATATTTATGGCAGTAACTGAATTATATTATTACATTAGCATTGGAAGAACAGACAAAAGTATAATTCACAATCACATTGCATTCTATTTCTTTTTTTAAATTCTATCTTCATTATTGAAAGTTTTACAGATGTCCTCTTTTACCCCGTATTAACCCCTCCAGTTTGCCCATGCCCCCTCCCCACCACCACCGCCCCTCCCGCCCCCCCGCCCCGGGCAAGGCCTTCATCGCACTATCATCTGTGCCCATGGGTTGTGTGTATATGCATATAAGTTCTTTGGTTAATATGTGCCCCCTCCACCTTTCCTCTGAGACTCCTGTCTGTTCCACGCTTCTATGCCTCTCTGCATTTTCTTTCATTGTATAAAAAATTGGTAGTATTAGATAAAATTATATATCAAATACATATATCTGCAATGAGAAATTCTTGAATAGTAAATGGAAAAACAATAAAAAGCAAAATGAGAATTGAAAAAAATTAGATTTTTAAAACCTCAATAAAAGTGACAGGAGGAACAAATAGACATGTAAACATTTGAGAGAAGAAGAAAGAGGTAAAACATAATAAGTTTATTCAGTGAGCGGCCCACAGCTCTGGCTGCATGCTGCTCTTGCCTGCAAAGCTAAAAAAGAGCAATGCTTGGCTCCACCTTTCACCAATTGAATTAGATCCTCTGGGCTGGTTTGTGTATCAGTGTTTGTTTAAAAGCTCTGCAAGTATAGTTCAAACATGCAGCCAGGTTTGAGAACCAATTGACTAGAGCAGTGGTTCTCAACCTGTGGGTCGCGACCCCTTTGGAGATCAAACGACCCTTTCACAGGGGTCGCCTAAGACCATCGGAAAACGCATTTATAATTACATATTGTTTTTGTGATTAATCACTATGCTTTAATTATGTTCAATTTGTAACAATGAAAATACATCCTGCATATTAGATATTTACATTATGATTCATAACAGTAGGAAAATTACAGTTATGAAGTAGCAACAAAAATAATTTTATGGTTGGAGGTCACCACAACATGAGGAATTGTATCAAAGGGTCGCGGCATTAGGAAGGTTGAGAACCACTGGACTAGAGGAAGGCAGAGAAAAATAAGAGAACCTAATGGGAGCTTATCTAGAGAAGTGAAAAGTAGCTGAGAAATGATGTCCAAAGTAATTGCTTTAAATGCTAATGAGTGAGCCCATGTTAACTAAAGAGACTATGCAAACACTTAAGAAAATAAAAAAATACATTCATGTCCATTTCTTTCTTGTTTGAACAAGCTGGTATTTATTCCATATTGTGTGAGCAGTTTTATATTTCAAATTGTTAATTCCCTACCCTTAAGTCTATCTGAAAGTTGATTCAGCTGCTTATGATATATTTTGCAAACTAACAGTACAAACAATAGTGCACACTTGGAAATAAGCATCCACAAACTTCAATTTGTAAAATCAGAGATACGCCCTTTTTTCATTCTGTGCCTTATGAATTGCTTCTTTGAAACTTGTTCTCAATAATAAAATAAGAGTGTCTATTGAAAAATAATCTTTGGCTGTCCAGGTCAGCCAGCTGGAAACAAAACATTGATTTCTAATTTTTGAAACTGCAATTGTGGAATATTCAGAGAAAAGGCAGCTCTGTAAACCAACACATTTGAAAAAGCCAAAATGCATTTAAAATGTATTTTCAGAAAGTGGTATTTCTCAAAAAAAAATAAAATAAAATGAATTAATCTAGAGGAATTAATAATTAATTTCATTTATTAAAAGGAATTCCTTTACCAAGGTGACTCAGCTTTTTCAACTCTTTAAGGAGACATTCACTGGGTTAACACCCCAGTTGTTTCCATGTTGGTTTCCCCACAGTCCTTCCCACAGCTGAGGATGACACAGTGGTAACCTTTAATAAAATAATCTTCTTTGTCCTTCAGAGCAGATTATATCCTAAAGTCTTTCCTCTAGAGAAATATCCTTCAATATTTCTACTTAACTATCCTTTCTTCATGACCTCTACCATTCTGTCCACCTGGTCAGTAAATGATCACTGTGTAAAAAGATCTATTAAATCTCAGGATGAGAATATCCACGTTCTGAAGCAGGAGGCTGGCACATCTGTGGTAAACATTAGCAATCCAATGGTATGTCTGAGGCTAGATTCATGATGGATGTCTGTGAAGCAGTGCTTGGATTCTCAAAGTGGGATTGCATTATTTACTTACATCTTACTTTTTTACACACAGCCCTTAGGTAGTCTGCAATGAGAATATAAGTAACAAACCAGTAAAATATTAATAAGAATGCTTTCTGACATTCTTCTGACAGAGAAGGTATGCTTTTTTGAAGAAGGGTCACCTTAAATTATTCAGTCAATGTAGAACAAAAATTTATTGTGCTATAACCATTCCCTCCACTAACATGGTGACAACTGTGAGAACTGACTTGATTCTTTGGGGAAAAGCATTCCAACTTGTTAGTCAAAGCATTTAGTACATTTGGAAAAGGAAAAGAGTGATGCCTGGGAGTAAATAAAAAGTGGCAGAGCACATCCGAACCATGATGCAGCTCTCTATGCAAATTAACACGAGAGTTAAGATGCACCACCAAAGCCACAATAATGACCTCTCTCTTAGACATTTGTTAGACATGTTGTTTACTTGGTGCCTTAAAATTACCCTGAGTCACTGTAAGACACATTTCTTTAAAATACCCATCAAATGCAGTCTAGTGGTGCCATGTGTCAGACAACAGTCTGTGAGATCAAATGAATCACAAAATAATACATGTTTTTCCCACCAATCCATATCCCTCAGAAAAGCTAAATTTAAGGAATTTTATGCATGACAACATACTTTCTACTTATTTACTTAATTTCTTCCTAAGTAAAAAATTTGAAGACTAAGTATTGAAGACAAAAAAGAGAACTTGATGTGGGAACTATTTGTACTTTCCAATTTAATTTTAGTTTTTGTAAGCCCAGAACTGCTCTAAAAAGAAAGTCTATTATTTGTATTTAAAGATGGGACACTTAGTCATAAAAACTTAACACACTTGTCAAATGGTACCAGGAATGTGAACAGAGCCAGCTTGCCCTGAGGAGACCCAACAGGGACAAGTCCAATACATCTTTGTCAATCCAGGCCTCGGCTTGAAGACCACCATTTGCAGAGCTCAACTCTGCATGAGGGTATGCTTGCTAATGCCAAACGAATGCAAGGCAGCCACTCCTGAGGGATTAGAGATGCTTTCAATCTTGGGATCTGCCCCAAAGCCTATACCTCACACCCATTTTTTTCTTTTTTTAGAGCACACCTATAAAAAGAGATCTCATTGAGTGCATAAAATTGCATACCAGAACCCTATCCATATGGACAAGAACATTTCTAGTAGAAAAAGGATAAACCAAAGCAACCAAAATAAATACATACATACATACATACATACATACATACATACATACATACATAGATACGTACATAAATAAGGGACACTTAAAGAATGAGTGGATCGAATGCCCTCGTGTTGGACAGGCAATTTTACCAAAATCCTGAGTTATCCATGTCCCTGAGGAGATAGTTGAGGTGGCACACCTGGAACACTGTAGGAACGTCAGAAGTTCCAGTTCCGTTTTCTGTAGCATCTCCTCCCTTCAGCTCTTCTTATGCTTCTCCTCATGACTGTGTCCTCCCCAGCAGGGTCTTACTTGCTAGTCCTCAGTCCTGGGAAGCACGGGAAAGACAAGCGCAGGTCTTGGCTCTCATTAGCAGTTTGGTTGCTGCCATCCCTGTCTGGGGGGAAATTACATCATGTAATTTCCTTTAACCTGTAGCATCCGGCCCTCCTTTAGCCTTCCAAGAACTGATCTCTGAACAGGGTCCCTCCTGCCTTTACATGCGGAAACCTCCCACCTTATATTCCTGCTGCAGTGAGTGTCATGCCGGGCGCCTAGATCAGGGCAATGCACACAGAGCCTTGCTCCAATGTTGGTGCCAATGACGTGCTCAGCCGCTAAAGGAAAACACAGACCCTCTGGGTACAGAATTCCAGTCACAGAAATAGATATTTTCATCTATTCTTTCCTTTAAAAGGTCCTATTTTGGGGGGGAATTAACCAACTGACTTGTCATCTTTCACTGAAAACGAGACAAAGTTTTGTCAGTGTTTTTGTTTTTAACTGCCATTTGGATAGAATTTCCCAGGTGAGAAGGTTTCTGATACTATAATTTCATGCAGAAATCGTGTATCAGACTTGAATATCTAGAGTTAGAAAGAATTCGAGGAATCGTTCTTTTCAGTAACCAACTTTCCAGCTTTGCTCTATTCAAGGCATTCCTATTGACTCATCATAAACACGGTTTACATTTAAAACTAGCAAGTCCCTAGTGCAGTAGAGGATTCTGCAGAGGAAGACAGCCTCTGGTAGGTATAGCACAGCCTGGCTCAGTCACATGATTAGTCAGCATTCAAGTACCCTTGTTGTTCAGAGCATGAGGTTATTGCCCTGCCTCAGGTAATTCCCATAAGGGATCAATGTTGGAGTCTACCTCATACAGAGAGCTAGAGCCTGGGCACTGGGCTCGAGTTTGAGAGATAAAGGACACACTACAAAAGAACTAGTCCATTTCCCTCCTCACTGTCTTTTACAAATGCAGACACTGATCATCAGAGGTGCTGAGTGTTCAATATGTCACAGCAAGTGTTGGCAAAGACAAGTCTAACATACATTTTACCTGAAGTGCAAGTCTCATTCCTTTTCTTCTGTTTTCCTTCCTTTCTTCCCTATATTTTCACTGAAACTTGTTTCTAAAAAAATGGGGCAGGGGATGTTACACTGTCACCGCCTCACAGTGATCCGATTCCCCAGCCCTATAACCATCTCTTGTGGGGCATGCTCGGTGGAGAAGGCCCCTCAGGGGCTGGGTTCTGGCTGGTGAAGAATCATGTGAGGGCTGAACATCTGCCCCACCTGAAGCCGGTGCGTTTACCACTAGCACTGATGTGAAGGCAGTGATTACAGCCACTCAACTCCGGGCTAGATCACACTCAATCCTTTGTATTTTAATCCCCAGAGGAGTGCAGGAAACTTGTCAAGTAAGCACCACCATCTTGAAGTAGCAAGTTTTACCTTAAGATCCCCATTCTCGAGTTCCTCAGGTTGCCAAGTGAAAAAGGCAATCGACTCAACACTCGGTTGTGTAAACAGTGCGCTGTCATTTTGATTACAGTCAGTAAACAGTCTGTGGTTGCCTGGAAAGAAATTGCCTAAAGCACAAGCACCAGCAAGCAGTAGGAGAAACATGGCCCAGGGCAACTCAGAGGGCTATTATGGCTGAAGCAAAACGGATGTGAGGGTAGGAATGCGGATCAAGGATTGATTATTGGGCTGCGAATGCTGTTTGCTTTCTATTTGTCATGATGCCAACTTATTTCAAAATAGAAAGCTTCCTATAAGTCTGTTGTATTCTAGTTTAAATGCCCTTTCTGCTCCACATGCTCATGCATTCACACACACAGATGTTTGCTCATGGACAAAGTAGCATTTTCACTGTAGTGTTTCTTTGTCCAAAATCCTATTACTTATGGACAAGAACAACAATCTGACCAAATAATACCGAGAATTAATCAATCTAGAGAGAGCTGCAGTGCTTTCTAGAGCATTTCAGACTAGGGGCTCACCTCCTTCCTTAATTCATGAATTTGTTTATGGGTTTGATCCCTTGGAGGAGGGTGAAGGAGTAGGAGAAAGGTGTAGAGTAGACCAGCACTCTTCAATAGAAATATGAGGCCAACATAGGTACTTAAAATTTCTAGATGCCAACTTGAAAAAAAGACAAAAGAAACGACATGCCCAAAACATTATCATTTCAAAATTTGGCACTAGCAAAATTTCAAGCCTTCAGCTACTGCACATGACGGTGGCTGCCAGGTTGAACTGCGCTGTTGTAGAATTAATTTTAAATAGTTGTATTCAACAGATACTTAATAATGCCTGTTTACTTCTAGGCTTATAGTCTACCCAGGAGAGACAGAAAATGAATAATCAACATAAATAAGCAAATTATCCTATATAATAAAGAGCTAATATGAAAGTGGCTGTCACACCCTTACTCCGTCAGGATGAAATGGATCAGACACTCAACACCAGGGAGAAAGGAATGGGGACCAGCCAGGCATAAATGAGCTTTCAAGAGAGGAACGGGGACCAGCCAGGCTGCGGCCTGGGGAGGGACAAGTCGCCCGCCCTGTGGTCCCGGGCGCCAGCGGCTGTGCCTACGCCTGCCACCCAGGAGAGGGACAAGCCACCCACCTCATGGTCCTGGGTGCCTGCAGCTGTGGCCCAGGCGAAGCCGCCCACCCACTGTCCCTTGTGGCTGCAGCTGTGGCCAGCCCACGTGAAGCCGGCCTGGGTCCTGGGTACCTGTGGCCAGCCTGAGGGAGGGAAGCCTGGGTCCCGGGTGTGGGGCGAGGCAGAGGCAGTTAGGGGCAATCAGGACAGCAGGGGAGCAGTTAGGGGCGATCTGGCAGGCAGGCAGGGAGTGGTTAGGAGCCAGTGGTCCTGGATTGCGAGAGGGAGTTGGACATCCTCCGAGAGGTTCTGGATCGGAGAGGGTGCAGGCCGGGCTGAGGGACCACCCCCCCCCCCCCCCGCACAAGTTTTGTGCACTTGGCCTCTAGTATACTACTTAATAAGGTGATAAGTGCTTTGGAAGCAATAGAGTGGGGTAAAAAGCTGAAAAAAAAGCACAGCAGGTGTCTTTTGAGAAGATAAACTCTTGCCAAGACTTGAAGGAGGTCAGGGAGTTAGGCATTCAGCTGTCTAGAAGAAGAGTGTTCCTGAGAGGTGGAACAGTGTATGTGTGCTTGGCTGGTGCAGAGTACAGCCAGAAGCCAACTGGGCTAGAGAGGAGTGAGAGAGGCAGGGAGCAGGAAGAGATGAATTTAGCTAGGGAACTGGAAGGCTGTATCATAAAGCCTTATAGGCAATTGGAAGGAGTTTGGCCTTTTCACTGGGTAGCCTCTGGGCTTCTGAGCAAGCAGCAAAAGAACATGATTTGATTTCTGTTTTCCCCAAATCACTCTGACTACTGGGTGAAATGAGGCTATATGGGAGTCAGGCTGGAAGGGAGACAGTGACGAAGCTGTCGCATGCTTCTGTGAAATCCTGCCATAAATCATTCCAAAGTTCCAGGTTTGGAGGAATTATACTACAGGACATTAAATGAATGAACAAATGAGGCAGGAGAAGCTATGATTGTCATCTTTGAGAATTCATAAAAATGAGAGCAATATACCCAGCTGGTGTGGCTGGGTGGTTGAGCCTCAGTCTCTGACCAAGAAGCTGAGGTTCAATTCCCAGTTGGGGCACAAGATGAGGCTGAGGGCTTGATCCTGAGTTGGGGTCATGTAGGAGGCAGCTGGTCAATGTTTCTATCTCCCTCTGCCTCCTCTCTGAAATCAATAAAATTATATATACACTAGAAGCCTGGTGCATGAAAATTCATGCACTGGAGGTGGGGGTCCCTCAGCCCGGCCTGCCCCCTCTCACACTCTGGGAGCCCTCAGAGGCAGGAAGCAACCTGGTGATCAAGAGAAGGTGATGCCCCCATTACACCTCTGCTGTTGCCAATGCCGGCAGTGCAAGCCTCGGCCGGCCCTGGTTACCTGAGCCTTGGGTGGCCCAGGGTGGCTGGGCAGCCACCATACAAGGTTTGCCTGTGCCTCAGTCCGGCCCTGGGCAGCTGGGGGGCTGAGGGGACTAGGGGACTCCGGAGGCAGGTGCTAAGGGGACTGGGCGCCGCCAACTGGTGGCTGTGGGTGCCACTATCTTTGAGGGCATGGCAGTCAATTAGCATATTCCCTCCTTATTGGCTGTGGGCGCCACCATCTTTGCAGTGGCGTGAGGGTCAATTAGCATATTCTCTCTTTATTAGATAGGAGATATATATATATATATGTATATATATATATACACACATATATATATATATATATATATATATATATATATATATATTTAAAACAAGAACAATATTACTAGCACATATGTTTCTAACTTCAGAAAACCTTTAATTCTGAACTCAATAAGCCAGTCATTGTCACAGTGTGGTCCTGGGCCAGTGGCAACAGCAGTATCTGTGTGCTTGTAGAAATGCAGAATTTGGGACCTCTCCCATATCTGCAGAATCAGCAACTCTGGGGTGAGACCTGACAAGCAGTGTTTTAACAAAAAGTCCTCCAGGTGATTCTGATGTTCAATTTTAGGGACCACTGCTTAAAAATGCGAATGGTGAAACTAGATGACCTGAAAGATTCATTTCAATGTTAAAACACTGGGCTTTCAAGTTCAAATTTTAACATTTATATTCTTTATAGCATTAAGTATAGGAGAAAAATGATTATGTATAAGAAGCATAGACTCATGCTTAAGAACAAATAAAATCTTTTAAATCACATATTTAGAGAAATTTGATTTTTAGTCATTATATCCCACCTTTTTATATAAAAAACTAGAGGCTCAGTGCACAAAATTCATGCACAGGTAGGGTCCCTAGTGGCTGCTGGCTGGGACCTTCCTTTATTCCACGCTGCCCCCTGGTAGTCAGCAGACATCATAGCAAGTGATCAAACTCCTGTTCGGTCGAACTCCTGAGGGGACACTTTGCATATTGGGCTTTTATATATATAGATCATATAAAGTGGTGCATTATTTAAAAAAAAAATTAATGCACAGTAGGAAGTTGAAGACAAAGAAAATGTAGAAAAGTGTAGATGATAACCCTTTAAAGACTGTGGGTTCATGAAGTTACTCTTCTAGAACGTACATTTTGCTCTGAGCCTCCTGGGTGCAACATTTTTAGAGTGAAGGCAGGAATGAATTTTATACAATGCAAAGAAAGGAATCTCAGATTTCCAGTTAACATGACCACCATGAAGCCTTTGATGCAAACTGATTTAGGAGAACATCTGGAGCACCCAGAGCAGTGGACAGATGGTTTGCTTCCTAGACAAACTTTCAGTATTCCACTGCATAACATCTTGGTGGTTTAGCCATTTGAAGTTATCTCCTTAATAAGGGCCTCAACCCAGATGAGCAGCTGGTAAGGTAAGACTATTTCAGACATTGCGACACCAACCGGCATTCCCACCCAGATGGAAGGCTGCCCCTTCCCCAGGGGCAACGCTGCGGGAACCTGCTGGGAAAGTCTGGGAGTTCCTCGGCCACAGCTGTGCGTCTGCTGCAGGCCTTGCACAGAGCCGAGTCCCCGGGGTTTTACAGCCGAGTGCATGACAGGATGGTTTTGAACTGGAAAATTCTGAAGCAGGTGCATCATGCTGTCAGCATAAAAGAAGATAAAATGGAATGAAAGGGCAAGAAAATAGCATAAATGGCCCCAAATAGTTAAAGGATAAATTAGAAAGACAAAATGATGGTTAAAAACAATGGAGCTGGAGTAAGACAAAAATGTAAGACCCTCTAGGGCAGTGGTTCTCAATCTCCTGGCCCTTTAAATACAATTCCTCATATTGTGACCAATCCATAAAATTATTTTCGTTGCAACTTAATAACTGTAATGTTGCTACTGTTATGAATCGTAATGTAAATATCTGATATGCAGGATGGTCTTAGGTGACCCCCGTGAAAGGGTCGTTCGACCCCCAAAGGGGTCGCGACCCACAGGTTGAGAACCTCTGGAACATTTGAAAGGATAAACTGTCAGGATAAAATAAAGTAACACAAAATAAACAGTTACATTCATCTCTTAAAAATTCAATTGTTGATATTAGTATTACAGTTAGCAGCATCAATAGTAAAAATAAAAATGGGTAAAGAAAAATAAAGTTAAAACATTTTGTCCAAGGTTCTCTAGTGACACCCACCCTTTTCAGAGTGGCCTCTGTCATGCTCTTTGAGCTGTCACTTCCTCACTTGTGGCATGAACTTCCCCTTGATTTCCGAATGCTGAAATTCCATGAAGGTAATTTCAGAGGCACCCTCTCCATTTGGGGAAATTCTCTAGTTCCAAAACTTGTATTAGATAATCTGAAAGTAAAGTTTCTGAACCATTTTATCTCACCACTTTTTAAATGGGATTGACTGAGTTTGATTTTAACCATCAGGAGAAGATTTATTAGATTAAACCTTGTATGGTCTTTTTTTTTTTTTTTTTTTTTTTTTTGGTAAAATCAAATTTAAGACATCTGTTAAGCAATGTTATGTAGTGTCCCTAATGCTATGTCCTAAGCAAAATTTCTTGCTTCAGTTTAGTTCTCAGAGAAAGTTTGTCTTTTTATATACAGCCTTTAGGAATTGTTTGTTTGTTTTAATTGTGATGCTTTTAAAAAACATGTTTTTATTGATTTTTAGAGAGAGAGGAAGAGAAAGGGATAGAGATATGGAAACATCAATGAGAGAATATGATCATTGCTTGGCTGCCTCCTGCATGCCCCTACTGGGGATTGAGCCCCCAACCCAGGCATGTGCCCTGACCAGGAATGGAACCTGTGGCTTCTTGGTTCCTGGGTCGCTGCTTAACCACTGAGCCACATAAGCAGGGCAGGAATTGTTTTTGTTTTGTTTTTCTAAAATAGAAAAGAAAATATAATAAAAATAAAAGCCTTGTGATCTGGCGCGCTTCCACTTGTTCTTACTGGGAACATTAGAGCTGAATCCCAGCCTCGACTGTGTAAAGCACCCATCTCATATTTCCAGGAACCTCTACTCTTTTCTTTCAGAGCAGTCTTCTCAAATTGTAACCCATGTGCCACCTGCACCAGATTCAATGAGGAAGTTTGTTTAAAATGCAAATTCTTGGGTCTTGTCCCACACCAACTTTCTCGGAGTCTCCAGAGATTGAACCCAAAAATCTGATTCTTTAACAAATAGCCCAAGTGTAGCTCAGAACTGCTTTTAAGAATCCCGATTGTTAACTCAAGACATGCAGTTTTATATGATGGTTAATCTGTAAGCCATGGGCTGCTTTTAAAGAGCTAGAAATCTTACTGAGACATATGCAACTTGAAATAAGAGGCCTAAAGTAGATCATGAGGCCATCCGCAGAACTCAGCTATTTCCCATGGATTCTTGGAATTGGAAAAAAAAATCTCTCCCATTTGGAGCCCAGGCCATAAGCTATATTTTTCTGATCTGCGAATCACTGATTTTCAATGAGCTCACCGATGCTCAGTTTTAGGGACCACCGCTTGAAAACGCGAATGGTGAAACCTGATGACCTGAAAGATTCATTTCAATGTCGAAACACTGGGCTTCCAAGTGTTTTCATCGTCGGAATAAGCACGAGGACACGGGCAGAGGAGAACCTTTGGGGATGCTTTCTCCAACTGTACTCTCCTGCTCTCCCTTCTCTCAGTCCCTCTTTGATGTTCAGCCTTCCTTACCTCCTCCCCCTCCATGTCCCCATACTTTGGTTATTTAGCATTATGCTCATTACATATGTCAGGCTGGAGACCAAGCTATGTAAAACCCAGTTACGGGTGTGCTGTGAAGAGAAGGGAAGTAACATTTACTAACCTGTGGCTGTGAAGGAGAGGGAACTAACATTTATTAAAAGGCTATACATTTATTTAATAATGTAATGCTTTATACTCTAATGCATGGGTCTGTTTGATGGGTATTATTAGAATTATTATCATTTTATAGAAAATGATAACTATAATACTGTTGTTACTATTATTTTCACCTCCAATACTATTAAAACCTCCAGCTTTTATGGAAAACCTACTTTATACCAGGTACTGTGCAAGTGTCTTTACATATGCGTGTATAATCTCATTTAATTCTAACACCAGCCCTATTTTTCTGGGTATTAAAATCCCCATTAACAGATGGGAAACTAAAAAGTAGATTGGTTAGGCAACATGTTCAGTGTCACACAGCTAGTGAATGGCAGAGCCAGGTCTGTGTTACTACAAAGTGAAAGGTAAGGGAGGAGAGGCAGGCCCAGATCATAAAGGCACTTGCACACTTTGTTACACTGACTATAAATCACTGATGGACAGATTTTTAATAGTGGTAGGATACATGTTTTAGAAAAATCACTCTGATGACAGATTCAAGAAATGATTGGTGGCTTAGGAGTGAGTTCTCATCAGGAGTCAAAGATTTTTTTTAAAAATATGTATAAAATAAAAAAAGTGAGATTTAATATTTTTTTGTCATAGTAAATTATAAAAGAAAATTTATTGGTGAGAATCCATAACCAGTTAGGGTTATGGGCATTGTATAAGTGAATTAAATAAATATTGTTTTACACATCAATTGCTGATTTTAAAATTACTTATATTCTCCTTTGAAATAGTCACCAGTTTAACTGGGCTAAGCCATTCCCAATGGTTATATCTGATAGGAATATAACATCAGATGGTTATACTGAAATGGATATTATGCCTCGGTTTAGTATGCTGGTTTTTTCACCTTTGCTTGTACAAAGCTTACTCTTAGAAGTCACTGAATATAGTTTATCGGTCTTACCTTACTCATATTATCATATAGGGTTTTAGGTAGAGAGGAAGAGGCGTTGAAAAGGAACTAAAACACTGTAACCGCATACTTCACTGGTCTGCTTCTTTGGTCTTTCTGGCATTTGAAGAAAAGAAACAAAGGGGAAGTAAAGAGGGGAGATGGGGGGGGGGGGGAGTAGGAGGTGACGAACAGGAGGATACTCTGGACTCCAGCGTGCCTTCAGGAAGAGTTCCTGCATCGGGGCCAGCGGAGGAAGGCGAGCCCACCCGACCCAGGACTCCGGCCTGGTCCCTGGCCCCAGCCCTCCTTGAGCAGCCCAGGGCGCACTGCTTACAAGCCTCAAGCAACCTGCTTGGCCTCAGTCCTACTTTCTCCATCTAGGGCTCTGCGTAAACCAAGTATGAAAACCCAGAGCCAGAGCCGGAGCACGCAGTCCAGTCAAATACCCAAGATGCTGGACTAACCTCACCTGTGCTCCCTTTCTACACAGATCCTGGAACAAGGAAGCTGACACCAAGCCTCATCAGCGTTCCTCGGAGACAAGATACCTGTCAAGGAGGACTGGCAGAGTGGCTTACTGGGGTACAAACACAGAATCTCTTCTAGGGATAGTGTACGACAAATGAGATAATTCCCAGAAGTGGCCTGGAGCTCTCCGGAAAAAGGTACTGTGAAGGTGCTTAAACTACTAGTGGGCATAGATTTGTGTTTGTGGAAAGCAAACTAAAGTCTCTATTAGCTAACAAGGACAGTCAGAGCAGAACAAAAAGGCAAGCGTAGCGAGGGACATGGCAGAGATGATCTCAGGGAATGGAACGAAGCCAAAGGCTCCTGATGGGAGAAAGAGACGAATCCAACTTTTTATTTTGTTTTCTTTTTAAGAAAGACATCATCCTGTATACTTAGTAAATAACCCAGGATTGTACTTGCATTTTATTATCTTTATTTGGCAACTGGATCCATAGCTCACCATTTTGCATGGAGTGAAAGATATCCAAATATGCGGTTAGTATTTGGTTGTAAGCTGGCTTCTGAACTGGCCAAGTTTTTGAACCAACAAGGAGTATTATTTGTTTGGTGTATCAGCTGTTGCTCACTCGAAAAGCTGTCTAAAATGGTCTTAGTCAAGAAGAATGTTTATTGAATGTAACAAGCAGTGCAGAGGTGGTTTGGGTCCAAGAGCTGAGTGTCCATCCAGAGCCCATGGGTAGAGCTGTCTCTGTGATCTGCCGCCCTCAGTGTGTCAGCTTTGCCCTCAGAATGTCATCCCTTCTGATTGTAAGTTGGAGTAATGCCACATATCATATCCCAGAGGATTCCGTCTCCATGGTCTCTTTCTTAGCAGTGAAGAAGCCTTTCACAGACACCCACATGGTGGACTTCTCACCTCTTGTTGGCCAGAATTGGACCACATGCCTATTCTTAACCAATGATTAGCACGGAGCTTGGAGGAGGTATCTGAAGTGGAATGAATATTGGGGAGTTGAACAGACAATTTCATTTTGCAAACATACAGGAGAAAAAAATCAGAACAAATAGTTCTGACTTGTCTATAATTATGTTGGCCTAATAGTTGCTATTAGTTAGCAGTTGTCTCTCTAAGCTTATAAGAACAAAGTCACAGGGAACTTCATCTCCTGGAAGCTAATTATTTCCGAGGTAAAAATTGAAGATGGAGATGAGTTCATGCTTTCATACAGCTATTTCTTTCCAGGGGCATGACACTGAGTCCAGGTAGAGAAAAGCAGATATAGATTCCCTTATTAAACACTGCTGCCACAGCTGCTCCCATGAGCTGCCAGCACCGGCCCTGCTCGCACCCGCTGCTGACCTGGAGCGACTGGGGCCAGCGCTGTCAGTGGGTAGGAGCAGTGGCTGATGCCCCAATCGCCCCTCAGGAGCAAGGGCAGGTGGAGAAGTCCTCAGGGGCGATCATAGTCAGCAGCTTCTGCTCGCAATGACAGCTCTGAGTGATCAGGACCTGCGTTGGGCGCCAGCAGTGGGAGCGAGTGCCAAGTGGGACCGCAACCCATGGGAGCAAAGAACTTTCAGTAAGCACCAGAGGCTCATTCCATGACAGCAACTGGCACCCTGCCTTGGTCTGGCGCCCCTGCTCACTTGCTCCATCATGCTGCTGCAGCCAATGCCCACCATGTTCCGTGCTCTGCCGCCCGCTGCTGACGCCCGCCATGTTCTGTGCATGTCCCCTAGTGGTCAGTGCACATCATAGCGACTGGTTGTTCGGTTGTTCTGTCATTCAGTCTATTTGCATATTAGGGTTTTATATAGAGAGATTAGCAAGTCAATAAATAATATTTATGTCTGGACAGTCATATGTTTAGCTAATAGGAAAGGAACAAGGGTAGTGAAAGTCTAGATTGAATTTGAATTTGGCCATGGAATTGTGCTTTCTTTGCTATACTTACTTTCTCAATAGTTTATTCAGACTAGGAGGAATGCTGAATTCTTTGACACCACACTGACAACAAGAGGTACATTATATAGGAGAAAGTGGCCTAGGCTTTTAATTTACTTCTAGACAACTCCAATGTGCTGAACATACATATGAACATGAATATATTAGAAGTGGATTTTATTTTTGTTATTAATTCATTCATGTTTGTTTTATCTTCTATATTAAAACAAAGGTGAGGATTATATTGCTATATTTCTTAGGTTGCACCACCCCATTCATAACATGGGGCTCTATACATAGCAACCACCCAATATAGCAGCTGACTTATCCTAATTCAATTTCAGAAAAGATAAACTAAACATATCATTTTGTAGGCTATTTCCTGAACCAACTGGGTTTAAATCCTGGCTCCTTGACTTATTACTTTTGTAACATTGATAAGTTATCTAACCTACCTGCATCTTAATTTTTTGATCTGTAAAATGAGAATAATAATACCAACCTCATAAGTTAATAAGGGTGATTAAGTAAGTTAATATTCATAAATTATATAACAGAATGTCTGATACATAGTAATTATTCAATGGTTTTTATATATTATTATTTAATCTTCAAAGCCACCTAGTTAGCTAGGTACACCAACCTGGCATTACTTCAAAACTTTTGAAATATTAAAAATAATATTAAATTTTGCTTTGGAAGAATGATCAATGGTTATCATAATGTGCTGAGTGCTCTCGGTATGCCTGCAATAATATATGATGCTCTTGGTCACATGCTTCCTGAGAACATATGCTAAATACTAATACCTGATAATCATAAACCAAAATGAAAATTCCTTTTGAAAAAATTAATAACTTTTTTCTATAGGAGGGTGATTAATTAGTTCATCCTTTTAGATTATGTCCTTCTTATAATAGTCTCTTTTGTTGATACCAAGAAAACACAGCATTCTTGCCCCAGTAATTGACCCAGACTTTTCCTGAAAACTCACCCTCTCTCCATCAAGAACACTAGATATTTTTCCCTAATCTTTCAAGTTGTATGACACAGAGCAACTTTCCATTCTTGAAGATGGCAAATTTACAGCCTGTGACATAAATTTGTTTCCATGGTAACAGACCAGAACTAATTGATTTTGTCTGTAACAAAATCATCAAAACTGAGAGAGAGAGAGAGAGAGAGAGAGAGAGAGAGAGAGAGAGAGAGAGAGACTGTTGATACTATCAGGTTATAGAATAATACAATTCATCAAACTGACATTATAGAAAATTCAACAAGATGTGAACTCATGGTCTATATAACCAATAATAAAAAATAAATAAACTTTCATTTTTGCCCCAGTAATGCCACAGCATATCCAAATGTTTACTGTGCCATTTTGTTTTGTTTTCCAGATTCTGATTCATTAACAAATATGACTTCATATAGTTTCAGAAGCTTATGTTAGCGTCATAGCATACAGATGTGTGAGCCTAGAAAACAGAATTGAACTATATATAACTATTTTTTCTGCAGTTATTTATATACAGCTTAGATCTTTACAATCAAATCACACAATTGTAAGATTCAAGAAAAAAGTGTCAAGTATAATAGGAAAAGTCAGTTAAGAATAGAACGTGTGGAAAATGTTTTGCCTCAGAGCAATAATTTTTATTTGTCAGTAGACATTTCAGTGAAGATGACTTAGCTTCTCTGTGCCTGCATCTCATTTACTTTAAAGTCAGGGAGTTGGACTAACTGTCAAATCCGATGTATGCCTCTTCATTAGCATCTTGGAAATTCCTCCTTTGGCATCCATATAACTGCTCTGACTTCTTTGTCTAATATCTTGGGTTCCCTCTCCTTAAAAATTGGTAGTCACAGGAGTCCTGCCTCTTCATCTTTCCAATTTTTATCCTAGACAATGTAATGCGTACTCTTAGCTTCAGTTTCAACCATTGATTCTTAATATTTTCCCAGCCCAGATGGCTTTCCTGAGTCTCAGACCCCTATTTTAATTAGACACCCAGTTGTCTCACAGGCATCTCAAGTTAAATAAATCCCAAACAGAATTTATTATCATGCCCTACAAACCTCCACTTCTCTGTTGGGTTAATGACAATCTGGGAATGAGCTTGTAGTTCTTCCTTCTCCCTCTCTCAGATCAAGTCATCACAAAATCTCAATAGTTTTCTCTCTCCTTCTTGTGCCTTGAAAACAGTTCCCTGGCTGTGGTTTGTTTTCTCTCTGACTTATTGATGACCTACTATCTTCTAGGCACCGTGCTCACCCTCTAGGTGCATTTTGTCAGTTATATACATTAACTCTAAAGTATGTGCTGTTAATATCTCCAGATAATGCAGATAGTGTGCAGACAGGTAACCTAAAGAGTAAAGGATAAAAACAGTTGCCTGAGACCACACCGCTAAAGCGCAGCAGAACCAGGGCTTGAATACCTTTCTGGTCGCCAAGGCTCTGTCCTTAGAGATTTGGTCAAAATTTCTTGCCCTATTCTTTAGACTACTGGTGTCCATCGACTTCCTTCCTGGGCAGCTGTTCTCAAAAGGTGGTTTGCAGGCAACTGGGGTGGGGGTGAGGGATGGTTCCTGAATCCCTTTTGGGGGGACTATGAGGTCCAAATTATTTTCTTAATAATACCAAGATGGCATGTGCCTTTTCCCACTGTTTTGGTATTTGCACTGATACTGCCAAAGTCCTGGTGTAAAACTGCTAAAGGCTTAGCAAGAATCAAGGCAGCAGCATTGAACTGAAGTAGTCCAGGTGCCAGTTCATGTAAGAACATCTTTGATGAAGCAGTATTACTAATTTTATTAATAATATCAAGCCTAAAGAACACATAGTTTTAATATTCTGTATAATGAAATGGGAAGAATACAGAAAGCATTTCTGCTGCATACAGAAGCACATGATTGCCTCAAGGAAAAGCACTTGTCTGATTGTGAGTCAGGAGCTGAATGAGCCACTCCTATCTTTTCATGGAACACCATTTTCCCTGAAAGAAGAGCTGACAAACTATGGTTATTCAGACTCAGGTATGAGGCAGCTATTTTCTCAGAAAGTGAACAAAGGATAAGCCTTTCACTTCAGGACAAGCAAATGACAGCATTTGTTGACAGTGAAAACTGGAACTTTCAAGTGGAAATTGGAATTTTGGAAAACTTTTACCTGCCCCCACGAGCTTGACAGCCTCCCGATGCGTTATCACTTTTCTCATGAGTTCAGTGATGATATTAACAAATGTGAGTTTTTGAATGTTATATAATGAAATTTGTCAAAATATAGAACATATGCATAATAATGTGCCAATATTTTCTAAATTACTCATGCATGATGGGATGAAATCCCTGCAAAGGGCAAGATCAATTAAAATTCATTAATATAGTTTCAGGTTCCATTTTTTATTAATTGTATTTTTTGTATTTTTTTCTTTAAGGTATTACATATGTGCCCTTATCCCCCTATTGCCCTCCACCCCACCCGCCCCCGCTTGTGCCCTCACCCCCGCCCCCTAGTGTCTGTGTCCTTTGGTTAGGCTTATATGAATGCATACAAGTCCTTTGGTTGATCTCTCCCCCTCCCCACCACCCTCCACTGCTTTACCTATGAGGTTTGATGGTCTGATCGATGCTTTTCTGTCTCTGGATCTGTTTTTGCTCATCAGTTTCTGTTGTTCATTATAGTCCACAAGTGAGTGATATTTACCTTTCTCCAACTGACTTATTTTGTTTAGCATAATGCTCTCCAGTTCCATCCATGCTGTTGCAGATGGTAGGAATTCCTTCTTTTTTTCACAGCAGCATAGTGTTCCATTGTGTAGATGTACCACTGTTTTTTAATCCATTCATCTGCTGATGGGCATTAGGCTGTTTCCAAATCTTAGCTATTGCAAATTGTGCTACTATGAACATAGGGATGCATATATCTTTTCTGACTGGTATTTCTAGTTTCTTGGGATATATTCCTAGAAGTGGGATCACTGGGTCAAATGGGAGTTCCATTTTTAGTTTTTTGAGGAAACTCCATACTGTCTTCCATAGTGGCTGCACCAGTCTGCATTCCCACCAGCAGTGCAGGAGTGTTCCTTTTTCTCCGCATCCTCTCCAGCACTTGTCATTTGCTGATTTGTTGATGATAGCCATTCTTACAGGTGTGAGATGGTACCTCATTGTCATTTTAATTTGCATCTCTCGGATGATTAGTGACTTTGAGCATGTTTTCATATGTCTCTTGGCCTTCCTTCTGTCCTCTTTCGAAAAGTATCTATTCAGGTCCGTTGCCCATTTTTTGATTGGATTGTTTATCTTCCTTTTGTTAAGTTGTATGAGTTCCCTGTAAATGTTGGAGATTAAACCCTTATTGGAGATAACATTGGCAAATATTTTCTCCCATGCAGTGGGCTTTCTTGTTTTGTTGATGGTTTCTTTTACTGTGCAGAAGCTTTTTAATATGATGTAGTCCCATGTATTTATCTTCTCTTTAGTTTCTATTGCCCTAGGAGCTGTATCGGTGAAGAAATTGCTTCGGCATATGTCTGAGATTTTGCTGCCTGTGGAATCCTCTAAGATTTTTATGGTTTCCCATCTTACATTTAAGTCCTTTATCCATTTTGAGTTTACTTTTGTATATGGTGTAAGTTGGTGGTCTAGTTTCATTTTTTTTTGCATGTATCTGTCCAGGTTTCATTTTGAAACTAATTTTTTTTTTTAAAAAAACCCTGCCATTTGTAGTTTTAGTGTTTATCCAAGAAGAATATCACAATTTTCTGAAAAGGCAATTAACTTAAAATTCTTAAAATTCTGATTTTTCCAGCCACGAATTTTCTTAATTTGCTTTGATAAAAACAGCATACCTCAACAGATTGAAGTCAGAAACAGATATAAGAATCCCAGGTTCCATTCCGGTCAAGGGCACATGCCTGGGCTGCAGGCTGGATCCCTAGTGCAGGGCCTGCAGGAGGCAGCTGATAAATGATCCTGTCTCATCACTGATGTTTCCATCTCTCTCTGCCTTCCTCTCTGAAATAAATAAGAATATATATTTTTTTAAAAAAAGAATCTAGCTGTATTTCATTAAGCCAGACAATGAGGAGATTTACCCAAATATAAAACAAATTCATTCTCACTCAATTCTTTTCATTTGGGTTAATATAGTTATTGTCACTAAACATTTGTTTTACTAGTATATGTAAACATACAATAGTTTACTATTAAGTTAATTAATAAAAGTTGTAACATTTTTCTTTTAATTTTGAATATGGTAAACATGGGGAGACAAGCCCCCCATAAACAAAAGCTCTTTGAGGTCACTGATGATTTTAAGAGTATAAAGGGATTCTGAAACCAAACTTTTGAAACCCGATGTTCTAAGGTTACTTCCTACTTGTCTACACTTCAAACTGCCACCATCTTTCTAATCTTTAAATTGATCATGTCACTCCCCACCCCTGGCTTACCTTAGTGTTCTGTACAAGACCTTTAGTAATCTATATCCTGCCTAACTTTCTAGTCCTTCCTCTTTCTACTCCCTTTTGGGCAGGTTAGTCTCCATGCATAATAAATTCCTTAGAGTACCGCCCAGACTCTCCATGCTCTTTGTTATTTCTAGATCCATGTACATGCTGTCTCCCTGCTTAGATGTCTCTACAAATAGGTCTTTCTACTAGCCCTCCCCCAAATACCACCACCACCACATCTATTTGGTCAAATCCCAAGTAGTCTACAAAACCTACCTCAGAGAAACTTGCATGAACCACACCCCTCCCTCCCTTCCCTCCCTTGGCAGAAGAAATTGTTCCCTTTTATGGAGGGCAGACAATAGCCAGCTACATATAATTGCATTAATGTCATTTGCATAAATATCTGTCTCTCCCAAGAGATGGCCAGCTCCCTAAAGGCAGGGACCACAGGTGTGTACTCCAAGAACAGTACTGATGCATGATAGTCTCCCAGTAAGTATTTCCTGAATTATCCTAATTCCCTTCCAGGTTTGAAATTCTGTGGTCCATCCCTATAACAGGATAATTTGAACCACAATCTTTTTATTGATTAATAGAGGGATGCTTTTGCTTGACTCACACACATTCACACATAGAGACACTAGTGTTAATCTAAGAGATCATCTCAGATCTTTTTTATTCTTATCTTTTTTTGTCCTTGCAAGGACAGTTCTGGAGAAAATTTGGCATATTAAATTTGATGTATTTTAATAAATTATAATGCACATATATTCATTAATAATATATATTCCACGCCAAGACATCGGCAGGAATTAATTTTTAAAAGTCTGCTCTATTAGAAATATAACATTATGTAAGAGTTTTGTATAATAAGATCACAAGGAACCAAAGAGAAGAAAAATTTTAAAGTAGAATTCAAATTAAAATAGAACTTCCAAAGAACTAGGAGAGGTTTCTAAACAGCAAAGCTGCAGGTGGGGCCACCGGAAACTCTACTCCTTGTAATCTTTAATGTCTCAGCCTATCCAAATAGTTCCCCTTGCAGAGGAAAAGCAGAGTTGGGGACTGGCCTGGCTTCTCAGGATGTAAGAGATAAGAGGATAGGAATTTTAAAAAGACTTCTTTACTATCTTTCGACCAAGACTCAGACTCTTTATTCTAGTCTTGATAAGTGAACATGAGGTATAGAACTATTTATTTTTAAATCAATATTCATGATTTTGTGATGGTCCTTGTTCTATGATATTTCAAAGAAATCAGGATCATCTCCAAAGATTATTGAAAGATTTCCACATTAAATGCTTTTAGCCTAATTTCATTTTAAAACTTAGCAACCAGGAGAGTCCAATTAAATGAGTATAATTAATTATTTCTTTGTGGCAAAGTGCTGCCACATATATGATAAGGCACTTCAATGGCACTGAGGTTGAGGAAGGTTAAATGACACAGGCAAACGGTTAGTGATAGACTCAGTGCTAACCCAGATCTCCCATTCTGATTGCTACATGTTTACCATTCCATTGTCAATAAAGAAACCAAAATCATTGCTCAAATACAAAAGCAACCTTTCTTTTCCCCTAAGAAAGCAACCATGTTTCATAGAAACTTCTTAAGACAGGTTTGCCATGCTGTTCCATTTTCATTGAACACTTGAGAAGAAACTTACCCACTCAGTTCATGACAGGCGATGAGAGAATCACGCATCTCTGGGTATTTAAGACTTGTAGTTAAGGGCAAACTCCTTCCATACTTGAAAGTATACAGGCTGTGATTATTCCACACAGCCTCGAGCTGGATCAATTATGTGCCCATCAAAACTGACATGATATAGAAGAAAACATTGATTCTGCTGTAAATTAATAGTTGACTGTTTTTGAGTAAAACAGAATAACTATTCTCAAACCTTCTGATTTACATTCACATCCCACTTAATGAAGTACAAAAAAAAAAAAAAAGCCTTACCGCGCCTCAAATCAGAAGGTCTTTTTCAGAACTAGTGGGGAAAATGACACAATTTTTTGTATAAAAATCTAATATTTTATAACTTATTTAGTATGCAGGGGATATAATAATGTCATATTATAAAAACAAATTCCATGAAAAAAAACTATTAAAATCATTTTTTGTCATTAGAACAGACTAGGGAACCAGTAATCCAGATTTAAACTCAAAAAATGATATAAACCTATACAACTTTTCTTACGTTACTATAAGATCCAGCGTTTCTCACTGTCTATAAGTTCAGTATGTGCAACAAACTGCTAAGAATTAGAAAGCCACTGAGGGATAAACGACTATGGAGACTGGACTAGTGCGGAGGCCAGGGCTGGGTGGGCGGATGGGGACAGGGAAAATGTGACAGACGACTTTGATGACTACTTTGAGGCCGTGGTTTTAGATCATTCTACAAGACGACTGATGCACTCATATTTTGTTATTGTTTCTGTTTTCTATCTTGACTGTTAAAATGTGATTTTTTTGGCACAATGCAAAATAACTATTAACTTACTTTTCAAAATTTATGTCGCTGATTTCCTGTATTTTGAACAGTTGTGTCACATTTCCAGCAGACACAATGCTTCCCCCTTCCCCAGGAAACTGAGCAAGGCGACTCCACATGTCTGCCTTCTCTCCTTTCCTCTCGCAGCCAGGTGGCAGGCATGTGTGAATGCACCCCCTCCACCCCGTGCTCTTCACTTTCCAGCCCATTCCTGGAGCTCTGTGGTCAGCTGTGGTTCCAGCAAATCAAGACCTTACTTAAACAAGAGTGACTTGAATCGTAAAAATGCTTGAAACCGCAACAGGAGTAATGGCTGGAGAGACTGGGGATAATTAGATTATGATCGCTGACACTAAAATAGTGTTTACTAATTCCAGAAACTATTCTAAACACTTCATGTAAATTCATTCATTTATTCCTTATAATAACCTGGGAGGTCAGTTCTCTTATTCCTTTTTATGGATGAAGGCTGATGCACTGAGGGGTTACATTTTACAAAGTCATGTAGCTCACAAGTGGTAGAGCCAGGATTTAGAACAAAAGGTTCTAGCTCCATATTCCATGCTTTTTAATTTTTTTTAATTTTTTAAATTGGTTTCAGAGAGGAAGGGAGAGGGAGAGAGAGGTGGAAACATCAATTATGAGAGAGAATCATTGATCGACTGCCTCCTGCATGCTCCACACTGGGGATCAAGCCCACAACCGAGCATGTGTCCAGACAGGGAATCAAATCATGACCTCCTGGTTCATAGGTCGATGCTCAACCATTGAGCCATGCCAGCCAGGCCATATTCCATGCTTTTAACCACTATACCAAATGAAAGATTCAGGAAGCATCTGAAAATTGTCTTAGAATAGTTAAAGAGCAGCAGATTAGAAAATGAAATAAACATGCAGGGTTGGACAAAAGTAGGATCACAGTTCTGAGTATGCAAAACGCAGTGTTATTAGTTATTAATTAGAGGCTCGGTGTACAAAAATTTGTGCACTCGGGGGGAGGAGCGGGGAGGAAGGGAGGTTGTCCCTCAGTCTGGCCTGTGTCCTCTTGCAGCCCAGGAGCCCTTGGGAGATGTCCACTTGCAAGCTTAGGCCTGTTCCCTGGAGGATAGGGCCTAAGCTGGCAGTCAGAAACCTTAGCGCTGCTGAGAAGGTGGGAGAGGCTCCTGCCACACTGCTGTGTTTGCAGCCTTCAGCCTGGCTTGTGGCTGAGCAGAGCTCCCCCTGTGGGAGCACACTGACCACCAGGGGGCAGCTCCTGCGTTGAGCATCTGCCCCCTGGTGGTCGTTCCAGGTTGTGCTGCCGTTAGGGTCAATTTGCATGTTACCCTTTTATTATATAGTATTACTAGAGGCCCAATGTATGAAATTTGTGCACTTAGGGGGGTCCCTCAACCCAGCCTGCACCCTCTTGCAGTCTGAGACCCCTCGGGGGATGTCTGCCTGCTGGCTTAGGTCTGATTCCCCCCAAGGCGCAGCTCCTGTGTTGAGCATCTGCCCCCTGATGGTCACATCATAGCGACCAGTCGTTCCACCGTTTGGTCAATTTGCATATTAGGGTTTTATTACATAGGATTGTATTCTTTTCCATAAGAACAACTGTAAACCTACCTTCCCCCCTTCTCCTGCCGTATTCTGCATTGCCTCAGAACATGCCCCAGAAGGATCCAAAAGGAAAAGCTAAAAGGAAACAAAGTCTTGACTTCCCTGTACTTGCTGCTGGTCAGACCTCCCCTGGAGAACCAGTGATGAAGGATGCTGATGACTAGAACAGGGGTTGGGTTACGCAAAACTTCTTTCCTATCCTGAGATTCTATGAGTCAACCTATAATATTGTCTTTTCTTCAATATGTCTTTATTTGGAGAGTAAGATGTGATAAAAGGAGAGGTGAGAGAAATATGAGTCCTTAAGCATTTTATTAACAAGCATTACTCTTTTTACCAAAAGTACACTATATTTTGGCTCAGAACAGAGTTTCGATAGACTTCTAAAGTTGGCTTATTAAAAATTTTAGATTGAATTATGATGTGTCCGAGTTAAAATTTGTAGTGCGGTACTTTTAAAAAATTACTAGAAGGAACATTAAATAACATCTTGGATGATTTTCTTAATCCCTCTCATTCATTTGCTTTCCTAACTCTCATTCATTTTTGTTTGTTTACAGGCAATTCTTATGCAAGAAGCTACACGTGATTAAATGTGCAGGATGAAAAGATGGCACAGGCACTGCTGGTACCCCCGGGACCTGAGAGCTTCCGCCTTTTCACTAGAGATTCCCTTGCTGCTATCGAAAAACGTGCTGCAGAAGAGAAAGCCAAGAACCCCAAGAGAGAACAAGACAATGATGATGAGAACAAACCAAAGCCAAATGGTGACTTGGAAGCTGGGAAAAACCTTCCATTTATTTATGGAGACATCCCTCCTGGGATGGTGTCAGAGCCCCTGGAGGACCTGGACCCGTACTACATCAGTAAGAAAGTGAGTGCTGATTCTGTGCTTCTGAAAGTTCAGTTATGCTTCCAAAGTTAAGTCTTTTATTAAACACTCAACATTAATGGGCTTTTCTCAGGCTCATATACATGCTGCACCACATACTGTTCAAATTTGATTCTGTAAGAAGCAGAAATGCTCATAAGAAATGAAGTCAAGATTTGGCTCCAGTGGAGAGAAGTGAAGAGATGGACCATGTCTGCAATGTCCCAGCAATTGAGATAGAATTAAACTGGCATTAGCAAAGCAAAGTATCTGTTATTGTCGACATACTTAAGCAGATGGCACACTAGCACCTATCACCCGAGGATCTTGTTAAATACAGATTCTGATTCTGTAGACCAGGGGTGGGGCCAGAGATCCCGCATTTCTAAGGTGCCACCGAGTGAGACTCATGCGGCTCGTACATGGGACACACTTTGAGCAGCAAGTTTTAGAATGCTTTATTTAAAGCCACCACACAAAATTAAATGCTTAAACAATTCTTTTCTTCTGCCTTTTAAACTAGTTTCATAGAAGGTGGCAATGAGAATATATTCCTAGATTCCTAAAAGTAATTTATTCCAGCACATTTCTATAAAAATTTTGAAATTTAGTTGCTGGATTATTACACACGATGATGAGAGTGAGACATCCCCCAAGGAACCAGAAGACAGTTCTCCTATGAAAAGAATATATTTGCAAAGATACCTTCAAGAGACGGGGTATCACTTACTTTGACATGATTCAATGCATTTGCAACTTAAAGACAGGAAGTATCTTTAAGCAAGGGAAATGGTAAGATTAATAAGGGAGGGGGGAGAATGCTAGAGATTAATATTAGCATTTTCTAAGGGAGACATATTTAGTAGTATCCTGAAGGCATTTTTCTCCTCAAATGAAGGCCATTTCAGTGGGCTACCTAACAGAGAGGTTAAGCATTCTGAATCATTTGATTAAGAAGGTTTTTTAAGGCTCCAACCTCAGCAAAAAAAACCTTCTTATAATTTGTCTTCCCATAGATCTGCTTAAAAGGAAAGATTGTGCTAGCTATGCTACTGCAATTATTTCAGTCCATGTGAAAGTAATAATCTCATTGTAAATAAATGGGTTGGCATTATGATTTCGTATAGTAGGCTTTAAAACATGGTCAATGTGAGTCTGCCGCTTGGAAACTGAATTGTTCTCTGTGTGCTAACAAAGTCAGCTTTATTGCCGCCTGTCTGAGAACCAGATTTGGACCTTGATTTGTTCATAGTGGCCATGACCCATCTTGAGAAACATCTAGACTGTTTTCTCATCACTGTTGGCTGCACTGCTTTCCTTTTGAAATATCTATAAAGATGAAGTTTGAGATGCTATTGAAGAAAAAGTAGTTTATGATCTCTTAAGGTGCAAGTAATGTAAGAAGTTAATGGAGAAGTTCTGGAATTTTAAGATATGCTATGAAACTTACGTTAATTAGGAAATAATGCAGGTGAAAGGCTTTTTAAAGTTGTAAAACATTATGTAACTTTGCTGCCATTAAAGACACATTTACACACCTAATCTAATCAGGTGAGCAACATCACAATGTCTTTTAATGGCATTTAAGTTGACCAGGGAATGACTTAAGGACAGTGACAGTGATAATAATAAAAGCTAACATTTGTTCTGCACATACTTTGTCAGGCACTGTGAGCAGAACTCAAACGTAACTCATTTGATATTGAAAGAGCCAGTGGGGTAGGTCCTACGTTAGTGTCATTTTACAGATGAAAAGAGAAGCGCAGAGCAGTTAAGTAGCTTACCCAAGATCTCACATTGTAAGTAGTGAATTCAAGATTTGAGCCCAGGCAGTGAGGCTCCAGGCCTGGAGCTCTTAACCATTAAGTAGAACTCTACATGGTGTTTATTAATGTAACACAAGAAAATGTTTGAAAATTGGTTGTGTAATTTTTTTAATTCCTTGATTGATGTGAACCTTCCTACTCAGATGTAAAGCTTATTCTTGTGCCAAGTAGCCAAAATGTTAGTAAAGCTACATAACATGTGTGTTTACCTGGAAAAAAAGAAGCAGGCAGCATTCCAGAGTGGACAAGGACCAGTTTAACATATGTCCACTTATAACAATCATCACCTAGTAGGAATGGGCTATTATTGTATCTTTAAAGTCACCTCATTGCCTATCATTACTTGAAGACCAGCTTTTGGAATTGACACTATTTACTCCTCCTCCAATTATCTGTCACCTTCTCAAGTCTTCTCAGTTTTCACATCTTTCAATAACATCGGGGCCCACATTTTAAATGTCTTTCTTGTCTCCTATACAGGATGTTAGTATCTCACTTCTCAGAAATCAAGGTTTATTTTGTGTTAGGTGTTGTTTTGCAGAAATAAACGGGCCTTTTTTACACATACTTTTTGTTCTAAAGGCCTGCTCTGTTCTAGAACCTGCAAATTCAGTGAAGACGCCCTTGGCATGTCTGCTTTAATCCCATTAGTGCCACTCAAGTTAATCTCGCAGGAGGAGTGTAGGAGTCCATGTGTAAATGAACAGTTTGCTTTCATTCGCTTTGCCTTTGGATATTTTTTCAAAATAAAATCTTCTAATGTTACAAGTGGCAATTGCTTTTCAGGGAAATTGTTTCAAAAAAGCGTAATCAAATGCATCTTGAATTATGGTGAACTTTATATGTTATTGCTGTCATCAACTGCTTAAATGGATCCAGACTGTTTGACTATAATATTAGATGATCTAATCCTGTGAATTCAAGAAAATCTTTTAATGCATTTGTGCTTCAAGGGCAGTCTTCCCATGTCCACAGTTCCTTCTGGATAATCTCAATGCTAATACAGAACAACTTACCTGCTCTCTTCATAGAATTGTTCACATTTATAGAATGCCGTTCAGAAAAAAAAAAAAAAATGGTTGGTTAGGTAATGGTTGGCTCCATGGTCTTAAATACAAAAGGGCAATGTATAGAGACATGGTGTTCTCTGCCCTTTATACTCACAATATGTTCCTGACTACCTATTCAAACAGGGCATGTTGTCAGTAACCATGACTATATAGGATATAGATGTTGGTTAAAGGGTAAAAACATATTATTAAGTAAATGCGTATATAGAGGTCTTAAGGGTAAACGGCATCTTAAAGGTACACCCACATTTAATTAAACAAGTATTTATTTACAAATAGCACTATTAAATACTGTGAAAATTGTGGAGGAAAAGAAGATTGCATACTCTTTATGCTTAGTGCTTTATAACTTCTGACCTAGCCTTCAGTGGAATGAACCCTACATGTAAATTACTACTTAACTATAATTACAAGCAACATGCCAAAGTGTGCATATTAACATGCAAAGACTTCACTGGTGAAGAAAACAATTAGGGAGTGATCAGAAGACATCACAATTTATTTGGAAAGACATGCTGGAAGAGGTGACTTTGATAACTGAGGACATTCCCAGAGATTTTCAACCCTGGCTGAATTTTAGAATCATCTGAGGAAATTTTTAAACATACCATGTCTGTGCCCATCCTTCAGAATATTGGCAATTTTAAAGTCACCCCAGGAGATTCTAATATGAGACAAGACTAAGAACTTTGATATAATAGTGGGGCATCGTAGGGATCTTATTGTCAAGTCTGCTATGGACATGAAATGGGAGGGAGTTTGCAGAGATGACGTCGCAGGGTCCTCTTTCCTCTAGGATCCTGTGACACCCTTTTTCAGAGCCAGAGGGAGAAGCTGACAGGTTGTGAGTGGGACTGACAAGTGAGTTGAATTGGCTGAAGCAGAGTTGCCTTGAAGGAAAAAAATAAAAGATGATCTTAGCGGTTCTCAACCTGTGGGTCGCCAGAGAGATGTGGTAGGTAATCTCTGGTAGCGTAGCTTCAATGCTAAATTGATGATTAGAGGTTTCAGATTATAGGCTTTTAGCTATAAAATTCCCTTCAAAATGATGTACGTCACCCTAATTTTCAATGTAGTTGTCTCTTCTGTTACCAGCAGATCTATAGAATCATCAAAACCAGGTTTTGACATTTTAAAGTAGGACAACTACCACAGGGAAAATAAAGAGTCCTCATAAACATTGGAGGTAGATGACTTGATGTAATTAAAATATTTATAAAAGATTATTTTAATAGCAACATGTACAGAATAAACTGAAAAGTTCCCAAAGCTGTGACAGATGGTAAGCTTTAAATAGAACTTGAGTCTGCTAAGTTACCTTATAACTTGGTAAACATTTTGTGTTGGATATTAATTTGTATCATAAAGTTAGAACCTTAGACACAGATTAGATAATGTTAAGTCATATTTTTATTTGTAGCTGTAAGTTATTTTAGGGGACAGACATTTACCATGTTTTTTTGTTATGCTATACCAACTGGTTTAAACAAGTTTGAACAAGAAATCAGGTAAAAAGTTCTCATGTGTGTAAGCTCTTCAAATAAGCCACATGTCTAATCTATTAATTTTTCTCACATTTTCTTTTTCAGACTTTTATAGTATTGAATAAAGGGAAGGCAATTTTCCGATTCAGTGCCACCTCTGCCTTGTATATTTTAACTCCACTAAATCCTGTTAGAAAAATTGCTATTAAGATTTTGGTACATTCATATCCTTTTCATGTGAATTGTCTAAATGATACTTCTAGTGGTTGATTTTTTACATTGTTCTTTAATCTGTTGTTCTCATTAATTTTCTGCTACTTAAAAAAGTATAGAATGACTGTTCTATTTATAGAATATTATATTATAGAATGACTACTGTATTGTATAATGATTATTGTATTATAGATGACTATTCTATTTATAGAATATTATATTATAGAATGACTAGTGGATTATAGAATGATAATAGAGATAAAATTGCAACTATCATAGCGAATGTGTAAATGAATTACATTGTGCAGTAGAAACAACAGCAAAACTTCTTCACACTTTTATTAACCTCAATTAGACCATATATAACCATTGCTAAAGAAACACAGTCTATTGTATTATAACCTATATTACTAAATGTTCAAACTTCTTTTGCCTTAATTGGCTCTGTATCTTTACCATCTGGGTCTGGCTGTTCCTTGCTCCTTCCTTTTTTTTAAAAAAATATATGTTTTGTATGGATTTTAGAGAGAGAGGGACAGAGAGAGGGGAAACATCGATGAGAGAGAAACATCTATCGGCTACCTCCTGCAAGCCCCCTACTGGGGATTGAGCCTGAAACCTGGAATATGCCCTGACCAGGAATTGAACCGGGGACAACACTGGTTTGGCTTACCTTCCCCTCCCCATCCCCTCCCCTCCCCTCCCCTCCCTTCCCCTTCCTTTCCCTTCCCTTCTGATTGATACATATTTTTAAATCATTGAACTTAGTTACAATGATAGTCAAAAAGTATGTGTAGCCCTAGCTGGTTTGGCTCAGGGGATAGAGCATCGGCCTGTGGATTGAGGGGTCCCAGGTTCGATTCCAGTCAAGGGCACATGCTGGGTTGTGGGCTCGATCCCCAGTGTAGGGGGCATGCAGGGGGCAGCCAATCAATGATTTTCTCTCATCATTGATGTTTCTATCTCTCTCTCCCTCTCCCTTCTTCTCTGAAATCAATAAAAATATATTTTTAAAAAAGTATGTGTAAAATGACAGAAAAGTGTGGATTTCAATAAAATTTTCAAACAAGTAATGATAAAATAGAAATGTGCTCTTCTGAGGCAGTTTCAAGAATAGGCATTTCATATAGGCAGATTCAAAGTAGATTTATATAAAATCAAAGAGACAAAAGACTGGCTACCCTAGAGATAGGACAAATAGAACTGATAACCTTTTGAGGTACATTTAAATCCTCTCATTCTATGATAAATATTGGAAAGTATTTATATTAAAAAATAAAAGATTCGCTTAAAAATAATCATAAGCTTCCTTAGAATAAAATCTGGATTGATATCTTAAGAGAAATTATCACACTAATTCCCAGGAAGCTCTCAAAATAGTGTTTATCTGTTTAGTCCCTATAAGACTACCAGAATATCTCATTACAGTAGAATTCTCAGTCAATGTAATCCTTGACTGTACTGGCCTATCCATTTTTAGGGTTTTTATATTGTATTTATTAACATTTTGTCTGTTGGTGGATATTTTTAATTATATCTGAACTACAACTTTTACACTTGTGTTATACTGTAAACTCACTAAATAACAGTCATTTCCTCTTACAGTGCAATTGCACATAACTGACTGGAATGCAGATTTCCCACTTACTTCAAATGGAGTTCTCTTTCTATAAAATTCAGTTTTGTGAGGAAATGATATAAAATTTACAAAAGGGTGGACCAAGTTTCTTATTATTTTTTTAATTGTTTTAAAACTAATAATAAGTAAGTTTAATTTCACAGGTAACTTGTGTTTGTGATAGTTGCGTGATTTGGATCATTTGTAAAGGCTCATGATAATATACTAGCATTGACTCCTTAACTGACCTACTTTATTCAGCATGCTTATCATGTGCACTATTTTGACCAACTGTGTATTTATGACCTTGAGTAACCCTCCAGACTGGACAAAGAATGTAGAGTAAGTAGGAATAACTTCTTGCAATTAGACATGCACACTCACATCCTCTAGCAATCTCCTTATGGTTATGGTCTGACTTATGGAAGTCAGGCTAAACACTTCTGAGAAAAAAAATTATTTCTGTAATATGAAAGAAGATAAGGGATGTTTTGGGGGGAGTTTTTCTTCAATTAGGTATTTTTTTCCAACAAACGAAGATAGTATCTGTTTAAGAAAGATTATAAATAGCATATAATAGCTAGTGAACAAAACCAATCATTTCATATAAGTTAATATTCAATCATATTTATGTATTTTAGATAAAATACAATGACCATTTGAAAGATTCGAGGGATAAAATAATTACATCCTAGTCTATTACTATAGGTGTTTAGCTCTATATTATTATATTGGGCATTTTGATTATCCTATCTAATAATAGACAAACATGGTAATTGACCATACCTTCACTACGCCTCCCATTGGCTAATCAGTGAGATATGCAAATTAAAAGCCAACAAAGATGGTGGCTAATTTGCATACTGCAGGCAGGGTGGGTCAGTGCCATCCCGCCTGCCCCACCACCATCCAGGTCTGCTATTTGCCACCCAGGGCAGTGGGGCGGGACACCGCCATCCTGCCTGCCCTGCCGCCATCTGGCCCTGCTATCTGTGACCTGGGACGGCGGGCATCCCATTTGCAACCTGACCCAGGGTGGCCGGGCGGGGCAGCAGCTATTGGCCAGCCCACCCAGGCATCCCATGTGCGACCCGACCCAGGGTGGTGGAGCTGGACAGTGTGGCACCTCTGTCACCCAGCTTCCTCATCACAGCTCCCTTGGGGGCCTAAGCCTTTTGTCAGACATCCCCCAAGGGCTCCCTGGCTGCCAAAAGGATGTCTGACTGCAAGCTTAGGCCTGATCCCCCGGGGAGTGGGCCTAAGTCGGCAGGTGGACATCCCCCAAGGAGTCCTGGACTGCAAATGGGCGCAGGCCGGAATGAGGGACCACCCCCGAGTGCACAGATTTTTGTGCACCGGGCCTCTAGTATGGTATATTTAGGAAAAATACATTTAGATAACTAAGTTACTTAGATATTCAGATATATTGTTTACTTTAGCATGTGTGCTAAAACATCAGAGATGTGTTTCATAAAAGAAATAAAATGCCTCTACAAAAGTATGCTCAAAAAATAAAAGGGCTTAAGGGGAAAAGATGATAAAGGAAAGGTTACTCAGACTTATGAAACTGTAATTATTACACTAATGAAAACAGTAACAATCCCAATGAAAAGATACTGGCCCAGTTAACTCTCTATGTACCTAAAATCACAGCCAGCAACTACTTTTCAGACTCAGACCTTGGTTCCCGTCCTTTTTCCCTTGAGATGGAGACCCTGGGGACATTTGAAAGATATTATCAAAATAAAACATTTGATTCAATATTGTAGGAGGCACGGTAGCTCTTGGGCATGTTAAATGAGACCCTGCTTGCACTAAATAAGGCGCTTCTGACAATTTTCCGCTTTAGTATTAAGTTCTTTCATTGCTCAGGATGTTCTATTTAAAGTGTGGGGAAAAGATGCCCCTGATTGTTTCAAAACATCAATAGGCTAGGGAACATTGTGCATTAAATAACACAATTTCTGCACTGGAACAACATTATCTCCACAGGCGAGGTTATAAATCACATATGAGGTTATTCATGATAAAGAAACATGTTTTGTTTTTCAGTGATGCATAAGGTGTTTAGGTTATATAAGCTATTTATGTATGGTGTAATACAATAATTAGGTATTTGGTTTAGTAAAGAAAAATTAGTATAATATTTTTATTGTTATAGTTTTTAAAATAATTTTCAATAGGAGATGGGTTACTATGATGAAAACTGTAGTTTTATTTCTAACCATTTTTATAGATTTCCATGAAGATTTATTGTACCATCCCAAGCCATCATTTGCCAGTGGCTTAACACATTAAAGATTTTTTGTAGTAGCTTGGAAATGCTCCCTAGAAATTATTTTAGTAAGTAGAAAATCCAGTTTTTATATTTGAAGCAAGCCATTTAACAACATTCTCAGTTATCACTTGTGATCTGGAGATTAACAAATGAACATATATCTATACAACTATTCTGTATGTACTTTTTCCACCAGAAGTTATTCAAGCATTTAAACATGCTTACATGACACCTGAATATTATCACCTGAATATGCAGGTCTCTCTTTTAAAGTCATTTTTAGAGTTGACTATATCCATTATGAAAATAAACTTAGCCTTACAATTGTTTTTGAATTACATCTTTCATTTGGAAAAGTTTACACAGGTTTCCTGATCAATTATCTCTAGCAAAAAAAAAAAAAAAAGCAAAATATTAGCGGTTAGAGAAAAAAACCACCTCCAAACCCCAGAATCCAATGAAAAGAGAAGACAACTCAGTTCTGACATGAAAACAGAAGTCTTCAGAGCAGAAACAGTCCCTGTACAAAGAGGACAAAGAGTTGGCATGCACAGATATGGCCTGAGGACCACACTGTATAGTGAGGGTCATATGATGTAAGACAAGGCACTTTTATAGACATATAGACATAATTACTGGGGGAGGGGGGCAGAGGGGGAAGCAACCTGGACAGAATCAACAGGATGAGTAGGAGCCTAGTGGGCACACAGCCAAGAAAGATCAAGGTTTCCTTGATTCTCACTTACCTGTTCAATCTACTCTGGTAATAGGTACTTCTCAACACCTGTTCTGTGCAATCTGTCTCCTATGTTAAGCTCTAGGACTCTTCCTTCCATAGCTATCAGCACTCACCATATACTCCAAGTATCCCAACAAAATTTTTACTTAACTATTCTCTTTTTAAAATATGTTTTTATTGATTTCAGAGAGGAAGGGAGAGGGAGAGAAACATCAATGATGAGAGAGAATCATTGATTGGCTGCCTCCTGAACGCCCCACACTGGGGATGCGCCCTGACTGGGAATTAAACTGTGACCTCCTGGTTCATAGGTCAATGCTCAACCACTAAGCCATGCCAGTTGGGCAAAATTTTTTACTTAAAAAAAAAAAAAGGAATAGAAGTAGGGAATTTAATCTTACTCCTAGTAACTGTAGATTACTCAGAATTGTGTAAGCATAGACCATAAGGCACTAACCATTAGTATGATAAATAGAACATACACGTGAACTGTCTCTTACGGCCTTTTACAAGGCCGGCTTTCTCTCCAAACAGTAATTAATATCTTGATGATTATGTGTAATACATAAATAATCAAACTAAAACACAAGTAAACATAATCTTGACATTGCAAATTATATCTCTTCCTAATAAAGTCAGCTACTTCATAATAAGTAAAGGTAGCAATTAAATATATTCCTTTCAAATCAACTGAATTGGCTAAAAAAGGAGGAAAAATTTTAGATGTGGAGATTTCTGCACACATTTTCTTCTGATCTCTTTGTTTCTCATATAAGAAAATTTCAAGAGGAAACAGTGTAAAATAACGCTCATTTTTTCACATATAAAATTCTAGTAGGCTTGAAAATATAATGATTTTTAATAAGAGTAAATCAAATATTTGTGGCTTGGGTGAAATAATCTGAGGAATAAACTTAAATTGCACTTTAAAAAAGAACACAATGTTGACAAGCAAGCATTTCAATTATTTTTGGAAGAAATAGAAATAAGTTATATTGTCAACACTCAAAGAGGAGAGGGCTAGACATTCACTATGTAAACAGGAAATGGAAAAGTATTTCACCATTTTAGGAGCTGAAATTTGAATCTGAGCATGTTTACGTGATTTGGACCAATTGCATAGAGATAGTAGCTGGTGCAAGGTTAGATTCAGGAATTTTATCTCTGAAATTTGGTAATTGTATACACTTACATACTAATGAATTAAAAAGTTTCTTATGATAATATTTCTACAAAACATATGTGAAGAGAGAGGGAAGCAGTTGTATAACTCTATGCCTGACTCTTAAGTCTATTTTTTAGATTCAAGATGTAAAATATTCCCCAAAATAATTCTAATCATTATGAAATTTGAATGAAATATTTTATTATAAATATACCAACCCAAGAAATATTACCTCTAGAGCTGCCCAATGAGGGAAACACCGGCATCTGAGGCCATTGAAACTTGAAATTTGGCTAGTCTTAATGATTAAAATGATAATAATTTAGGTGTATTGGTTTAAATAAAATATAATATAAAAATTAGACTCACTGGTTCCTTCTTTATTATTTGGCTACAAGAAAATTGGAAACTACAGATATAGCTTATTTTATATTTTAATCAGATAATGTTGCTTGAATCAAGTTTGATTATTCATAACACAGGAAACTTATTCTAAAACTTAAGTAGTAAATAAGATAATATTCTTTGGGGAAAATATTATCTCTTCAGTTTAACCCTTTACTCAAAGATTAATTAAACTAGATTTTTTTTTGGTAAGTGAAAATAGGAACAAAATTTTAGTCAATTAAAACCCAAAGAAGGAAAAGATTTGCTATATTTGAAAACATCTATTTCAACAGTTCAAACAAAATTGTTAATTTTTATTTGGATGGTTTTCCTAGGTACACATTCACTGGGATCTACACCTTTGAGTCTCTAATAAAAATCTTGGCAAGAGGATTTTGCCTAGAAAATTTTACATTCCTTCGTGATCCATGGAACTGGTTGGATTTCAGTGTCATTGTGATGGCGTGAGTATTTCTGAAAAATTGATAAACTCAAAGGAATGAAAATAGTTGCAGCATAAATCATGTTGTAGCATATTTTAAATATAGAGTATGCTTATTAATCAAATTAACTATATGCTCCATATATTTTGAGAATACATATTAGAATACATATTACAAGGTATATTTATCTGGTAAATGAGCTAAAAATGGTATTACTTTCATATCATACAGTCTTCCACTTCATCAAAATGAAGTTATTCATTGACTATAATTTAATACCACCAACTGTACTTTGATTCATTTTGCAAACATCTTTGTTTACATTAGTGAAAATTATACTGAAATAAAGCAACACAATTTTAATCCATAGAAGCAGCTTTTATCATATAGCACCTTGAACTCTATAACAATTCTACTTGTTTAACTCAAGGACTTAATATGTCAAACCTAGCTTGCATTCTTTATTTAATATAAACTTTGCCAAAACTATCAGTAACTCGGATTTTATTCTACAGGTATATAACAGAATTTGTAAACCTAGGCAATGTTTCAGCTCTTCGAACTTTCAGAGTCTTGAGAGCTTTGAAAACGATTTCTGTAATTCCAGGTAAGAAGAAACTGGTGTATGGTGATAGGACCCTTATATCTTCAACTATTCTTGTGCATTGCTGTGTTTTGTGTGAACTCCCTATTGCAGATATGTGACAGAGCTTGTGGACCTGGGTAATGTCTCAGCGTTGAGAACATTCAGATTTCTCCAAGTGTTAAAAACAATTTCAGTCATTCCAGGTGAGAGCTGGGTTAAACACTGAGGCTGTCTGAATATACGGTAATAATAGTGAAGTTGAAATCACACTTATAGCATTAGCCCAGTTGCTTATTATTCTTGTTACCTCTGAGAATGCTAACTGATTTTTCAATGCATCCCAGTTCCGAGAATTTTAAAAATCATATGCTTATTTATGAAATCAGCCTTTGAGTTTAATAGAAAATTGCACGAGATGTCTATTAAAATACTACTTTTGCTCTCTGCCTTTATTTTTTTCTTTGCATTTATAATGTAAAGTTTTCTCTTTTACAGTCTTTAAATAGCTTTGCTACCATGGCTTTACTAACTGATTTGGATTTTACCATTCACTGCAGATCTATTTCAATAAGATATCTTTTTTAAGAGAAATATTATTAAACAGTGTGCACATGGCTGTTTTTATCATTTTAAAATTCTTTTCCCCTCTAAATCATTACTACTTGGAAGCTAGTATAAAGATTGGCTTGGAGGGAAATAGCCTCATGAAACACAAAATGAGAAATGAAAAATAATTGGACCTTTGTCTTTTCATGTTGGTGGCAGCATGTAAAGACACAGACACACACACACACACACACAGACACAGACACACACAGAGACACACACACAGACACACACACAGACACACACATACACACACAGAGAGAGACACACAGACACACACACACAGACACACACACACACAGAGAGAGACACACAGACACACACACACACAGACACACAGACACACACACAGAGACACACACACAGACACAGACACACACACACACAGACACACACACAGAGACACACACATACACACACAGAGAGAGACACACAGACACACATACACACACAGACACACACAGACACACACAGAGAGAGACACACAGACACACACACACACACACACACACACACACGCAACTTCCTGCCTAGACATTTACACTTTCATTTTTAACCTCCAGAAAGTACATTGTTCCCAAATGAAATCTGCTCGTCATCCATTTCTCAAACCATCTGGCTGTCCACAAAGCTGGGATTGAGAATGTGTGTGACTATTAAGGGGACATGTGGGTATGGCACTCTTCCTCAGGTGACCTAGCACTCTCTCTTCTCAGGCCTGAAGACCATCGTGGGGGCCCTGATCCAGTCGGTGAAGAAGCTCTCTGATGTCATGATCCTGACTGTCTTCTGTCTGAGCGTGTTTGCGCTGATCGGGCTGCAGCTGTTCATGGGCAACCTGCGGAATAAATGCTTGCAGTGGCCCCCAAGCGATTCTGCTTTTGAAAGCAACACCACTTCCTTCTTTAATGGCACGATGGATTCAAACGGGACATTTGTTAATGTAACAATGAGCACATTTAACTGGAAGGATTACATTGAAGATGACAGTAAGAAACTGCTACGTTGCTAACCTTTGCTCTTGCTGAACGAATTTTCAATAAATAGTTGAGGCTGTGGGTGTGAAGCTATCTTTGTAAATATACTTTATCGGTGTCCATTTTGGAAATAACTGAGCTAGTCAAACTCTCATTTTTCTTAATGTCAATAGGACTGACATGAACTAAACTAGTTTATTTTTCATATTAACAGGTCACTTTTATGTTTTGGATGAACATGAAGATCCTTTACTCTGTGGAAATGGCTCAGATGCAGGGTAAGGAACAATATTTTTTAAAGATATAGAGCACTTGGGGAAAAAGCAGGTAAGAAAAAACATAAGGATAGCATCACATGCATACAATAAAGGGTAGCGCTGCCTACCCAGGAAGTACCTTCTCTGTCTTACTGGATTGCTATCAGTTCTAAACTCATAGGCACTAACGCCATCCCTTTGGGCGAAGATCTCTGCAAAGTTTCACAATTAAGATGCACTTGTACTATTGCTCCAAAGTGCGAATGTCCATAGTCTGTCCTTCTTGTAAATGCTTCAGAGCCATTTAGGAAATACAGGGAAGGAAACACAAGATGGGAGGCTGTGGGTGAAGATGTGCAGTTGGATAAGTTTTGATGTGGCAGGAAAGGATCCAGAATAGAGCATGGTCTTCAGGGTGCAAGCCCAGTTGGGAAACAGCTTTGAGAGAATTCATAATCTTGAAATAACATGAAGCCCTGTGTGTAATGAAGCCAAGAGGCAGATGAACGTCAAGGGCATGTTCAAGTCTGTTTGTATATTAACAGTTCTTTTTGGTCACATTCTACATAACAGATGCTGCAATACCTTAGCCATCCTGCTAGTCTCTCACACCCAACATATTTTTGAAAGAATATTGTAAATTAATTTTAAATCAGGATAGAGAGTAAATTTTTTAGAATCCAAGAGATAGCAATAGTAAGTGACTCTTAGATCACAGAACTTACAGAACATATTTTGAGTCATCCTAGAAAACTGAAAACTGGTTTAGCCATGAAAGTCTAAGTGAGCTAGTAAAAACATATACCAATCTTAGAGATGGAGTTTAGGGGAGATTTTTTTTTCCTGATAGTTTTCCCAACCTTTGCTGTTAGACTGTAGTAAATAAGAGCATAACTTCTACAGTTCATATATGCCTACATTCAAATTCTAACTCCACCATTTATAAACTCTTTGCCCTTGAAAAAGTGTCCTAAGCTCTTTCTAGCTGAGTTTACTTATTTCTAAAATGGGGAGAGTGATATAACCTCTCTCTTATGATGGTTATGGTGATTAATTACTAGCATCTGGTCCATCATAAGCATTTATTGCATGTTACCTATTATTTTTTATTATTATTTTTAATGTAAAAGATTAGATAAGTGTTTGGATAAGGTTGGTTAATGCCTACTTTATTGTTATTAAATAATAGCAATCACTTCCTTTTATTGAGTACATACTATGGGTTGGTTCATTTATTTACTAAAATTAATAACTGCTATATTGTTAAATGTCAAAATTCTTAATGAAGTATGGACTTTGGTTAATAATAATGTATCAATATTTATTGAAATGTACCAGAAGATGTTAATAATATGCCAAAGCTGGGTATGGGACATATGGGAAGTTTCTTACACTCTGCAAATTTTCTATAAATCTAAAATTGTTCTAAAATATAAATGTTATCTTAGAAAATTCTACCAAAGTGGTTGACAAATAAGCTCATTAAGTTGAGCTTAATTAACCTTTGGTTGTTTTCTGACTTTTTATTGTTTTATTATTTATTTATTTAAAAATATTTTTATTGATTTCAGAGAGGAAGTGAGAGGGAGAGAGAGATAAAAACATCAATGATGACAGAGAAGCATTGATTGGCTGCCTCCTGCACACCCCCTACTGGGATTGAGCCCACAACCAGGGCATGTTCCTGACCTGAAATTGAACCATGACCTTCTGGTTCATAGGTCAATGCTCAACCACTGTGACCCTTCTCACTTTGTAAAGAGCAGGATATTGATGGTGACAGAGACAAAAGTGTGTGATTGTTGCCCCTCTGCCATTCTGTCTATAAACCTGACTTTTTGAACCTAAATTTTCTATTGGTTTCCCTAATAAATTTCATCTGATAAGAGTTTCACTGTGAGCAATTATCTGAAAGGTTCTAGAAATGAAAGGCAAGAAAATTAATCACAGACAACAATGTTGATTGAGATTGCAGTAATTGCCATGCTGACCTTAGTGCCATTTCTCTCTTACAGCCAGTGCCCAGAGGGATACATCTGTGTGAAGGCTGGTCGAAACCCCAACTATGGCTACACAAGCTTTGATACCTTTAGCTGGGCTTTCCTGTCTCTATTTCGACTGATGACTCAAGATTACTGGGAAAACCTTTACCAATTGGTAAGTGTTTTCGTCCGTTTGGCCTGTCATAACAAAATACCACACCTGGGTAGCTTACAAATAATAGAAATTTATTGCTTACAGTTCTAGAGTCTAGGAAGTGCAAAATCAAGACACCAGCATGGTCTCACCTTGGCCAGAGCCTTCTTTCTGGTTCAGAACTTATCACCTTATCACTGTGTCATCACCTGGTGTAAGGAGCGAGGGAGCTCTCTGGAAGCTCTTTTTATAAGGCACTAATCTCATTCATGAGGGCTCCAACTCAGGATCTAAGCACCTCCCAAATGTCCCACCTTCTAATACCATCATATTGGGCATTAGGATTTCAACATATGAATTCTGGGGGCATTTAGGCCATCACAGTGATGTTAAATTAACATGCCTAGAATTTAATTTTATGAACATACATGAAATGAAAAATATGGATACTTATTTATAACACTCTGGAATACAGAGGAAGGTCCTGTTTAAAGTCAGGGTGTTGAGGACCTCAATTGTTCATTCAGTTAGTACATATATATTGCGAGTTTCTTGCATGAAAGGCATTAAGGGTGACTTTCATGGAGGGTGCCTTTCAGATGTGGTTAAAATACATTGGATGCTAAAAAGCATTCACCTTCTGGTTATCTAAGTATGGTAATCAGGTATTTATTGACATGATATGAAATACTCATGAAATTATTCCTCCCCCTTCCCCCCTTCTTAGACATTACGTGCTGCTGGAAAAACATATATGATATTTTTTGTCCTGGTGATTTTTCTGGGCTCTTTTTACTTGGTGAATTTGATCCTGGCTGTGGTGGCCATGGCCTATGAAGAACAGAATCAGGCCACCTTGGAAGAAGCAGAGCAGAAAGAGGCTGAATTTCAGCAGATGCTCGAACAGCTTAAAAAGCAACAGGAAGAAGCTCAGGTACTGAGGGATGAACAAAGCTTTATTATTATTATTAAAATTTTAAGTAGAAATATTTCTGCCAAATGGGAACTGGGTTTTCATTTGGTATACAGGCATTCTCATTCGAAAAGAGAAATACAAAATTGTTGCTGAAGTTGGGAAGTGAAAGAAACTTTTTAGATATATATAAGAAAATTAGCTAGTGGTAGAAAATACATTTGGGATGAGGTTAACTACTATACAATTGTCTCAAGAAAGCCGAGAGGGAATCTGTCAGTTTAATATGAAAAAGAGACATCACTGATATTTCCAATCACTGTATTTTACTACTTATCATATTTGAGGTTTTATTCTGAAGTTAAGTCGTCTAAAATGTTAAGAAGAAAACTTTAGGTATACCTACTCCTAACCATTCTTTTGGGTTTCTGTAGCACAAAAGGTGTTTCCTGCGGCTCCTCTCATGATATCAGCAAGGCATCTTCTATTAGATTCTAACTTTAAATTCTCATTAATATTATGGCCTATTTGGGCTAGAGGCATGTTAAATGGGCACTTAAGTCTTGAGGAGAAGAGAAAGGATAACAGCGTTTTATTAAAAGGAAAATGTTAGTTGAAAGGTAAATATCATGGAAAGCTATAGTGAGATCTAATTCATGTCAGTTAGAGTGCCTCAAATACATCTGCCAACATTGGGTATGGTAAGGCTTATTATCCATTATATGAAGTATCTCATTGCTGTTTTGTTTTGCATTTTCTTAATGACTAATGATGTTGAGTGTCTTTTCATGTCCTAGCTCTCTATATGTACAGCTTCTATTGAGAAATGGATGTTCAGATCTTTTGCCATTATATTAACTGAGCGGTTTGTTTTCTTATTAAGTTTCGAGTAGTTTTTATATATTCTAGGAATAAGTCAGTCCTTTATAACATGTATGCTTTGCAAATATTTTTCCCAGTCTGTAACTTGTCTTTTCATTCTCCTAATAGTATTTATTTAAATAAAAGTTTTTAATTTTTATAAATTAATTTATCAAACTTTTTTGTTTGTGCTTTTGGTGTTAAATCTAATTCGTGGGGTTTTTTTTGGTCAAACTAGCATTACGAAGATTTTCTCCTATTTTTTTCTTCTACAAGTTTTATATTTAGATCAATGTTATTTTTTGTGTGTGTAAAATGTGTTTTATTGGTTGATATTGTTTTATATATAGACTAGAGGCCCAGTGGATGATTCATGTGCCAGTGGGGTCCCTCGGCCTGGCCTGCACCCTCTTGCAATCCAGGACCCCTTGAGGAATGTGGACTGCTGGTTTTGATTGGATCAAAACCAGCAGTCCGACATCCCTTGAGGGATGTAGTAGTGAGAGAAGTAGCAGGCAGTCAGGGAGAAGCCGAACTTGGGTCGAGCACTGCACTGCTCTTGCTCATCCTGGCCCTGCTACGCCTGCCACAGCCACTCGGTAATGCTGCCATAGAGGCTTGCGCCGCTGAAGCTGCGCTTGCCAGGTGAGCCCTGAGTCTGGTGTCTGTTGGTCAGCTGAGCAGTGCTCCTGCTGTGGAATTGCACTGACCATCAGGGGGCAGCTCCTGCATTGAGCGCCTTCCCCCTGGTGGTCAGTGCAGGTCATAGCTACTGGCCAGTCCTCCGGTTGCTTAGGCTTTTATATATATACTAGAGGCCTGGTGCACAAAAATTTGTGCACTTGGGGGGAAGGGAGGGTCTCTCAGCCCAGCCTGTGCCCTCTCGCAGTCTGGGACCCCTCGGGAGATAACGACCTGCTGGCTTAGGCCCGCTCCCGGGTGGCAGAGGGCAGGCCCAATCCCTAGGTGCAGCCCCTGGTCGGGCTCAGAGCAAGGCTGATTGGAGAGTTGGGGCGCTGCCCCCTGTCATGCACAGAGCAGGGTGGATTGGGAGGTTGCGATGCCACCCTCAGTCACGCTCAGGGTAGGGCCGATAAGGGGATTGGGGCACCGCCCCCTGTCACACTTAAGGCAGGGTCAATGGGCAGGTTGCGGCGCCACCCCCTGTCACGCACAGAGCAGGGCCAATCAGGGGGTTGGAGAGCTCCCCCCTGTCACTCACAGAGCAGGACCCATCAGGGGGGTTGGGGCTCCATACCCTGTCACTCACAGAGCAGGGCTCATCAGGGGGTTGCGGAGCTCCCCCCTTTCACGCACAGAGCAGGGCTGATCAGGGGGTTGGGGAGCTCCCCCCCTGTCACTCACAGAGTAGGGCCGATAGGGGTGTTGAGGCACTGCCCCCTATCACACTCAAGGCAGGGCCGATGGGGAGGTTATGGCTCTACCCTGTCACACACAGAGCAGGACCCGTTGGGGGGGGGGGGGAGTTGGGGTGCCGCACCCTGTCACACACAGAGCAGGGCCAATCAGGGGGTTGGGGCACCGCAGCCTGTCACACACAGAGCCGCAGGGCAATCAGGGGGTTGGGGAGCTCCCCCCTATCAGGCACAGAGCAGGGCTGATCAGGGGGTTGGGGCGCCTTCCCCTGTCATGAACAGAGCAGGGCCGATAGGGAGTTTGTGGCCCCGCCCCCTGTCACACACAGAGCCGCAGGGCAATCAGGGGGTTTGGGCGCTGCCCCCTGTCATGCTGATTCTGGTGCCGGGAGGCCTCGCGGCTCCGCTGATCCTGGTGCTGGGAGGCATATTACCCTTTTACTATATAGGACAGAGGTCTGGTGCATGGGTGGGGGCTGGCTGGTTTGCCCTGAAGGGTGTCCTGGATCAGGGTGGGGGTTCCCACTGGGGTGCCTGGCCAGTCTGGGTGAGGGGCTGAGGTCTGTTTTCAGGCTGGTGGGTGACTGAAGCTCCCAACTGCTCCTTTTTATCTTTTTCTTTTTTTAATTCTGGGCCAGCTTTAGCTCTGGCTCCAGCTCTGAGGCCTCTGCTGCTGAAAGCAGGTATCTGGTTTGTTTGAGTTCTATAATTGAGACACTATATCAACTCCAGCTCTGAGATCCCGGCCGGCCGGCTGAAAGCGGGTTTCTGGGGTTTTGTTTAGCTTCTATATTTGTAACAATGTTTCAAACTGCAAGCTCAGAGGCCGGCAAGGCAGGCGGGGAATGTTGGAGTCCTCCGTCACTGAAGCAAGCAAGCCTCATGTTTGCTTCAAGCTGCCTGGCTGCTGGTTGCCATCTTGGCTGGCAGTTAATTTGCATATCGCCCTGATTAGCCAATGGGAAGGGTAGCGGAGGTATGGCTAATTACCATGTTTCTCTTTTATTAGATAGGACTAGGAGCCCGGTGCACGAAATTCGTGCACTGGGGGGGGGAGGGGGAAAGGGGCCCCTCAGTCTGGCCTTCACCCTCTCCAATCTGAGACCCCACAGGGAATGTCCAACTACCTGTTTGTGACCACACTTTTAACAGATAACAGCTCCATTGTTGTTTCTTTCTTATGCTTAAAACCATTGGAATTAGTAGGTATTCAAAGTGTGTATACATTTTGGGGGGACACCTTGTATATCTCTAGTCAGCGGTGAAAGAAACCAACAGCATATTTGGAACCCCCAGACAAGGAACCTTGCTCACTCCCCACATGTCTCCCCACCTCACTTTCCACCTTTGTGGGCAGCAAGAGAATCAACGTTTTCTCTCATCAATTTGGAAAAGCACGTCCTGTCACCCGCTGGCCGGCAGGAGTGCACTAGGCCCCAAGCAAGCGAGGCTAGGTCAGGGCAGCCTTCACTCATGGGTGCTGGCACCCAAAGTGCACATTCCTCCTCTACAGTTGCCCCGACTATCCCACTGTTTCACTGAGAGGACAGAATTCCTCTCCGCCTCTGGGTTCTTGATCTTGAACGCTGACAGGAAGCACCTCAGAGAGGGCCACCTGCGCCCACCAGGTGTGTCTGCCTGCACCTGCTCCTGCCTCAGCACCTACATTAACCCTCCAGAGGTGATCTCATAGCTGCACTGGCCTCCGTGGGAACAGGGCATCAAAACTCCGCCCTCTCACTGTCATCTCACAGGCGCCCACCCTCAGCACTCAGAACACCCAGACACTCTCCAAAGGACATGAGCGCATCAGAGGGGATGTGTGCACATCCTGTGGGGGTGTTAGCCATGCTGGGTTGATGGAAGTGCGGTGGAGAGGCGGGGGGAACTTGTGCACGCCTTGGTTTGCAACTGTTGCAGGCGCGGGAGTGTGACAGTGTGCTGGGGGATGTTCGCATGCCAGGGGGGGATGTGCACACCAGAGTCCTCTAGCTTTGCAGATTCACAAACCCCCGTGGTGCGGCCAGGAGGATGTCAGTCTGGCCTGCCACAGTGGCTGTCCCTGCAATCCTGTACCTTCTGGGCCAGGAGGCCGATCTTGCACAGCCACTGCTGCGCGCTGATGGCCTGCAGGCGCTACTTGCCTGCTGCAGCCCACCTTCAGTATGCAAATTAGCTGCCATCTTGTTGCTTCAGGGTGGGGGTCCCCACTGGGGTGCCTTGCCAGCCTGGATGAGGGGCTGAGGGCCGTTTTCAGGCTGGCGGGCGACTGAAGCTCCCCTCTCCTTTTTTACTTTTTTTTTTATTCTGGGATTTATTTACCTTCTATGGCTGTCACTGGAGCCGAGAGCCAACTGTAGCTCTTAGGCTCAGCTCCAGCTTGAGGCCTCAGCTGCTGAAAAGCAGGAATCTAGAGTTTGTTTGGGTTCTATAATTGCAACATTGTTTCAGTCCTGCTTGCTCCAGCTGTGACGGCTGAAAGCAGGTTTCTGGGGTTTGTTTAGGTTCTATAATTGCAACATAGTTGCTTAGAGTGCAGTTCAGAGGCCCGCAGCGGCAGGCGGGGAACCTTGCCTTCCTCCTTCACTGGAGCAAGGAAGCCTCTTGTTTGCTTCAGCTGCCTGGCTGCCGGCCGCCATCTTGGTTGGCAGTTAATTTGCATATTGCCCTGATTAGCCAATGGGAAGCGTTTTGGAGGTACGGTTAATTACCATGTTTGTCTATTATTAGATAGGATAGATATCTAATTATTCCAGCACTATTTACTGAACAAAATATTCTTCCTCCTCTAATTGCCTTTGAACCTTTGTCAAAAATCAGTTCTCCATATGTGAGTGAGTCTATTTCTGAATTCTATTCTGTTAAATTGATTTATTTGTCTGTCTTTGCACCAATACCACACTATTAATTACTGTAGCTGGTTAATAAGTCTTACAATCAGATAGAGATAATTCTCCAACTTTATTTTTATCTTTTTCAAAGCTGTTTTGACTATTCTAGGTCCTTTGTAGTTTCATTTGAGCTTTAGAATCATCTTGTTTATTTTGGCTTGGATAGTTTCTATTGCTATGTCTTGATCATCTTTTCCCCTTCAGTATCATGTCTTCTATTAATCCCATTCAGGGTATTTTCCATCTCAGACATTACAGTTTTCATCTCTGAAAACTCAATCTGCATCTCTTTTATGTCTCCCTTGTTTCTAATATTTTGAACATATATAATACAGTTGTAATAACTGTTTAAAGTCCTTATCTAGTAATTCTAACATCTATGACGTATATGGTTTTAATTAATCATTTTCTTCATGAATGGCCATTTACTCCTGTGCGTGTTTTGTTTTGTTGGTTGTTGTTTTTTGTGTGTTTTTTTACGTTGCCGAAAATCTTCAGTTGAATTACAGGCACTGTTCATTTTACCTTTTTCTTGCTCAATATTTTTGTATTTCTATAAAAATTATTGATCCTTTTTGGGAGTCGTAGTTACATTACTTATAAACAATTTGATCCTTTTACATCTTCAAAACTTTGAGATTCGTTAGGTAGAATTAGGGCAGCACTTAGTTTAGGGTTAATTATTCCCTACTGTTAATTATTCCCTACTGTTTAGTGAAAATCCTTCTGAATACTCTACCCAATGTCTCATTCATTCAGTCTTCAAAACCATTATTACATGTATTCTGTCCATTTTATTGATTATTTCAGGAAGGAGAGTAAATCTGATCCCTGTTACTATTTCTTGGACAGAAATAGAAGTGCAAAAAATCTTTTGTACAGTGACTTTTTGATATATAGGGATTCTTTTTTTTTTTTTTTTTCAGATAGATGGCTCCAGATATTTGAAACTTTATTTGACAGTATATCCTTGGAATTTGTAGTTTCAAAATTGAAGTTTTTAATAATACTTAGTTACTTTGAAGATGCACAGCATATAATATTAGGTCTTTATTTTAGGCTTTGTGTGTGTGTGTGTGAGAGAGAGAGAGAGAGAGAGAGAGAGAGAGAGAGAGAGAGAGAGATGGGGATTTAACAATGAATTGGTTAGTTTGTTACCCAGTTCAACCATATATTTAGAACTTGCTGATCATGGGGATCAAGCCCACAACCTGGGCATGTGCCCTGACCAGGAATCAAACCGGCGACTTCTTGATGCATGGGACAACGCTCGGCCAACTGAGCACACTGGCCAGGACGGTGTCCTGTAGTTTTGAGAAGGGTTTTAAAACTGGATTTTATGTTTAAAATGCAGTATAATCACTGGCAGTCATGTGGTTTTATATTTTAAAGACACAGATACTGAGTTACAGAGCCTATTCTGAATCACACAGATATTTTAAAAGAAGAAAACGTTACACTCTTGTAATTATTAAGGACTTATTAATTATTTGCTATAAGAGAAATTCAGCAAGCCATTTTCAAATAAACAGGACATTGGCCATGTCACAGAGCTAGGTATAAACAGGTACACAGACATGAGAGGTGACAGGAAACATCTGCCTTTGAGGGATCATCAAATCACTGGAAGTGGAACAAATGACAGATTTGAGTTGGTGAGTGACACAGAAAATGTGTTGTGTCGGGAGGTTACCATTGTTGCCTTAGAAATCTGTTTTGGTTTTGAGTTATTTGCCAACTGTTACCCAGAATAGGTAGGGAAATCATGTCTTATGCAAAACAAATTACGGAAGTGATTTAAATGAACACGAGTTTCAGGATTATGGCAAAGGAATATTACCACCACTTCCTTTGTTTCTAACAACAAGTGAGACAATAAGTGATTAGCACTGTGTGTTGCATGTTTCTGTCTATTCAAAGTGGAAAGGTGCATTAAGGACTTTATTTGGATAAAGAGGAATACATGTATATTCTATTCTTTCAATGGTATGTATTATGTATATTCTGCGTATCAGGCATAATCAACTATATTTAACTTGCTACAGAAATGTGCTCCTTTTTTTCATTTATTTTACAAATATTTATATTTAACATATTCCTATTTTAAAATATCTCATAATATTTCTCATCTTTCATCATTGATGATGTTAGAAGTAATACTGATGACCAAGAATTCAATAAAAGTCCGGCTATCTGACTATATGCAATTCTATAAATACCCAAATTCTGAATTAATGTTTCATCTGAATGCTAGGCATTGTCTTATACCAAATTTTAGACCTGGGTTTCCATAATAATATAGTATTCAATATTAACAAATATCTGTCTTACATTTTATCTGTTGCTTAGCTCAACACAAGTATTTAGTACCATACATAGTACCAGGGATTCCAACACTGGAATCATGTTAGTCCTAGAGAATTTGTGTTTCTCTATATATGGTATATTTTAAGTTGAGATGAGACTCAGAATGGAAGCTACTTTGGAGAGTTTGTTTCTCCCTGGGAAGGAGGAAACATAAAGCACAACATGATGTCAAAGCATTATAACTTTTATCTTCATTCTTTCCTAAAATACATTTCTGTTATACATTCTGACAGTCTTCTATGAGATCTGGAAAAGTCAAAGCTAAGTATGCCTTATTCTTCTCCCAACCCCACATCAGTGTCCAAAAAAAACTGACAACATTATGCCTTTTTTCATCTTTATTTACTAAGTAGTAACTGAGCCCCCGTTTTTTTATGTCAGGTGACATACTAGGCAATGCACACCAAAACATGGGAAAAGTCCTGTCTAACTTATAGTCTAGTGGAAAAGATAGAACAAAATGGTAGATAAGTTAGAGATATTTATACTTAGGAATGACATATGTACAGAGTTGAACCAGTATCCTCATAATGTAATCATTTCCACTTCCTTGATGATGTTTAAAAACAGGAATATACTTAATGAGAACTCAGCTTTGATATGCACTATATTGCTGTTTCATATCCTCTCTAGTCATGTTTATATCACTTCCAGTCTAAAAATACTATTCATATAAATAAAATTACAAAATGTTTGCCATACTTTATCTCAGAGCTGGCTGTGTTTCTTTAGCATGTACAGAAATTTGAAATGCTTAACTATGTACTTAGTGCTAAAATATGGAAAAATACTGAAAAATTATCATAAACCCTTGAATGATAATTTTAGGTGCTTATTGACTGATATGTTAGCATGTGTTATTATTCATTATAATAATTTATAACACTGAAGAATTTAAAATTAAAAGTGCTATGCAGTAAATTAATCATTGATCTCTGGGATTAACATGACCCTAAAGATGTGAACTATAGTAATAAATGTAATTCAAATGAAGTAAGAGGATAAACTAGCCAATACATTCCCACAACTTCTATCCAGAAGTAAATAGTAAACACTTTAAATGCTTTGAGTTCACACAAACACACAAATATTTTGTCCTAGATTCAGAAAGAAAAAAAAAACTGCCACGCAATTGTTTACAATCACATGTTTCAGAAGAAACACGCTTATGAATGGAGTTGGAATAGTAACCAGACCAGCAATCAGGAAAAGAAACATTTGCTTTTAAAATGTAGAAGATATTTTTTAAGAGAATAACTGTCTCCTGAAATGAAGCTCATCTCCACCAAGTTGCCACATCTTTTCAGGAGATGTGCCAAACAGGACTTTTCTTGCCCTAATGCATATTGCTTTATGGTATGTAAAACTGTGTCATTAGTAATGGAACTCTTGTAGTGAAAGCCAATGAAATGACCAGAAGACATCATGTTCACATATAGTTAATAGCCATAAGTGGCAACATTTGTACCACTGAACTGTTTTCAAAGTCGTATGTTCTAACCAGTGCCTCGCTCCGTTTTAAACAGGCAGTTGCAGCAGCATCAGCTGCTTCAAGAGATTTTAGTGGAATAGGTGGCCTGGGAGAGCTCTTGGAAAGTTCCTCAGAAGCCTCAAAGTTAAGCTCCAAAAGTGCTAAGGAGTGGAGGAACAGAAGGAAGAAGAGAAGACAGAGGGAGCGTCTTGAAGGAAACAACAAAGGCGAGGGAGACAGGTTTCCCAAATCTGAATCTGAAGACAGTGTCAAGAGAAGAAGCTTCCTTTATTCCATGGACGGAAACCGCCTGACTAGTGACAAGAAATTCTACTCCCCTCATCAGGTATGGCTTGGCTTTCTACCAAGTGCTCCAATTTACTTTGTCATTGCGGTTGCTTGTTAATTGCTGTGTTTTGTTTTGTATATCTGATTTAAATGAAAGGCGGGTCACTAGTATTTACTATAGTTATTTATATTTGTATTATAAATTACTTTTAAACAAGACTTTTATTAAACCACTAGTGGCCCAGTGCATGAATTAGAAGAAATATTTTAATATTGGTATTCGCCCTTTCCCTATAATGATAGATCAAAACACATGCGTGCGATTGGCGCCAGTGAGAGCTTTATATGTATTGTGCCTGCGTGAGTCAACGTAGCCTTTTATAGATATAGAATGAACTTGCTTAATTAGACCTGCTTTCTGATTTAGCTAAACTTTTTCCAGCCCAGTGAAGCACCCCAACTTCTCTTTCAGGTAATTGTCAGCAACACAGCAGTAAATATCAACATGAAGCAGATTATTATAGATCACGCAGGGAGAACAAAGGGTAAAATATTTAATTGTAGCAGTGTTTGACTATATTCTGTGCAGTGAGAAAACCTGAAGTTGTTTTCAAGGTCCACCATTTCTTACTTCTTTTCAATTGGATCAAGTTTCTAAACTTTCTAAATCTCTGTTTTCCGGCTAATGAAAAGAAAATAGGATTCTACTGAGTCTCTTATTTACCTGCTCCAGGACTTCTGTGAGGATCAAATGAGATGAGGCATGGGAAAACATTCGGTTACAGTGTGAAATGTTGCCACCTAGCTATGAAGCAAGTCATGTTCCTGGGCTGAAGAAACTGTAAGGAGGCTAGTCACTAGGGAGAGGAAGCTGGGCATTACTATGTGATGTCATTATCCAGTGCCCACAGACACCGTTTCTGGGCTGGGCTGGGCTGTGGGCCGCATTTTGCACCATGGGGTCTTGGCAGTGTCAGCTGCGGTTTGGTGGGCTGTCGCTCTGGGGTGGTGGCAGGACCTGTGTCTTACTTGGGGGAAGCCGAGTGTTGCTTTGTGGGCACCAGGTCCACGGTGCCATTTCTCTATAAATAGCAAGTGCATATCATGGCAGCTCCTGTGTTGAGCATCTGCCACCTGGTGGTCAGTGTGCATCATAGCGACTGGTCAGACAGTGGGAGGGACACTTCACACATTAGCCTTTTATATAGATTAACTTTTAACTTAAGGTAATCAGCTTTAAATGTTGCATTATTTTGAGACCATGTTTCTTCATCTGCTTTTTTTTTTGAGGGGAGTTGCTGTGGGGAATAAAACCTCTCTATCATACTTTTCAGGGAGATAGTTTTGCAATCCTTTGCTTACCTTTTCCTTTCTGAGACCTCAGATGAATTTATCTTCTTTACATCTGGGTTTCTGCCTTTATTATCTGTGGTTCTGATTGCAACATATGTTATGAATCTTGAAAAAAAATGTCTCTGGACTTGGCCTTTATCTTCTGACTAGAGGCCCAGTACATAAAAATTCATGCACTGGAGGGGGTGTCCCTCAGCCCGGCCTGCCCCCTCTCACAGACTGGGAGCCCTCAGGGGTGGGAGGTGACCCGGCGATCAGGGGAAGGCGATGCCCCCATCACACCTTTGCTGCTGCCACTGCTGGCAGCGCAAGCCTCAGCCGGCCCTCATTACCTGAGCCTTGGGCGGCCCTGGGAGGCTGGGCATCTGACAACCGAGGCTTGCCTGTGCCTCAGGCTGGCCCTGGGCAGCTGGGCTGCAGCCATCTAAGGCTTGCCTGTGCCTTGGGCCGACCCTGTGAAGCTGGGGGGCTGAGGGAACTGGGGGACTCCAAAGGCAGGTGTGTGGCAAGGCCGGGCCCCAGCGGGGCTAAGGGGACTGGGCACCACCATCTTGTGGCTGTGGACTCTGCCATCTTTGAGTGGCACCCACAGCCAATAAGGAGGGAATATGCTAATTGAATTCAATTAGCATATTCCCTCCTTATTGGCTGTGGGTGCCACTCTCTTTGTAATAGCATGAGGGTCAATTAGCATATTTCCTCTTTATAAGATAGGATAGGAGAACTGTACTGCTGTGAGTCTCCATTATCCTGATCTGGTGTCATGCTATAATTCATTAGAATGAAATTATGACCTAATTGCTCTTGAAGAGAACTAAATTGAAGATGGTCTATTTTTGTTCTGATTTAATGCCATCTAATCAATTCTTTAGCATATGTCAAGTCAGAGAGAAAAATCGTTTTAACTTTCTGTCAATAAGTTTTATCTGTTACATAATGTAAAGAGTAAATAGTTATGAAATTGGTGATTAAGTACTTATGACTTTGAACACTGGTTCCATTAAATGCTCATGTACAATGAATTATTAACTCTTCTAATCATATTAATCTGGGTCATAATTATACCCTAAAGGTAATATTTTGAGGAACACTCTACATAATTAAAATTAAGTTAGAGCAAAATATATATATATATATATCAACTGAGGGCTATATGTCCTTCTTATAAAGAACAAACTTCTTATAAAACTTCTTTAAAAAGTGGAATAAGTACAAAATTCATTGTTTAGTTATTGGTTGGGAGCAAAAGGCATATACAAGTTATCAATGGGTATTTAATTTATAATTTACATTTAATGTGTAAATGAAAATTAACTCTGTTAATAATTTATAGCTTGACTTTTCATATTCGGACAAAATAGTTATGTACACAGAAAAAGTTATAAGATGAACACTGTTTCCTACAGATAATGCTGGTATCAAGAGATCCAACAACTATCTGGCATAATACAAATATAAAGTATGACAGTACATCAGTATAACACTTTTGAGTTTAACTTGAACCTCTATAGAACCAAATTCTTTTTTGGCTTAAACTATCATCTCTGATATAGTTTAGCATTATTAAGATTAGTAGAAATTGTTAGGATTAGTATTATTTGACACCACAGCTTAATGATTGATGTTACAAAGCCTGTGTTCATATTTCAACTCCAAATTAGTTCTGTGACCATGGTCGAGTCACTTTTACTTTGTAAAATGGGGTGATAATGTCTACCTTAAACAGTTGTGTGGAATTAAACAATATGGAATACCTATGTGACAAATAGTAAAGCTCTTATTAAGTTAAAATAGGTAAAATGAATTCTAAATGAGAAACTAGAAATTTGAGTATAGCAACATTTACATGAACATATCTATGTGTTTTTGAAAATCAGCATTTGTCCACCATTGTTTCATCGTGGTGCTCAAAAAAAACTTGTGGATTAGTTCATTTGTCCAATCAACAAATATTTATTAATAACCTACTGTGTGGCAGAAACACTTCTAGATGCTGAAAATATCTCACTGAACAAAAGCAATACAATTTGCTGACCTCAGGGAACTTTATATTAAAGGAAGAGACAGACAATAAGTCTTAGAAGGTGTATAGGAATAAATAAAGTTGAAAAGAGGAATCAGGATCACTAACTGGAGATAAACATTTTAAATAGGGTTGGTCTGGAAAACCTCACTGTAAAAGAGACACTTAGCAAACATTTAGAGATGCCAAGCGAAGAAGCTACCTCACGGAAGAGCAAGTGTAAGTCGGCTCTTCCAGAAAGTGTAAGTCGGTCCCCGGTGCAGTAGTGTGCCTGGGATGCCCAACAGGCAGCCGGGAGGCCCGTGCTGAGGAGCCATGGAGGGGCCTAGCAGAGGGAAATTAGCTGACAGCCAGAGGTAAATTCCCTGCATCGTCTTCCACCTTGACTTTTACAAAACCACTTGAGTCCAGCCCTGCATTGTGTTTTACAGACCTGACTTCTTCTATTCTCCCTTCTGTTGTTGAAAATTAAGAAAAAGAGTTCAGATTTACCTTCTGGGCCAAGGTAACATAAAACCCTGGGATGGACGTGTGGGCATGCCTGAGGCAAAGAAAGAGGATCTTTCGCTCCTAGAGCACAAAAGCTTGTTTTCCCTGGAGAAAGGCCTGGCGCAGCTGTGGGCATTCCCTGCACTCTGCTGCATCTTTTAGTGTGTTATTTTTGGTTCCTTTTCTCTGAATACTATTTTTGTCATCGCCTTTTTCAGTCTCCATTGCCTTGAAAGCTGTGCTCACACCCATTATTATACTTTCTGAAGAGTGAATAGAAGTTTCAAATAAACTCAAAGATCTGGACCGCCTTTGAAAACACCCTGACATGAAAACATGCAAATTAAAGGCATGTACAGGATACATTATGAATGTTCCACATACTCCCAACCTTTGCATACAGAATTTCAGTTTCCAAAGATAGCCTCTGAACAGGAGTATATGAAGATGATTACACTGACCCGTGCTAGGGATTAATGTAAGAGTGTAGAGTGAGGACCCCCTGCACAGAACCACCTGGTGAATATTCAGATTCCAGAGTCTGACCCTCTCTCACTGAATCCAAATTCCAGAAGGCAAGGACCTAAAAATCCACACTAAAGTTTCAAAAACCAGTCTGGACATCACCAAGGTACTGATCATTTAAATTGAATCTGAGGAGATTTAAAACATTAACATTCTTTATAATGAGGGGCTCAATTACTTTCTCCTTAATGTCTAATTTCTTGATCAGTTTGAAGAGTGGAAATCCGCCTAAGTGCTGTCCATAGTGAGTAGACAAACCTGCTGCACAAACGTGTGTCATGCAGGCACAGCCGCAGGTTGGACAAATAGGCAGTCAGTATTTCCTGTGGCGATCCTAACCAAATCCAAAGCAACGGCACCTTTTTTATTTTATTTATCTTATTTTAATATATTTCTATTTATTCAGAGAGGAAGGGAGAGGGAGAGAGAAATAGAAACATCACTGATGAGAGAGAACCATTGATTGGATGCCTCCTGCACTCTCACACTTGGGACTGAGCTCGCAACCCGGGCACGTGCCCTGACCAGGAATTGAACTGTGACCTCTTGGTTCAACAATCGATGCTCAATCACTGATCTATGCCGGCCGGGCCAATGGCATCTTTTTAAATGCATAGTATCTTCTCAGAGCATCCCCGCTATAAAGGGCAACAAAGATTATCCTAGTGCTTTGTAGTCTGGGAAAAGTCATAAAAATAAAGCTATGAATGAGGCCTAAGAAAATCAGCATTACCTAATTAGGCAGAGGGACCAAAATAAATTTGATGGAGTTTGCCTTTCCAATGTTTTTCCCCACTAAAATTTTATTTGGTTTTACACTGAAGCTTGGGGAAAGAAAGGGAGGATCCGGGCATATTTATGCTGACATATGACTATGTATGCACATGTGTCTGTATGCACAAATACATTATTACCCTGGCTATGCAGAGAGATAGGAGAGGTCATGAGAGATGAACTGGAGAGTCGGGGGAGGGGGAGCAACAGGGAGTGTCACAGTCAGTGAGAAAGGGAGTAAACCAAGGTTCTGCAGACTGAATAAAGATGTCTTTGAAAACTACCATCAAGGCTAGAATAAACGTAGAAGTATTCGGTGCTGCGAGTTTAAAATCTATCCAAAAAGTGAAAGAAGAGACTTCATACTAAATCCTCATTTTCCTGTACCAGGAACTATTAACTTGATTTATTTGCGAACATCTGTAATGTTCAAAATGGTTTTGAATCATCCAGTTCCTTTTAATAAAATTAAAGTGAGATCAGAAGGATAAGCTGTGTTTTATATCACCCTCTTTAGCAAAGTCAAGTATATATATCTTGCTTTTTAAAGCACTTAGTGTTAAATGTTAAATAAGAAAATGATTTATAAAGCAGTTTAGAAATACTCTCTGTTGTCATTACTCTGATATATATTCTCCCAAATAGCGTGAATCATGATTAGCCATTTGGGAAACTGCTAGCAAATTTGGCAGACAGCGTCATAGATTAACTTGATGACTTTCATTCCCAGGGGGATAGAGACAAACAGGTCTGGAAAAAGAATAATTTCCTGTCAGAATCCAAAAGAAGTGAATGAAGAGAAAATAGTTTTGTTTTTTAAACCATTATATCCAGAAGTAAAATATTTTCTACAAATATTTGAAATCTGAGCCAACAGTCTCACTTGAGCCATAACTTATTTTCCAAGTTGTAGGTCCTTTCAGATCATAGTATTTGGCAGAGAAAGCAACCTACTACTTGTTTAACTATCACTCCCACCAAAACAGACAAAAAACCCACTTGTCCTCTTCAACATGAAGTTCCAGCCTTATAACATTGTGAGTAAAAAATACACCTCACGCCGAAACCGGTTTGGCTCAGTGGATAGAGGGTCAGCCTGCGGACTGAGAGGTCCCGGGTTCGATTCCGGTCAAGGACATGTACCTGGGTTGCGGGCACATCCCCAGTGGGGGATGTGCAAGAGGCAGCTGATCGATGTTTCTCTCTCATCGATGTTTCTAACTCTCTCTATCTCTCTCCCTTCCTCTCTGTGAAAAATCAATAAAATATATTAAAAAAAAAATACACCTCACAGTACTAGATGAAGATTAAATGAAATGGTCGTGGACTTAATAACTTGCAAATCAAGATTCTCAGTAAAGAAATGAACACTTTATACTTAAATTTGCATTGTGATCTATCATAAAAATATCAAAACATGTGTGTTCTCCATAAATTTGATTACCTGTGTTTAAGAGCGAGACTATTCTACACCCAAAAGAAAATAGATTGTGCAATATTAGGACTTTTATTAAATAATTGTGTGTGTGCCCCCCCCCCCCCCATCCCTTTCTTCCTTGCTCTCTCCTCAGTCTCTGCTAAGTATCCGTGGCTCCCTGTTTTCCCCACGACGCAACAGCAAAACAAGTATTTTCAGCTTCAGAGGTCGGGCCAAGGATGTCGGTTCTGAAAATGACTTTGCTGATGATGAGCACAGTACATTTGAAGACAGCGAGAGCAGGAGAGACTCACTGTTTGTGCCCCACAGACATGGAGAGCGACGCAACAGTAACGTTAGTCAGGCCAGTATGTCATCCAGGATGGTGCCAGGGCTTCCAGCAAATGGGAAGATGCACAGCACTGTGGATTGCAATGGTGTGGTTTCCTTGGTGGGTGGACCATCAGCTTTAACCTCACCTACTGGACAACTGCCAGAGGTGATAATAGATAATAAGTTAGCTCCTACTGACATTATATACCAATTTGAAATAGTCAAGGCCTAGTAATGAAATAATACATTATTTTTATGGACTGCCATTTTGGAAGCAGTCCTTAAATATTATGTATTATTCACTGAATGCAAAACAACAAACTTTTTAGAATCAGTTGAATTGTATGGGACCATAGCTTTCAAATGCTTGAAGTTAAAAGAGACCAGTTTTTAGAATCTGGGATGAAATAATATCTGCAAATTCAGTAGACCTGCCAACACAAAATAATGTGCACTTTAACAACCAAATCATTATTATAGATATATGATCACCCAGAATTTTTCATATTCTGGAAATTTCATATATTTAAAATTAAATATTATAGTGAGCAATATAGATAATGGGCAGTTTTTACACAACTGTCAATATCACAGTGACTCAAATATTTTTGAATCTATTAAAATGGCTCTAAAATATTATTTCTTATAAAATGGCATATAGAAATAATTAAGAAAATCTCAGGAAAGCACACACATTTCATTGTACATCTGTGTTTGTGCATGAAAAAATTGGCCCATATATGTCAATATTGTCAATATAGCCTCAAGTAAAATAACTTACCCTTGGGACTATCTAATCCTATTATTTATTGGGAGGGAAGATTGATCTGATTATAAGTTATTGAAATAAGCAGAAAAACAATTTGAATGTGAACAAGATGAAACAATATTTGACATTAGCATGCTTATGAAAATTTCCCTGAAAAATCCAGCAGGTTCTGCAATATAATTGCCCTATACAATTGCATTCTAACTGGTGAATTCTTGGTAAAGGCTACCACCTAAGGTAATTTTTAAAAAAACTGTTTATAACTTAAGAACAAATTTAATATTTTATTACTTGAAAATTGTGACTTGGAAAAATTGCATGTAGCACGGTTTTCCAAAAAAAATACTATGTGGTGTTGTATTAGTCATTGAAAAGGGTGGTTTGAGCCATCAGTATTTGGTTTGCAGGGCACCACCACCGAAACAGAAGTCAGAAAGAGAAGGCTAAGTTCTTACCAGATTTCGATGGAAATGCTAGAGGATTCCTCTGGAAGGCAGAGAGCCATGAGCATAGCCAGCATCCTGACCAACACAATGGAGGGTAAGAAGCAGGCCATGAGGCAGGCCGCTTTCTATAATCAGATGCTTTGTGGAACCCAGGTCTTCTCTTTAAATTACCACAGTTAATTACCCAGGATCAGAACTACATATTAGACCTAAGTAGATGATATATGAACATATTACGTTCTCATTGGTTATAGAAACTAATACTGTTCTTATTTCTTTTTTACTTTGGTCCTTAACATCTCTGCAGAGTGGCATTTCCCCACTTGATACTATATCAGTGATTATTTACCCTGATATTACATTATCCTTAAGCAATTAGAGTAAACCCTTCCCCTTTTAAGTGTTGGTATGAAGAAGCACAAAGAAACGTCTCTTTCAACCTTTAACCTGTTTTCCAGGCAAGGAGGTGGTAATGGGGTTCAGAGAAGCATATGAGTGAGTTGAACAAATCAAAACGTGTGCTCCACTTCAGCAAGGGCCCTAAAGATCTCCCCCATCTTCCACATTCCCAGAAACCATTACATCCTCTCAAAGGAGAGCTGACACAATGCTTACTAATTTTGACACAGGGGAATGGGCAGTAATTATTAATCCTTTATTCATTCATTAAATGAGTCATCACTTCTTGAAGTTTAGAAGGCTATTTAATTAGCACTGCAGTGTATGTTGTTACATAAGTCATACCTAACATATGTTCTTTAGAAAGCATCAGTTACATTTTGTATCTTCTTCTACTAGTGTATTGGATATCTAAGCAGTCACATCATTATTTTTTAACAGGCTTCACCCATTAAAATTACTAGTAATTTTTATATAGGAGGCTAAACTTCTGAAACATATAAAGAAATATGAATAACAGAAGTAGATTTGGGTTTCAATCTATACTAAATATATATATATATATATACTATATTCTCATTGTGTGCAAGATCAGTGCTGTTGTGGAAATAATCAGAGGAAAGAATAAGTCACATGTATTGATAAAGATCCCATCTTTAAACGGTGTTTTTAAAAAGGTACTTTTAAATTAAACAATAATTCTTTGATACATTTAATATACCTACAAAGCTGATACAAAAACTTGTTTTGATGAGAGAATAGAGCAATTTAATCAACTATTACCTAAGTTATTAGGTAATGAAGTTAGTTTGAAGCAAAATATTAAATTCAAAGTGTTTATTTTTTTGTATTTAATTAAAGGATAAATAAAGTCTATTTCATGACATTCTTAATGAACATTTTATGAAAATATTTAATGGGATTGTCTTCTCAAGTATGTTAAGCTGTTGTATCAACTTCTATTCCCCAAGTAGAAATGTCCATTTTATAAAATAATGTATAATCTAGAGCAGCAATTCATTTTCAATGTTTTTTTTTTTTTTTTACTAACTCTTCTTTATTCTTCTTCTAGAACTTGAAGAATCTAGGCAGAAATGTCCACCTTGCTGGTATAGATTTGCCAATGTGTTTTTGATCTGGGACTGCTGTGATGTATGGTTAAAAGTGAAGCATCTTGTGAATTTAATTGTGATGGACCCATTTGTTGATCTTGCCATCACTATTTGCATTGTCTTAAACACCCTCTTTATGGCCATGGAGCACTATCCAATGACTGGTCAATTCAGTAGTGTGTTGACTATAGGAAACCTGGTAAGTTTATTTGAAGTTTACTTAATTCCTTGGGCAGGAGTGGGGGATATAGATCAAAAAAGAAACCCATTTGTGCTGCATTGAAACAAAAAATATAGTCTTTTTTTCCACAGGAAAAAAACCTAAAGAAATATTATAAAGACTCTCAGTGATAAGGTCTAAAATTCAACTACTTTGACTACTGATTGTTTATCAGGGGTGAGCAAACTTTTTGACTCGAGGGCCACAATGGGTTCTTAAACTGGACCGGAGGGCCGGAACAAAAGCATGAATGGAGTGTTTGTGTGAACTAAAATAAATTCAAAGTAAACATCATTCCATAAAAGGGTACGGTCTTTTTTTTTTTTTTTTAGTTTTATTCATTTCAAACGGGCCGGATCCAGCCCGCTGGCCGTAGTTTGCCCATAGCTGGTTTAGATCAACGTCAGTCTGGTAGATAATGGTCTCACCAGTTGTAAACTTGTTAAAATTTTTACTGTCATTCTTGTTGAAGATATCGGTCTAGCGAAACCATCAGATCTAAATCTAGCTCCATAAGCATGAATTTTAGCACATATAGCCTCTTAAGAAATCATGTCCAATTAAAGGAACACACAGGTTAATTTCTGTATAATAGAGGGCATAGTTATTTCAAATTGAATTACCTAAAACAGCAATTTTCAACCCTTTTCATCTCATGACACACAAACTAATTACAAAAATTCTGTGGCACACCAAAAAAATTATTTTTGATGATCTGACAAGAAAATAAGTGTAATTTTGATTCATTCACACTGATGGCTATTGTTGAGTTGGCTCCTGATATTTTTTAATTTGGCAATCTAAGGAAAAAGGGGCAGTATCCTGACTAAATAGTCAGGTATTGCATGTTTACAAAATTCTTGCCACACACCAGTGTGCTTCTGGCAGAACACCAGTTGAAAATTGCTGATCTAATGAAATGTTTCAGTAGTATTCACAAAGAGAAGAAATAGTTGGTAAAATGCATTTGTAATTTAGCCAGTTTTGATTCAAATTACTAGAGCAGTCACCTATGTATGTGTGTTGACACGTACGTTTCCTCCTAAATTACATAAAGAAATTGGAATGAATAAACAAGTAAGAAAAGTATTTTATTTAGTTTGTTAATCAAGATCTTCCTTTTGGCACAAAACAGAAAAAAACCCTCAAACTAGCTTAAAGTGGGAAGGGGGATGACTTGTGGAATGGAAAGGAAAGATAGACTACCAAACCACAGAAAGGGTAATTTTGTAGTTGGGCTCCAAGAAATTGCTTTAACCAAGGACTTTGATGTAGCCCAAATAATCATTGCATCTTTTATCTCTAGTTCAGGAAATATGCTTATCATAGATCACTGGTTTGACCTCTTGTAACCTCTGCACTGAGAAAAGACTGGCTCTCTTTTCAGTTTCAGTCCAAATACTCTCATGACAGGGGAACTCTGGCATAGCATGGGTTAGATGCTCACTTCTGGTTTAATCAGCCTGGCAGAGGGTGGAGCCGTATGAAAACATGGCAGACTAATATAATCACACACGTAGAGGGGCAATCTCTAACAGAAGGTAGAAAGTACTGGGCAGTTACATAAAATTGCATAAACATCTATCCCCCAAAGTGGTTTCAATTTCACTGCCTTATTTGTTTCAATAGACCCCCACCAGATTCTTGGGCAATTCTCCATCTTTGGCACCTGTAATATTGATTTTTTTCTCTGATTGTTCTTTGATTTTTCTAATCAGTCCAACCCTACTTCTTTGCTTATGCTTATTACGGCTATGTCTTTCACTCAAGATTTGTATATACTCAATAACTCTAGTAATTATTTACTCTTGTAATATAAGCTGTGTTCAAGTAAGTGCTATATTTCCAACTGCTACAGACCATTGGTCAAGGACAACTTTAAATATAATAGATGACAGCTGAAAAATAATCTTTCTCTCAGTTTATTGAGAGTCCTAACAATATCACTTCACTTTTGTGTTACCTCTAGTAGTGGCCAACCTCAAAGATAGGAATCTTATAGCCATTCTAACTTCCTTTCCCCTATTTCTTAGTTGAAATGAAGACCCATTTCTTCTTCATTCAAGGTATGTCTTTTTTAATCTTATAACTATTATTAAAATAACATTTTTAGTACTCGGTACTCAAGTGCTATTACCTTGCTAAAGTATCTATTATCTGTAGTTGTGGGCCAACGCTCTTTTCTGGTTTTTAAGACTCCCCCAATCCCACTGAGCCCATCCTTCCTATACCATCTTGTTCTGCAGTGTTTCCTGATCAATCACCATCAGTCCCATCAGTATAGCCTTTCCACTCTACCACACAAACACCACACACATTTTTATACAGTGACATAGAGGAAAATATCTCACTGCTGTCTACATTCACATTTAGAGTATTCTGACTCAAATCACCTCATCTTAATTCTGCATATTTTTTAATGTTCAATTCCAGTCTTATCTCCTCTAATGATACTCAGGGCAATTAAACACTCTTTTCTTAACTCCAAATGCATTTGCAAATAAAACATGGTTGAATATTAAACACTTTCTTGCGGTATCATAATTCTTGATTTTCAAACCTATTATAAATTAGCTCAATGGCTAAAGTCATGCTCCACTTTTCTTTTGTATCTCCAACAGTGTTTACATGATTGTTGCTCAATAAACAACCAACTCATTGTTTCCTATCCAAAAGTGCTGATTCACATAGCTAGTTTTTGTGGAATAATGTGGGCTTAACAGTCTGGTGGAACTGGGTTTGACCTCATTGCCAGTGCTTACTAATAATGTAGCATCTGGACACACATGATAAAACATCTGAGTTTTTGTTTTCTATTATTGAAACGGATATAATACCCATCTTCCAGAGCTGTTGTGAAGGTCAAGTGAGGTACTGTGAAAACATTTAGCACTATGCCTGGCATCTAGCATATGCTCAATAAACAATTTCCTTCCTCTAATATCTGCTATTAACCTTTCTTTGAAATACTGATGGAAATTAGCTCTTGTATTTTCCCCAGGATATCGGGATGTTAGGGAAATTGAACAAATGAAGGAAGAAATTTGTCAGAGTGAGGCAGGAAGTTGAGATTTTATAGAATTCCAATGTTGAAGCAATTGAATATGGAAGCAAATGATAAGAGAGGCTTTATTACAGTATTAGCAAATGGGAAAGCACTAGACTAAAGCACCAAATCTGAGTCCAAGTCCAAGTGGTCATGCTAAATATCTGGGAGTTCCTGGAAAAGTTGCGTAGATCTTTGGGCCTATTTTTCTCATGAGTACAATGTTTTGGCTAGATAACTGTTCGTGCCCCACTTAGTTCTAAATTCTATGACTTTAGGAGTAACAATGAGGATAATGAGGCAGGGAAGTGAGGCAGAAGACTGATGACTGGTAAAACCATTGATAAGCTGATGTTAATGATGGGGAAACAAGGCTCATCAAGATGGAGAGTGCGGATGACAGGAAACAGACCTGAATTAACTATTCAAGAACAGGGGAATGTGTAAACTGACAGTTTCTTCTGGTTGGTAGTTCCTTATTATTATTAATAACATATACTATTCATAAAGAAGTTTATAGTTTAATTCCTCATATATCTTATTTTATTCCAAGAATTTTATACTAAATTTTTATATATGAAAACTACTATGTATTTCACACACATATGTAATATAAATATATATTTAATATGTAAGTAGATAAATAAAATATTTCTTATATCATTGGTGCTTAGCTGGCTTTTGATGACATTATATAGCTTGGATGGTTGCATTTCACATTTTGTGGGGTTTATAGTTTGCTCATTAAAATAAATTTAGAATTCCTATGGACTAGTTTATTACTGTTCAAATGACTGCACACTGCCTTTTAAATAACAGCATAGAAGTTTAGGTTGAATTGGTTAACACAAGAATGTCTCATAAAATAACTGTACAACTTTCAGTCTTTACTTAGAAAGTAAGTAAAGTTTACTTAGAAAGTAAAGTTTTTTCATCCTATTTTTGGAGCATATAAAAATTATATCATTTCTCTGCTGGTTGGGTTGATTAGATTTGAGTATCAAGAGACCTCAAGTTTCTATTGAGTTTCTCTAGGATGTTCTATTTTGGTTTTGGTTTTTATTGTGTTTTGATCATTACTCTAAGAAATCCTCCAATCATTCATAGTAGGTTAGACAACCTCTTCATCACACAAACATTTCCAACTAACTTGTAACTATTTTTTTCCAGGGAATATAGACAAAGTTTTGTAGTTCCTAAGATTTCCAACTAACTTGTAACTATTTTCCCATGGAATAGAGGCAAAGATTTGTAGTTCCTAAAGATTTGTGATTACTTTTCTTGCTATAACTCTCATTGTAACCCGTGATTAAGGGTCTATGATATATCCTTATTCTGCTAAACCCGGAAGGGAATTCAGATCATGGCACTTGCTCTAAGGATTTCACAGGTTGTTTAAAAATATAAAAGCCTAAAGAAACACAATTAGCTAAAAAGATCCCCTTATGATTTCCTGTAGGTAGAGATATTTGTAGTTCATTTACCTGGATAGCTTCTAACTCTTTCCTGGGTAGTTCAATATATTTCTATTAGTAAGCTGCCTATTTCAAATAGTAGCTGCGTCTGAAGCTTTACATAAGAAATGCTATATGTATAAATCAGAACTTATTTTAGATTCACCAGGGGGAAAATAATCATGGTGAGTCATTCCATAAAATGAAAAAATAATCACATTTCAATGGACACTCCACAATGTATCTGAATTTTCATGTACCAAGCTTGCTTGAAATACATTTGAGTGAATAAATGATGAAATGGAGATTTTTTTTTTCTGGATGGGTATTTTCTTTAGGTCATACTGTGACTGGGAAAATGTGATATTTGCTCCACTGACATATTAGTAAGAGTAGATAAAGATTTTTAATTAATATGATGTTTTAGGAAATAATTTTAGGAAATAATTAATATGATGTTTTAGGAAATAATTATGACTACTATTTTGACAGAGTTTCTCCAAGGTAAAGGCTGACTTACCTTGGTAAATAGTAAGTTTTACTTTGAAGTCCTAAAATACAGCTTTTACTTATAGTTGTTTAAGAGAATTGCCTTAAAAGGTTTCTTATTTTACAAGAGAAATTTCATAACTCTTTGTGTCCTTGGGCCTCTTTGCCTATGGTTTTGAGTTAAGAAACAAATTTTGAGTTTGTTTTATTGTTTTTCTTTCTATTGTCAAATAGACATTCATGCAACCACTCAGATAATTTATTAATCTTAATTATGGATGTGTGCATACTGAGGATGTTCTCCTACTGCTTTAATGAAATCTGCAGTTCCTTGTTCTATGAATCATTAACCTCAATTCTGAGGCATGCACCCAGAGATCCTTATTATAAAACATTTGTGGCACACTCTTTCAGGAATTTTTATAAAATCATAGAAATAAGACATTGTCTCTTAAAAAACAAAAATCATGAACAAGTTACTGTTTTTACTAAATTTAAGATATTTATGTGTAACTTCCAATAACATATAGATTTTTTCTTAATGTAAAAATACTAAAAAAAAAATTGTGATTTTAGAAGCATAGTGTACTAAAAATAGCGACAACTCCATAGCTGTTATTTAGTATCAAATTTAAAATGTGAACGATGAAATGTTTTAAAATCAGCATTTTCCTGAAAATCTATCAGATTTGTTAAATAAAACAAATCTACTTAAAATACTCCCCTGAAATAAAATGCTAAGCTTGTATCAAGTTGTCACATTTCTTTACTCTAGGTCTTCACTGGGATCTTCACAGCAGAAATGGTTCTCAAGATCATTGCCATGGATCCCTATTATTATTTCCAGGAGGGCTGGAATATCTTCGATGGCATTATTGTCAGCCTCAGTTTGATGGAGCTTGGCCTGTCCAATGTGGAGGGATTGTCTGTACTGAGATCATTCAGACTGGTATCTGCACATAGACTGTTTATATTTTCTTTTTCATTAACAGAACATTTCTTCTGCAAGTGAATCAAAATGTATTTATAAAATATTTACTTTGAATTTTAAATTTATACCAATATGTGTGGTAGTCTATGAAAATATATAAATGTTCTCTTTAAAATTAAGTGTGACTGTTTTCTAAGAATGATAAAAATGGTTGAAACACTTCATAATGATTAACTATGTAGGGCACATTTGAAAACATTTATGTGCTTCTAAAATTATGTTTTAAATTCCTTAACTTGTTTTTGCTTTAAAGTCTATACATAAATGCAAATAAAAACTCCAGGTCCCAATTAATCTTTGCTTTTTATCAACCTTATATGAGTGGGAGCTACATTAAAGGTACATGTAGGAAAATATTTGATAGCATCAGCACTTTAAACAATAGTAAAGCAAACTTTCTGAGGTCAGCTAACATTTTTTTGAAAAATATGTAAAATTTTGTTGGAAAATAAGTAAAATGTGTATTTTTTTCAAATGGAAAGAGAGCTTTCTATAAGTTTTTTTATCAAAGTAGTTTATTTTACTTTTACTTTATAAATGTGCAATAAGATATGTATTTCTTTTTACTCTCAGAAATATAGTATGAGGATGACATTAATTTGCTAAATTCATGTCTCTAATCAAAATATTAATTTGTTTTCATAGATGTATCTGTTGATGAATCAGAAATGTTTTATTTATCACATCTGAAATATTATATCTTTTTTTACTTTTGCATTTAAATAATATTATGATTTGATTTGCAATTCCAATATTATTAACACCTTTTTCTGGATTTGAATTTGTTTCGTATGTTTTGAGATTTTTATATCCAAATTTGTATCCCACAGAGTTGGTCTACAATATAGTACACTAATTAAATGATGTTTAACTTCAAAATCTATATTGTGATTGCTGCTAAGAGTAGCTTTTCACTTGATTGCAGCTTCGAGTTTTCAAGTTGGCAAAATCCTGGCCCACCCTGAACATGCTCATTAAGATCATTGGCAATTCAGTGGGGGCTCTGGGTAACCTCACCTTGGTGTTGGCCATCATCGTCTTCATTTTTGCCGTAGTCGGCATGCAGCTCTTTGGTAAGAGCTACAAAGAATGTGTCTGCAAGATCTCCAGTGACTGTAAGCTCCCACGCTGGCACATGAATGACTTCTTCCACTCCTTCCTGATTGTGTTCCGCGTGCTGTGTGGAGAGTGGATAGAGACCATGTGGGACTGCATGGAGGTCGCTGGCCAAACCATGTGCCTTATTGTTTTCATGTTGGTCATGGTCATTGGAAACCTCGTGGTACGTATACATTGCAAATATTCATAATAAGAACAGACCAGCTGGTGTGGCTCAGTGGTTGAGCATCAACCTATGAACCAGGAGATCATGATTCGATTCCCAGTCAGGGCACATACCTGGGTTGCAGGCTCAAACCCCAGTGTGGAGCATGCAGGAGGCAGCCAATCACTGATTCTTTTCTCATCATTGATGTTTCTATCTCTCTCTCCCTCACCCTTCCTCTCTGAAATCAATAAAAATATATTATTTTTTTAAAAAGAACAAGATCAGACAGTAGCTAGGAAGGTAGGCTGACACAATAGACAGATCTTTGGTTTTTCATCAATGACTTAGACTCAGATCCCAGTGCTGACACTCTAAGCATGGGCCAGTTACTTAAATTCTCAAGTTTCCAAACCATGAAACTGGAATAACAAAACTGAAATATTGTGGTTGCTATGATGATGAGATCTATCTGAAGTTTTTTTGGGGGGGAAATATTAGTGTTTTTCTTCAAGTAAATGTTTTTATAATCAAGATTAACTTTATCATAATATTTTATAACCTGAATTATTTTTATCCTAATATTATTTTGATAAAATAATAATCTCCAATATATCTTAAAATACAACTATCTACTCTATATTGAAATCACTCTTTATAAGTTCAGAGTTCATATTGTTCACTTACTCAAGGGCGTAAGTTACACAGTACCAAATTTTGAAGACAAATTTCAATGAAATAGAGCATTATACTAGTATTTTTAGCTATGTATTGTAATTATCCAAATGGCTTGGAAGGAACTAAATATATTCTTCCCTGTATATGCTTTCTAAAAGGAAAATAAAATTATTATAGTTTAAGTTACTCATACGACTGGACATTGACTAGATATAAAAGACCTACTTTTGGCTCTGGCTTAAAAGTATGGATGTGAAAACACAATTTGTATATTTAGTTTTAATGATTAAATTTCTCAATCATGTGTAGACAAAGCATTTCTTCATACTATCATACTGGACTATGCCTTGAGAGGTACATTTCAAATGAGAATGCTTAAAATAATGTTGTGGAATACCTTTGAATAAGCAATTTTTTCAGAATAATAAATTAAGAAGCTCTATATTCTGAACAAAATTTGATAAAGAAATAAGGAAACAAACTGGGATTTTTTATTTTCATGTGTTTTCCTACCATGTAACTTTTTTTTAACTCAGTAACTACATTTCAAGCTAAAAATATTCCTATAAATAAATTTCCTTTTGCATCAGTTATAATTAATTATTCTGTATTAGTCATATTTTATCTGATAATTAGATAATTTTCTCCATGTATCCCAGAGATACCCTCAGAGATAAGATTTCCTCATATTTTCTGTACAAAAAGAGGAAAGAGAAAAGTAATTTATGGGTCTAGCCTATGCCTTGGGATAATTTTAGATTTTTCTCCATCTGTTGAACTATTTGGACACAAATTTCAAAGCATATTTATGGGAAATGTATTATATAATTTGCAATTAGAAATTTCTGCTGTTATAAAAGTTTGTGGCTATTGGACAAAGGAATGTACATTTCAAGTATATTGTTTTAACATGTTGCTAGGCTATTAAACAAATAAATTCATTATTTAAACACAAAACTAGACATTCCCTATACAAACTGATAACATGAAGTAAAAATGACTAAGATGAAAATATCTACTTTTTTCTCATAGAGCTAAAACATAAAAATGGGATTTATTTTTCATTGACCACTCTGAGTAGACACAATTTAAATCTTAGAAGCTCTGCTTCCCCATTGTCCTCAGTAGGAAATAGATGGAGTTTGTTTTCCCATTCTGCCCTTACAGCAGACAGATGTCAGGTTCTTTTAAGTAGTATGTAATTAAGACATGGTGTCTAAAATACAGTAAGCAATGTAGAAGCAATCGATGAATTAATTTTAGCAAAGATCTATGAGTGTCTTAAGTTATTATAATAATGCATATTTCAATATTAATGTAACAATTTTTTTTCTTTTAGGTTCTGAACCTCTTTCTGGCCTTATTGTTGAGTTCATTTAGCTCTGACAACCTTGCTGCTACTGATGATGATAACGAAATGAACAATCTCCAGATTGCAGTAGGAAGGATGCAAAAGGGAATTGATTATGTGAAAAGTAAGATACGGGACTGTTTCCGAAAAACCTTTATTAGAAGGCCAAAAGTCCTAGAAATCCAGGAAGGCAACAAAATAGACAGCTGCATATCCAATAATACTGGAATTGAAATAAGCAAAGAGCTTAATTATCTAAAAGATGGGAATGGAACCACCAGTGGTGTAGGTACTGGAAGCAGTGTTGAAAAATATGTAATCGATGAAAATGATATGTCCTTCATCAACAACCCCAGCCTCACTGTGACAGTGCCAATTGCTGTTGGAGAGTCTGACTTTGAAAACTTAAATACTGAAGAGTTCAGCAGTGAGTCTGAACTAGAAGAAAGCAAAGAGGTAAGAATGCTTTTAAACTTTGTGTTGTATTTCTTTGAATAACCAGGCAATAAGATTACTTAGTATTCTTATGTGTTTATGTTATTTAAAAGTATATTGGACATTATCTATGGTAATATTCAAAAAGTATAAAATATTCTTGATTGGGAAATTCAATCATAGGAATTCCAACTTTCTATAGAACATGTTCATTTTGAATAATTAATATTCATTTTCCTGATAGTTTGAAAGTCTAATTTAAAAATATGGCCTTCCAAAAAAGAGATGTTAACTAATACTTTCTATTCTGTACTAATTATGCTCTTTAGAAAAATCAAGGAACCATATTTTATTGATCATTGTGAAAGTGTCATCTCCTTACTTTCTATAATATATTAGGGTTTGCTACAGTTTGTTTTAATGTGAAAGTTTATGTAGTTTTTCTTCACCTCTGAAAGTTTTATTGCCTATGATACTGTGTTATTCATTTATGAAAGGTTGTACATATTAGAAAGCTACATATAGCACTGATTATATTTTGCCCAGTCGGTGATGAGCAAATCTTCCAGATGAACTTGAAAATACTAAGAACTACTTACAAAAGCTCTACTTGAAGATTACAGTTAAATTATAGATTCAAAAGCTACTTTTATTGTCATAGACTAGTTATTTAAAAGAAAAGAAAGTAGGGAATTTTTCCCACTTTATGATAAGAATTCAAAGGATACCATATTAGTAGCTTAATGGTATTAATTCTGCAATATTGTGTTGTGGAGAACAGTATTAAAATTTTTACTATTACTTATTTGTGAACTTCTAATATACCAGTAAGAAATAAGTCTACCATGGAGTTATAAAAGAAAGTTTTAGTTTGAGGGCATAATATTGACGCCCCAGGAATCAGATCAGTGTTGTCTGATTTTGTGAGCATATTTTTTAACTTTCTTTTTTAAATAACAGTAGCAACAGAATTTGTATAAGTAATAAGTAGTTGACAATATTACAAGTGAGAGCTTTTTAATCTTTTTTAGGCATTTCATAACTGCTGATATATAATAGTAAGTTTGAAAATATTTTGGAAAGAGTAAAAATAGACATTAAATGATGCATAAGATTTTTTTCTCTGAATTCCACTCAAAGTCTACTTAGTGAATTCAATCCTAATCTACATGTTGCTCATTCTAGTAAAATAAGAAGTTAATTCTAATTTTTCATCTGTTATTGATTTATTTAAGAGGAGACGCCAATTAATTAACAAACATTTATTGAATACTTTGATCAACTTAGCATTCTGCTGGATACCAAGAGTAAGAAAGAATTAAAAGAGCGCTCCATAACATAACCCCCTTCAGGGAAACCTCAACATCTTTGAGGAAGCTAACACTAACTCACAAAATAATCAAAGACATTAAAAAGATTAATCCTATAGCATTGAATAGAAGGGTGTGGGTATTAAGAACAGCAAGAACATAGTAAGTTGCTAAATGGAAGAGATAAAATTAAAACAGACCTCAAAGTCTGGGTCAAATATACAAAGAGAAAGCAAAAAAGCAAAAACCTACTAAACTAAAGACAGAATTGAGAGTGAGCTTAATATTAAGGTGAGCCAGTGAAACAATCACCATGAATAAAGAATTGGTTGAGAAGATAGTGGGAAATATTTTGAATGAGTTAGTTTCAGATTGCTCAGTCTTTGAAGTAAGTTGATGAGTTTGGAATTGGTTGCATAGTCAATAAGAAGCTGTCTATATTGAAGCAGGGGAAAACCAACAGAAAAATGATGTTTTAGGAAATTTTATTTTGTATCAATGAGTTAAACAGTTTAGAGTGAGGGATACGTGGGGTTGTGGTGGGGAATGTAGTAGCAATCATTTGATAGCAATGAGGTGAGGAAATCCTGGAGTAAGGGAGTAAGTGTGAGGGTTTGATAAACCCAATAAAAAATCTGGGAAATTGGAAAAATGGTAATGCCAATGTCTAAAAATCTTTGTAGAAAAGATCACCAGGCTTATATGGGAAGAGAAGGAATTTCATTATGATATGCTGAAGCAGAAGTGACAATGTTTGGAACCAGAGACTGGGTGAAAGGTCAGGCTTTAAAAATAGCTTCAAAAATGCAGATTCATAATTATCTGATCCCTTGAAATTACAGGAGCTTACCGAAGAGGTAAGTACAAAGAAAAAATGAGGGAAGACAGGGACCAGACGAGGTTGGGTCCAAAAAGAGCTAGAAAAGCCAAAGAGCTGGAGAAATGTTTGCTACATTAATATCACAGGTTTCATCACCTTGGCACCGTGAAAACTAAATATCTTGAAACAGTTGCTTTCCATAATACTTCCAAAAACTCTGTAATGTCTGTAGATATCTCAAATGATTGCTTTGTAGAATACTACCTCACTGTCATGTCTTTTTAGTGGCTAAAAAATCATAAATTTGGAATAATGGGATACAATGTCTTCATTATCAAGTCCTAGAAAACATTTTGTTATCAGAACAAAAATTCCTTTATTGGGTGACTTTTTCAATAAGCATTCTCTCTTCTTTCAAGCTAATTTTGGATACATGGAATCTACTTACAGAATGTAATGAAATTGTTTAAAGTGTACAGAAAATAAGGTGGGAAAATGAATCAAAGTAAATATACAATTAAATACTTTTACAAAGTTAGGATAAAATGGCAAAGTATTTTGTGCAGTAAAATTAAATTCAACAGTAAATTTTATGTCAATGATTTTTAAAACTAGTACCAAAAAAATCCCTGGAAAGGTAACAGGGCAATCAATTTTCATATATGCTCACACAAAAATTAAAAGTACACTTTTTAAAAACAAAAATCAGCATGTTCTAACATTATAGAGAAGATTTAAATAAATTTCAGCAAAGTTCAGTTTTGATTTTCTGAAAACTGCTGACATTGAACATATTTCAGGAGCACATTAATGTTAGCTGTGTTCTTTTTTTAGTAATTATTGTGCACATGCATGCAAGCATGTGTGCATGCGTGCACACACACACACATATTCTTAAAGTGACATTTTGGCTCAAGTTTCTTAGTTATTGTTGTTGTTGTTGTTTTTTACCACAAGTAGCAAAAAAACATTGAGCTGTGCTTTGGAGAGCACAGTATCGTATCTCTTTGCCGACAAAGTGAGAAAACAAGCTAAACCCAGCAGAGTGATACATTTATCACAGGAAAAAAAAAAAGGAAGAGAAAAAATTTTGCATTTCATTTCTGCTTTAGGAAGAGGCAGTAAATTAATCATTAATGTAGATGGTGTATAAAACCTATCTAATCAACTCCTTTTATTGATTTTCATAATAAAATCTATCCAGCTGTAACACAGTTGGGGAGAAATTTTTAGATAAAAGTTTTTAGAGATAAAAAATGAATTGCTGTTATTATATAGTATATGATATATGATATATATGGACCACTAACAAACAGTCTGGTATGAAAATAAATATAAAGCTTTGCATGAAAAAAAATGTAAGAAAATTTAAGGTACAGATTTCAAAATAGCGATCTTTTTCTTTTTGAATAGTCTGGAATTACACAAATATTGTGACAAGATATAACATATAATTCTGTTCATTTTTATCTTTTTTAAAGTTTCCGTAAGCATGATTTCTTTGAATTTTTTTATAATTATCAATTTTGACAATTTAGTCCTTAAAAGGTTTCATTGTCTTCTTAGGTAAAGGATATAGAATAAATGCTCTTAAGAATCATATTTGAAGTTGAATTCCAAAGCACAATCTAGCATTATCCTGCTGTGACCTTCACTGCTTACCATTCTTACTTCTCACAGGGGTAAAATCGAGCGGGAGCCATCAAGAATGCAGCTCTGGGGGTTTTTAACCAGCCAGAAACTCGTGCCACCACTTTTACCCAGGTTACCCAAGCAAGTGTACAAGTACAATTACTTACTAAATGAATCTTGACTGGCCTGCATGCTACTCAGCTATGTTCCTTCCCCTGCCGTGGCAAGGAACTGCTAGACATGCTCAGCTGCTCTCTGCTGAATCGTGTGACACATCACAGCATGGTCAGCTACACGGGCAGCCCCAACATCATATCTGGTTCTGCTAATGAATTTTCCAGTTTAGTCCCTGTACACTTTTAAAAGCAATAATTGCATGATCATAGGATTTATATCTATTTTAAAACATGATAGGAATGTTTAAAGTTCAAGATAGTCAAGAACTTGAGGGCATGCATTTTTATTTATTTATCTGCTTTTATTTCGTTAAAGTAAGACCACAACTTTTTGTTGTTGATTCAGCCCTTATAAGTCAATTGTATTACCAAAATGAGACTCACATAGATGTTTAATTAGTGCTTCCATATTCAGATCTGTAAATATAATTTTCAATCCATCCAACCCATGTGCTCCAAATGGAAATGTTTGTTTTCATGTGTTTTGGGATAAGCTCTTTTAAAAGAAGAGTAGGGTGATCATAAATTTTTGGATATGAAGGGCCATAGTCTGTATGCATTTGGGCACTACATATCTTGGATTTCATGTAGTTTAGAAAAGTTGTTAAATCATATGTCTGCAAAACCCTAAGTGATCACTGTAAAGTAATTAAAAGGAGGAAAGCATCATTATATGGGGAAGAAAAAGTTCCTTGTGTCTTGATCATTAAGTAATTGGTCCAGTGTACCCATTTTTTAAAAATTTCCCTGATCTACATTAATTTCTCCCTAAAATGTTCTACCCAAAACTGAGCAGGCAAAAAAAAGAGTTGGAAAATTTCCTACTTTTGAATATTAATTATAGTTTTATGAAGAGTAAAGGGCATCTCCCAAAATTACTGTAGGTTTGTGGATTAACTAAATGTCTAGCTTATTCTCTTGACTCAACTTTTTCCTGTTAATATCATTGCTTATTGGAGCCTGAGTGAGGGTTTTGGGAAAGAAATTATAAAGCAAAAGTGAGAGGTTTATGAATATTGGCAATTTTCAAGGCTCTTGGTGAAAAATGATATTTAAGTAGAGTTTAGAGTTGTTTCTAGGTTTAATTTATAAATACTTTCTTATTCTTTAGAGATAACTGATAATTAGCTGTAGACTGGAACAAATTCAGAAATAAGATTATTAGTGAAAAATAGGAAAAAAAAATGCAGTCCCAGGTGATTTATGCATTTTTTTAATTTAAAATGACCGAATGTGAGGTGTCTCTTACAGAAGCACAGATGGGTGTGTGAATAGCCATTTTAGAGAACTGTTCTGGTGCTTTAGTATATTTCTGCTGAAATTACTCAATGAAGACTGGTTTAGATGACAATTTTTTGTGGATCTTCTCAAGATAAACCAGCCTTTTCTTCTGCCCTCTTGATGCCCCTTTACTTTATCCTTCAATTACCACATAATTATTTTTAGTTTCATATATTCTGTCCTTATTAAGTCTACTTTAAAAGGAGTATAGGGGGGATTGCACATTTTAAATGTTGAGGCCAAACCAAATACAGGTGATTTATATTTTTAACCATTCAAAAAGTGGTCCATCAAAGAGAACTATTGGTTCTAGTTGTGTACTTCCTGCCTTGGATAAGCAACCCAGTGGTCTCAACTATGTGACTACCTGTTCGTCAAGTGAAATGTCTTCATTCAAGATATGGATATGCATATCCAAAAGATCAGACTAAGGCCCGATAGTATGTCTGACCAAAAAATTTTCCTCTTCTACTTACAAGACAAAACCCAAAGGGGTTTTGAGGTCAATGGCTAGATTTTAAAGGCAATCTGTAATGGCTGAATCTTTTATTTTCGCCTCTTGATTCATACAGCAGTTTGTGAGAGTCAAACATTTGATAGCTGATTGAAAACAAACGAAATGTGAGCGCATTTCAGTGGAAGTAGGCCAGTTGCTAACATTCTCTTCTATCTCTGAAAGTTAAATTTCATTATTTAATTGGATAAAAATCAAGAGGAACATTCATCATAAGGGGAGGATTTCTATATAAGTTCATGCTCTCAAGGGAAAACATGGTCTCATGGCTTTCCTGGGCGCTGATTCTGGTATTTCTGATGAGTGGTACTTGTAATTAATCTTCTTGAAAACTTCATGTTCAGGTACCATGTCTTTGAGCGCATGGTTCTTGGATCAGCGTGCAGCTTCCACAGCATTGCGCCAGGCTTCTGCTACAGCCAGGCATGTGTTCTGCGGCTGAATTAGGCCTGGAGAATGTTGCATCTTAAAACCTGCTTTCCAGTGTGCATTTGTACAGCATAAGCCATCATCCCTCTGTAGACTCAGTAATTTCTACAAGGGATGGGAGAGTCTAATCTTAAGTGCCATACAATTTGGGAGGAGCAGGAAGAAAATAGTACAAGAAAACAAGTCTCGGCTTGTACTATGTGGCTTTATATGAAAGCATAAGCATTGCATCGTTATGCCTATAGAGCTAATCATGTTTTTCAAACTACTTCAGAACAAATATTAATTTTAGTTATTTAGTACAGTCATTAAGCTCCTTAATATGAAAAAAATTCATTTCAGGTTTTCTTTGCTTTTTTTTATATCGTTGTAGTATCACAGCTATGGCAATATAGAGAAAGTAAGTTCTTTTTTGTATTTATCACCATTCACTTGCTTTTAAATCAGTTACATGTGTTTAAATAGCCATCCTAGAAGTCATTTGGGTTTGGCCAAGATAAAATGTATTACAAACTACCCTCTACCAGAGTATGAATGTCAAAGTGTTGAACTTAGAAAATGTTTAGATTATGTAGATAGTATTTTCTCAATGTATAGAATTTTAAATGCTTAACTAGTTACCTGGGGTATAAAATCATGATTTAAAACCACAGCAATAAAATTCTTTATGGATCCAGTGAATAGAGCCTATAAGGAAGTACCTCATAATCGGTAAGTTGTTATAATGTAATGACAGTCTAAGCTTTAATTATAAATGCAGGTAAATTTACAACTTTTATGTAGTTGATCTAATATTTTGATAACTTTCCTATGAAAAATTTTGGCCTATGAAGATTATAATATGAAAAAGCCTGATTCTTTAATTTAAGAAGAATTAATCTTATATCAACCTCAATAGGGAAAGGAGCTTCCCACAGAACACTTTTTAGTGAAACGAACACTAACCTACCAACTATGTTTGAAGCTTTGGTGCAGGAGGGTCTACAGATCTCTGAACATTCCTTAAGGAGCTTTAAAGATTGTAAGTTTAAAGAACTTATCCTTAGAATCAGCAAATTCCTGGATAACAGTGAAGCGATTCTCATTGTAAAATAGGTTTGAGAAGAGAAGGCATGTAGAATTTTTTCCTTTTCTGTTTTCAAAAAACATGTTATGTCTCACAATACCAAGTGGATAGAGGTGAACTAACTCACTACTGAACCTCTTTACATTATGATTTTGAATGCATAGTCTCTAGAGCCATTTAGAAAATTAAAATTATGTGTATCCAAATATGTTAATCACATTCACCAACGTTTATAATCCAAAGACAGTACCATAACAAAAATATGTATTGAGGTCAAAACTTAGTAAACAGTAGATCCAGTTGTCATTCAGATTAGCAGTTACTATTACTGGTGCTGTGAAGAGTTTGCTTTAAATAAGTATTTGTATTTAAATATAAGACATAATATAGAGCAGACAAATATTATGAAAAACAATAAACATCTTAGAGTCATATGAACAGTGCTAAAATGAGAAGTGAAGGGTGAGTATATTTTCAAAAGTTTTCAAATAGGAAAGTACACGTGTATTTATGTGGGTATATACATATATACTATTAATTTCTTCTCTCAGATTTATTTATTGAGTGATTGAGTGTTTGCCAATATTTTAGAGAAACATTTTTGAAATATGTTTTTATCACTAAATATTAATTAAATAATTCCTATTTATGCAGAAAAATGTGTTTCCTAATACAATTAAATAAGCTCTGTTAAGACAATAATTACTTATCAAAATGGAGAGATGAAATTATCTAAATACTATAATTCTGTCTGTAAGAGAAACACAGCCCAGCTGGTGCCGCTCAGTGGTTGAGTGTTAAACTGTGATCCAGGAGGTCACAGTTTGGTTCCTAATCAGGTCACATGCCCAATTGTGGGCTTGATCCCTAGTAATGGGTGTGCAGGGGGCAGCCAATTGATGATTCTCTCTCATCACTGTTGTTTCTATCTCTCTCTCTCTCCCTTCCTCTCTGAAATCAATAAAAATATATTTCCAAAAAAAAAAGAGTAACATAGAAATATAATTATTCATTTATTCACTCTTCATAAACTCAACAACGGTATTGTCTATTTTGTGCTTGGATTGTCTGGTATGTGTGTGTGTGTACATTTTGGTATATATGTTTTTGTATATGTACATAAATTATGATTTTATCTGTGGTAATTTAGATATATAGATATATAGATATATAGGTATCTATATCTATATCTATATCTATATGAACATATTTGGTGAAAACAAACAAGTAAAATGGACTAAGCATTCTATGAAATTTAGTGTGGAGAAATAATGCAAGAAATAAAGGCTTCATGGGAGATGGACCATGACCAGGCTCAAAATAAATCATTGAGCTTGGACTGGCCAAGAGGAAGAAGCATGAAATTTTTTATAAGTAAACTCAAAAAATATTTGTTTTTTTACTGGTTTTTGTATGCAGTTGTGATGTTATCATATTATGCAACTATGATATTCTTGCTAACACTCATTAAACATTATAGTGTCCAACCCATAAAACAGTGAAATTAGAAGGGGAGAGTTGTTGCCAAGTCTAAATAATTATCCAGCATTTTCTTCATAATACCAGAATCGGCTACAATTCTATCCAGCAATAGCTTTCCTGGGATTTTCTTAAAAAGAATAATGATATTAAAAGAAAAGAAAAGTCCTCGAAGAAAATATGTCCACCTCTCCAAAAAATAGAGAATTTTAATGGTAAAATTCTTGTACTATAATGATCCTATGAACCATCAGCCCAAAAGGATGGCTTCGCTTCTCTTTGTAGCATAATCCAGGATAGGAGGTATTTCATTATAGAATTATATTTTGACTTAATTTTCATAATCTATTTAGTTGCACCTGGTTAACTTCACCCTCAAAGTAACATCACAAGAAGTATCATCTGGATACTACTCTTCAGTTAGGTCGCATTATAACATATCAAACTATATTTGCATTATGATTTCAGTAAATCAAGAATTTTGAATCAAATTTTCTCCTGCGCTTAGGAAGACATTTAGGCATATTTTAGTAACACATTAACTCTTTCAGAAGGCTAGGGCAGAGTGACCCTTCCATTCAGCTGCTAAAGCTAATGGAGGCTTTGAAACCATTAAGATGACCATGCACCGTTCTTTCATTCTGAAAGCTTTACATTGCCTAGGTTTTGATGTATGTCATGTCTTTGCATCAGTTTTCATAAAATGTTGCACATCCATAATGTCTTCCTAAGTGACCTCAGAGTACTTATTAGATATTTATTATTGTAACCTTAAAGTGGTTCTTGCTAGCCACGTAGCATGTCACAGTGATTTATTTAATGGAAAGATCCATAGCCTGATCACATGTTGAACTAAGAATGTGCTCCTAATAAGTCAAAACAAATTCTGAACAATGTCATTGATGAAGAAATTCCCATTTAGAAATCTTTAGCAAATATTAAACAGGAGAGAGAGAAAGAGAGATCATTTTTCTGCTAGTAAAGAAGTAAAGTAAGAAGAAGATTATGTAAGTCAGAGAAAAATATAGCTCGAAATTGAAGTATAATGACTTTGACTAATGTTAATGAGCCATTCTTCCTTTCTAAAATTACAGAAACATGGACAGTAGTACAGGCAACTGGTAATGTTCTTTGCCCTCTGAAAATTTCCATTGGAAGAGGTGGAAATTAGAATTTGACTTGATACATTTTAATTAATATAATCAGTAGTGGATGCCAGCATGCCAAACTTATATCAAACTATTCTTGAGTTGGCCTGAGTATTGATGAATTAAATGCTTTTCATGTGGCATTCATATGTAGAGATCATAAAACTAGTTAACCGGTATAACCCATCTTTCCCAGTCACCCACATTGAATGCTGTCTAAACTTTATTTTCTCTGAAGTAAGTCAGTAGTTACATTGCTTTGAATAGGACTTTAATTATGTTAAATTATTAGTACATAATCATCAGTAATGTTAATGGAGTCAAATACCATTTTTTTCACACTATGACAGAGCATTTCCAAATTAACTAATAAAAGGGGAGAGAAATCACATCTTTGCAATGGGGTTTTGTTTCCAGAAATTAAATGGAACCAGCTCCTCTGAAGGAAGCACTGTTGATGTTGCTCCTCCCCGAGAAGGTGAACAAGCTGAGGTTGAACCTGAAGAAGACCTTAAACCAGAAGCTTGTTTTACTGAAGGTAAACTAGCTCTAATGCGATTAAATGTAATCTCCCTTCTTTCCTTACAGAGACCAAATATACCTCATTTGACAGAAATATTTCAAAGAAATGAAGGCATGTTTATCCTTGCTTTCCTCTTTTCTTCCAAAAAGTTAATTTATCTATATTTCCGGATTGTATTATAGCAGTGGCCACGCCTGTGCAATTAAGATGATTTGACATGTCTTTTTTTTTCTTCCCTCCAGAATATGGAAAAGTTAACCTTATGAGATAAATGGCATTCTGGAATGTCATCTCACTGATACAGCAATGCCTTCAGACTCCATTGTTAGTGTGGTGATTTGATTTATAGCTGCTGTAATTACACCCCATTCCGCCCTGGCCGGGTTGCTCAGTGGATAGAGCAACCCTGGTTTGATTCCAGTCAAGGGCATGTATCTTGGTTGCAGGCTCCTCCCCGGCCTGGGCCCTGGTAGGGGCTCATGCAAGAGGCAACCAATTGATGTGTTTCTCTCACATCGATGTTTCCCTCTCTCTCCCACTCTCCCTAAAAATCAATGGAAAAATGTCCTTGGGTGAGGATTAACAAAAGAAAGAAAGAAATTTAATTACACCCCATCCCTTACAGTTTCAAATGTGCTTAATTTGTGCTGTGACCAGAGCTGTTAGGGGCTGTAGCTGTGTTGTAGAGCTTTGTCAGGAAGAAGAGCAGTTGTTCTCACAGCAACCACTACAGCATCTTGCTTATAAATCCATAGAGATTTGCTGATTCAGTGTGATTGCATTAAATCTGATGAGGGGAAGCCCAGAGAGTTAGAGCAGAAGAGTAGATGGAAGTTAGAAATACAGTAACATGAAAGCAAAGAGGGGGAAGACAAAGGAATAGAGATACTGACTGACGAGATGAGTCATAGGTGTGACTAAGAAAAGCAGTGAGGCTGGAATAAATTAGCTTGGAGAAACTGACAGTGGCCAATACTGGGGAACACACAGGGATTCTCTGTGCATGAAAAAATGGGAAATGAAAATCCAGGATCGCATCAAAAAAGGAATAAGCAATTTGAACATGTAGTTTTTCCCTAATCCTGACAAGTGCTATTTTCATCAATGGCCTTGAGGCAGAGAGATCCTAACTAGCGTTAAAGAACGAACCCATTTATATTTACGCAACTTTTGGTAAAGTAATTCCTTGAATTCTAGAAATTGATGATTCATTATACTGGAGGGGTGCTGAAGATAACTAGGTAGTGAAGTAACCAGTTACCCTATAAAATGATGATTTAAGACTGAGATGGGAGTAACAAAATTTATTTTTTCCTAATTAAGAGTAAAATTTATTTTCCTAACTTATTTCATTTACTCTTATCTTTTAGGATGTATTAAAAAGTTTCCATTCTGTCAAGTAAGTACAGAAGAAGGCAAAGGAAAGGTCTGGTGGAATCTTCGGAAAACCTGCTACAGCATTGTTGAACACAACTGGTTTGAGACTTTCATTGTCTTCATGATCCTCCTTAGTAGTGGTGCTTTGGTAAGTCAAATGCATGTTGACAAGAATCAGGTCTTAGTAAAATAGCTTATTCTCCGAAAATACCAAAAGCATACACTGAGTTTAAAAAACAAATGAGCCCTAGCCGGAGTGGCTCAATGATTGAGAGTCTACCAATGAACCAGGAAGTCACTATTCAATTCCTTATCAGGGCACGTGACTGGGTTACGAACTCAGTCCCCCAATGGGGGGCATGCAGGAGGTAGTCAATCTATGCTTCTCTCTCATCATTGATGTTTCTATCTCTCTCTCCCTCTCCCTTTCTCTCTGAAGTCAATAAAAATTTTAAAAATTTTTCAAAAAGCAAGTGAGATATACCTGTGCCTTGCAGAGCTTGGCATCTAGGGTTTAACTCTGCAAAATTCAGTACAGAATAAATCAGGACCATGACGAGCCAGATGGACTTTCTCATCTGGTGTTTATCTAACAGATGTTCTCCTCACTGAGAAAACCATTTCCAGAGACATTCTGTAACTATGCTACCTTCCATATCAAATACCATCCACTTGTCCCTAAAAATCATATTAACACTTAGGGAATAAAAAATGTATCTTGATTTATTTATGTCTAGTCAATTTATTCTTTCAAAATAAACCAGGTCCTTCAGGGAAACATTCAAGGTCATGTTGGAATAAGTCAAGTCTTCCCTTCATTAACAAAACTTCTAATTATTTTTCTCAGTGTATATTACTTCTCTAAAAGCATGTCTTTGTAGCAGTAATTGAAATAGAGATTTGGTATGAAATCAAGGAAGAAAGCACATACTAAATCAGTAAAAATACTGACATTTATTTGACTACATTTTCCATTAGTTTTAGTTTTTAAATTTTGCCTGATATCCAATGTTTGTCTGATATTAGCTAATACTTATCAAATTATTGCTGTGTGACCAGTATTATACTAAGTGATTTTATCAAATATATGGGGAAGGCAAGCCATTCAAATAAAATTCTTCATTCACAGGCTTTTGAGGATATATACATTGAACAACGAAAGACTATCAAAACCATGCTCGAATATGCTGACAAAGTCTTCACTTATATATTCATCCTGGAGATGCTTCTCAAATGGGTAGCTTATGGATTTCAAACATATTTCACAAATGCCTGGTGCTGGCTAGATTTCTTAATTGTTGATGTAAGTATACTGATTAATTTTTAGAAAATGATTTCTTAAATAGCAAGTTTGACATTTCATATATATCTATAACTAAAACCTTGACTTTTGAGAACTTAGTTTCACTAATCCTGACACAATTATGCCGTTACCTTTTAAAATATGTATAATAGATACAAAAATTAGAAAAGTCTCATGGAAAACAGAAGTCCTAGAAATGTGGACAGTGGTAACAGAAAATACAGAAATATGTTCCATGCCACAAGAAGACAGCTCTTCTTTTTCTGAAAGGTTAGGACCTCAAATTCAGGAATAGCTAAAAAAATTTCTGCTAATTGACAGATCTAAGCATTTATCTTATTAACAGTTAAATTAAAGTAAGTTCAAGAAAGTAAAATCAAGACAAGCTTTGGGCCCAGGCATTGTGAGAACTACCTCTTACACTTACTAGGGAACATGTTATTAAATAATGTTAAAATAAATTATACTGTATTCATTCAGTCACATACCCACAGAGACAGTGAAATGCATTTCTAGTCTTAAACCAGTAGTTATATAGCCCAGTAGTAATCAAATATTTAGCACGCAAAGAGTTAGGTGTAGGAGTACTGCTCTAAACTGATTGTCCTGGGGTGAGTAGTCATAGGAATGTTGGCAGTAGTGGAATCTGTTTAACTTGCAGTCTATTTTTTTTTATTATTATTATTTTAAGCAATGTAGTGGCACTGGGACAAAACGATAGTTACCTGGTGTTTTGTAGTCTGTGATATTCCATTGCACAAGGCTTCACAGCCTCCCAGCAAGTACCTCTAGCTGTTTCATAGCAATCATAAAGCACTTTATTTTTAGCTCTAACACTTGGCACTATAAATCAATGATTGTCATATGTGTGCATTCATTCTTTTTATCATTTTTGACAAGTATGGGCTTATCTAAATTCTACTTTCCTTTCTCTCACACATACATACTCATAATTCTATAACCAAAATGTGTTTAACCCTTTGAGTTGAAAAGAAATCTGCTGCTGAGTCACTTTTAATAGACCAGAAATAACTTCCAATTTCCATGGCTGGTCTTTAATGATTAATAGAGATGAGTCTCAATACTGTCCTGAAAAGTTATCCATCAAAGTTAAGTTTAATATTCTCATATTCCGCAGCTGGAATGGACCTTAAAGAATATCCAGCCTTTATTCTAGATAGTTTTCTGAAGAGTTTATTCTAAACTGAAGCCTCAGTTTAAAGAATTTTTCTAAAATAACACAACTTAGTAACAAAGTTGAGATTAGTGTCCAAATTTCCTAATTCTAAATTCAGTGTTCCTTACCCATCCCCACTCCCAGATTTCATATCTAACTGGTACAAATGTAATATTTTTTTCAGACTGGGCTTGGGATTTAGCATCTATAATCTCTAGCTTCTCCCTGAAATGATGAAACACTAAATATATTTAAGAATCTTCTCTGGTTTGAAAAGATTTTGCCATGTATTAAGAAAATCCACAAATGTGATAGAACTCCAGAAAACTCTGAAGTTTACTGAATATTTACATTTACTGAAAAAAATGTACATTCACTGAAATACTTATTACATTGCATTTTTAGTATTTCCATGTATTTTCCTCATGCAGAAGACATGAATACCATGCAAAAATCTCACAAGAGCAGGGATATTGTACCATCTTAGTATCCTTAACCACTTTATGTAAATGGTTATTCAGGTCTCTATTAAATAATGTCAAAAATGAATAAATTAATGAAAAAGAATGGTTCCCAAAAAATTACTTTCCTTTTGGTGGGACTGAATTAGTAGATTAGAACTGGGTACTTAAAGCCTTCTGTCGCTGGGTAAATTATATTATCTTAAATGGGTCTATTTTCTTCTTTCGCCTAAAGCAGGAACTGAAATATATGAATTACTGTAATCTCAGATAACTATTTTTTCTCAGACCACTAGGCTAATGTAAATGTAGAGTTAAAACAGTTTTTGAAAGTATAAGTAAAATATATGTAAAAGGGGTTCACAATCCATCGGGTATTTTTGCAGTAACAAAACTAAACAGCTATAGAATTGTTTTTAAAAAAAATCTGAGGTATAAATGAAGTATGTCATACCTGAAGGAATATACTTTCAAATGTTGAAAAATTTACTTATGTAAAAAATGTACTCTATTTTATTCCTTACCTAAAAGTAAATTTTAGTGAGCTACCTGTCCAGCCTCAAAACATTCATTCAAATATTCTGAGCACTTTGTTATTGTAGATAAGGGAGAGATAAATAAGACAGATTAAACTTGAGCTTTCACTCTGATATCTTTTTTGCTGATCTGACAGGTGTAATTTTGATTCATTCATAATGGATGGCTATTGTTGTGTTGGCTGTTGTCATTATTTTGACAACTTGTGGGAAAAGAGGTCAGTGCCCATAAATAGTCAGGTATTGTTTTTAAAAAATTCTTGTGGCATCTTGGTTGAAAGTCACTGTTCTATGGGAGTATAGAACAGGTAGTAGAGCTATAAACAAATAAACTCTAAAAATAAGTTAATAGATTGTGATTGCCGCTATTAAATAACGCAGGATAATAGGATAGAGAATTACTACAAAGTGAGGAACAGGAGGAGAGTATTAGCTAGACTGCCTAGGGAAGGTGTCTTTGCAAAGGTAAATGATGAGGTAGGGTATCTTAGGCCACTTGGGCTGCTGTAACAGAATGCGATAGGCTAAGTGACTTATGAACAACATAAACTTCTCAGTCCCAGATCCAGGCACTGGCAGATTCAGTCACTGGGGTGAGTCTGCTTCATGGCTCCTAGAAGGCTTTCTTCTTGCTGTGACCTCACATGGCTGAAGGAACAAAGGAGATCTCTGAGGTCTTCTTTGTACGGGCACTAATCCCCTTCATGAGGGCTCTGCCCTTACGACCTGATCACTTTCCAAGGGTTCCCACCTCCAAATTTTATTATTAGGTTTCAACATATCAATTTGGGAGTAGACACAAACATTCAGTCTGTAATAACGGGCCAGTCATTCACAGGCCAATCTGAAGGTCCTGGAATGAGTGTGAGCAGAGGACACTCAAGAAACAGAAAGAAAACTACTGTGCTTGTGTGTGAGGGAACATGGGTAAGAATGATAGAAACTGACTTAAGGAAGGTACCTAAAGGCCATGCAGGAAGTTGTGTGTTTTTATTGTAATTTATTATATATTGTGTATATTAAGTAATTTCATATGTATTAGTTATAGTTACAATAGGAAGCTCAGGGAGGGGTGTGTGCAGGGATCTGACCTATAGTTTCAAAATGATCATATCTTTTTTTTTTCACTTTTTATTTTGTCACATTTTTTATTTTTTATTTTATTTATTTATTTATTTTTTAAATTTATTGCTTAAGGTATTACAAAGGGTATTACATATGTGTCCATTTTATCCCCCTGCCCTAGACAGTCCCCTAGCCTCCCCTATCCCCCAATGTCTTATGTCCACTGGTTATGCTTATATGCATGCATACAAGTCCTTTAGTTGATCTCTTACCCGCCTCCCTCCTGCCCCCCAACCCTCCCCGGCCTTCCCGCTGCAGTTTGACAATCTGTTTGAGGCAGCTCTGCCTCTGTATCTATTATTGTTCAAAAGTTTATAATGGTCTCTATTATCCATGAATGAGTGAGATCATGTGGTATTTTTCCTTCATTGACTGGCTTATTTCACTTAGCATAATGCTCTCCAGTTCCATCCATGACGTTGCAGATGGTAAGAGTTCCTTCCTTTTTAGAGCAGCATAGTATTCCATCGTGTAGATGTACCACAGTTTTCTAATCCATTCAAAATGATCATATCTTGATGGGGAAAGAATGGCAGAGTCAAAACAGGGAGACCAACTAGAGAATTGTATTGATAATCTAGGAAAGAGAAGATTGTGTCAGACTGAGGTGATGAGACTGAATGATGGACTAGATGTGTGGTGTGAAGAAAAGGGAGGCTTCCACAAGTAGATTTTCTTTCAACCCGGGGTTGAACAAACGGGTAGAAAATGAAGCCATTAACTGGAATGGGGAAGATCAAAACACATTTGACCAGGCAAGCAGATAGTAGGTGGCAGAGGAATGTACTAAGTTTGAGATGCCAATTAGACATTTAAGAATATATGTGGGCTTTTCTATAAGTCTTGAACTCTAGAGAGAAGCCAGGACCTGGTTATGAATGTAGGAGTCATTAGGTTATAAATGGTATTTGAAGCCCTGAACCTGGATTAGACAGAGAATGTACTAATTAAGAGCCTTTCCTAATAGTAATTAAAACTAATAACCCCAATTTAATGTTTACTGTGTACAGTTGCTACTAAAAGCACTATATATATATATATATACTCATTTAATCTTAAACACTGTATGAGTTAGAAACCATAATCACTCTCGTTTTGCAGATGGGGAAACGGAGACAAAGAAAAGTTGTTACTTGCCTAAGTAAATATAGCTAATAAGAGGCTAAGATGAATTGTGTACTCAAACAGTCTGACTGTGCTCCCAACCCCTACATTATAAAACTTATTATCAGTATCTCTTGAGTTATAAATTATTTGTTAATCCTCTTAACATTCATGCGATGTAAGCCTTATTATCACTATTTTGCTACTGAGAAAATGAGGTTTGGAGAGGTCATACATCCAGTAAGTGGCAGAGCAACCTCTCTCTAGCACTGTGCTCTTTGCCCCATATTTGCCGTAGAGCACACACCTATTTGAAATGTTGTGTTGCGCTAGTCCAAGAGTTCCTACACTGAACTCCATGGTGGAATGGCAACAATTGCTAATATGAACACACCTGCCTTGTTCAGCTGGGGCTTTTGTGACGAGAATTACGTTAAATTAAAAGAACTTCCAAAGGAACTGAATAACATAAGTTATTGTCATTTCATGTCAATTTCTGATCTCTCTGCAGACATACTTTCATGTAAACAGTTTAGTATGTGCTTTAGCTTTTGCTATAAATGTCTCCTAGTAGGGATGATTCGCTTTGTTCCTTTTTGGGGAAGGATGCAATTCTCTTTTAGCATCATCGATTTGTTAATAAGAAAACTTTCTCACTGCCCATGGTTAATCAATTATCCTATTAACAGTATAAAATTCTGTATTTCATTCTTTAAAATGTCATGACTTTTAGCACAAAGAGAGTTTAAGTCTTTAATTCTAGTCTTTCCTGAAACCACAACACACCTTTCTAAATGCTTCCTAGATAATACCTACTTTTACTCCTTCTGTATGAGTACATTCATTTTCTTTTCCCTCTATTCATGCATTTCTTCCTGACTTCCATGTGTAGTCTGATGGTGGTATATCTATAAAACCATACCCAATGTCATCTTCAACCTACCCTTCCCTATCACTCCTCACAGCCAGACGATCAGCAAATTTTTCACGTTACCAAATAAAAAGTAAATTGGGGGCCTGGGTCCCCCCCTTTAGCACTAACACCATATGACTGACTGGACCAAGAAATGGCTTACTAAATGTTTTCTGAACCTCCAGTCATAACCTCATAAAGTCTCTCTCCTAGAAAGGTCCCTCTTTCTAAGGGATATGATATCAGCTCATCATCTAGGATTCTAAATAGTGGCAGGAAAGGCAGATAAAGGTTCCCTTATATAATATTAATAACAGCTAATCTTTGCCATAATTCATTTAATCTTCACAACAACCACTGAGGCAGCTACTGTTATGATCCCAATTTTGTAGATGAGGAAAATCATTATGTAAAATGTCAAAAACAATTCCTATTTTCCCAGAAAAAAAAGGATTAAACCCAAGGATAGATAGTTACATACCCCATAAACAGAAGTATTTTTCCAGTATTGTACTGATTAAGGATAATGTATCCGTAAATAAAAATACTGTGATTTATCTTTCAGCATGAATACAGTATTATTTTGCTTTAACCATCTTGAAATTATTGAATTATAGAATTTCAGACAAGGAAGTAAACTTAGAAATGACCTGGTTCAAGGTGCTTGTTTTCTTTGTGTTTTTTTTTTTTTTAAAGGTGTTAGTAATATTTGAATGAAATCCCCGTGGAACCCATGGGTCTGTGTGCCATACAGCAGCCTATAGTAAAGCACCACCAGAATTTGCTCATCTGTTCCCCAGGCATGAACACTTACAGATTAACTCCAGCTTCCCACCGCCAAAAAAAAAAAAATTGTAATTAAAAATAAATGGTATAATGACCAAAATATTTGCTTTTTATAGCTTGTGAGCATTGTGGATTTTCTAATCATGTACAAAGTTAAAGACAAATAAATAAACTGTAAAATCCTAAGATAGAAGTAGAGGGATGTCAAAGGCAAAGAGGCAACTCCTGGCTTATAAACTCCCCTTACATAAGAATGAGCTCTCATTCCTGACTGATATTGCATAGGAACTTGTGCTTTACTTCTCACAGACACTGGATATCCTTCCCCCCATTCCTGCCGTAAACCTTACCCATCCCCGTTGATCAAACCCCACCAGCTCCAGCATCCCTCACCTCCCTTCTTCATCAACAACCCTTTGCCAGCACCCCCATGGCAGCTTTGCACCTGGCCCTCACCAGTATCTGAGCCCCGTTTCAGCAGCTGCCTAGCATAAAGGACAAAATGACTGTCCTGGGGCGGAAGAGAGGAGGTGTACACTAAGTGTCCTGAAGCTCCAGGTGCCCTTGCTGTAAGAAACATTGATTCAGTCCGCATGCAAGTTGAGCCCGATGGCGCTATTCATGAAAAACCCTCCATTTCATGATGTGGTAAAGAGGCCTTTTGTGGTCTCACGGGTCTCACAGTGTAGATTATTGTTTCTATGTTCTGACTTCTACTGCAGATACAGACTTTACTCTGTAAATTGTGAAGGTGCATTATCCCCGTCTGTTCTCCTGCAGAGCTGTAGAGAGGTGGATGAAGGGACTCGCTTTCCTGTGGAGACTTTCAACCAGTTCTGTTTTCAGCGCCATCCATTACCTCCCTATTTGAGAGGAACTTGGTGCCTCCAGGTTCAGCTCCTTTTGAGAGGCCATTGAAACAACTTGACTTCTGCAGGCACTTGGGTTTCTGCCTGGCTGAGAAAGTAATCATTCTTGTGCTCTCCAGAGTCCAGAATTTATTTGTATTGTATTAAATTTATTGTGGTGACATTGGTTAATAAGATTATATAGGTTTCAAGTGCAAATATCTATGATACATAATCTGTATATTGCATTGTGTGCCCACCATCCAGAGTCACATCTTCTGTCACCATATATTTGGTCCCCTTTGCCCTTTATTACTTCCCCAGCCCCCTTCCCTCTGTTAACCACTATTTTGGTGTCTGTGTCTGAGTTTCAGTTTTATATCCCACATATGAGTGAAATCATATGGTTCTTAGCTTTTTCTGAATGACTTACTTAGCATGATATTCTCAAGGTCCATCGATGTTGCAAATGGCAGTACTTCGTTTTTTTCTTATCCAATTATTTATTGATGGATATATATTAAAATTGTATAGTTCAAGCCCGGCTGGTGTGGCTCAGTGGTTGAGCATTGACCTATGAACCAGGAGGTCACAGTTGAATTACCAGTCAGGACACATGCCTGGGATGTCGGCTCCATCTCCAGTAGGGGGCATGCAGGGGGCAGCCGATTGGTGATTCTCTCTCATCATTGATGTTTTTATCTCTCTCTCCCTCTCCCTTCCTCTCTGAAATCAATCAAAATTACATACACTTTTAAAAATTATATATTTCAAAATTACCTTAAAGAATATTAAGGTTTTCACAATAGTTAACTCAATAAAGTGAGTTTTTGCATTACACAAAATGACATGAGGCCCATTAAATTAAAGGCAATTCAATAATTCCCAGCTTCCCCAGCAACACACCCAGCCACTCAGTCCAGTGTCGGGTGGTTATATGTCAGTGGCGCCTCCTAGCCTTTGAACCCACAACTTCCTAACCTGTCAGTACCTTTGGGTTCTGGCTATTACCATTTTCTTTTCCATTCAAAGCACAAACCTCCTTACTTTAGGGTTTTGAAAATTCTGCAGCCATTTACCTTTAAATAAAAGACTAAGTTGGGAGGGTGGAGGAAGTCTTCAGTAAGAAGCTCCAGAAATAAAAAGAGGTTGTTAAAGCCTCCTGAGGCAAAGGAACCCAGAATATAGAAGGCTGTGTGTTCTCTAATAACTTTCCCATCTTTCCAGTCTTCTGCGGCAGCAAACACTAGACAGAAATGAATAGCTCAATAAATTATCCTGCCACTAGTCAATTTTAATTTCAAGTCATTTATTTTTCTGTTCAATTTTGTGAGATGTATGCTAAATTAAACAATGAGGGGGACAGTGGCTCCAATTGTATCTGCCCTCAAAAGATTGTTGGTAGGTTCACTTATTATCCATTTCCAATAGCATCTTTCACAAGAAATTAAACCCTAACTCCCTTAAGCCATCCAATGGATGCATTGACTTGATTACATGGCAAATGCCTCCACTATGCATAACGAAGATACTACATAAATTCAGGAGAGAAACATGGTTCCTAATCAATGATATTAAGCACAGATCTATGGAGGATATGGCTTTTATACCAAAGCCTGAATTATTAATGGTATACAGGGTGTCCTAAAAATGTATAGCTCAATTTTGAAAATGAAATATATTTTAATAAACACTACCTTTAATATGTATTCAAAGTGTGTGTATACATTTTAGAAGAATACCCTATATATATGCAGAAGTAAAACAAGGGCTCTATGGGCGAAATATCTAATCAGAGGAGTTTCCAAATGTTTATAAAAATGAGCAAGGACTCCGGTTTCACTGGTAAGGAAAGCAATAGTATGAGATGAGGCTGGCCATGTAAGATGATCCCACTATGTGGAAGATGAAAGCTGCCAAGATATGTCTGAAGTTTTATATGGTTGCCATTGAAGATTAGGCCATATTCGATGCCTTCAGCCAGCAGTTTATTTCTTGGCGGACTGATGAATAATTTTTCCTTTTGTAGGTTTCTTTGGTTAGCTTGGTCGCTACTGCACTCGGCTACTCAGAACTTGGTGCCATCAAATCCCTCCGGACACTAAGAGCTTTAAGACCTCTAAGAGCTTTATCCCGGTTTGAAGGCATGAGGGTAAGAAGGCCAAGAGCTCTCTGATGATTCATGTCAGAATTAAATGTAGGTTATGATTTAGATACAGAGTGGGGTCATAGTGTCTTGAAATTTATTTAATGGAATTACAAAGTTTCAGAGCAGGAATACTAGAGATCACTGAGCCGAGCCTGAAACTGAAACAAGCCTTCAGAAAATTGTGGCAGAAGGACGACTAGAGTCCGGGTCTTCTGACAAAAGTTCAAGGATGTTTCCAAAAACCATTTATTTCTTTTCTTTGCTTATACACATGGAAACGACTATTTACTACTGACATTCATCCTAGGAGGGTTTTGTGGGGTTTTTTTCCCTTCAATAGGTAGTTTGATTCCTCAAAAATTACGGGTGATGAATGAAAGGTAAAATGGTTTTTGTGTGCTTTTACTTTTTCAATTAACATCAGTAATAAAAATAGTTGTTAAACAAGAAAACAACACTAAATTGTAGCCTCTGACAAAATCTATATATCCAAAGAAAACAAAGTGGGGGGTTAGGATAATTAAAGATTGCAGGCAACCCCTGGGGTGTGCTTTATAGATCTCCCTTTGAAGTGAGCATTCTGAATGAGGTTCACTTTTTCTATAGCACTAGTATTTTCCTCTCCTGCTCTCCTCCTTAGTGTATATTTTATGCATCTAAACATACAGTACACACTTGTATACACACCCACTTGCAACAAACTCAAAATACTACTTAGCGCAGAGGCCAGCTTTGTTTAATCCAACTTATAAAAGCACATGGATATTGAATTTCTTCTAGGCCATAGGGCTTTTATGTTAGGAGGAAGTGTGGATACTAAAAGCACCTCAGCCTTGACTTTGAGATTCACTCTTGAGGGTGAATTAAACCACTCTCCAGACTTTTCAGATCCTTGCAAGGAAAGAAATACTTGGTTTGTACATTAAAATTTTATTATACTGAGAGTTGATAATGGAAGTCACAAGATAATATTAATAAAATTACACAATTTCAGGTTCTTTTCACACCAATTTTTTACCATTACTGACCTTACGTAAGCCCTCATCTGGTTGTATGGCTTCATATTAATAATTCATTTTTGAGGGGACATAGCAATTAAATGAAACAAAAAATATATATTTGCTTTAATCTGAGAAAAATACCCTGTCATTTTTAACTCAGTCATATGGCAAAATTAACATTCCAGCTATAAAATATGGTAAAATATATAATGCATTTATTTGATGACAAGAGAATTTGTGGAGGCAATTTTACACAAATTTTAGTAACATAAAACCAGATTTCAGTATAATATATTTGACTTAATTTCTAAAGGAAATCAAATTCAAGTAGCATATGACAGTTTTGGATTCCAGGTTTTGATGTCAATTTAAAATTCTTTGGTGTTGATTTCTAAGATAATATTTATAATATCCTATATAATAAAAGACTAATATGCAAATCAACCAAACAGCAGAATGACTACTCACTATGACACGCACTGACCACCAGGGGGAAGATTCTCAACGCAGAAGCTGCCCCCTGGTGGTCAGTGTGATCCTACAGGGGGAGCGCTGCTCAGCCAGAAGCCTTGCTCATGGCTGGCCACCACAGTGGCGATGGTGGGAGCCTCTCCCACATCCGCAGCAGCGCTAAGGATGTCCCACTGACAGCTTAGGGGGATCCCGGACTGTGAGAGGGCACAGACTGGATGAGGGGACTCCCTCCCCCCAGTGCATGAATTTTGTGTACTAGGCCTCTAGTTTTTAAATAAAACAATAGTTTCACTTAGTGTAAATGCTTAAAAAAGAGTCCATTATAAACCAGATTGTATAAGAAAAGATACTGTTGATAGCCCTAGAGATTTCAAAATACATCGGAATCTCTTCTGAATTTAGTTAGAGGAAAGATGACTATGACTGAATTTCTCCTTAATGAAATAGGTCAGCCTGGTGAAGTGACATGTGCCACAAAGTGAACATTTAAGAGAGTTGGAATAATAATGATGGGGACAGATTCAGTACTTTCATGTCCAGAGATAAATTTCATCTCATCTCCTAATATATTTTTTAAATTGAATTTATCAATAGGAGAAGAAAAAAAAAGACTTTGCAAATTCCTAATCCTGTTTTTACATCCATGACAAGTTAACTTGTGCTGTGGATACAGATTTAATGCATCATTAATATTTGCTTATTTGTAAAAGGTTTAATCACATTTTCCAGTAATCAATCATCTATTAACACTCTTGAAAATTAAAATGTATTGCTGAATGATGATTATTTATTTTGTTGGTACTTAATGTATCTTTTTTTCCTCTTTTTCCCCAGCATGCAAACATTTTCTGACTTCATCTGACTATATTAGGTTTTGTTTGTTTCTTTTCATGCTTTGACATATTGTTTTCCTTAAATCCTTTAGCTCTTTAGTTATGTTTGTTTTCCTTCATCAAATATGTCCTAGAAAATACTAGAAGAAACAACTTGTCCATGTAGCTTTTTATTTTATTTCCACACCCATTTCAGTATTAAATAAATGAAAGGAATGGTTTCCATTTTAACGGTTCGTAAGCTGCCTTATCCTCATTTCTTCCTCTAGGTGGTTGTGAACGCTCTCATTGGAGCAATTCCCTCCATCATGAACGTGCTCTTGGTTTGTCTCATCTTCTGGCTGATCTTTAGCATCATGGGTGTGAATCTGTTTGCTGGCAAGTTCTACCACTGTGTTAACACAACAACGGGCATCATGTTTGAAGTTAGTGAAGTCAACAACTTTAGCGATTGTCAGGCTCTTGGCAAGCAAGCTCGGTGGAAAAACGTGAAAGTAAACTTTGACAATGTTGGTGCTGGGTATCTCGCATTGCTGCAAGTGGTAAGTGGCTGCTGTGTGAGTTTTGAAAACATTTTCAAATGTTTCAGTTAAGATCATTTCTCTGATGCTCTTTGTTTGAATGATTAATATCTAACAGTACAAAAACAGTTGATGATAACACCTATACTACAAGCTTGACTTGATTATAAAGATGTTTTGCAATTATTTTATCATGTATATTCCCCAGAGTTCAGCTTTTAGTGTGTTTTAATGTGATTTTATATTTCTGCTTCCTGTATTTCCTTATAATATTATGGAGCACTACTGTGCCATTAGCATTTCTAAGTTTTTGTAGCAATCATTACCAAAGGAACAATCTTATGCATTAAAATAACAATGTATACTAGTATATTGAGTAATGAATTAAATGGATGGATTATTAGCCATATAGTTAATTATTCCAACATATAAAGAGTATGGTTCTAATATATGTGAAAATGCAAACTTATGGAGTGAATTTAAAAATGAGTAATGTTTAATAATTTTGACTTAATTGACAGTATATTAACTAATCGATAATTACTTAATGAAAATGACTGACTTGTGTTTAAACATGTCACAGGTTTGGAATCACAGAGCACACCTTAAGTATGAAAAAGATTTGAGATGGAGATGGGCTTTTATGAATCAAGCATCTAGTTAAATTTTAGCTAAAAAAAAAAAAAAAACCTTCCAAGAGAAACAAAGAAAACAAGTCCCAGACTCAAAATGAAATCTTGTTCTACTTCAGTTTCATTTCTTCATTCAGCTCCATAATATTGTACAAAAATTTATTTGTAATAACACTATCATGTTTTCATAAGGTAAAATGCATATTCTTGGATTAGGTTTTTATGCAGAATTTAAATATATGTTGTTTACAGGCCACATTTAAAGGCTGGATGGACATAATGTATGCAGCTATTGATTCACGAGATGTAAGTGTCGCTTAAAAACTATTTATAGCTACTAGATATTTCATAGTGAACATCTGTGATAATTTAACTGAAAGGCCCAGAATTTTATATTAGACTAGAGGCCTGCTACATGAATTCATGCATGGGTGGGGTCCGGCTGGCCCTCATCGGGGCCCATTGGGCTGGGGTGGCAGGGCGGGGGGGACTGTGGGCAGCTGGCCAGTAGCCCTGCCCCCTGGTCGAACTCCTGGTCGATGGGACAATTTGCATATTAGCCTTTTATTATATAGGACTAGGGGCCTGGTGCATGAAATTCGTGCACTGGGTGTCTGTGGGGGGGGAGTGTCCCTCAGCCCAGCCTGCCCCCTCTCACATACTGGGAGCCCTCAGGCGTTGACCCCCATCACCCTCCAATCGCAGGATCGGTGGTGTCAGGCCTGGGCAGGGGACCCTCATTTCCCCCCATCACTGGTTCTGCCCCTTGCCCAGGCCTGATGCCTCAGCCAGAGGCGTAGACCCCCATCACCCTCCAATCACCTGATCTGCCCCTTACCCAGGCCTGACGCCTCCGCCAGAGGTGTCAGGCTTGGACAGGGGACCCCCATCTCCCCCCGATCACTGGCTCTGGCCCCCGCCCAGGCCTGAGGCCTCTGGCCCAGGAATCATGCCTGGGCAGGGGACCCCCATCTTCCTCGATTGCTTGCTCCACCCCACACCCAAGCCTGACGCCTCTGACCCAGGCTTCAGGCCTGGGCAAGGGGGCCATCATATCCCTCCAATCCCCGGCTCCGCCCCCCACCCAGGCCTGATGCCTCGGCCAGAAGAGTTGACCCTCATCACCCTCCGATCACCAATCACCGGATCGGCCCCTTGACCAGGCCTGAGGCCTCCGGCAGAGGTGTCAGGCCTGGGCAGGGGACCCCCAGCTCCCCGCGGTTGCAGGCTCCGCCCCTGCCCAGGCCTAACGCCTCTGGCCGAGGCGTCCGGCCCGGGCAGCAGGGACCCGCAGCGGCAGCAGCGCTGCGATCTCCTGCTCTGCCCCTGCCCAGGCCTAACGCCTCTGGCCGAAGCATTAGGCCTGGGCAGGGGACCCCCAGGTCCCCGCAGTTGCAGGCTCCGCCCCTGCTCAGGCCTAACGCCTCTGGCCTAGGCGTCCGGCCAGGGCAGCAGGGACCCGCAGTGGCAGCGGGGGGCGCCGCGATCGCGCGGGCTCCGCCCCTGCCCCTGCAGGACGCCTCTGGCTGAGGCGTCCTGCTCGGGCAGCGGGGACCCACAGCTCCAGCAGCCCCGCGATCGTGGGCTCCGCTTTAGGCCCAGGCAAGGGACCCCTAGCTCCCGGGACTGCCAGCTTCGACCGTGCCCAGCTCCCATTGCTGGCTCCACCCCTACTTCCTGCTATCACTGGCCAGGGCGGCAAAGGCACCTGATTCTCCGATCATGGCTGTGGGACAGGGCAAAGGCGGCTCCAGGCCCTGGAGCCGCCTTTGCCCTGCCCCCCAGCTCTTAGCTCCCCCCTGGGTTTCCAATCACTGTCAGTGGCAGGGGGCTTCTTCCTGCTTTCCCTTTCGCCTCCCTGCATTGTGCCTACATATGCAAATTAGCCACCATCTTTGTTGGCAGTTAACTGCCATCTTAGTTGGCAGTTAATTTGCATATAGCCCTGATTAGCCAATGAAAAGGGTAGCGCTGTACGCCAATTACCATTTTTCTCTTTTATTAGTGTAGATATTATCAGATCATTTACAATCGTATGTAGAAATGACCTTTTTACGACCATATGCTTCAATGTAGATAATTTTTGGTTAATACATGTCTATTTTATGTATCTAAAATGAAAAGACATCTAACTTCCTAGAAAAAAAAAAGATATCTAACTTCTTGGATCAAAAGGTGTAAAATTGATCCAGCAAATGAAACTGTTAAGATTAGAAAAGGTCTCTCCCTCTCCCTGGTAAGTATGATAAACAACCCGGGTCTGGGAAACAACTTCCAAAAATACCATGATAAAAGCAAGCAAGTTTCAAGGAAATTCAATTTTAAAAATAGGAATAAAAATAATTCCTCAGAGCATATCATTTATGCTGAATTTTCCTCTGAGAGGTTGATGTTCTGTTATTAAAGCCGTATCTCCAAGAGCCAGCATTTCCATTTCCAAACCCAAATTGAAAATACTGCAAAAATATATATGACTAATAATAGGCTCAAAATATTTGCCCTGTTTTTACCACTGTTACTTACTCTAAATAATATGTACAGATATGCCACAATGGGAAAACAGATGCAAGAACACTCATAAAAATTACAAACTTTCCTTATCCTTCATCACAACAATTTGAAAAAGAATTGTTTTTGCAAACTACTGTTTCAGAGCAAGGCAAAAGTAGCTCTATATTAAGTAACAACACTCATCAAATTGTTATTCAGTTTAAGTATTTACTGTGTTTTTAAATATTTTATATTTTTAATATTATTTAGGTTAAACTGCAGCCTGTGTATGAAGAAAATCTGTACATGTACTTATACTTTGTCATCTTTATCATCTTCGGGTCATTCTTCACTCTGAATCTGTTCATTGGTGTCATCATAGATAACTTCAACCAACAGAAAAAGAAGATAAGTATTCCTCAGCTCTCACCTCTCTCCATTCTGAGCTTTTCTCTGTTATATATGAACACTCACAGTTATGACAGACTTAGATCATTTTTATGTTCTTTTCCATTCACTATATGGTCAGTTCAGGTGCAGAGGAATCCAGCTCTAGTCAGTGGATCCTCTCCAGGTGCATCCTCTGCAGATCTGCTAATAGGGTCTTCCTGACCCAAAAATATGGCCACTGCCTCAAAACATCCAGTGGGCCTCCAGTGTTTTATCCTTGCTTACGAAGCATTTCAGGGATGATCTCCACCCAGTTTTCCAGCCTCATTTTCTCCATAACATATTTTCTATATCCACTTCCCTAGTCCTCAGTCACTGCCCACCCACCATCAACACTACTATCATTTTCTACACTCACGGCTACATGGATTTTCTGCCCTTTTCCAAACAAGCCATGTTCTTCTACCTTTATGACTTTATGTAGACTATGTTCTCAGCCTGGACTTCTTTGCTTAGCAAACACTGAACCGCCTTTTAAGATCTAGCTTAAAGGTACTCTCCTATACAAAGCCCATTTCCGAGTCTTGGAATTTATTGTTATCCCTGCAGTGCCCTGCAGTGCTTATTTGTTGACAGTGTATCTTATATCTATGAAATTCTGATACCAGATACATTGTTCAGCACACAGGAGGTGCTCAAAAATTGTTGAATAAAGAAGTAAAACTGTCAACAGTGAAATGGTTTAAGAAAACGTTTTTTTCTTTCACGAAAATATATGAGACCTCTGATCCTCCTTCTAAACATACTATAATCAAATTAAGATCCTGTACTAATCAGAATTTTATGTGATTACAGGGTCTGCATAATATTTAAGTACTCAGAATTTCACATAAATGGGAAAAGCAGAAAAATCTGTATGAAGCAGGGTAATAATCTATTTAAAAACGAAGAGAGGATTAAAGGAAAGACCCAGACATATTTTTGTAAAAGTGCTATTGTAACACATGTTGGGATTGTAACCAATTTTATTCTGTGTCTTTACTTTGGAGGTCAGGACATCTTTATGACAGAGGAACAAAAGAAATATTACAATGCAATGAAGAAACTTGGGTCCAAGAAACCTCAGAAACCCATACCTCGGCCTGCAGTAAGAATGACTCATCTTCTTTAAAATTCCAAAGCCTGGTTTCCATAGGATGAAACTGAGCAGTGCTCTGGATCAGAGCATATTGTGTGATATCACCAATACATAATTTGACCTGATTGTAAGGTCCATGTTGTGTAACACAATTCACAACTGCTACACTCGATAAGACACTCAATAAGAATTACTAAGTTCTTTAAAAAGGGGAAATGTTCTTTACAGTCTGTCAATTGAAAGTCTTCAACTAAAGGGTTCCAGGTAACTGCTTCCCACACAGGCTCAATGCTCCCACTGCTGCCAGGAATGCACTGGGATCCTGCACCTGTGATCATGTTAAGGGTACCCTCTTGGCGTTTTAAGTAGATGGAGTTTTTCAGATTTCCCATCCCACACCCATGGCCTCCCTCTATGCTGCTTGTTCTCTTTATTCTTATGACTAAAAATATTCTTAAAATTTTTAGCAAGGAAAAGGTTATCATCAAAATAGTTTGTTTCACAAAATACCCACAACAAAAACATATTTGGAATGCATACTCTGTAGAGCTCCCTAATACAGGAAGGCATGATAATGAGGCATCATGCTCACCGAGCTGTACTCTAACTCATCTATCCTCTCAGATGTGTAAGTAATAAGGAAACTGAGGCCCACAGAAGGTAAATATCACACCCCAAGTCATAAAGCCTGTAATTGCTAGAACTGGGACTAGACAGGATCTCCTGAATCCTATAAATGGCTTCACTTCACCATATGTTTAAGAGTAGTTAGAGCTGGGTAGGAGATGGGAGGAGGAGGTGCAGGGTACACAAAAGGGCATGACCTGCTTTACTGAAGTTCATTTAAATATTTCAGTTAGAAGAGGTAGAATTAAATAGAAAATGACTGACATATTTTGTGGGAGAGAGAGATAGAAAAAAGATACTATCGGTCCTAAAGTATTGATAAATGAATTGGAGTATTGTACAAGTCTGTCTACATTAACCTCCTTTGTAAATATTTATTACTAGTTGCCATTATTTTTTTATAAAAATAATCATAGTTATTAAAGTCAAGCAAAGCCCATACATATTATCAGCCAACCACCACCAATTTATGCCTTATTCAGCTTTACCTTTCCATAGAACCTAAATAAACCAATTATGTTTAGCTCTTGTCAAATGACTTTTTCTTTTTTAATATGCTTTATTGATTTCAGAGAGGAAGGGAGAGGGAGAGAGAGAGATAGAAACATCAATGATGACAGAGAATCATTGATCGGCTGCCTCCTGCATGCCCCAGACTGAGGATTGACCCCACAACCTGGGCAGGTGCCCTGACCAGGAATTGAACCATGACCTCTTGGTTCATGGGTCAATGCTCAACCACTGAGCCATACTGGCTGGGCACAAATCACTTTTTTCATTTCTTTCTCTTTTTTTTAACATAAGAGAAATGAAGCATACATAATTGTGTGGGGTTATGTGAGAAGGGTGTACATCTCATGGCCACTGGTGGAACTTTGACTGTAATTTTATTGGATCATTATTTATGAAATATGCATATTAACTTTCTCTATCCTCTCTCCTCTTCTAGAACAAATTCCAAGGAATGGTCTTTGATTTTGTAACCAGACAAGTCTTTGATATCAGCATCATGATCCTCATCTGCCTGAACATGGTCACCATGATGGTGGAAACCGATGACCAGAGCAAATACATGACTACAGTTTTATACCGGATCAACGTTGTGTTCATTATCCTGTTCACTGGAGAGTTTGTGCTAAAGCTTATCTCCCTCAGATACTACTACTTCACCATAGGCTGGAATATTTTTGACTTTGTGGTGGTGATTCTCTCCATTGTAGGTAAGGATGCTTTCATTACAGAGAAGTCTATTGTAGGAAGGTCCCTCAAGGCCTGACAGCTGTGTAACATGGAAATAAGGTCTGAGAATTATAATGTGTGTAGATCTGAAGTTTAACAGTCTTGTTCATTTCCCTCTAACTGAAAAATGTTGATATTAAAAAATAAAAAATAATATATTTGTAAATTTTGGAAAAAAATCTTTGTAATTAGCACATTTCATATATGAGGATACCTGTTCATAGAAAATGGTGTGTATAAATTTAAATTGCTATATCACTATGAGATTATTTACTTTGTTGGATTCTGCAGAAATCCATATAGGTTTATGACATTACATAATAATTGTATAAAACTGTAATCTTTAATTGCTAAATTGGGAAGTGGATCTAAATATTTAGCAAAGGTTTATATTCATAATGAATTTGTTGTTTTCATAGAACTTGCAAAGATAAAGTATTCATGTAAGCATAAGATATTCACTATTAGTGGTTTTCTGTATTGTTTCCATAGGCATGTTTCTGGCTGAGATGATAGAAAAATATTTTGTGTCCCCTACCCTGTTCCGAGTGATCCGTCTTGCCAGGATTGGACGAATCCTACGTCTGATCAAAGGGGCGAAGGGGATCCGCACGCTGCTCTTTGCTCTGATGATGTCCCTCCCTGCGTTGTTTAACATCGGCCTCCTGCTCTTCCTGGTCATGTTCATCTACGCCATCTTTGGCATGTCCAACTTTGCCTATGTTAAAAAGGAAGCTGGAATTGATGACATGTTCAACTTTGAAACCTTTGGCAACAGCATGATCTGCCTGTTCCAGATTACCACCTCTGCTGGCTGGGATGGGTTGCTAGCACCTATTCTCAACAGTGCACCACCTGACTGTGACCCTGATGCAATTCACCCTGGAAGCTCAGTTAAGGGAGACTGTGGGAACCCATCTGTGGGGATTTTCTTTTTCGTCAGTTACATCATCATATCCTTTCTGGTTGTGGTGAACATGTACATCGCTGTCATCCTGGAGAACTTCAGTGTTGCTACTGAAGAAAGTGCAGAGCCCTTGAGTGAGGATGACTTTGAGATGTTCTACGAGGTTTGGGAGAAGTTTGACCCCGATGCTACCCAGTTTATAGAGTTCTCCAAGCTCTCAGATTTTGCAGCTGCCCTGGATCCTCCTCTTCTGGTAGCAAAACCAAACAAAGTTCAACTCATTGCCATGGACCTGCCCATGGTCAGTGGGGACCGGATCCACTGCCTCGACATTTTATTTGCCTTTACAAAGCGTGTTTTGGGTGAGAGTGGAGAGATGGATGCCCTTCGAATACAGATGGAAGACCGGTTCATGGCATCGAACCCATCCAAAGTCTCCTATGAACCCATCACCACCACTTTGAAACGCAAACAAGAGGAGGTGTCTGCTGCTATTATTCAGCGTAATTTCAGATGTTATCTTTTAAAGCAAAGGTTAAAAAAGGTATCAAGTAAATATAATAAAGAGGCAATCAAAGGGAGGGTTGACTTACCTATAAAAGAAGACATGATTATTGACAAATTAAATGGGAACTCCACCCCAGAAAAAACAGATGCAAGTTCCTCTACCACCTCTCCTCCTTCCTATGATAGTGTAACAAAGCCAGACAAAGAAAAGTTTGAGAAAGACAAACCAGAAAAAGAAAGCAAAGGGAAAGAGGTCAGGGAAAATCAGAAGTAAAAACAAAGAATTATCTCTGTAATCAATTGTTTACAGCCTATGAAGGTAAAGTCTATGTGTCAACAGGACTCCCAGAGGAGGTCTATGCCAAACTGACTGTTTTAACAAATACTCATGGTCAGTGCCTATAACAAGACAGTGGCCTCTCCGTCACTACAACTCTGTGAGTCAGGGTATCAACAATGACAAAAGGTTGCTGTTCTCATTACCAGCTGACACTGCTGAGGAGAAACCCAACAGCTACCTAGACCGTAGGGATAGTTGTGCAGTGATCCTTGTAACTACACCAAACACCTTTAGTACAGTACTAGCATCCACTCTATTTTTAACTTCCATATCTGCCATATTTTTACAAAATCTGTTCTAGTGGATTCCCTGGTCCCTAATTCATAGTTTATTCATAATACTATGTCACTATTTTTGTAAATGAGGTTTAAGTTGAGAAAAAAGTATATGATCCCTGTGTTCCTACTCCAAAAGTTTCTCAAATAATCAGACAAAAGTGTTTTGTCTGAGAGATGAAATTCTAGCTCAAAACCAGAAACAAAATTGTAATATCAACAATTTCAGGTACTTCCATTTTCTAGATGATTTTAATTTTGAAAGTGTTTGTCTATGTTTGTTTATATCTGAACAGTTATGTGCCTGTAAAGTCTCCTCTAATTTTAAAGGATTATTTTTATGCAAAGTGTTCTGTTTCAGCAAGTGCAAATTTTATTCCAAGTTCCAGAGTTCTATATTTAATTTTGGTTAAATGCTTTTAAAAAAAAGTAATTTAATAATCTGTTCTAGAAAAGTATAGTCTATCTAAAGTATCACTTTAGAATAGTTGTTCCACTTTCTGCTGCAGTATTGTTTTGCCATCTTTTGCTCTTAGCAAAGCTGACATTTTATTAAACACCCTGTTATGTAAATAGTTATTTTTTCCTGTGGTGCATGTTTGGGCAAATATATATATATATATAAGTATATATACAGCCTGATAAACAAGTTCTATTAAATCAAATATGTACCACAGTGTATGTGTCTTTTGCGAGCTTCCAACAGGGATATATCCTGTACCATTCATTAAACATAAATAGTTCGAAGACTATCACTAATGCATGTTAATATTGCCTATGCTGCTCTATTTTCCTCAACCTATTCTTTATAAGTCTTGGTTAGAAGAAGTGACATGTTGGTGGTAGAGTGAATTCAACCAGCTCTCTGTCTAGTACGTCAAGCAGAATAGCTTGCAGTTATTTAAAAGCACTTTTACTTTTGCATTTTTAATTTAACTTGAGTGTTGTGTGATGCCTCTCTAGATCTCAAGGAAACACACTGCATACTGCCTGTTGTCAAAACCTGTATACTTCATATTTTGCTATAAATATGTCCAACACTTGTTGAAATATAATGTAAAAATATGATCAATTTTATTTGTCGCATTTGTACATAAGAAAGTTATTTTCAGGTTGATGACATGGCAACTTATTTTGCTTTCTGCTTTTGCTTCTTATTTTTAATCACAACTCCAAACTTTTGAATTCATAAGACTTTTCAAAGGATAATCTCCTAAAATAAAAGTTAGACACTGGGTTTTGTGAATTTCTTTGTTATATTTTCTACCATACCAATAGTAGATACATTGGTCAAAAACTCAAACCTAGATCATTTTTACAAATTCTGGTTGCCTCAATATAACCCTTTATTCATGGAAGTTTTTTTTAACTCAACTTTTGTAGTATTTGCTTATGCAGACTAGTATTATTTTTTTAATTCCTGCTACACTAAAGCTACTAGAGATATAACTTGGGCTGTGTCCTTTCCAGCCATGAACAAAGTGGCAAAGTTGTGCAATGATCTGAAATGATATAATTTTTTGCACAAACCAAAAATTTAATGTTAATTCATTTTACAAAACTATTTACTTGTAGTGTATTGATGAACTGCATGCAGGGAATTGCTATTACTAAAAGAGAATGGTGAGCTACGTCATTATTGAGCCAAAAGAATAAATATTTCATTTTTTATTGTATTTAATTTCTTGGCCTCTGTTTTTTTTTTATTGTTCGAAGTTTAAAATATATATAATTAGTAAAAGCTATACTTGATCTGACATCTGTATACATAAAAGTTCACATTAATTACATAACAACCTAGTGCATGATCCACCAAGCAGTACTACAGAATAAAGCACTTTTGTGAACTTTTGTGTGTGCAAAGGATCAAACCCACATGCTCCAGTTTGTAGGTATCCTAACAATAACAGTAGCTCTCTACAATGATCATTAACTCAAAATTAATTCCTTTGGCTATAATCATTTCAATCTCAACCCCTCTCAGTATAACTGTTACCATCTCCAAATTTCTAAGTAGTTAATAAATCTTATATACTTCATATTTAAATGGATTTCATGAACTCCTATTTACAGATAAAATATTAATAATGTAGTGATTGAGGATTTATATTTACTTTTTTCAGTGTTCCTTGGATTGATGTCATGTCAAAACCAAATATTTATTATCAGTGGTAAACTCCAGTTATAATGCATGTGTTTTGAAGATGAATTGGGTCTAAATATGCATTTCAGATTTAACCCTAACCCCAACATAAATGATATAAGGTGACTTAATTGAAATTCATTGACTTCTTTCTGCTCAAATAAATTTTCATATCTTGCCAATATCACAGAGAAGTATTGCTTTGCAAAATCCTTAACCTTTTTATGTATCCTACTATGTAATTACTAGAGGCCCAATGCATGAAATTTGTGCAAGAGTAGGCCTGCCTTTCCCTGGCTGCCAGCACCGGCTTTCCTCTGGCTCCCGGGACCTGGGCTTCCCTTGCAGCCCCGGCTTCATCTGGAAGGTCGTCCTTCTGGCTTCATCTGGAAGGTCGTCCAGAAGGACCTCTGGTCTAATTAGCATATTATGCTTTTATTATTATTATAGATTAGCCAAGCAATCTATTAATTGATATGAATTGTATCTAAATAACCATCCTCTAAAATAGTCAGAAGAGTCAATATACCTTTTAAAAAATTACTCAGATAACTTTAAACAGACAGAAACACATTTGGCCTTGACTTTAATCCCATTAAAAGTCTTCGTGACCTCAAAGATTTTATACTACAAGGTTGAAGGATGTTTAAAATAATTGAAAAAAATAGCTATTTTTTCTTCTTTGTGATATTACAGATTTCTAAAAGATAACATCTGACATATAACCAAAGAGATTAAAGCAAATAAATAATTAGTCATTTGTGAAATTGTCTGAAAACAAAAATTACTTATTTCTTGATCATTAACATTTGCCACAAAACATGAAAAAGTTGGGCTTAAGTTTTGCATTCCCTAGAGTACTGGTTTTAATCACAAAAGAAAGAAGCACATGATCCTCTTACCTTATAACATCAAAAATGTTTTATTCTTTTTACAGAGAAAAGAATTAATGATTTGATGTATCCAAACATTTGTTGTTACTCACTCCTAGAGATCCTTTTGTTGGCAGCAACTGTCCCCCCTCCCCTCCTCTCCTCTTCAGAATCTCTCTGTCCTCTGGAATTCTGCCAGTTGACATACAGAAATGTATATCGGAAACCTTCTAAACTAGATAGCACCCCATTACTGAGAGATCAATTTTATCTTAGTATGGAGTAAAACAAAAAAAAATACTCTGGATAACCTGCCCTTCACATATCCCACTACTATCATCTGTCATGGCCACCACTCCACAACCCTGCTCTCTCCGCCATAGAATCACATTACACAATGTTTTGATATCTCTCCTGTCTCTGCACATGCTATTCTCTTTGCCTGAAGTGTCCTTCCCTCTCCTTTTCCCCCCTGGTAAAGCACTGCTCATCTTTTAAGAACTGGCTCAAATAGCATCATATTTTAGGAACCGTCCTCAGATTTCCCCCAGTAGAATATATCATTTCTTCCTAGACTTCTTAAGTGTATCAATGATGGTGTGTATCATAATGTGCTGTATTACCTCCTTTTCATTTATCTCTTCTAGTAGATTGTAAATATCTAAAGTATGGGGCACATCTCATTAATTTTTTTTTACCCTTCTTTCCTATCAGCGGTGATTACCACAGCATCAGTGACTATTAGTATTCAGATATATTACTAGTACAATTGATTCTTGCAGGAGTACAAAAAATATTTAAGTGCCAAACAATAATACTAGTACTATACATTTTTTTCAGTCCCAATTGAGAATGACTCTCAAATTTATTAGCATCTAAATTCACCACCTTTATAATCAGTTAAAAATATACACATATCTTGGAAATACTGTATACCTTTTAGCTGTGGCTTTCAAGTAATATATATTACCTAACAGAAACTACTAAAACAAAACTTCATTTCATTAATTGTACCAATGAAAGAATAGTTTTACTTAGTTGTCTTCAATCAGACATATGTTGCATGGATAAAAACATAGGTTTTATTTTGGTACCTTAATCATGAAAATATTTTTCACATTTGATAATTCATGAGTACACTTTAGTATGATGTTAGGATTTTGCTTAACGAATATATATTTCCATCATATAATGAGACTACTATCCTAAAATCTTCCTATCATAAAATACCGAACAGAATAATGTATTTTTAAAGACCATTTTACTGTACGATTGGGCTTACAGGAAAGCAAGGGAAATTCCATAGGGCTGATAGAGAAAGGTAAGCAAGCGCTGAACTCAGAGGCTGCTCTGGGGGCTTCTGTGGATCCCAGCAACCTATAGCTTGGTCTTAATGACTCGGGTATAGGGAATAAAAGACAAATATTTTGATCCAATTTGAGTGAGAGATCCTGAATAAATTCAAGACCACAAAAAGATACTCACTTAATGAAAACATGTTTTTAAAACCAACCTAGCAAAGGCAGATAGAAAGGCAATTTTTGATAAGCAAACTTGTGTCTTGTCTTAGTTCTGGGTTTATGGGGGAAAATCTCTCTTGAAATTCATTCACCCAGATTTGACCCATATTTATACTACCTGCCTAGTACAAAATACTGCCAGGCAAAAATTCAATTTAAAGCAGACACAAGTTGCCAGTGGTTCCAGGCTCCTGGTAGAAATGAACAGAAATCCTTTCTGAAAGACCACAGCTCAGCCCAGGCTTCAAAGATACCCCACAAATAAAGTTCAAGAAACATGAATTCATAATTAAAGAAATGACAAAGTAAGCAATGAGAAAACAAAACTGCAGAGTGGGAGCAGGAGAACACATCCACTGTCTTCAGATATAGGGTAGAAGTATGCTTAATGGTATTAAAAAATAAAAAAGGATTTAAAATATGAATAGTGAGGGAGAGATAAAAAATTATGAGGCACATTTGAAGAGTATTATGCCATTTCTGGAAACAAAGCATACAATAAGTGAAATTAAAACAAAATGGAAGGCTTATATAGCAACTTACATGAAAGAGAGAAATCATGAGTTAAAATCTGAAAAAAATTACAAACTAAACAGCAGAGGCAAAGACAGAAAATATATGAAAAACCTTAAGAGAAATTAAGGGAGTTGTGTGAAGATATAACATAATTGGAATTCCAAAAGAGAAATTATAATATAAGGGAATCCAATATGTGATTATAGAATGACTAAGAATTTTTCATTATTGATGATGAACAAAAATTCTAACATTCAGGAATCACAAAAATCCTAATCAAGATAAACAAAAGAGAGCCATAATCAGGCACATCTTAATAAGTTTCACAACAAAGCAAATGACAAAATCTTAGAAGTAAAAAGAAAGACAAAGTAAACAGAACAATTTTAATATAACAGCAAGAAATGTTACAAGAAAATGTCTGTTAAACAGGTATTTTATACATAGGAAAACTATCCTTAAGAATAGAGAGGAGCCCTAACCGGTTTGGCTTAGTGGATAGAGCGTCAGCCTGCAGACTCAAGGGTCCTGGGTTCGATTCCAGTCAAGGGCATGTACCTGGGTTGCGGGCACATACCCAGTAGGGGGTGTGCAGGAGGCAGCTGATCGATGTTTCTCTCTCATCGATGTTTCTAACTCTCTGTCCCTCTCCCTTCCTCTCTGTGAAAAATCAATAAAATATATTAAAAAAAAAAGAATAGAGAGGAAATTCAAACATTTTCAGATAAACAAAAATGGAGATATTTTATTACCAATATATTCTCACAAAGAAATGTCTAAAAGATATACTTCAAGTAGAAGAAAAATTATTTCATCAGAAAGTTCTAAGATGCAGAAAGGAATGTTGAGACAAAAACAAAACAAAACTGTAAATGTATGATTAACACATAAAATTAAAAAACAGTGATGGCAAGAAGCAATAATAATTTTTACTTCAGTGGTTAAAACAAACAAAAAATAGAACTAAAAGAGTAAAATATTTTCATGCAAGCTGGGAGAGATGTTGGAGTTCAAAAATTCTAAGTCTGTGTATTATTCAGGAGGATGATAAAAATATTAACTTTATTATTTTTTACTAAATTTATTGGGGTGACAACTGGTCAACATGATCATCTGGTTTCAGGTGTGGGCTTCTATGTTACAAGACCTGTATATTACAGTGTTCCCACCATCCAAGTCACATCTTCTCCTGTCACCATAAGGTAGGACTATGAACTTTAAACTTTGCTTAAAACTCTTACTAAAATTTCAAAGATATACAAAGAAAAACGAATGTTAAGATCAGTGCAGGAATAAAGTGAAATAACTTGATATTCAATGAATTTAAAAGCACAAGAATGAAAAGAAAAATAAAATATAAGATTAATAAAAAGTAAAAAATAATCTGGTAGAAATTAACAATAGTCAAAATGTAATGAGTGGATGAAAAACCAAAAAGCACACGTATTCTTTGATGATAAATAAAAGCTTCACATACTAGACACACAAAGAACTCTTCAGTAGCATTTGAAAAAGTATCATGATTTTTTCAATTATATAGTCACATTTATTAAAACACATTAAATGACAAACCAAAAAGCAAGTGTCAAAAAATTTCAAAGAACTGATACATGGACCACACCAGGTTTAAATATAATTAAATTAGAAATCTAACTTTTGGGAATGTATTTGGAGTCTCAGCTCAAATTGTGGTTAAGGACAAAGAGCTTTGGAGCAGTTCCTGAGGGACTGACTTTATATGGAATAGAGAGTAAAGAACTCCATGTCTAAGGGTGTTATCTAAAACAACAAGATCTTGGTGGACATTATGAGGCTAGTAGCCCCATGATTCAAGCAAAACAATAGAGCAGCCAGAGGTTTAATGGAGTGAACCAAGGAAAAAGAAAGCTAAAAAGAACTGTGTTAAGGTCACAGCCAATTATGTGGGTCAAAAAGACTGTACACAGACTAGGCTTCATTCACTTGGGAGAAATCAAAACAAGATATGGGCATACATGAAAGCACTCCCCAAAATTCACACAAAGCCATCATATAAGATGGCATGAGGCTCAGTTGTATAAGAGGCTTAAATATAACCTCTGCCCAAACACTGACTGAACAACACACGATTCTAATCCAGGGGTGACTCTTAGGAGGCAGGATTAATAATAAATTCAGGCTCTTGTCTGGCAATGTGAAAGATTGTGTGCATGTCCAAGGTTGTACCCGCTAAGGAGCAGAGAGAAGAATTCAAAGCTACTAGTCCCTGAATGACATAGGGCCCCAAACCCAAACACCCTGAACCATGAAATCAACCTCCAAGCCACACATACATCCAATGGCAAAAAGTAAAACTCTAACTGGATAAGGGGGCTTAAGCACAACCTTTGACCAATAAATGGCTAATGCCAACCTGAGGGCAACACCTAAGATAAAAAAATAAAGAAAGGCAATCTGAGCAGGAAAATTAGTGGTTACACACTTTAGAGTAACTAGACTTTATAAAATTAGTTCAGTCAAATCACTAAACAATTAAAAAATAAAAAGAAGCACGCAAACAATAACAACAGTCTTAGAGGGTAGGTGGGATCAGAAACTGTAGGGTTGAAAAACACAATAACTTCACCAGAGGGATTCAACAGTGAATTTGAGCTGGCAGAACAAAAAATCAGCAAAATTGAGAAGAGACTGATAGAGTTTACATAATCTGAAGAAGAGAGAGGGAAAAAAAAAAGACAAACAGCCTTAGAAAAAAATATGAGACACCATTAAGCACTCCAACATACATAATATGGCAATGCCAAAACAAGAGAACAGAAAGAAAAATGAAGAACATCTGAAGAAATAAAAGTTGAAAACTTCCTGAATTTAATGAAATAAATTAATCTGCATATCCAAGAAGACAAGTGCTGGCGAGCATATGGAGACAATTGAAATTCCTGCACATTGTTGGTGTGAGTGCAAAATAATGTAGCTGCTACAGAAAACTATATGAAGATTACTCTAAAAAAAATTTTAAAATAACTAAAATAAGATCTATCAATCTCACTTCTGGTTATTTATCCAAAAGACTGAAATCAAGATTTGAAAGAGGCCTTAACCGGTTTGGCTCAGTGGATAGAGTGTCGGCCTGCAGACTGTAAAGTCCCAGGTTCGATTCTGGTCAAGGGCATGTACCTTGGTTGCGGGCACATACCCAGTTGGGGGTGTGCAGGAGGCAACTGATCGATGTTTCTAACTCTCTATCCCTCTCCCTTTCTCTCTGTAAAAAATCAATAAAATATATATATTTTTTAAAAAAAGATCTGAAAGAGGTATTATCACTTGCATTTTTATCACAGCACTATTCAAAATAATCAAGATGTGGAAACAACCTAAATGTCCATCTATGATGAATGGGTAAAAAAAAAAAAAAAAAAAAAAAAATGTAGCATATACATACTAAGGAATACTATTTAGGAAGGAAGTTCTGCAGCTTGAGACAACATGGATTAACCCCAAGGACACTATGCTAAGTGGAATCAGCCAATCACAGGAAGACGTATAATTCCATTTATACCAGATATCTAAAATAGTCAAAATCATAGATTCAAAGATTGAAATGGTGGTTGTCAGGGGCTGGGGGAAGAAGGAGAGGGTGGTTATTAATCAACAAGCATAAAGTTTCCTTAAGCAAGATAAATAAACTCTAAAGAGCTGCTTTGCAGCATTATATCCATGGGCAACAATATTGTATTACACACTTAAAATTTTAAGAGAGTAAATCTCATGTTAAGTGTTCTTACTACAATAAAACAAAAATTTTAAAATAAATACAATAAAAACTTGTTGGGATGTACTTCATAGATGACATGTTTTGGGGGGGGGGGTTATTTTTAGTAAATGTTCTGTATATCAAAATGTCTATTCTGCAATTGTGAGATACAGTGATCCACATATTTACCGCTTCATCATCTCTGCACTTACTGAGTTTTTGTCTGCTTATTCTATTAGTCACTGAGAAAAGTATGTTAAAATCTCTTATATAATTGTGAATTTGTCTATGTCTCCTTTAAATTTAGTCAAGTTTCGGCTACAAACGCACCTGGCCCAGGATTCAGAGAAACCCAAAGAGAAGATCAAGAGGGTGGGTGACCTGCCTTAGAAGCTGTCGCCGGGCAATGCAGAGCTGCACACAGACTGGTCCAGGACCCAGAGAAGGTGAAGGAGATGAACTATGGCGCCAGAGGAGTTGCTGGCCCAATGCTGCCCAGGCTGCTCCCACAAGATGAAAAGCAGCAGGCATAATTTAGCATATTGCTGGGGGCCAAGTGCATCCCTCAGAGCATAAATAGCATGGCGGCTGCTTCTGGTGTGCCTATTGGCAACTCTAAACCAAAGCCATGGGGAAAGGGAATTCTGGGAAATGTAGTTCCAGCTTATCTAAATTCATTCCACATGGGCCACCATCCCAGGCTGAGCATGGTTCCGGGGCCCAAGACAACCTTGACACAAATTGTAATTGATTTGATTCAGGATGCTAGTTGAAACCGCAAGTCTGGAAGAAATGGCCTTGAGATAAAGAATAACGGGAAAATTATTGTACCAACCCACTACCATTACCAGGCATAGCCACAAGGCAAAAATATACCTATTTTCTAATAAAAGTTTACTTACTTAAAGGGGTAAATATATATATATATAAAATATTGCTAAGAATTTGTGACAAAGGTTAAGTCAGATGCTCATCCTCCAAAAAATAAATGAACTTGGGAAATTTAGGTTTGTATAAAGTATATGACACACATCTGTGGAGCCTAATGATAAAACAGTGATTTCTTTTGGGTTTTGTTTTTTTGGTAGGGGGGTACAACTTTAAATTATAATAATAAAGATACTATTGTAACTAACCTAATTATGAAAAACAGGAAAGGAGCAAAGGGAAGGGCAAACAGTATGTCTTTTGAACTGCTTCACCAGGAAGCTAACGCTTACACTGCCTGGGGAGCCACCTGTCTCTTCCCTGAAGATTGCTGGGGGAGGGACTGGACACAGAGAAGAATAGCCACATGCCCAGCTAAATTGGGGGGGATCAGCAAAGGTACTTGCATGTTAGTCACACCTGGGAACAGGTCATTGACCAGAATGGGTGTGGTCACTGCAAAGGCTCCACAATTGGGGTATTTAATCCCCTAAACAAAGGAGTGTGCCCTCTTGTGCTCTTGGTTTCCCGTGTGCTCTTGGCTCTTGGTTCTTGGAGTGTTGCTCTTGACTCCTGGCTGGTGGGGCTGCTTGCTCCTGCTTCCTGTATTTGCCCACATTGGCCCACGGCCATGTGGATTCACACACACAATGGACTAATGGACTGCACCTAGCCTGATGCTGAACGGGACCCAGCTGCAACATGAAACCGAAAGTCTAGACACTGCCTTTGCTTTTAGCTCTACTGAAACCCCAACTATACTTTTTCTATAACTGGACTAAGGGAAATGGGACTTTGGAAACCCAGGGATGTAATTCCACACAAATAAAAGTCACTCATCGGCCTGTGTGAGTATGAGAAAATTATTTTTCTTGAGATATCATCAGGACTCCATCCCAGCACTCAGTAGGGAAAGGAATACCTCCATTTCCCCAATAACAGTAAGTCTGATTAAACAAAAAGCAAAGGGAATAATTTTTATTCCTTTCAAATATTCATAATGTACAGCAACAATATTCCCAGGCTAAGGCAGGGTTCAGCTTTCCAGTGATCATTAATATTTAAATCATTTCATGAATTGGAGAACTAGAGACAAAGTGAAAATTAACATAAAAGGAAAGTGAATGAGAAACTGTACCAGCTGCTGGGAAAACCCTTGTGATGTGGATTTTTTGTATACAAAATAAGGTTGTGAGCGAGCGGATTTTGGGTAACACCATCATGTACAAACAATAAGAGAGAGATACAATTAAGCAAATTTCTCCGGAAAGGGGAAATGAGGTGAGATTTTCCTCAGAAACGGCCCCTCCCCCTGCTCTCAGAAGGTCTTTAGCGACAAGCAGGTTCCCAGAGGACACGAGGTTGTCATGGAGACGGGAGAGGCCTCCTCCTCTGCCCTGAGCAGAAGCAGCAGGGCTGGTTGGAGCCAGCATGAGAAAACAGCGGTGAAGCCTTTTGCTGTGACATGAAGCAATGACTAGGACGTTGAAAGAGAAAAGGAAAAGCATACAAACAATCTCCCCTCATTCCCTCCCCACACACAATACAATATTAAGGACAATAAGGAATACTCTGATCATTAGCTAAAATTTAAATAAATCAAAGAGTTGTTTTTTAAAAATATATTTTTATTGATTTCAGAGAGGAAAGGAAAGGGAGAGATAGAAACATCAATGGTGAGAGAGAATCATTGATCAGCTGCCTCCTGAAAGCCTCCATTGAGGATCAAGCCCCCAGCCCAGGCATGTGCCCTGACAGGGAATCCCATCATGACCTCCTGGTTCATAGGTAGCTGTTCAACCACTGAGCCACACGGACTGGGTTCAAAGAGCTGTTTTTAAGAAAGCCATTTATTTCTTCTAGGGTTCAATAAAGACAAAGCTCTTACTGTTCCAATATAATTGTCTTCCTATGTAATAGTAAAAAGAACAAATAATATTATAACAAGAATATATACATTCCTTAAGAAAGCTATATATCAGTTTAGTAATTGTCATCTTTCATTAAAGGCCAGTAATATGTACAAAAAGATAAGCACAAACTACCAAATTTCCTCAAATTAAAAGTGGCTAAAACAAGCATAAGTAGAAATATGGAATCTATTACCACTTATAAAGAACCTCTCCTCTTAGTTTATAAAAATGCCTTATTTATATTATAAAACAGAGCAAATTAATTCAACTGGAATTTAAAATAGAAAAAAGTGAATCAGTGATATTTAATAGTATTCTTTATATTTCAATTGTATGGACAAACATAAATAGCATTTCTTCCTTTATTCTGTAGTCTTATTAAATTCAAAGCACAGCTAGTTTGTCTAGAAAATCTATGGTCACATCTTTAATTTATGTTGACATCCTGTATCCTTTAGGAGAAAATGCAAACAGGAAAAAGCAGTATGTAAATGAAAAAAGTTATAAATTAAATAATAAATTTACATGCAAACTATTTTTATTATTTAATTACTGCAAGCTACTTCCCTTGAAAAAATAATTCCAAAAGAAAATTATCACAAATACATTCTTGGATTTTTTTATGACCTTATGTAAAAATGCTGTGAAGGTCTTGGTTTATACATTATTCATGAACTGTATATCAACACTAAAGTTCCTAATGTGTGTGGTGTGTTATTTTTAATTTAGATGATGGATAATATGGATGGAATTTTTGACCTTCAAATAAGGAACCATATTTATTCATGAAGACTTTATCCTTCTGGATTCTGAGAGCACAATCAAACAAATGAATACAGGAATTTATAACACAATGCCACTCCAATCCTTTTGGGATAAAACTTGGAAAACAAACCACAAATGAAGAAATGTTACATAAAAATGGATATTAAGCTAAATGAAAAGGCAAAATGCACTTCTTAAGGGATACCTACACTTACCTAACATACTAAAAAGTGATGTCATGATCAATATTTAAGTTCTTAATGACTTTGGGGACATAACGTATTATGACAGTAATGTTAACTATAATAATAAAAGAACAAAGATTAGAAATGGTGATGGCAGTTTATCTTCAGTAAGTTAGGTGGTGTTCCTGGACTTTTATAACTACTCTGACTTTTCATTTTGAAACAAAACAATTGAAAAATTTCCTTCTACTTCCTGATTATTCTCTTTCTCCCCCTTTTTCTCTCTCTCTCATAAGGAGTGGGAGGGGGAGTGTATAATACATATCCTATATAATAAAAGAGAAACATGGTAATTAGCCATACGTCCGATACCCTTCCCATTGGCTAATCAGGGTGAAATGCAAATTAACTGCCAGCCAAGATGGCGGCCGGCAGCCAGGCAGCTTGAAGCGAACATGAGGCTTGCTTGCTTCAGTGACGGAGGAAACCAACATTCCCCGCCTGCCTTGCCGGCCTCTGAGCTTGCAGTTTGAAACATTGTTACACATATAGAAGCTAAACAAAACCCCAGAAACCTGCTTTCAGCCAGCCGGGATCTCAGAGCTGGAGTTGAAACAGTGTTTTGATTGTAGAACCCAAACAAACCAGATACCTGCTTTCAGCAGCAGAGGCCTCAGAGCTGGAGCCAGAGATAAAGTGGCCCAGAATGAAAAAAGAAAGAAAAAAAGGAGCGGTTGGGAGCTTCAGTCACCTACCAGCCTGAAAACAGCGCTCAGCCCCTCACCCAGACTGGCCAGGCACCCCAGTGGGGACCCCCACCCTGAAGGTTGTGTGACCAGCTGTAAACAGCCATCATCCCCTCATCCAGGCTGGCCAGGCACCCCAGTGGGGAACCCCACCCTGATCCAGGACACCTTTCAGGGCAAACCAGCTGGCCCCCACCCATGCACCAGGCCTCTATCCTATATAGTAAAAGAGTAATATGCCTACCAGCACTGGGATCAGTGGAGCCGCGAGGCCTCCCGGCACCAGGATCATCATGACAGGGGCAGCACCCAAACCCCCTGATCGCCCTGTGGCTCTGTGTGTGACAGGGGGCGGGGCCACAACCTCCCTATTGGCCCTGCTCTGTTCGTGACAGGGGAAGGCACCCCAACACCCTGATCAGCCCTGCTCTGTGCCTGATAGGGGGGAGCTCCCCAACCCCCTGATCGGCCCTGCTCTGTGTGTGACAGGGTGCAGCGCCCCAACCCCCCCACGGGCCCTGCTCTGTGTGTGACAGGGTAGAGCATAACTTCCCCATCGGCCCTGCCCTGAGTGTAAGAGTGGCAGCGCCCCAACCCCCTGATCGGCCCTGCTCTGTGGGTGATAGAAGGCAGCGCCCCCCCCCCCTCCCGCCCGGGCCCTGCTCTGTGTGTGATGGAGTAAAGCCATAACCTCCCCATTGGCCCTGCCCTGAATGTGACAGTGGCGGTGCCCCAACCCCCTGATCCGCTCTGCTCTGTATGTGACAGGGGGCGGTGCCCCAACTCCCCAATCGGTCCTGCTCTGAGCCCAACCAGGGGCTGCACCTAGGGATTGGGCCTGCCCTCTGCCACCCGGGAGCAGGCCTAAGCCAGCAGAGCATTATCTCCCGAGGGGCCCCAGACTGCGAGAGGGCAGAGGCCGGGCTGAGGGACCCCCCCCAAATGCACAAATTTTTGTGCACTGGGCCTCTAGTACATATATATTTATACAAACATTAAAGAGAAAATACATGTGTATATGTACACACCACACATACACACAGAGAGACACATATGCATCTCATGTTTTCATAGAGGAAATTTCCAACTCAATCTCCCAGAGGGAAAAGTGTGGAAAGAAAATTTCTAGGCTCTGTTCACCTTAATCCTCCCAGGGATTTAGTAGAAGAAACCAGGAAAACTTGGCTTTCACCTTCTGAGTTCTATTTTGGGGTCTTCCTGCCTGCAGAAAGACATAGTAACCCTTGTGGGCTAGCTTTACTCTAGTCAAGAAGACACAATGTCTAGCTTGGTTTGAGATTGAGGGGAGTATATTTGGCCTCTCCCAAACCTTAAATATATACATATGTGTATGCGTAGTTTTCCTTCTCTTAATTTTCAAATTTTACTTCAAGAAGTTAGTCCAGCTTCAATTATTTAATTTCTCAATTTGTATCTATCATACAGGGAATAAAACAGCAGAATTCAAACTTTAAAGTGAATTCAAGGGCCAAATGTTAATGTCAATCATTTCTAAGTCTAGTCTCCAAACAATATGATTTCAAAACTGCTTCTAAAAAACAAAAATACATATTTTATAAGGTTTAATTTTCCATTTTAATAATGTATTCTTAAAAGCATACTATAGGAGCAATCATTTCATTTAAAATAATAACACTAGAGGTCCAGTGCATTAATTTGTGCACAGGTGGGGTCCAACCAGCCCGGCCCCAATCGGGGCAGATCAGGGCTGGACCTGTCAGGAGAAGGAGATGGCAGGAGGTTGGGGTTGGAGGGCCGATTGGGAGAGGGGCCAGCCATGGGGTGGGGCTGTGGGCAGTGGGCTGGCTGGCTACACTCCCTGATCGGGTTGGTTCGCTGGCCAAAGTGGGCATCATAGTGACCAGTCGTTCCAGTTGTTACAGCGTTCTGGTTGCTGGCTTTTTATATATATACTAGGGGCCCGGTGCACGAAATTCATGCACTGGGTGTGTGTGTGGGGGGGAGGTTCCCTCAGCCCAGTCTGCCCCCTCTCACATACTGGGAGCCCTCAGGCGTTGACCCCCATCACCCTCCAATTGCAGGATTGGCCCCTTGCCCAGGCCTGACAGAGGTGTCAGGCCTGGGCAGGGGACCCTCATTTCCCCCGATAACTGGCTCTGACCCCCGCCCAGGCCTGAGGCCTCTGGCCCAGGAATCATGCCTGGGCAGGGGACCCCCATCTCCCTTTGATCGCTTGCTCCACCCCCCGCCCAAGCCTGATGCCTCTGACCCAGGCTTCAGGCCTGGGCAAGGGGACCATCATATCCCCCCAATCCCCGGCTCCACCCCCCACCCAGGCCTGATGCCTCGGCCAGAGGAGTTGACCCTCATCACCCTCCAATCACCAATCACCGGATCGGCCCCTTGACCAGGCCTGAGGCCTCCGGCAGAGGTGTCAGGCCTGGGCAGGGGACCCCCAGCTCCCCGCAGTTGCAGGCTCCGCCCCTGCCCAGGCCTAACGCCTCTGGCCTAGGCGTCCGGCCCGGGCAGTGGGGACCCGCAGCGGCAGCGGCCCCGCGATCATGGGCTCTGCTTTAGGCCCAGGCAAGGGACCCCTAGCTCCCGGGACTGCCAGCTTCGACCTTGCCCAGCTCCCATCGCTGGCTCCACCCCTACTTCCTGCTATCACTGGCCAGGGCGGCAAAGGCGCCTGATTCTCCAATCATGGCTGGGGGGCAGGGCAAAGGCGGCCCCAGGGCCGCCTTTGCCCTGCCCCCCAGCTCTTAGCTCCCCCCTGGGTTTCCGATCACTGTCAGTGGCAGGGGGCTTCTTCCTGCTTTCCCTTTCGCCTCCCTGCATTGTGCCTACAGATGCAAATTAGCCGCCATCTTGTTGGCAGTTAACTGCCAATCTTAGTTGGCAGTTAATTTGCACATAGCCCTGATTAGCCAATGAAAAGGGTAGCACCATACGCCAATTACCATTTTTCTCTTTTATTAGTGTAGACTAGTACGTGCCTTGCATTCCATTTCACAGTGGCCAACTCTTCTTAACCTGAGTAGTACTTTCCACATCTCATTATAAAATTGGAACTTCTTAGTGGCCAGCTTATTGAAAGCCAATTATATGAGGACTTGTACTCTCCTACCACTCTGGTGTATGTGTGATATGTGTATATATGTATGCAAACATTAAAGAGAAAAATACATCTAGAGATTTCTCCATCTCTAGAAGCTACTACACAACATTCTTTTGTTTACTGCATGCATTCCTATGTGCCCAGAATTATAAAGACCCAGAGGTCTTTAAATTTATTTTAAAAGATCTTTTTTTTTTTTTGTAGAAGAAAATAATGCAATACATATGTATTTATAAATAAATGTAAAGAATTTATAAATAAATGTAAAGGCATTATATATAAATGTAAAGAATCTCCTATTGGTCAGAAAGAAAATAGCAAAATGATAATTACAGACCACTGTACTATGTATCCAGTGTTTATAAAATTTTATCCTGTTTATACCTCATAAGATCCTAATGAGGTAAATTTTACTAATTCTATTTTAAAGATAAGGAAACTGAGGCTCAAGGACCACTAAGTCAGTGGCAGAGCCAACATTATAACCTGGATCTAGCTGGTACCAAACCTGCTGAAATGCAATCCCTATGTAGCATACTGACTCTCTATATAATAGCTATTTCACTGTTGTCTTTAGTCAATATTTTCCCTGAAACCACATTTGATATTACTTTATACTTATTGATTATCACTTTATGTGGAGAATCAGAAGGTGTGAGAGAATAGAAAAGAAAACTGAATTCCTGCCCTTGAGCTTAAAATAATTTAATTTCAGAACAAGTTGTTCTGAGTTTAAAGCCTTGATCATATAAACTATTTTGTTCTGGATGTGGAAAAAATTTGGTTAAATAGATAGTGTCTCACCCAATTAGGGTCAGGCAGCACTGACATAAACACAGAGAAGAAGTAATTAAACACAGGCACTAAGAAATGAAGCAAAGGATATAAACAGAGATAGTGGAGAGGTCAAAGCAAAATTCATGCAAGATGATCATTGATCCAGTTAACATATTAATTGAGCACCTACTGTGCCTGGCACTGTACTAAATGCTGAGGAAACAGTGTTGGCCAAGAATATACAATACACTCCCTGCTCTCACGGAATTTACCAACTAATAAGGGGCACTGAGAAGCTGTGGATAAGGCTAAAAGGCGGGGGCACATACAGAAAAGTGGGTACTTAATCCAGTCCTCACTAGTTCGTTCTACAAAGGGATGTCTAAGTGAACCTGAGGGGTCAAAAGGAGTTAACTAGCTGGCAAGGCTATAATCCACTTGAGGGAACAGAGCATATAATACCATGAGGCCTGGCACGAATTCCTGGCAAAGAGTGTACAATAAATATTTTGTGACTCACCAAACTGTCCAAATAAATGGATTAAGAGGAAGACAAGCTTGAATCCAACCAAGGGAAGAATGATATGCCAGTGTAAGAGCTTATTTTGAGGAGAGGCTGCTATAAGATTTTTTAAATTTTTATTTAATTTATTGGGGTGACATTGGTTAATGAAATTATATAGGTGTACAATTCTATATAATACATCATCTGTATATTTATTGAGTATTTTTAACTCTACTTTTGATATTGCCAGTTGGCAAGAATTCAAACATCTTAGCCTTGGGAGTGAGTATTTAATGAGACCTGAAGAGGATGGTGCATGTTAAGCCACACTAGTCTCTGCCATTTAAACAAAGGTTCAATGAAGCATATTTTTTAAAGGGTAGCAATATACTTCTACACGGTTCTTAAGTGCTTATGAATTACAAATTTTATTTTAAACATTTTGTCAGCATTTGCATCCACCTCTGTCTTTTTATGAAAGAAAATGTAAGTTTACTATACTTAGAAATGAAGTATTCAAATCTACCAGCTAAAGTTATAAAAATGACTTCTCTAGGGAGGAAATGTAAATGGGTTGTTTCCAATGTTTGTCAGTTTTGGAAAGAAGTTTTATCAGTCTGACTGTCACTGACATATGGTGCAAGACTTTTTTCACATTTGATTTTGGAGCTCTGTAGTAAATTTAAAGAGCAGAAAGGGGCCGCTGAAGGTCATATGTTAACAAAATATTGTGAAATGACATACTAATAAGTGAAGTAAAAATTAGGGTTAAAAAATATATATATATGATAAGGGCATGTTTGTGAAAGTTATCCCAGGAGAGCAAAGGGCATCGTACATAAGCTTTAGCCATCTAGTCTACCAACATACACAGATTTTGTTATTTGAGACCTGATGCAAGCATCACATCCAGATCTATGAGCAGCTTCTATTAGTAGCAAGTAGAAACTCACTTGCTACTAAATATTGATACAAGGTCACCAACAGTGAAGTGCAGCCAAGATCACACTGTTTGTGCAGATTAAAGATAGTGACAAATTCTTTTCACTTCTCCCATGGAGAAGTGGGTCTGTATTCTGTCCCCTTGAATCTGGATGGGTTCTATGACTGCCTTGACCAATAGATTACAGCAGAAGTAATATGCCAATTTTTGAACCGGGGGTCTCATTTCTGTCCCTTAGAAAACTCTGTGTGGAGAAAACTAGCTGCATTGTAAGAAAACAAACTACCCTAAGACCATCATGCTATGAAGCAGCTCTAAGCTAGCCAAGTGGAAAGGCCACAATGAAAGTGAGACGCTGCCTCATCCCCTCAGCTCTGTCAGTCCTATCATCCCAGGCAGGTATATGAGGCAGTGTGGTGGTTAATTTTATGTGTCAGCTTGAGTGGGCTATGGGATGCCTAAATAGCTGGTAAAACATTATTTCTCAATGTCTCTGTGCTTTGCGTGTCTCTGGAAGAGATTAGCATTTGAAGCAGTATATTGAGTACAGTAATGAAGACCCCCTCACCAATCTGAGTGGGCATCATCCAATCCATTCAGGGCTTGAACAGAGCAAAGGGTACAGGAAAGGTGCATTCTCTCTCTTTGCTTGAGCTGAGTCATCCATCTACTCCTGCCCTCAGACACCCATGCTCTAGGTTCTCAGCCTATCAGACTCAGACCAGGACTTATATCATCCCGCCCTCACACACCCACTCACCTCCTTTGATTTTCATGCATTCCAACTGAATTATGATACTGGTTTCCTGGTTTTCCAGTTTGCAGATGGCAGATCATGGGACTTCTCAGCCTCCATAACCATGGGAGCCAATTCCTATAATAAATATATTATTTAAATCTATATATATGCCATTGGTTTCTCTGGAGAACCCTAATACAGGGAGGAAGCCTTTAGATGACTCTGTCTCAGTTGACCTCAACTACATTAGAAACCTTAAGTAAAATGCTGAACTGAACCAATTCACAGAATTATGAGAGGAAATAATAATTTGTTTAATTTTAGATCGGGTTTGTCACGTGGCAGCACATGGCAGCAGATAAGGAAAAGAATGTTATGAAGTGGTAGAGTCAGGATTTAGACAGTAGGACATGATCTCTGCAGGAGGTCTCTATTTTCATAATAATACTAAGTCGCACCTAATGCAAGATGATATTTGTTTTCTTCGCTGTGTTAACATTTATACCGATTGGTAGATAAAATTAGGAATGTCTTCGACTGATTCAAGGCAGTGATATGAATAGGCTCTATATTCTCACTGCCACACACACAATTAAGGGAAAAAAAACCAGCAACAACATTTTACTTTAAAATGTGCTAGATGAAGCAGTAAAAAAAATAATGACTTTATAAGATTTTGACCATGTATTCTCATATTTTGAGGATTGTATAACAAAAAGGGAATACACAATGAACCCTTCTGCTTTATACCTGTCATTTTGAGGAAAAGCAATTGGTTGTTGAACTTGGAGGTAAGCTAGCTGCATTTTTCATGGAACACCATTTTTATTTGAAAGAACCACTGACAGACAAGTTATGGTTATTCAGACTTGGGTATTTGACAGGCATTTTCTTGGAAATAAATGAAATGAGCCTGTCACTTCAAGGTAAAAAACACACTATTTTTGCCAGTGATAAAATTCAAACTTCCAAGCAAAAATAAAAAATTTGGAAAACTTGTAACTGCCTCAGTGAACTTGACAGCTTCCCAATACATAAAAACTTTTCTGATGATATTAACAAATCCGAAAATAATTTTTGTATTGTATAATGAAATGTGTTAACATTGGGAAGATCTGCATAACTTAATGAAGCAATATTTTCCAATTGTCCAATCCATGATAGTAAAAAAATCACATCAGAGTTAAGATCCATTCAAAGTGTAAGATAGGTCAATACATTGTAAATGTCACAGAGTATCCAAAGTTTACTTCTTTGATGTCAGATTCCACATTGCCACTAACTTTTAAGAAATACCCACTTGTTGAGTTTCAGTGTGGTACAAAAGAACAATATCCACAATGATCTGAAAAGCTATTAAAATGCTTCTCTTTTCCCCAATTGCATAGCTAGGTGAGGCCATATCCTCTTCGTACACTTTATCCAAAACAACATATTGCTATCGATTGAGTGCAGAAATAGGAACGGCAATCTACTTGTCTTCTATTAATCAGCCATTAAAGAGATTTGCAAAAACTTAAAACAGTACCATTCTTTTCACTAAATTTCCTTCATTTTGGAAATTAGAGTTGTTTTCATGTGTAAATATATTATTTCACCATGTAATTGTTTTATTACTGTTATTTTAAAATAAATCAATAAATACGTATTTTTAAAAAATTGTTAGTTTTAATTTCAATACAGTAAATAGCAATCATATAACCCACATAAACAAAATAAACAATGGGGTTCTTAATAATTTTTAAAATATAAGGTGTCCTGAGATCAGAAAGTGTGAGAGCCACGGTACTAAAATAAAATATCACTTCACGCACCATACACACAAACAGTGATCTGATTATACATTTATTATCAGGTAAGAGATCATATAGCCCAGGGAGCAAAGAAGTAGGCCCAGAATCAGAAACAGGCCTATCAGAAATGATCTGCAGATGCATCAGAAGATGAATTACAAGTATATTCAGTGTTGAAGTTCAACAGTCACACATCAGAGGCACATGTGTAGTAGTGCTTTTTATTGTTGCATTTAAAAAAATATTTTTATTGATTTCAGAGAGGAAGAAAGTGTGAGAGATAGAAACATCAATGATGAGAGAGAATCATTGATTGGCTGCCTCCGGTATGCCCCTACTGGGGCTCGAGCCAGCAACCTGGACATGTGCCCTGACCAGGAATTGAACTGTGACCTCCTGGTTCATAGGTTGATGTTCAACCACTGAGCCACACTCGTCGGGCTATTGTTGCATTTAACAATACTATTTATGGATGACATTCTCTTAATACTAATTATACACAAGAACTTCACAATTAAATTTATACACAGAAATACAGTCTTATGTCTTGGATTTATCAGATGTTAACATGCAAATTTTATCTGTTGTGTTGCCCTATTGTTACTAAGCAAGAAAGCTAGATAATCAAAATTTATTTCACATTTACACTGAAGTCATTCTTGGGTTGACAGCATGTCTCCTAAAAAAAAAAGTGTCAGTTAGTTCCTGGCTGGAGAGTGGATTTACTGTTCCCTGAGTTCAGACACTTAATGTTCCGTAACAACGTCCTTAGGACATTTTTACAATCTTCTTATTAAATGAAAGGCAAGAATAAGTCTATCAGTGTAGCCTGAATGGAATTAAAAAAAAAAAAACTCAAGTAATTAGAGAAAGATATTAGAAAAGGTGCTCTTCTGTGTTATGCTTAGATTTTTCTTTAACAATTTTTCAAACACAAATTTTCATCTGAAGCTTTTCTGGAGCAGAGCCCTTGGTGAGAATGTTGTTGCTAACTCTGCGATTTATTTTTAGTCTGAATTACAGATAACCCTTTTGTTCTGTTTACAACCCACACACTCATGAAACATTCCCTCTTCCTACCACAGAAATCAGTTGCTTCAGCTCTGGGAAGAGAGTCATATTGTCACAACATGACTCATTTCGATAAGGACCCTGAAGCATTTCATCAAGATGGTGCTGCCATGGCAAACAGATATAGTAGCTAGTCTGTGTACGTCAGGGGGAACAGTATTTGCAGTTATATTAATATAGATGCATACATGCATGCTAATTCAAATGCTACTACAGTTGTCTTCCTTCTCTAAGGAGCTTATAGAAAATACTTTAAAATTATTTTTTTTCCTGGTTAAATAAAGAGTATCAACTGGTTTCCAAAAAATATAAAATACAATATTTTAAATATGTGTTTTCCTAACTCCTTCTGGCAAGTAAATGATATTTCTCACTAATGGCACTTTCACAGATATGGGGACTAACATACCTTTACATATTTCATGTTTCTTAAAATTCCCATGACTACATTATCAACTGGGTTTCAAATGTGTATGTGTATTTACATAAAGAACATAAGGCTTTAGGCAAAGAGCTATACTAATTTAAAAAGTGTTTTCCATTTTTTCATGGAAGAATGTGGTTTGTGAGTAAGTACTGAGTAGATTTGTGCTCAATAAGAGCTGGATATTAATTTCTTTAAAGTTACCGTAAACATTAATGTTTCTCTGAGTCCATGGTGTTAGTCTCTCCTCCCTTCACATCTACTCTCCCTACACACATATACATGGACACTAGAAATTAAATTTGTCTCCCTAAGCACTTTAAGTAACTCCAACAGTGACATGACTCAGATTATATAAGGAGGTAACACCTGAAATTATAAAGCCCCAAAGAGTACCTTTCCTCATTAAAAATATTAATTTTAATATAAGTAAAATTTATATACATTTAACTTTATCAAAAACTAGAAAAGTAACATAACTTTTGATTCACTGGGGCAATGCATGTGAGAGAAAGGTTGGATAAGAAAATGTATATAAGAGCTAAAATTAAGATGGATTTGATGTAAATATATTTGGTGAAAATGACATATAACATTTAAGAATGCTTTCACAGCTCTATAACCATAACACCAAAAAGTAAAAATGCCATAATAGTTTAAGAACACTGAATATTATATAAGTTACTTCAAAAATTACATGGCCCAAAACTTAATAGCTGTTGAAAATATTCTGTCACTGTGTGGCTGTTTTTTGTGGTTTTTTTAAAATATATTTTATTGACTTTTACAGAGAGGAAGGGAGAGGGATAGAGAGTTAGAAACATCAATGAGAGAGAAACATCGATCAGCTGCCTCCTGCATACTCCCTACTGGAGTAGGTAGATGCCCTTGACCGGACTCGAACCTAGGACCCTTGAGTCCGCAGGCTGACGCTCTATCCACTGAGCCAAACCGGTTAGGGCTGTGTGGTTGTTTTTATTTTTAATTCATGAGTCCCACTTTAGTCCCAAGTAAACTATCTTTCACAAATTCTTTCTCCAGAGCCTAAACCCTCTGCCTAACTTTGCAGTGTTTGCATTCACAATAGCACAAGCCCACCTTTGCCTTCACCATGCAGTCAGTCCAAGGCCCACTCAAAGAGAATCCTGGTGGGGCGCAGGAGTTACTGAGGTGCTACTCATTTGACCTGCCAGAAACTGACAAGTCTGTGTTGCAACAGACATAATATGGCAGCCGTTGACGACTTGTAGTTTCAAGTAATAAATACATTTTAATCCACTGATGATTTTTGTTTTAATTTTAAATTGCATATCCCTAAATACCTGGAGTTGAGCCAAAAATAGTCCATTCCAGTTCATCTAGCATTTACTGAGGGCCTATTACATGCCAATCACCGGCTTCAGTAAATTCATAGGTAACTAAGGGACCCATACAAGAAAATCAATGATTTCAGGTAGTGTAGTTTGTGTCATAGTTAAGTGTTTTATTTTTGGTTGTGAAAAATGGCAACCAAATTCAGATAGGTTAAGCAGAAAAAAAAGGATATTGATTAGGAGTATGGTGAAATACCTTATACTAGTAAAATTCAAAAGTGTTGAACAAGCAAACTTCAGAAAGTAGAGAAACCAAGACATCAGAATAACCTCCTCAGCAGAAATTTGCAGATCTCCCTTTCAATTGGCTGCCTCTTAGTCAACACTATGCCATTTCCAAAAGAGAGATGCTGTTTATCTTATTTGAGTGGACAGAGTCAAGTTGTATAAGCACAGCTCTTGAAGGATCATTTGGAGGACCTGTTTGTATCTGGGCACAATACCCAAAGTAATGTAGCTTCTTTAAGATCATAAGAGCTAGTTCTAGGACAAAAAGTAAAATACAGAGAGGAAACACAAATAACTCATTCTGGGAGTAGGGGTGCGGGGGGGGGGGCAAAGTGGTAAAACAACTAAGTTTAAAAATATCACTGGTTGAGTAGTCATTAGCTAGGTGGTTCATGATATAGGAAAAGAACATTGAGAATATGGAAAATAGAGCATGTCAGAAAAAACCTAGTTCATTCTGTTCACATGCAAGAGTAAATATTGAATAAGGAGATCATTAAAAGCAAGAATTTGGAATGCTGGGAAGGGAGTCTAAATTTTGTTTGAACATCCTGGTGCATTGCCTGGCATATATTTGAGGCCCCTGACTCCATCCTTTTGGCGAACTCTACCTATTCTTTGAAGACCTAGCTCAAAATCCACCCACAGTATAATGTCTTCAAAGATAAGAAATATGCTACCTTGGTATATTATTTATACTGCTGATTGCACTTATCATATTACATTGTTATAATTTTGCTTATGTTTCTATCATAGTACATTCTGGATATGTGAATGGATCAGTACCTAACTCAATCTGGGACACAGAGGACCTTACTTAAAGTTTTAATAAATGAATAGAAGGCAAAGGGGAAACTAAAAAATTTTGAGCTAAGTCTTGAGTCTGACATAAATACATTTATGGATGGTTCTATAGTCATAGACTGGAGTTGGACAAGACTGAAGACAAGGGACAAGGTTAGTGGAAGCACCCACATAAAAGTGCTACAAGCTGCAATGAATGCAATGGGGGGCGGGGAAGGAAACGGGATTGATTGTGAATAAATAGTATTAAAGATTGGGAGATACAGAAACAGAGGCTTAAAGATGAATTGCAGATTGCAGAGTTGTTGACTGGATAAAAATGAAAGTACCAATCTCTAATAGAGCAATATGAATAATGGGACATGTTGTGGGCAAAAACAATAGATTCCATTTAGGAAATGTTGTATATGGGATATTACTGGAATATCTTGTTAGATTCAAATACAGACTAACTAGCTCCACAGGGTATACCCATAACACCTAAACTCTGCCACACATCCTAGGGGTGTGTGGGTCATAAATGTGCTACTGAATTTAGTATAGGGTTAGGAAGAGCTTGTTGAAAGTTTGCTGTAATTGTCCTCAAAAGTAAGAGTCTATGCAGTGGTTGAACATTGACCTACGAACTAGGAGGTCATGGTTCAATTCTTGCTTGGGGCATATGCCTGGGTTGTGGACTCGATCCCCAGTGTGGGGCATGCAGGAGGCAGCCGATCAATGATTCTCTTTCATCACTGATGTTTCTATCTCTCTCTCCCTCTTCCTTCCTCTCTTAAATCAATAAAAATATATTTTTTTTAAAAAAGTAAGAGGCTATGAATCTTCAAAACATCAAGGTTGTTGTTGCCTTTTGCTCAAAGCCAGCTCTTTATGACTGTGATCAACAGAGGTATAATGGGCTTTCTTTAACATCTGGCCCCAGCATACTGCTCAAAAATACTTTTCTCTTTTACCTTAAGGTAGGTCCACCTTCAAGAACAACGAAAAGCTTATCAGGACAGAAGGTGTAACAAAGGAAAAAAAAAAGTCTAGAAATTATGTTTTTTTTACAAAACTTTTTCCTTACAGGATGTATTTCTATTATCTAGAAATGGAAGTATTAGGTAGCTAAGCATTCAAATATAAAATATAGGAATGTGGCTCAACAGAAAGTTTCAAACTTTCATAATCACTAGTTTTTAGAGAGCTCATATTTCACATTTATAAAATTCAATAACTAAAAATAAAATTAATGACTCAATCTTTCCTTGGAAACAAAGCATATGTGTTATTCATATTAGTAAGCTCAGTGTTGGCACATGGCTGTCACATAGTAAGTGCTCAATATATTATTTTTGAATTAAATTACCAGTATAAATTAGAAAGATTTCTAAAAAATTATTTAAAAAATATATTTAGCTAGCCAATTATGCCCTGATCTTTACTGAAATTCACTATGAGAGAAAGTATAAAAGTTCAAATTATTTAAATAAATGAGAGTGCAACTTGTCTAGCTACCTGCTAAAAAGTTAACTCAGGCTAATTCACACCTGCCTACCATTATTGTGGCATTCACATGAAATTAAATAAAAACAAGTAAAGAAATATTAGAAACTAATAAATAATAAAAATATAGGCCATGCCAGTTTAGTTTAACACAGATCACAAAAAAAATAAAGAAACTAGCCCAGCTGGTGTGGCTCAGTGTTTGAGCATCAACCTATGAACCAGGAGGTTGTGGTTTGATTCCTGGTCAGGGCACATGCCTAGGTTGCAGCTTGATCCCCTGTAGGGACATGCAGAAAGCAGCTGATCAATGATTCTCTCTCACCATTGATGTTTCTATTTCTCTTTCTCTATGAAATTATATATATATTGGTGTGTTTTTTAAAGAAACCTTGATTTTTTTCTCTCTTCTTGCCCCATAGATATTTATAAAATATGATGGTCAATCAAGTTGGGTTGGCTTGATATAAAGCAGGAAGCTGGAAACTATAGCCTTCTGCAGGGTAATATTAAGAAATGATTCCAAAGTCCACATTTTCAATTAATAGTTGTAGCAATTATTCATGAAACCAGCTTTTTAAATCACCTAGACCAAAGCAGACACCAAAAAGACATACTTCATAGAATATGATGAACAGGATGAATCCATTTTATCTAGCATAATGATTATCTGAAATATTTTTATTGACTTGGCAAGCAATAGGAAAAAATTATTTAAATTATTTCTGTAAACAGTGTTGCACAGTCCCAGAAGTAGAGTTTGACCTAGATTCTGATGACCTAGACTCTCATCGCTGCAAATCTTGGCTACAGGCTTTTGGGTTTTTTCAAAATGCAATTAAAATTTAAACAAATATGTGGAAATGTGCCCTTTTGCTTTTCTCTTTCTGCACAAGACTGTGGCATGAACAGTCTAATATTCAATGCGCATTCCTTTTACAATCTAAAATAGCTAAATGCAATTACCTCTAGTATGCTTGGTGAAGTGTTCTCCCAGGAGAAGCAAAGCTCATCCTACAGATCAAGGGATGTAAAATGAACCACCAAGCTTTCACAGAAATATGCTGACTTGAGATTTTAAAAAAGTTTAATGGCATTTTATTGCAATAATAACCCTTGCTCCTTTTATTACCGTTAAATATTTAACTGTCTCCCATCATGATCATTCTGAGTTTTTTGAGGTTGGCCGCAGCACAGCTGGGCCACTTGATCTGTTAGCTCCCAGCTGTATAGCTGCTGAATAAAGACCATGGAAACAATGATCTGGGGAGTATGTTGGGTGCTAAATAACCAACGTGCAATCAGGAGGCAGTCTCAGCCTCTCTAAGTGCCTATTTCATTCTGATAACACTTTCTGAGCTATTATATAAAAAAGAAATTTGGGTTTAGAACACAGAGTTAAGTAGGAGCAATCCAAGCCAGGTACTGTCTTCAAAAACCCTGCACTTCATATGTATTTCTGCATGTATATCTATCATCATGTCATCATCTATCTACCCATATAACTACCACCAGAGCATCAATATTTAACACATTCTGGTACAATTCCTATTCTACGAAAAATATTGGGCAGATACTAAGGTAAATAAGATAGGTTCTGACATACATGGCCAGTGTCTAATGTGGAAAACTCATGTAAAAAAAAGTCATAATACAATGAAGTATTTTAGAAGATGTAAATTTAGCCTTTATTATGTCCAGAAGGCATCCATCTTTCTTCCCACCCAAAACAAACAAATGAACAAACAAACACACAAAAGCATAATTTATGGCAATAACAGTGAATATACAATGTGATCTTTATCTACATGTTTATGATATTGTTAATAATTGTAATGATTTAACCTTATTTCCTCTTGTTCCTTAGTAATGACAACTGCTGGATTGATATTCTATCCATAATAATTTATTTAAATCAAAGAAGGATTACATCTTTTCTCAACATTCTTCTAATAAGTCTTTTATTCATCTCTACGCCAATTATTTCTCTTCTGCCATTTGAAGGTAGAGAGGAGCCTTAGAACATATGCATTATGCATTATGGTAATGGTGATTATGAGAAGTAGTTACATAATATCTTCCTACATCTTTTCTCAACATTCTTCTAATAAGTTCAGTTCTCACACTATTTATTTATTTTATTCATCTCTACACGAATTATTTCTCTTCTGCCATTTGAAGGTAGAGAGGAGCTTAGAACAGATGCATTATGGTGATGGTGATTATGAGAAGCAGTTACATACTATCCTCCTATTTGTTGGGGGCCAGATGTAAGCTGGCAAGGTCCTTGCACCTGAAGGGGCTAGCAAGGCTGGGACCCTTACCCACACAGTTTTCCAAGACTTGTTTGGATGGTGATTATCAGTAGAATGGGAGTAACATTTGTAGAATGAGAACAGCCTTTCATAGCTTACCAAGAAGTCTGTAACTATTTACTGAGATATGCTGTACTGAGAACTTGTCCTTCTGCTGTATCTCTCCCTTAGAGATTAAGAGGAACAAAGAATACGTTCCTCTTGACAGACCTCCGATTCAGTGTGTTGTGTATAAATAAGATTGTGTGGCTGATAAACTCGCTTCAGTTCATCGAGAGAACTGGGGTCCTCCCGACCCCGCTTTCCTGTCTTTCTTTTCTCAATTCCCACCTCCCTGCCTCAGCCCGGCTCAACCCTGTCAGGCTGGCCCTGACACCTATTAACATATTTCCGTTACTGAAATTTCAAATGGCAGCATTATGCTATTGATTCACAGCTAGTCATTGCATAGGATGCAAATAATTTTGAGCCTATATTTTTGCCTGGTCAGTCATTTTCCACCTGTATAGTTCACTTTTTGTTCTTAGATGTCCTCTATGTGACTTTCTATGAGTTTCTTAGCTCCTTGTAAATGGTTACTAACATGTTACGCATACATCAAGATATCTGCCATGTCACACCCAAGGTTACTAAGTCTGCTGAGTGATGGTCACTCCTGCTGAGCCTCATACCCACTAACCCTGCCACCTCCATCCTCAGATAAAAAAACATGATGCACAGCAAGCAGATCCATCAGAACTTTTCTCTTCTCTCTCCTTCTCTCTCGCAAATACAAAGACTACCTCTCATTGGTGTTGAGCAATAATGTTGTGTAGCCCCCATAATGGTAGCCACATTCATTTATTAAAAAATATCTACTGAGCATATGAAGCAATAAACAAAACATGCACAGTCCAAAAACTTTTCTAGTGAAGGAGAGTGATATTAAGCAAACAACTGTATGAATAATTATTTTAAAAGTATAGGCTAGGCTTTCCTTTTGTATGACCTCACAGCAAAGAAGAGGACTATTGAGGGATGTAAAAGAGCTGGGGGAGTTGTATGTTTGTGCCTCCATGTATGTGTATTTAGAGGGAAGGAATCCCTTCAGATCTTTTTTAAATCAAAGGATTAGTAAGTAACTCTAAGTCGGAACTTAAAAAATAATTAGTTGGGTCCAGGTCGGTGTGGTTCAGCTGATTGGCTGTTGTCCTATGTACCAAAAGGTTGCCACTTTGATTCTGATCAGGTCACATGCCTAGGTTGCAGCCTTGATCCAGGAGACAGCCAATCAATGTTGCACTCTCACATTGATGTTTCTCTCTCCCTCTCCTTTCCTCTCTCTATCTAAAAATTAATTTTTAAAATCTTTTGAAAAATAATAATTAGTTGAGTTGGCCATACAAAGAGAGAGAGGGAATTAACAGTTTAAGCAGGAGACACCGGATGTGTAAAATCTCTGAGACAGGAAGGATTAGTAAATTGGAAAGAAGACCAGCATGCTGAGTGTGGTGGCGACTCAAGACTGGTGTGGGTCAAACCTCGAACAGCAGGCTGGGGCCACATCATGACAAACCTTAGAAGCTGTCTTAAGGAACTGGGATGATGTATAAGTAAAATGGACCAGTGGCAAAAAAATAAGAAAGAGGGAAGTAAATATGGGAGAGCAGGGGGGCCCTGAGCAGTTCCTCATTCCTTAAATCTCCCAGCTTAAGCTCTCTGCAGCCTGCAGTCTATCTCTCCTCTCCAATCTCCCCTCCAAGCTGCCACTAGTGTTATTTTTGGAAATACAGATCTTATTCTACCACTTCCCTGTTTCAAAACTTCTGATACTATCCATGTCTTAAGGATACAGTCCCCTTATTTTAAGGAATATATTCCTGGTATACAGTACACTTTTCTAGAATCATCTGCCACTTCATCCCATATTCCCTGTACTGTAGTCATACCAAGCTGTTCATGGTTCCTTAAGAATGGCACATAGCATTGTGTCTCCTTGCTTTTGCTTATGCCCTTTCTCTGTAATGTCTTATCTTCCTTGAAGATTCTGTACAACCTTCAAATATCCTCTCCTCCATGAAGTCTTCCAGGACTATATGTTCTGTGCTCCAGTGGTATTTTACCCATGTTATATATGTAAAATATACCATCTTAAAGTTGTACTTGTGCACTTTTACACTAAAAATATGAGTTCTTTATGGGCATCTCATGATTACTTTTTTGCTCTTCCTCATATATAGTACATAGTGCTCAAAAAGTTTTGTGAATGAATAAATATGTTATCTTTTGGCTAAAATCAACACATTTATGGCATTCCCAAAACTGAGTTTTACCTAAAATTTGATTAATGTTGATTTTTTTTTCAACTGAGTCATCTAATCAGTAGACTTTAAGATGCAATAGAATAAAGAGAGTTCTAAATAATATATTACAAATAGACAACCTTTACTTGTTATGATTTTCCTTATGTAAAATATGACTTTATTGAAACTATTTACATATTTTAAAATATTAGGTAATACATAAAGATGTTAATGTACCCCTTTCTCTTAAAAAGAAGTGTTTCAAGGAAAGGTGTGAAGTGGAACGCATTTAGGTAAGAGAATAACAAAATTACTTTCTTTTTATATTTAAGTGATAGAAAAAAAATACAAAACCAAAAACTAGCCCATCCTAGGGGGTCTTTAAAGACAATGAAAAGCTACCTGTCCAAAATAATTTAAGGGAACTTCTACTCATGGGAAGTAAAATGAAATAAGAAACAGTTAAGGGGGCCTCTGATAATTTTTAGCAGGCCTCTAAAACTAAGACCCTTGTCCCTTGCAGAAATCAAATACCCTGGTAGAACCAGAGCTTATTCTGGACACAGTTCTGATACACATAAACTCTTAGACCCTGAAGTTCACCCACCTTCCTTAGACTGTTTATCTAATGATGACTCTAAGTGATGAGGTGGAATAAGTGAAATCACTTCTAGTTCTTATCTTACCTAATAAAAGGTAATATGCAAATTGACTATCACTCCAACACACAAGATGGCCACCACGAGATGGCTGGCAGGGAAGGGCAGTTGGGGGGGGACACAGGCCTGCAAGGGAGGGCAGTTGTGGGGGGATCAGGCCAGCAGGGGAGGGCAGTTAGGGGTGACCAAGCCATCATGGGAGGGCAGTTAGGGGCAACCAAGCCAGTAGGGGAGGTCAGTTAGCGGAAAACAGGCTGGTACGGGAGGGCAGTTAGGGGCAATCGGGCAGGTAGGGGAGCAGTTAGGCAATGATCAGACTGGCAGGGGAGTGGTTAGAAGCAATCAGGCAGGCAGACAGGCGAGTGGTTGGAAGCCAGCAGTCCTGGATTGTGAGAGGGATGTCCGACTGCCCATTTAGGCCCGATCCCACTGGGCTGGGCTGAGGGACACACACCCCTGACCCCCATGCACGAATTTTGTGCACCGGGCCTCTAGTAGTCTATAATCGTACATTTTAAAGATTATCTTTTCATAAGGAGATCTAAATAGAACCTATTCTCCACCAAAATGCTGATAAAACCCACTTTAGAATAGTTTGATATTGCCTTATACAGATGTGTGATGCTTTCAGAGGGTTTCACTTTTTAAACTTGATCTTCTTTGGCACCTTCAATCCACGCTCTGCAAATGCCCATCAGTTACCACATAAACAAACATGCCGGTGCTTTCAGTATGCTCAGGCAAGTGGCTCCCCTAGGAAAACCCCCGAGAGCATCTGTACCAGGAGGCTATCTTTTGTTGAAGAATTCCAATAGCAGAATTTTCCTTTCGGCTCAGCATCTCGCTGACCCAGTTTTTCACTGCCTGCAGCTCCAGACTGGTCTGCTGAAATAATGACTGCACCTCTACCACCTTTGCCTTATAAGGCAAGGCGCGCCCTTTCTGTGAAGATTGCTGTTAATGAGAGGTAAGGGTGTGCATATGTGCTCCCCTTCCCATGGCCATTGCTGATATCTTTGGTTCATCTTTTACAGAGAACTGTACTGGACCACGCAGTCCTCCGTAGCAGATCCTTTCATACAGCCACTAATAACCAATTAGGGCTAACATCTGAGATGTAACTTGTCACCCAGGACCAAATGGTTTCAATGTCAACCTCCTAGCTTTTATCTAAAATAACCAGAGAATAAATTTCGGATTATAATATAATACTAGTTTTTACTGAGTGTCCAGAAATATTATGTAGAAAAGACTAAGTCTAGTTTGAGCTAGTTCTCCTGGTTTTATTAAATGGGTGTACTTAGAGGTTACAGTATATTACAAATTTTTTTTAAAAGCCTATCTTATTTTTATTTTCTAACCAGGACTCAGAACTAAAAGAAGATCCAATTGCTTTCATTTCATTCTTTACTTATAATATTATTATCTATATTATGTGGAGTCCATAAGTATAAAGTAGAATGTCTAAAATTTAGCAATGGCTAAGAAAAAGTTTGACAAATTTCTGATATCCATTAAGATCACAAAACAACTATCTCTTTTGATCTACTCATAGTCATTTGGGTTAAAACAATTGATATAAAAATTTGGAAATATTAAAATTTAGCTACCACCATTTTGTATTTCATGCTATGATTAATAATCTCCTGGGAAAACATTATTTTTAGACAAAAAAAGAATGACCAAAGATTTAAGGTTCTCCTCTAAGTTATTTGTAAATGTAGACTGTCTATACCATTTAAAAGTCAGTGAGGGGGAAAAAAGTGAGCAGCTATGGCTGGGTGGCTCAATTGGTTGGAGTGTCATCCCATACACTGAAGAGTTGTGGGTTTGATTCCTGGTCAGGGCGCATACCTAAGTTTCAGGTTCAGTTCCTGGTTAGGACCTGTACAGAAGGTAACCGATCAATGTTTCTCACTCACATCGATGTTTCTCCCCTTTCCTTTCTCAAATCAATAAAAACATATCCTGGGATAAGGATTAAAAATAATAATAAATGAGCTATAAAATGAAATCAGCCATAGGCTTTCTGAGCCTATGCCTTTTGGCCTGGTTGCTCTGAATGAATAAAACCTTACACATATATCAAGTCGTTGATCAGTCCTGTGGATAATCACAAATATGCGCTATATATCCTTTTACTTCATCATCTAGCTACAACATCTGACTTCACAAAAGAACTCAAGGACTTGGACATTTTGAATGTGCATGTGAAATAAGATGAAAAAAATATCATCTTCTTGGTAGAGAGAAAAAGAACCAGTTTTGGGAAGGTATTTATCTTTTATTCAAATTATTTCAGCATCTAAAGTTGTGCTGTCCAATATGGTAGCCACTAGCCATGTGTGGCTACTGTGTTCTTGAAATGTGGTGAGTATAAATTATGTGCTATAAGTGTAAGATATCCATTAGATTTTGAATGCATTACAAGAAACAATGGAAATAATGGAAAACATTTATTGAACACTTACGTTTTAAGATTATATGTAAAGCAGTTGATCTTTTTAACAACCCTGTAATAGAATGACCGCTGGTCCCAGTGTTTCTGAACTGAGAGGTTTTTAGAATGTGGAACTTTAGGCCCCAAATTTGAAAACATCCAGAGTGAACCTTGATGAACTAGTCACCATACCTACTCATTATATATTATTTGCCTCATTCTACAAGTATAAAAAAAAAATTGAGGTTCATGGAGATTCAGTAACTTGTGCAAATTCCCACTGGTAAAAAATAGCAAAAAGGGATTCAGTTGTGTGGCTCTGTATTATACAGTGTAACATACTCTCTTCCAATCAGAGAAGATTATGTTGTTCTTTATTCATTTCTCCAATTTACACATGTAAAATATATACCGTGAAGTGGTATTTCAAAATCTGAAATAACAACAGCTAACATCAATGTTACGTTGTTGTTTTTTTAATTCTTATAATTCTATAAGATAGGTGCTGTTAATATCCCCATTCTACATATAAGGAAACTAAGGTACAGATAAGTTAATAACTTTCCTATAGAAACAAATTTTCACCACCGAACTTAACCAAGACAGTAGAGCTTTGGTTTTGTTAAGCTGTGATGTTAAAATAGCCCTTTAGAACTACTTGTCAATAATTATTGCAAGCACTTCAGATTTCCTGGTTCTGTGGGAGGATTGGCAAGAGCTGAGGGAAGTATGAAAAAGGTAAGGTGGTGACCTAGACTCCAAATTCATATGAAATTACTAAATTTGGGACCACAAAAAGTAAGTGCAGGACCATAAGTACTTTTTATGACAAAAGTATTTTTGAAATATTAATTTTGATTTGTCTTTTGTTTCACTGATGTATATTTTTCATGTTACTTTTAAAAATGGATGGGTAATGTATTTTCAGGGAATCTGCTTTTGTATAAATTACCTTTGCTGTTTTACTCATGAAAGACTGGTTGTATATAAAATCCTTGAGTTAAAACTTTTTCTTTAAATTATAGAGTTCTATTATCTTCCTACATTTATATAACAGAGAAGTCATCTGATGTCATCATAATTTTTATTTTCTTACAAAGAAATTGCTTTCATTGACCTCAATGCTTTTGAAATCTTTTGTAACTCTTTTGAAAACTCTTTTTAAATGACCTAGATGTGCCTTCTTATAGATTTCTTTGTATTGATTTTTGCTGGAACATAGAGAATCCTTTCAACAAGCATTATCCACCCAGGGCATGTTCCACCAATTATCTTTGGTGACTCTGATCCAATTATTCTAGTGTCTTTCTCAGATCATATGTAATTTTGAGATTGACTTAACATTTTTGGCTTTTCATGTTTATGACTATCCACATCTTTTTCATTATTTTCCCTTTTTCCATACATCTTGAGACAGGTACTCACTGTTTTTCACATTATTGATTTTCCAGTGTCAAATCTGTCTTTTACTGTCTCCAATTTGAATTTTAATTCAGATATTAAATTATCATCTCATAGTCTATCAAAAATTTTATATATAACTATATACTAGTATATTTTTAGGATATCAGAAATGCCAATCATTTTTTTCTAAAATCTAATTCACAAGACTACTTCTCCACCCCCAGGTCTTTCTTTCCTAGGGAATTTTTATAGTTTTCGAGGCAGATTTTTTTTTTTTCAGTTACTCAAGACTGAATACATCAGGCCTAGACCCTTAACATTTATTGATAGAAAAAAAAATCAGTGATAACAAATGAGCAAATTAACCTTTGCATGCCTTGTCCTAATACAATATTTCTCTATGATCTATGACAGTGGTTCTCAACCTTCCTAATGCTGCGACCCTTTAATACTGTTCCTCATGTGGTGGTGACCCCCAACCATAAAATTATTTTCCTTGCTACTTCATAACTGTAATTTTGCTACTGTTATGAATCGTAATGCAAATATCTGATATGCAGGATGTATTTTCATTGTTACAAATTGAACATAATTAAAACATAGTGATTAATCACAAAAACAATATGTGATTATATATGTGTTTTCCAAAGGTCTTAGGCGACCCCTGTGAAAGGGTCGTTCGACCCCCAAAGGGGTCGCGACCCACAGCTTGAGAACCGCTGATCTATGATGTTATGGCAAATAATAAACACATTCTTAGCCCCCCTCCAAATATACGTATAAGTGGCTTTTAATCTAGTGAGTTTCCACTGCATTGAAGTGAGGCCTTTGACTATCTCCCATTCACTGACTCTCCAATGCTCTCACAGTAGAGTCAGGGACATAAGGCTGATGCCATGTTATGGGCATCCTCTCCACAGTACTGGGCTTGCGTGGAGCATGGTTTCCAAAACGTAACATGCTACTGCCAGTAAAGACAATCCCCTCCTCCTTCTGCCTAATATCCCTTCAACTGCCTCTACTGAGTGTGTTTATGGCGGAGGGAGGGGTGGGGTGAGACAAGAATAACAGTTTAGTTTTGCCCCAGGTTTTGTTGGTTCAGACCCTTTGAAGTGTGTGCATCTAGAGGGCAAGAGTGACAAGGTTACCTGAAGGACAAGAAATTATAATTTTTGAATTAGAGAAAATCATAATAAAACAGCATAGGATTAGGAATCTAGTTCTTGCACTTTAAAAGCCCTTTTTTGTGGTTCTTGCAGTTACTGAAAGTTCCTTTCAGATTTCGGAAATAGGTTATGTTTCAGTTTCATATTGTGATTGCATTGTTAGAATTCCTCTTTATCTGTGTCTTCATAGGTTCTGAGGATTTGTGAGAGGCAGCAGTGAGAACTAGCTAGAGAACTTTTAAACAAGAACCCACTAGAATATCTTCATTTCAGCCAAGACTTTATGCCTTACATTTTTCAAGAGTTTCTGAAATTATGTATAAAATGCTTTTCATTTAACTTACTTCATGATTTTCTATTAGCCTTTGAAGTTCAATAGAATAACAACACATATTGCTTTTGATCTTTGATGTTGCTGCATGGTGAGTCTTTGAACATGCTGGGCTCGATAATTTACGTATCAACCTAAATAGCATCAAAGATCCACGAAGCACTTTGAGTGTTGTACAGGCAGGTTATCAGACATAGCAGGGCTGCTTTTGGTTTCAACACCTCTGCTGAGTCACCTGATATGTAATTGGGTTATATGAAAATCATAATGGTGATATTTAATTCTATGGCTGTTTTTAATAGGACAGTCACATCTGAATAACTACCTTCTACATTAAAATAGATTTTCCCCCAAAACTATTAAGTTTGAGCCAACAATGTTAGAGCAGTTTCAACAAAGTCATCATAAGCAGACCTCAGGAGTCTATTTTGCATTGGCAGGAGATGATTTAGCAGGACATTTTCATCTCTGCTATTACAAATAACACATTTGCATTAGTAACATTATACGTGCAGATTCTAAAACAAATTCAATTTAAATTTTCATCACAATTGCGGGTACTGTGCTATTAACGACTGCAATTTCCTTTACATTCTCTACAATTCAGCCTAAAGGCTACTTGTAAAATATTGTGCGCTTTTCTAATGCAACTGCACCTATATATAGCATTGCCATCCTAATGATCCTTCGATAAAATTGCCCCTTCTTGGGAAGTATGTTCTAATATCTAACTTTGAGTATTACAGTGCATTATTTAAAGACTTTTGCTTCCTAATACCATTCTCGTGTGCAGACTCCTGGGGAAACTAGACAGCATTTTCTTCAACTTTTTATTTCACTAACATGAAGTTTCCATTAATTGAGTTCTAGGTACCTTAACCATGAATGTGACATAAATAATAAAAAGTCTATAATAAAAGCTTTAATTCTCCTTTCTCTTAATTAAATTGATTGGTATATAAGCAAATATCCTATATAATAAAAGGGTAATATGCAAATAGACCAAAAGGCAGAACACTGAACAACCAATCAAAGTGTAACATGCTAATAATATGCTAAGGCTGCTCAACCGCTCGCTATGATGTGCACTGACCACCAGGGAGAAGACAGTCAACTGGTCAACCAGTCGCTATGGCATGCACCCACCACCAGGGGGCAGATGCTCCGACTGGTTGGTTAGCTTGCTATTGGGGTCCAGCCGATCAATCAGAACTGAGTGAGAGCCTTCCTGCGGTCCCTCCCTGGCCCAATTGTGCACTGGTGGGGTCCCTCAGCCTGGCCTGTGCCCTCTCACAATCCAGGACCCCTCGGGGGATGTCAGAGAGCCAGTTTCAGCCCGATCCCGCAGGCCACTCCCCTTGGGTGGGCGCTAGATGCAGGGCTTATGGCTGGCGAGCACTGCTGGGGCAGCGCAAGCCTCTCCTGATTGGGACTGATTGGGTGCGAGCCCATGGCAGGCACAGTGGGACCGGGATGAGCAGGAGCAGCAGGTAGGAGCTGCAGGTAGTATTGGACTGTGGGTTTCACCCCAATCCCTTCAGGCCACCCAGAGGAACCCCACCCATGCACAAATTTGAACACCGGGCCTCTAATATTTTTAAAAAATGAAACAGCACAGAGAAAGGCTCATAGGTTAATTGTGGTCAGTAGAACTATAACCTTTCTAATAAATAAATAGAACAAAAACTCAAATAATTTTTGTAATATGACTACACTACATATTTATTGCCATTAAAAGTATTATCAACATCATTTATTTAGAATTTTTCTAGCTAGACTTTAGAAAACTGTCAGATTTCTTATGTGCATCATTACACTAAACAGCCTAGGAGACTGAATAAATACATGATTAAGCAGCATATTCAATGCAAATATCTGAGCTTAGCTCAAAGACCTGTTTGGAGCATTTCTCTGACTATATCTCTGTTTGAGGATAAGATGTGTGTACTGTTTACATAATGTAAAAACAGATTTGTGTACTGTTTACATAATCAAAGTCACTAATTATCAGAGAGGTGCAAATTAAAACAACAATGAGGTACCACCTCATACCTGTCAGAATGGCTACCATCAACAAAACAAATGACAAGTACTGGCGAGGATGTAGAGAAAAGGGAACCCTAGTGCACTGCTGGTGGGAATGCAGACTGGTGCAGCTTCTGTGGAAAACAGTATGGAGTTTCCTCAAAAATTTAAATATGAATCTCCCATTTGATCCAGTGATCCTACTTCAAAACCAGAAACACAAATCAGAAAGAATATATACACCCTATGTTCATAGCAGTGCAATTTACAATAACTAAAATCTGGAAATAGCCCATATTCCCATCAGGAGATGAGTGAATAAAAACGGTGTGGTACATTTATACCATGGAATACTATGCAGCAGTAAAAAAGAAGAATTTCTTACCCTTTGAGACAGCACAGAGAGACCTGGAGAGTATTATGCTAAGCGAAATAAGCCAGTCAGAGAAAGGCAAGTATCACATGATCTCACTCATATGTGGAATCTAGAGAACAAAGAAAACTGATGAACAAAATAGATCCAGAGACACAGAAGCATGGAACAGACTGTCGAATCTCAGAGGGAGGGTGAGGGTGGGAGGGTGGGTGGGAAGAGATTAACCAAATAATTTACATACATATATGCATAACCTATGGGCACAGACAATAGTGTGGTGAAGGCCTGGGGCAAGGGGCAGGTGTGGGTTAGAAGAGGTCAATGGGGGGGAAAAGGGACATCTGTAATACATTCAATAGTAAAGATAAATTTTAAAAAAATGGGAAGATGAAAAGGAAAATCACTGCAGGGAGATCATCATTAACATACTTAAACTAGGAATTATAAAGAGTAAGGCAATAGAAAAAATTCCCATTACAGTAATGGATTTGTATTAATCATATATTTTACTTCACTTTGTTTTGCACGTCTAGATCCCTGGCTTCCCCTAACATAGCTGGAGCCCCCAATTCAGCGTCTCCCCCTGGTTAGGGGTAACTATGACCAGTTTAGACTTTGGTGGTAGCGGAAAGTCACCAACCCCTGAGCATTAAGCTAGGGCTTCCTCAGTCGGAGCAGCCACGGGGCTGGGCAAGAGGGGTCCCACCATGGGAAGGAGAGCGACCTTTGTCTTCACATCACTTCAGAATCAGAGCCTGGCCCAGCCCTTTCCCTGAAAGCCCTACGTCTCGTCCACCTAGTCCCTGATATGGAGACTAAGGAGGGTGTTGACCAGCTTGAGAGGGAAACTCCAGTGAACACCTGTTAGCACTGGGTAGGAAAACAGAAGAATCAGTTTTTCTTTATAAAAATAGCCAGTTTGGCGCAGTGGATAGAGTGTCAGTCTGCAGACTGAAGGGTCCCGGGTTTGATTCTGGTCAAGGGCATATCTTGGTTGTGGTTTCAATCCCCAGGCCTGTTCGGGCACGTGCAGGAGGAGCCAGTCGACGTGTCTCTCTCACATTGACATTTCTCTCTCTCTCTCTGTCTCTCCCTCTCCCTTCCACTCTCTCTCTGAAAAAGAAAAAAAGCAATGTAAAAAATATTTTTGGGTGAGGATTAACAACAACAAAAATAAAATAAAAAGACTGTTTTGTTGCTTTGTTAATTTGGTGTGTGGCTTCCCAAAGTCTGTAACATTATTATGAGATGAGGATAAAAATAAATTGAAGATTTTGCTCTCTAAATTGACTAACAATTTAAAATATTGAAAGGTTAATACAAAGGTTCTTAGAACCTAGGGGGTACTTTGCAGTTCTAAGAAGGATAATTATTCTATATTGATTTTTTAAATTTCAGAGTCAAGCAAACCATGTGTAGGTTTTTCAGATATACACTGAGTGGCCAGATTATTATGACCACCTGACATTTGTAGGCAAATTAGCCGTACACTGCATCGTATGGGATATGGAAGCCGAAGGCCTGTTCGAACACCTTTGCTGTCTGCAGTTACCAAGATAAAATGTCTCCAATTTGCACAGGAACACAAGGATTGGACAGTCGAGCATTAGAAACAAGTCATGTGGTCCGATGAATCATTTCCAGTTGCGTCATGCAGATGGCAGAGTGAGAATTCGGCGGAAACAGCATGAAAACATGCACCCCACATGCATGAGAACAACCCTTCAAGCTGGTGGGGGCAGTGTTATGGTTTGGGGCATGTTTTCCTGGCATGATTTGGGCCCTTTACTTTGTGTGGATCAACGTCTGAATAGCACAACATACCTAAGTATCGTTGCTGATCAAGTTCATCCTATCAGGTTGATGGCATATCCTAATGGAGATGGCATCTTCCAACAAGACAACGCGCCATGTCCCGGTGCTCGTATGTGCAGGAGTGGTTTCAAGAACATGAGGGAGACTTTACCTTGCTTAGGTGGCCCCCACAATCACCAGATCTCAATCCAATTGAGCATTTGTGGGACGAAGTTAAAAGCCATCAGGCAGCTGATACCACAACCATCAAATCTCACAGAACTGGACAGTGCTATTCATCAGGCTTGGTGTCAGATTCCTCGCATCACCTTTCAACATCTCGTGGAGTCAATGCCAAGAAGAATCGCCACAGTATTGAAGGCAAAAGGTGGCCCAACGAAGTACTGATGGGGTGGTCATAATAATCTGGCCACTCATAATAATATATATCCCACGTTCAAAGGCTGTTAACTCGCATTGTTTACCCAAATCTTTAGGAAAAATAATCACTTCTACTGTCGTGGTAAACAACCTGCTTCCCTATTTATAATGGTCTGGCCCTCTAGCAACTTCAGAGCGAAATTATAGCTAATTTGCCTACAAACTTCAGGTGGTCATAATAATCTGGCCACTCAGTGTATACAAATAACACTGACCTGTCTAAACTTCCTTTAAAAATTATATTCTTTAAATATAGGCCCTTCAAATTGGCAACTCATTATATTTCACTGTTATGTAATATGCACTGAGAGCAATATGCCAGGTGCTGGCTAGATGCTGCAGATCCTAAGTAATTTTTCAAGTGGAAATTAATTCAGCAGTCTAGGGAAATACTATCACAAGACAATGCCCCCTGAATCTCATTAAATCAATTTGGAAAGGCATATGGGTGGAAAGGTAAAAATAAATCAATAAGATTAAAGAGGAAGTATATCGCTTTGCAACAACAAGAAAGAGGAGTTATAGTATCTGGTTGCTAAGCAGCAGGATTTAAATAGGAATTATTTGTCTTCCTTATAGGATAAGGCAATTTTGAGAATTAGAACAAAATACTGTTTGCATATGGTCCAATTTCTACAAACTGCATTTTTCTCCACAAGACTTACTCCATCTTTAAAGAGGGAGATGAGCTTTCACCAGAGGAGCTATTGCCTAGCAACAAGATGCTAAGAAGGAGAGCTGAGTCCTTTCCAGAAAGGGCTCTCTCTCTTCTCTCCCCACTACACTGCAATGACCTCTAGCACAGACGGATGCCCTTGAGAGAACCACGTTAACAACCAGAAAGCTACAGGGAAAGAGTTTTGCTAAGATCACTACAAGGTCTAAGCTTTTTCTTTTGTTTTTAAATAAGACAACACAGTGCACACTCCTCTTTGCTTAGCACAACACATGAATTCTCACGAACATGCTTTTACTTCTTTTTAAGCCCCTGGCTTTCACCAGTGTTGAGTCATATGATCAACTACCTGACTGGCTACAGGCCTCAGGTCAATCTGAATGTCAAATGTCTGTTGAAAAAAAATTGACCTCCAACTTCTTTACCAGGCCCTCAATGTTACACTCCCCACTCCCAACCCCACCCCACACTCCAATAGGCAGAGTAGCAAATCCTCTTTTATCCTCTTCATGGTTTAAATAGTTCTCTGTTTCTCTTTCTTACCCTTCACTCTCACTTACTTGATAAAAATTGTATTTAAAAACATTTTTTTAAATACAGTGTGCTAGGTCCTAGAGATAAAATTAGGGACAAGACCCAGTTCCCCTAGGTCCACAATGGTTGGCAAACTCATTAGTCAACAGAGCCAAATATCAACAGTACAATGATTGACATTTCTTTTGAGAGCCAAATTTTTTATTCTTAAACTATATAGGTGGGTGCATTGATATTAACTTAATTAGGGTACTCCTAAGGTTTAGGAAGAGCCACACTCAAGGGGCCAAAGAGCCGTATGTGACTCGCGAGCTGCAGTTTGCCGACCACTGCCTTAGGAGCTTATAGGGCTCCATGGGAATAAATAAATACAAGAGGCATTTAATGGCCAAGAAAATCAAGACGCAATGGAGCCAGCTGCCGAGAGATGATACCTCCACCACGAGGCCTTAAGAGCCTGCAGAAATTCGTGCCTCAAAAGGATGGGAGTCTTTATAAAGTGAGGAGGAATGGAGATGGGGGACAGGACATCTATCTGGCAGAGAACAAAGGCATTCTCAGGACACAGGGAGCCTGGCACCAGGGGACTATGTCACCCTCCATTCTATAGTACAGTATTCATTGTAAGTTTTCAGTTCTGCGTCAAATTCCCTCAAGAACTTTTTATTGGAAGCTAGAATACAGCCAAAGGCAGTTCACAAATGTAATATAAAAGCTGTTGTTTGTCATCAATATCATTCAAACTACATTTAATACAATGTGCGTCCATCTGTATCCAAACAGGTGACAGGCCTCGGACGATGCTCAAAATAATTATTCTTAAGAACATGGGACAATATTTACTAAATAAGTCTTTTATCAAATTGTAATCCCCCCCCCCCCCCCCGAACTAGGAAATGTATTCTGAGCAAACCAGGTACAACCCTTGAGAATGTTTGTATTCACATGTACAGTACTTACCTATTCTTAATGCCGATCTCACTTTTCTCTTAAAGGAGCAGTGTAGGCACATCAGTTGACTAGGATTGTTTAAAAAGATAAAAACATGTGTCTGATTTTTTGAAGGGGTGTTTCTGAAAACACTACGCCCAAAATTAGAGCTCAGGCTTCTCTGCTTTTCAGGGCCAGGTCTACTCTGCCTCTCTGCTGCCCCCATGTGAGCTGAGGGAGCAGAGCAGCACAGAAAATCCTATCTAAGAACAAACCTGCATGTCCTTGGCATGGAACTATGAGGAGGGAGGGATGATGTGACAAGCACAAGCCTTTCTCACAGAATCCAGGAATCTGGATTTGTTGTGACTCAATCACTGTGCAGATGGGTTTCTATTAAATAATATTTTTAGGCCCTATTTAAAAGAGAGGAGAGTTTTTCCAACATCCAAAGAGAGCTCAAAATATACATTTAGGTACTAGAAAGGATAAAGAGGCACCCTGTAATTGGCTAATTAAGGCTCCAACTTGTACAATTATAGAACAACTAGAGGCCTGACACACAAAATTTGTGCATGTGTATGGTCCTTTGGCCTGGCCTGTGATCAGGGCCATCTTCCCCAGCTGCCTGCAGCCAGCCCTGCCCCCGCCCCCACCCCCCACCCCCCGCCACCACCCACCCCCAGTTCCCTGTTCACATTCAAGTGATCAGAGCCTGATGGTCCGGGGAAGGGACTGAGAGGTCGGCCATTCCTGCCCGCTCACCAGCCCCGCCCCCACTGCAGGTTGCCCTCTGTGTGTGGGGTGACTGGAGGGGCAGGGGCCTTGGCCTGGTTCTACCTGCATCCCCATCCACCCATCCCCACTTCCCCATTTGCCATCAGGCGATCGGAGACTGCCCGCCGGGGAGAGGGACTGAGAGGTGGTCAGTGTGCCTCATAGTAACCGGTTGAGTGGTCGTTCTGATCATTCCGCCATTAGGGTCAATTTGCATATTACCTTTTTATTATATAGGATAGAGGCCCCGTGCATGGGTGGGGTCCAGCCGGCCTGCCCTGATGGGGGCCCAGATCGGGGTGGGGGTCCCTGCTGGGGGGCAGGGCTGGTTGGGGTGAGGGGCCGTAGGCAGTTTGCAGGCTGACCATGCCCCTTATTGGGATAGTGGTCCCCACTGGGGGGCAAGGCTGGCAAGGGTGAGGGGCTGTGGGCGGTCTTCAGGCCGGCCACATCCCCGATCGGGATGGGGGTCCCCGCTGGGTGGTGGGGCCGGCCACGGCGAGGGGCCATGGTCATTCTGGTCTTTGGTTGTTCTGGTCGTTCCGCCGTTTTGGTCACTGGACTTTTATTATATAGGATTAATGCCAAGAACTAAACCGCCCTGAGTTTTTTTTTCTCCTACCTTACATTTTTTGTTAATGGAATGGTATACATCAGGGACTTCATCTAACCTTATTTTACTAAAAATAAATATACTGATTTCTTTAAAAATAAGTTATTTTGGTGATATATTACACACAGAATGTTAAAGAAAATTTCTACTTTGAGCTAACTGGCCTGTGTGCTCTTCAAATAGGCCAAGTTTCTTCTTTATTTCTATTCTCTGCCTTAGGGATTGTATCCTCAAAGCTTCATATATCCTCCTTCTGCAGATGACTCTCAAATGGTTCTCCAGCTTCTCTTTGAATGTCTTACCAGAGTCTCAAAATAAAAGGATAATTCCTACTGTGCTCTGTCTGCTTCTCTCTTGATTTTCCTATATTCCAGGCGAGTCTCCTCACTTTTCCAGGCTAATTTCAGTAAGCAAAACGTTAGGCATTTAGATCAAGAGAGTTTCCATTCTTATGCCATTGACACCATCTCAGTTATATTGTGATCAGATCCCTGCATCTTTTAATGCTTTCCATTTTTACTTCCTGGAACAGGGCTAATGATGGCTCCCTTTGCCCCACCTTATTCAGAGCTGCAATAGGAGACAGATGGAGCAAGTAAGTACCCCCACCTCACGCTTCCCTCTCTGATCTCCTGTCAGAGCACCCAGCTCCTGTCAGCTGAACCTAATGGCAAGGAAAATTGCAAAGTTGCTCTACACAGCCCATGAAGAAGGACGGGAGAGTGGATCTTTGGGGGTAAAAGGAAGCTTCTGCTACATTCCCTCAGCTATGACATTCTGCAAGCTAAATGTACTACCTGCTCTTTCACCTCCTTCAGGTTCTTGCTAAAATGTTACCTCTTTGGTAAGTTCTTCTCTTATCACCTTACTTGAGGTAGCAACCACCGTACACCTGCCCCTGACTCTCCATGCCTCTTCCCTGCTTAGAGTTTGGTGGCAGCACTGGCACCATGAGGCAGGCTGCACACTTCAGTTGCTTTTTTTTTTTTTTTTTTTTTTTTTTTTTTTATTGTCAGCCTCTCCCCCACTAGACCATAAGCTCCAAGAGAGGAGAAATACGCTGTCTCCTGTAACATTGCCATATCCTTAATATTGCATCAGCAAGATCTGGTACCCAGTAGGCGCTCAATATATACTTATGGCATCAATAAGGAAAGTGTAAATCAACTTTGGAAAGGAAATTCCTGTACTGTGTTTTAAAAATGAAAACTAGCCTATTAACAAAGCTAATAGGTTTAGTGTGGTTGTTTGTGTGTTTGTTTTTGTCTTGTTTTGTTTGTTTGTTTTTCACTACATTTTATCACTGGTAGTTTTCACTACCTGAACTTTATCTCCTATTCCAGATTTCACTTTCTGGAAATATTCTTTTCTATTTAGTCTTTCCTGTTTTTGTCAATAGTAACTGCTCTCTGATGATTCTCATAGCACAGCATCTGTATCCCTAGCAGCAGAACATTCCTCCTGTATGTATCAGACATTTGCATGCATCTCTCAGCAGCAGCACTGCATTCCAAGCTCTCTGAAGAAGGGTTTGTAGGCAATGCACTGCCCATGTTCTGTGGCACTGGGCACCTGTAAGGTGATGTTCAGGAGCATTAGCCCTGGGGTCAGGGGACTTGTGTTCAACTCTTGCCTCCACACAGGCTCTAAAATATTAACGTTTCAGGTTTCTAAGCTACATCCTGGGATTTCTGAAAGGGTTAATAAGATGGTACATTTAACCCATTAGCCAAGAAATGTTCAGTAAAATATATCTAGTATTAGTCTAGTGAGTGTTCTGTATTTGTTAAACAAATGAATGGCCATATGGTAAGATATGCAAGAATGGAATGTGCACAAAATGTAATATTTCAATGTCCTTAATTTGAACCCGGAAAGAAATCAGTGTTAAGAATATAGGTTCTCGCCCTGACCGGTTTGGCTCAGTGGAGAGCGCGTCGGCCTGCGGACTGAAGGGTCCCAGGTTTGATTCTGGTCAAGGACATGTACCTTTATTGCAGGCACATCCCCAGTAGGTGTGCAGGAGGCAGCTGATTAATGTTTCTCTCTCATTGATGTTTCTAACTCTCTGTCCCTCTCCCTTCCTCTCTGTAAAAAATCAATAAAATATATTTTTAAAAAAAGAATATAGGTTCTTTAGTCAGGCTGTTAAAAGTCAAATCCATCCTTACCACCTGTGTGACCTTGACCAGATACATAACATTTTTACCCTTGAGTATTCTCACCTATCTAACCTATAGTGAACAGGGCATGGATGTAGTAAATGATCAATATCACTCACTATTATGGACACTACAAGCCAAACTGAAAACAAACAAACAAAAACCCATGCTTTCTTCTAATCTGATAGGCCATTAGACATTCACAAATTTTAGAAATTCAGTTTGCATGCTAATAAGTGAAGAGCTATAATTAACTTTTTAGAGTTTCTCATTGCCAAGGTCTTTTCTTTTTAAATAGGGCTAAACCATAGACATTTAGGGGAAAAAAATATTTCAAAACAAGCAATATTCCAGAGGTAAAATATAACTTCAAAAATCCTTTTTTGTGCTTGTAAAATGTAATCCTCAAAGCAGCTGTTATTAAAACTTTCTACTTTCTGTCATCCAACGGTGTTATTTCACAATCATTAATAATTAATCATAGGTCTCTGATTCATTCTTGTACACTCTAAAAATAGGATACCATGAAGAGGCTTAGATCCTTGGCAACAGAATATTGAGGACTCCATCAGCCTAACCTGAGTACCTATTTGCATTCTGCAAACAGATCTGTCTCAGGATTGCTAAATTGGAAGGCATTTCATGGCAAAGTCAGACAACATGTTTTTCTCTATTTGCAGTTATTTCAAATTCATCTCCCTAAAAGCCTCAACATTTCTCCTGCTCTCCATTTGCCTGGGGGTAGAGAACAAGAGAGCCTGTGTTATCGTTTTGAGCCTCTGAACGTGAAGACCGTCAGATATGAAGCCTACCAAATCAGCACGAAGCTGGCCAGCTACCTGATGGGAGTTTCCGGTGCCCATCACGTTACAGATATTTGAATGCGCTCTGATGAAAGAGAAGATACTTGTAGCATCTAATCTTTTTAAATTTAAAATGTGTTCCATAGACACTTTACAAATATAAGTGAATTTAATCTCGGTAAGGACCTCATGGGGAAACCAATGCAACAGATTAGCATGCCTGCGAGTCACACACCCGATAAATGAAGAATCCGGGATTGAAAGCCAGGCAGCCTGGGTCCAGAATCTGAGAGCCTAACCCTTGGGCAGGCTGACAACCCAGTGAAACACGAATGAGGTTAACAATGTCTATGTAGCTCTTGGCTTCCTGGCAGAACAAATGTGGGGGTGGCGGGGGGGGGGGGGTGGGTGTTTAGTGTGAGTGTGTATGAGGTCCACAGCTTAGTATTCAAAACATTTAACTCACCAAGTGAGACTCTACGTATGGAGTTCACTGACAGGAACTAATAAGCAGGAAACAGTAGGGTGGAGCATAAAGGTGTATATCACAACCCTATACAAATAGTAGAGGCAACAACTGAAGAGCCTTAGCACTTTGCAACAGGCAGACCTGGGCTCACCCAGGAGCAGAAAGCAGCATTTCCCTCCGCCCCCTCCCCTCCCCCCCATCCCCACTGCCTTGAAAGATAGTCTTTATCTGTCTCTCTTCCTCAGATAAATAGATGATAGATAGGTAGGTAGGTAGGTAGGTAGGTAGGTAGGTAGGTAGATAGACCTGCCCCTGCCGCTCCCCCACTTCCTCTCGCCACCTGATTTCCTCTTTAGTTCTTGTTCTCCCTCCCAAATGACAGAAACGTCAAGCCTGAGCTCATGAATGTCTCTCTGGACACCTCCAGTGTCCAATCTGGTAGCCATGAAGCACAAGGGGTTATACAAATTAATGATATAGCAAGGAAACAAATGTAGTTGCTCAGTCCATTAGCCAACGTGGGTAGCAGCTTTCATTGGCAGCTCAGATATGCAGCATGTTCGCCTCCAAAGCAGAAAGTCCTGGTCTAGAGGAGGACGGAGCCACCGCCAGTCCTGCCCCCTGAAAGTGGCTGCTGAGCTTCCTCATTTTCCCTCATCACAGAGCTGCACGATGACGTTTGAGAAAACCATCTACTATAAACATTGACATTATTTGGCAACATTTACTTTATCAGCCACTCCCTTCTGTCTGCCAACTTCCCTTAATCAAAATCGCTGGCCAGATTCCATGGATTTTTCAAGGCTTTTTTTCCTTACATAACCGCCTTCCAAGTAGGTAGAAGTAAAGGATTTAGTATACGTGATTTTTTTTTTAATCAAAGAAAATAAAGTTAGCATATTCCGTTCTTTACCTAAAAGTTCCATTTAACTTGATGTATTCTGGAGAAAAATAACCTTTACCACATTGTTTTCTGCCCTGAGATGGGCTCACCTCACTTTGTCTTTCAGAATTGTATCCAAATGAATGAAACAATATCTGAATTTAATTTCTGCACTATTATATTCCTTGTAGACTGGCAACAATTAAGACACTGTGCCAGCAACTAGCAAAATTTAGACACACACACACAAAAAACACCCACAAACATGATTGTTTTATCCTACATATTAGAATAGTTCATCCATAATCTCTTTGCCTAAAGTGAATAATAATATATATTAATTTATCCATGTTTAATTATCACTTACTATATACCTGATACTGTATTAGGTGTGTTCCCAAGTTCTTACAACAAAATTGGGCTTAAATGTCTGAAATATAAAAGTGGTGTGTGTTATCCTTTGAGTTCCTACAGGGTGATGGTGCTGCCGACGCTCAAATCTCTGCTCACAATCTCCGAATGTCACACAGATACAAAAAGGGAGCAAATAAGACCATCCATAACCCATGCCTACAGCATAGCTGGGAAACGAGGCATGTGACAAACTTCAATGTACATGTAAGCAGGGAGCAAGCCCCCAAAGCCGCAGGCCCACTCCAGGGCCCAGGACAGGGCAGAAGTGAGGAGAGAGCGGAGGGCACACCAGCAGCAGAACCCTGAAGGCTATAGCATCACTCCCAGAAGGAGAAAGTTTTACCTGGACTGGAGAAACGTCAAAAACAGGGATGAGACCCAGGGGCCCAGAGACTCGAAAGGGAGGGACAGAAAAGTGCACAGAAGCAGAGACGGCAGTCCTAGGGAAGTTGTGGTCTCTGGGTAGAGGGAGGGAACTTGGGGGGATCCCTTGGAGACTTGGTGATAAAGAGGAAATAGAAGCAAGTGCTAGAGATTAAGGAAAACTAAGAGAATCAGAACCAGAGGCTACACCACAAGGCCTCTCTGAAAGGTGCTGCAACAGGATAAAGCATTTTTGAACTAAGAATCCCAGGAAACCATTCAAATCTCTCCCCTTTGCACACAGAAAATCAGGTAATAGGAAATAATTTTAAACAACACAGAATATAATAGTCATGAACCATTCCTTATGAATCTACTAAAGGGGAGATTCATCAGCCAGGTACGAACTGGAAAACTTCAGCAGAAACGGTTTATTTATGCTGAGCACTGAATATATTTAGTATGTATTGAATTATGTGTCTAAGACTACAATAAAGGTGGGAAAAGGTGAAAGAATGGTTTGTAACTGTTGCTTGTTTTTTAAAAAATTTAAACATACAGCTAAGCAAATGGTAATAAAAAAAGAGAGAAAAAGGAAATATTTACTGAGTACCATATAGTGATAAAAGAATAGCATTCTAAGCTGAACAACCAATAGTAGAAGCCTAAATAAAGGGACTAAGGGCAATGTAAAAAGGATTAGTATAAAGGTAAACCTTAGAAAAAATATAAACTTTTCTAAATACCAAATTAAATATTCTTCCCATTTCAGCCTCCTCAAAAAAAGCAAGAAAACAGATCACTTTTCCTTGGAGAAGCATAGTAACTATGCTATATAATAAAAATCTATTATGCTAAGTGTTTGGTCGTCCATTCAGCCAATCAAAGCATAAAATACTAATGATATGCTAAGGCTGTTCAACCGCTTGCTATGACATGCACTGACCACCAGGGGGAAGATGCTCTGACCGGTAAGTTAGCTTGCTGCTGTGGTCTGGCTGATTGGTACTGAGCAAGATAGGCTGGACTTGCCCTGGGGTCCTCCCTGGCTGGCCAACCTCCTGTGTCCCTTGTGTTCCAGTGGGGTCCCTCGGCCTAACCTGTGCCCTCTCATAATCCGGGACTCCTCATGGGATGGGAGAGCTGGTTTTGGCCCAATGGTGGAACGACCAGTTGCTATGATGCACAGTGACCACCAGGGGGCAGTATGCTCCCACAGGGAGAGCACTGCTCAGCTGGAAGCCAGGCTCACAGCTGATGAGCGCCGCAGTGGTGGCAGGAGCCTCTTCCACCTCCGAGGCAGTCAGAAATTTCCCCAAGGGCTCCCAGACTGCAAGAGGATGCAGGCCGGGCTGAGGGACGCCCCCCCCCCCCCCCCCGCCCCACGTGCATAAATTTCGTGCACTGGACCTCTAGTAACAATAAAAAAAAACAGAGTTCAGACCACACATATGTCATCTCAGTATGTGAAAATGAGCTTAATTAAAGAGATTTCCAGATTGGCTCACAAAGTAAAGCCAAACGCTATGCTACATACCATAGACACACTTAAAAACAAGTGACCCAGGAATGCTAAAACTAAAGGAATGGACAAAGTTATATCAGGTTAATAAAAAAGCAGGTTGGTAATCTTGTATTGGATAAGGCATGTATCAGCTCAAAAAGTATTAAATGAGACAAGGAAAGTCATGATGGTCATTATTCATAATGAAGATAATATTTTTATATAGCAATGAGCACTATCACCACCTTTATAAAGTAGAAACTCCAGTAAATGCCAGGAAAAAATGGTCAAAAGAACAATAATATGAGACTTCAATGTATCATTCTCAGACCAAGAAAATAAAGTAGATGAAGAACAAGGGAGAATGTAAAACACTTCTCACATTATGAATAAGGTGGATCTTGTGACTCTACATTTAATTTTACCACCAATTTTTGCGTATCTTCTCAAGTGAAAATGGAACATTAACCTAACTTGGACATATATTTTATTACATAGAAATCTTCAATTATTTCCATAAGGTATAAATAATTCAAACATCATACTCTATTAGAGTACAATATAAGAAAAAATTATTAAGAAAAGTTTCCCAGATAAAAGTGTAAAAGATTCTATGAAAGACCTCTTTGGTAAAAAAGAGAAATACTAGATTATATTGCAGAATGTCTTTTACAAGTAATGATAATAAAAACAACATATGGAATGTAATTAAAGCTGTGATCAGAGGGAAATTCATAGCTGTAACCACATATCAATAAAAATTAAATAACAAAAATAAAAATAAATTTAAATATGAGCCTGAAATTCTAGAATAAACAAATAAACATTATAAACCACAAGTGAGCACCAAAAAGAAAATGGTAAAAATAAAAGCAGAAAATAATTTTTAGAAAAAAAATATTAGAATAAATTAAAATTCTGTTTTATGGGGGGCAGGAATCACTTGCTAGCTTACTTAGGAATAAAAAGAGGGGAGGTATAAATAAGAAGTAACCACTGAAAGAGAATAAATTAAAATATTTAAGTACTTTGCACAACTCTATTCAAATAATAGAGATGAAATAATAATTTCCTAGTAAATTTAATCTATCAAAATTTATCCTATTAAATATAGGTAGCTTTAAGTATACTAATTTCCATAGGAAAAATTTTTTAAAATTATCCCAAAACTACCCTATTAAAAAGACAATAGGTGCCTTTGATAGCGTCACAAGAGAATTCTACCAAACCCTCAAAGATAAGATAATTCTAATTATGCTTAAATTATTCTAGAACATGGTAAAAGAAAGAACACTTCCAAACTTTTCTTTATAAAACCAGTAGAACATTGCTAATGAAACTTAATGAAGCTGATACTGGAGAACCACAGGTAATAAGTCCTCACCCACAAGTGTTAAGAGGTTCTACTTCCCCAACCCTAGGGCTCTGAGAGGGATAAGTACTGAAAGCCCTGAGGTTAACATCCCACAAGCACTGGACAGCTACGTGCCCTGCTTGACTTGCTGGAGAGGCCTGAGCCCAAGTTTGAGTTCTGCAGACACAGGGCCTGGCATTGCATCATCCCAAGGGAAATAGAAAAGATTTTATTTTAGCTTCCTACAGCCAGGCTGAGCTAGCTGCCTCCTGCCCCTGGCCAAATCCACCATCCCCTATGAGTTCAAAACATCTGCCTTCCCCCCATCCCTCAACTCAAGGGTTCCTCGTTTTTCTCTCTCTGTTCTTTTCCAGTGGATTTGGGAGTTTAGGCGGGGGGCGGGGGGCGGGGTGGAGGGAGGAGGGAAAAAGTCAGCAGGCCTGCTACATCTACCTCTTGGGTGGAAATAGAAGCTCTGAAGAAAAAAGAGATTTGAATGCTTTGACTAAAACTCAGCATTCTTAAAAGGGAATGGTAGAGGATAAAGTTAGAAAGTTATTTCAGAATTATGAAGGGTGATAAATGAGTTAACTGTAGCCATAATGACTGAGTTCTAGCAAATTCAGATTTGATAGATCCCTGAATTTTTTTCCAGCAAAGGAAGATTTTATTGAAAAGAGTGCTATAGAAAGATGAGTACAGTGATAATCATTAGGGGGGTATTGCAGTATTCTAGAGGCCACTTCTATTCATATGGCCACAGGCCAACATCACCTGGGAACATGTTCAAATGCAAACTCCCAGGCCCCACCCCAGACCTATGGGGTCAGAATCTGAACTTTAATAAAATATTCAGAGGATTTATTATACATGAAAGTATGCCCAAGGCAACATAAAATAGCAACTGGAAAGAGAAAGGGTTGGATCCAAGAGAATTGTACTTTAAAGATCAGAGAAGACAATAAGGTTTCAAGATTGGGTTACGGTATGTAAAAACTGGCCCCAAAAGCAAATTCATAATGAATTTGACTCTAGTTAAAGGCTTACAGCTGTCATGTGGCTTATTTTCAAAATAATTTAAATTGTAAAATCATAGTAATAATTCAATTTGGAAAAATAGCAATAGAAATCCCGCTATTATTTCTTTAACTTGCAAAGGTTTACATGGCTAATGTTTTTAATGAAGCTATCCATCAGATTTCCCTTTTTTTTTTTCTTACAATGTGGTAAATTTAGAGTCTTCCCCCAAAGTTCCCATTGTCACTAACCTGGGCATTCCTCCAAGCCCAAAGATAGTAGTGAAAATTATAGGCTCTTCCTACAGACTTTCCTTTTTTAAGCAACTAGATCTGTGTTCCATATTAGCAAGCCTCAATCTTTCCTTATTTGTAGAGATTTTATTTTCAACACAAGCCATTCCTTAGTCCTGATTAAAACAGAAAGCCTCCAAAAGAATCTAAACTCATTAGTGTGCAATTAAGGATGTTGGTTTACATAGTTTACATAATTTCTTACCAAATATACTTGAAGTTTTACAAATATTATGATAGAACTAGGGGCCCAGTGCATGAAATTCCTGCACAGGTAGGGTCCCTAGGCCTGGCTGGCAATCAGGGCCAATCTGTGGGGTGACTGACTGGTGGGGTGATCAGGGGGCTCCTACTCGCACCTGCCTTGGCTGGCCTGAGGCCTGTGGGCTGAGGGCAGCTCCTGCATTGAGCATCTGCCCCCTGGTGGTCAGTGCACATCATAGCAACCAGTCATTCCATTGGTCATTCCGCCTTTGGTCAATTTGCATAATAGGCTTTTATTATATAGGAGCATGTGAAAACATGTTAAACAGTCAAGTGCTGAAAAAGATAATCATTAATATAGAATATTGTCAATTTGGTTAATATGATATAAACAAAATATAAATAATAGTATAGAAACAGAAAGTATAATCATAATGAAAGGTGAGCCCCTCTGTGTAACATATATGTACCAACCCTTTTCTTAGGTTTTACCTTGACACTAAAATTAAAGTTAAGAAAATTTAGTTGATCTAGTAACATCCCAGTTCACCCTCAACAACAACAGAAAACTTACCTACATACTTTGAATAATTAAATATATAATTATGAACTGCATTGTAATAGAAAAAAAAGCACTTTTTTGAGGTATCTCAGCATTTTTTAACTGTCCCTCAAAAGACAGAAAAAGATATATATTTCCAACTAATAATTATTAAATTAACATTTAAATAATTACATATCTCTTCTTTGGGTCTCTTAATCTCACTTAAAAAAAATTGTGTCCTTTTTTGCTGAAAGTCGTCTATTGATTCCACATCCACCTTAAGCCTTCCATGTTCACATCTGTTTTTTCTCATTCTGTGTTCATAACCTACAACAAGTATACCTTCATATATCTATCTGATTAAAAACTCTATTTCTAATATTTTCCATTTCAAAAACTCAGAAAAAGGTACATTCAGGGACTCTGCTGATCTGTGTAATTCTTTTACATGATTAATTTTGTTTTACATCTAAACACTATAACATACACAATCTTTTCCTCCTGAGGAGGTGGTATGCACAAACATTCATCTGTTGGTAATAACTTTTCCTCAAAACTGTGTGTGTGCACACACATTCCTTTAGGACATATTGCTACAGAGCATTGTGAAGGCTCTATATGAAATTATTTCACTTTCCCTATGCCAATTGTTCAGACTTTAAGTTGCTTCCAGACTATGTTAATGTCTTTATTTCAAAAAGTTATTTGCTTTATGATATTAAGGAGATGTCAATATAGATTCAACCATTTGTCATTAGACTTGCATTAGTCTCACAGAATGACAGAGACTATTTAGGAAATAGTTGCAAAATCACAGTTAAACAATTGTTACCAGAAAAGCCCTTACTCCCAGATCATGCAAAATAATTAATTTTATCGTATAAAAGCTCAGTGGATTCCAGAAGTTTTAATTGGTCAAGATAAAAAATAAACTAAATGAGGCAGCATCTCTCATATTGGAGGAGTCCTGGGATCTGCCTGTGGGATAATTAATTTTCATTTAAACCAAAGGCTCTTGAAATCAAACTGGATAAATAGGGAAGAGATCTAAATTGTACGTTTACACTGACATGTATTATGGTCTTGGAAAATGGGCCAATTATGAAAGGGCCATTTTGTATGGTCAATGATGCAGATTTTTTTCATAAGTAAACAACTGTTAATGTCTCAGTGGAATAATAGATCTAGATGAAATTTATTTTCACTCTCTACTATTCTTGCAAATGAAGTATTAATCTCTACAACTCTGTGCATATAATGATATACCCCCATATTTGAACAACCTAAAACTTTCCCTGTAGGTTTAATTTCCTTGGTTCTCCATTATAAAGTTCTTACTTCAGTAAAGAAAATTATAGTGGCATGAATTGTCTTTATTTGGGTTGTTCTTATTCATTTTTCCTACAAAATTGCTTTGTGAAAATTGTTTGGTGCTTAGAGTTTCCTTAGGGGAAATAAACATGCCCCCTTTAAATTCTGTTCTACATGCTTTTTAGGGCAGAAATAAAATTTGGAAAAAAAATTATTCTACCAAATGAGATTCTCAACCTCTTTTTTAAGGCACTAAAACAACTGTACTCAAATAAATTAAATTTTAAAATCTTAAAGATCAGATAGTCTAGTATTTAAACTATTCCATACAACAGAAAAAGAAAGTTTCACCAATTTATTTTATGATGATATAATAACCCAAATTTTAAGACCCTGACAAAATAGTTTTTTAAACGTGCATATCAATATCTTTTATGAAGATGGATGAAAAATTATAAATGAAACAACAACAAGTTAATTAAACAGAGTGTTAAAAGATTAACAATACAATAAAGTAGAATTTCTATTAGGATTTAAAGTGTTCATGCCCAACTGGCATGGCTCAGTGGTTGAGTGTTGTTGACCTGTGAACCAGGAGGTCACAGTATGATTCCCCATCAGGGCACATGCCTGGGTTGCAGGCTCAATCCCCAGTGTGGGGCATGTAGGTGGCAGCCAATCAATGATTCTTTCTAATAATTGATGTTTCTATCTCTCTCCCCCTCTCCCTTTCTCTCCCTTCCTCTCTAAAATCAATAAAAATATATTTTAAAGAAAGAACAGGCTCTAAGAATGGAAATCAATTAAAGAGTCCGAAAGATGCCCTTCAGGTAGCTTTCCATCTAACTTTGCAGTTGTCTGCTGGTATGACCCCATTTGATTCAGGAAGTTTTCGTTGAGCATGTTCTCTGTGCCCATCTTGAACACTGTGGTATGAAAAAGAAATATAAAACATAGTCTGTGTCCTCAAGGAGCTTACAGTTTGATTGAGGAGATAACACATACAAGGCAAACACACATGAAAATATAATAAATGAGGCGCTACAAAAGCAAATGATAACAAAAAGTAGACAAAAGTAGTAAGAATGAGAGAGGAAGAAGCTGAAATAGGTGGAGTCTTGGGGAAAGGGAATCTGCTTTTGTGTCATTGCCAAGAGATTACGTTTCTGTATGCAGTATGTGTGAAGGTGAGTGAAAATATAGACCTGAAAAAGAGGATGAAAAGATAGGCCAGAAAAAGAAGTGCATTTAAAACATAATTAACAAGCAAATCTTCACTAGGGGACTCTGTAATTATGAATTTACATTTTAAATGTCTCGGTAACTTCTCAACCATAAAGTCTAACCCTGTGGCCAAATTATTCAGTCCTAAGGATTACTAGTAAGACTCACATAGAATCAGTTCTTCTTCCCTTGGAAGATCAATGAGAAAATGGCGGGTTTCACTGCAAATATCTGAACATTTCCACACCACAAAGCCCTCCAGGTACAACTCAGCATTTTGTCCCACATTAAATCTGAAAAGCAGTAAAATGCTTCCCTCTAGTGGCCAAAGTGCATAATTGATGAACATTTAGCATTGCTCATGTTAGTCTGTAGTGGTCAAGGCCTCAGCAGAGAACAGCATTCGGATTTTATTAAAATGTTTTTGCACTTTAAAGGACAAGAACACCTTGATATAATGCTATGGGATCCGTCAAGAAATAACATTAAAGTGTTTCAAAATGGGACCTAGTGTTCTAATTACTACTATGCTTAAATGCAGACTTTTCCTCCAAGAAGTTCCAAATTTGACTTAAAATCCTGGTCAACCCTTGCCATCTATAAAGTACAATCATTTAGACTAACTTTTCAATAGAAAATTTGTCAGACCCTAGCTCTTCTTACCCCCTGATTTTCAACCCTTTTCATCTCATGGCACACATAAACTTATTACTAAAATTTTGCAGCACTGTCCAGTTGGAGTGGTTCAGCAATTGAGCATCAACCCAGGAACCAAAATCATAGGTTCAATTCCCAGTCAGGGCACATGCCCTGGCTGCAGGTTCAGTCCTCAGTGGGGGGTGTACAGGAGGCAGCCAATCAATAATGTTTCTCTCTCATTGATGTTTCTAGCTCTCTATCCTTCTCCCTTCCTTTCTCTCTAAAAGAAATCAATAAAAACATATTTTTAAAAAATAAAATTATGTGGCATACCGAAAAAATGTTATTTTTTTTGCTGATCTGACAAAAAAAGATAAGTATAATTTTGATTCATTCACATCAGATGGCTATTGCTATGTTAGCTATTGTCTCTCTCTCTCTCTCTCTCTCTTTTTTTTTACAATCTAAGAGAAAAGAAGTCAGTGTCCCTAAGTGATCAGGTATACTGCATGTTTTAAAAATTCTTGGGGTACACCAGTGAGCCTGCTACAGCACACTGGTTGAAAATCACTGCTAGCCAGATGTGTTCTTTTCTTGCTCTGATTTCCAATAGCACTTGGATCTACACTTGTTTGGGTCTTGTTTCCTGTTTGCAAGAAATACATTTAATCCCTTTGTGGCCCTTATGATGGGCCTGGTTCACGGTGTGTGCCTAATAAATATATGAATGAATGAATGAATGAATGAATGCGAATTGAATGATGAATGGACAGATGGATATGTGATAAGTGGTAAAATAATCACTGTTATTTAAGCAGAGAAAGAAATCTTAATCGTTGGGCAAATACAAATACAGTTGACCCTGAGCAATACAGGGGTTAGGGGAACCCAGCTGAATTCTGGACCTTATTTCCATAAAGTCTTAGGCAGGTGGCACAAGAATCATTATTTGAGTAAGACTGTCCTATTGGATTTTGCAGAAAAATGATTTATAGTAAATTAAATCTGAAACTAGTCAAGCTTTTAAGTGAGAAGGAATCAGAAAGTGCAAAAGTCCATGAATTATTCTTGGAAAATTAAAAATACTTGATACTTGAAAAATTACTACAGCTGACTAAAAGAATAAATAAAAATTATAAAATTTAGGGATATTTGATATTTAAAAATTGATAATATGTAATATACCCATTAACATTAGCATTAATATCTAATCAGTAGTTTTTAACACAGCTGTTACATAATTAATCTATCAAAAATATTTCTTGAAAAAGAAAATACACAATATAAAAATTATTCATATCAAATAATTTGATCCAAATAAATTAAAAAATACATGTTGGGAAGGAGAAGAAAAGGGAGAGTGGAAGTGTTTTTGAGTCTAATGTATAACATATGATGTAAAACATATAATGTATAAATTATAGTAATATTATATGTTTGTCATTGCTTTAAATTTACATATGTGTATATTAATCTGTGTATATATGTGTACTAGTATGTCATGTAATAATAAGTGTATATAATATATGCCTATATAACTATGCATATATTAAAAACTGTGGGGGGAAATGGGACAACTGTACATTCTACAAATATTTGTAGGAAAAAAATAATAGGGCCGGCCGGGGTAGCTCAATGATTGAGCGTCGACCAATGAACCAGGAGGTCACGGTTCTATTCCCAGTTAGGGCACATGCTCGAGTTTCCAGCTCTATCCCCAATAGGGGACATGCAAGAGGCAGTCGATCAATGAGTCTCTCTCACTGATGTTTCTATCTCTCATTCCCTTGCCCTTCCTCTTTCTGAAATCAAGAAAAACATATTTAGAAAAAAATAACTAATAGGAAAAAGATAATGTCCAATGACATATAATGCACAAAGCACAAGAAAATAGTTAGTATAAACCATAAATTATAAAATAAAATGGCAAAATAAGACCATACATTCCTTGTCATAGTAAATGTAAATGCACCATCAGATTGGATCAAAAGGTAAAATCAAAGTCATTACTAATTACAAGAAGATATAAACAAATTGACAAATAAATGTTGAAAATAAAGGGGTTCAGAAAGTTTCTCCAGTCAAAAGGAATTTTAAAAAGAGCAGTATAGTAGAAATATTAGAATCAAAGTATCATGTGTTGTGGTAAAAAGGTAAATAATATAAAATGATTATTATATATTTATAATAATAACCTTACAAAGTTATAAAGTTTATGTTACTTTATAATGCATAATGAAAGTATGACAATTGTGGACAATCCATATAGCATAGAAATACATAAAATATAAACTATTTGAAAATAAAGGGAAATTTTACTTAAAATTTAATATAGTACTTTAACAGATAGAACAAAGAAATGAAACAGAATTTTAAGAATAATTATAAAATATTAATAGGCGCCCTGACCGGTTTGGCTCAGTGGATGGAGCGTTGGCCTGCGGACTGAGAGGTCCCAGGTTTGATTCCGGTCAAGGGCATGTGCCTTGGTTGCGGGCACATCCCCAGTGGGGGGTGTGCAGAAAGGCGGCTGATCAATGTTTCTCTCTCATTGATGTTTCTGGCTCTCTGTCCTTCTCCCTTCCTCTCTATGAAAGGTCAATGAAATATATTTAAAAATAAATAAATAAATAAATAAATAAATAAATAAATAAATAAAATATTAATAGGCATGATATTATACAGAGGAAACACACTTTTCTACAACATTCACAGGACAAATATTAAAATTGATTCTATTAGTTTTATTAAAATAGCATTTTCACTCATCTATCCCCTGGGTACATTTTTCTATATCCAATGTGAGACCCTCCCCCCATATGTTAAGAAATAATCAATATTCTTCTGTCCTTAGAAGATTTTAGCCCTGAAGACAATAGTTAGCACCGATTTAGTCATCTATAATAATAAAAGTATAATATGCAAATTGACCGAATGGCCGAACAGCGCAACAGCCACACGGACAACCACACTATGACATCCACTGGCACCAGGCCAGCCAAGGCGGATGCAATGCAATTGGTCAGGGGGCCCCGCCATGGCCCCATGATCGCTCCGCAGAGGGAGGCCCAGGCCACCGACTGGCTGGCTGTGGTGGGTGGGTAGGACCTCCCTCTGCAGGTTGATCCATCACAGAGCTCCGGCTGGGTGGGCAGGGTCTACCTCTTTGGGGAGATCGATCGCAGAGCCCCAACATCCATCACCCAAAGAAGGAGGCCCAGGCTACCCAGCCAGCGGTGCTGTGGCGGGTGGCCTGGGCCTCCCTCTGAGGGGCGATGGATCGCAGGGCTCCCAGACTGCGAGAGGGTGCAGGCCAGGCTGAGGGACAACTCTCCCCCCGTCCCCCGCCATGCACAATTTCATGCACCAGGCCTCTAGTTATCTAATAAGACTCTTAGAGACCACATGCAAATGAAACCCACTCCAGCCTCTCCATATACTTTACCTGACTGTTCCAGGCTGAATTAAGTGCCTCTAAATGTGTCCCCATCCTAATTCCCAGGACTGGTGAATGCTGCCTTGTATAGCAAAGGGTACTATGCAGACGTGATAAAGTATTTTGAGATGAAAAGATTGTCCTGGAGTATCCAGGTGGGCCCTACAGGCCATCATGAGTGTTCTTATCAGGGAGGCAGAACGAAATTTCACCACCGAAGGGAGACATTGTGACCACAGTGGCAGAGATGGAAGTGGTGTGGCCACAGGCAAAGAAAGCAAACCGCCACCAGAAGCTGGACGAGCAAGGAACAGACTGTCCCCTGGAGCTTCCAGAGGGAGTGTGACACGGCTGACACCTCGTGATACTGATTTCAGACTTCCGGCCTCCAGAATGTTGAGGGAATAAACGTGTGTTGTTTTAAGCCACCAAGTGTGTGTGTTCAGCCACCTGCCGCAGTAAATGAAAACACACATTCTCCGCGGGTAGCTACCTATTCCTCTCAGGAAATCTCAGTGTATCAGCAATGGTGCCATTGTTCTCCTTGCCACCAATCACCAGGAATTTCTCCCCTTCTTACATCTATACCCAAAGTGAGGGAGATGGAGGAAATAGAATGCATTTTAATTCTCCCTCTTTTCTTAGTGAACAAGCTAAAGAATATGTCCACAAGAGAAGTATACTACATCCCACTTTTAAGTATCTTAGCAACCTAAAGGCAATGGACATAAAAGAAATGTAAGAAAAGCACACTGTCTAAACCAGTTCTTAAAAAAAAGAGTTTCTTACACCTCTTTCTTTTACCAAAACTTTAGATTTCTGATGTATTTATCACTATATTTTTATTTTAAATTAATACCGTTGGTGGAAAAGTAACACATCTCATAGATATAGAGGCTATAATAGAGAACCAAGATGCATACAGATGAATGCAATACTTCACTGAAGATTTCTACCACCTTGATTTACATGGGCCTTAATGTGCAAAAGATTCAATTTGGCACCTTCAATAAAAAAGTATTTCTTTCAACATTTGTAAAGAACATAAAACTGACATTTTTTTCGATGCCAATATCCATTGTAAGAATCCGTCTGCATCAGCTCAGTGCACCTATCCATGTTTATGTTTTTTTTCCCCTCAACTGTTCAAAGCTCTTTTACGGCTCCAGAGCAAAGAGGAAGTACATGCGGTGGAATAGTCATATATGACCAGGCAAACAGAAACCATCTCCCGTGGAGCATGGGTGGGTCTGTGGAGAATGTAAAAACGGAGAGTTAAACAAAGGGCTGTAAAACAACCTAGGGCGTTGACAATAGCAGGAAATCCTTACCATCCTGAAGCTGGAGGAACAACGGGAAAACATGCAATGACTGGAACCAAGAGGCCAGGATGACCCTATGGACACTGGAAACTGTGGTGGGTCTGGATGCAGTGGAGACCGGAGTCACAGCGGAGATGAAACCGTTAGAGAAGCCATCCTACGCTGGAAGGAAAAGGCGGTGTCTTGACTTGACCCTCCTCCAAACCACTCCTCACCCTGTCCTTCAATCTCCAACCATTGATTGAACCCTGCCTCCCCCTGACTCAATCCTGACAGGAGTCAACTAACGCAGGAGCCTGGAAAAGTCCACGTGTAGGGGATCATTTGCACCTTCACAGTGCAGAGCAGAGCAGGAGAGCAGTGAAGAAGGGATCTGAGGGCAAGCAGGCCCAGGACTAGCACACCCTCTGGTAAAATGACTGTATAGTGTGAGATCATGTAAAATATCATTTAATTCCACCCTTCCACTTTACAGAGAGGGATGAGGTCCAGAGAAACTAAAACCATGTACCTAATTGCACACACCCAGCAAGCTTTTAGGCTCCAGCACACAGCGTGCTCTTATTAAGATCTACTATTTATTGTGGAACTGTGTTCTGTTTAATTTAAACCACATTAAAAAGTGCTTGGTAGCTGGGCCCATCTCGTATTCATCCACAGTATCTGATTCAGTACCTGTTGTCAAGAAAACACTCAAGAAAATATGCACTGGACTGACTGAAAGAGAAAACATAGCCACCAACTGATTTAAGCTAGCTTTCAATAATTTCCAGTCAAATATGAGTTACTGAGCAAGTTAAACAAAGGGAACTGCCACAAACAGTTTCTTAAAGGTTTTAAAAGGGAAGCACAGATTTTTATTGACCTGTGATGGTTTAAGGTTTCTACCATTCCAAACATGGACAAAGATATAATCCTCTTTTAACTATCATAATATCTTTCACTTGAAATAATAAACAAGGATGTCAGCAAGAAAAGGAAAACTGTATAGCTTGCATAGAATGGAGATATTCAAATTAAAAACTCATAAATATTTATGTGGTCGTGTGTGGGAGGCGTTGCCTGGAGTGTTTTCTCCACAGGCATGACTATCAGCAGAAAAGGAAATTTAGGAAAAAACATATCCAAAGAGGAATATTTAAATAGCATAGTGGGCAGCTGGGGGAGTGATGACTAATACTGCTGCTAGTAGTGGTTTAGAAACAAAAGAGATCTGCTAGAGATCTCTTCCCCTCTGCTACCATTCCTCTTTTAAGTAAAGCTGGAAAGGAAGCGGGAAGGAAGGAAGGGAGAAACGGAGGGAGGGCAGCAACCGAGGAGGGGTAGACATGAGAGAGAATGCAGGCTGAAAACCCATTTCCTGCCTCTGACCAAACAGTAATATACATGTTTAAAAACGCATTTGTTGGCAAACCCAACTTAAGTGGAACTAATGAAACTCCTACATCACTTAACATTTGAACATTAGTTCACGTCCTTTATCTATAAAAACTAATATGCATTGATTTGATATAAAACACCTGATAGAACTTAAAAAAAAAACTACAGTTCAAAATTTAGAGGAAAATAAAGTATCATTTAAATTAAAGTGAAGAGAAGATGAAAGACAGAGAAAATGGCTAAATAAATAGAAAGGCTTTCCTTTAAAATTACAATTATTGGGGGATTTTTTTTTTTTTCAGGAAACTTCCTAGGGATCAGGAGAGAAGCTCTGACCCTCAGATCAGTCATTAATCACCCCACCACTGTCTGCTGCTACTCATTCAGGGGGGAGTGGAAAAGAGATCAAATGGATAAGAAAGAAGAAGGAAAAAGAGAGGAAGGGTGATTTGGAGAAAGAGTGGGAGGGTAGAAACTATCTGTTTCCACAAGACTATGCAAGGTAAAATCCATTCCAAGTTTATAAGAGAAGTCACACTGGGGACACATGTGAGAAATGATGGTAGGTATGAACCGGCTATGAAGAATTAAGAAAAACACTTTTTTTCAAAATTTAAAATTACTTTTCTAGGTAGCTGAAATAAAATTTGAAGTAATTTATTAAGTAAGTTTGTTTTCAATATTTTATGTTAGTCAATTTATAGCAGGAGAATACACATAGTGGGATTAAGCACATACAAAAATTATTAGCCTGGCAGGTGTGGCTCAATGGTTGAGCATGGACCTATGAACAGTTTGATTCCCACTCAGGGCACATGCCTAGTATTGATCCCCAGTGGGGGGCATGCAGGCAATCAGTGGTGATTCCATCTCATCATCGATGTTTCTATCTCTTTCTCTCCCTTCTTCTCTGAAATCCATAAAACTACATTTAAAAAATTATTAGATCTCAAAGTAAGTGTAGTGTAGTAAGTTAGATAATTTTAGCTATATCAGAGTTTTTCCTTTCTTTTCTTATGAGGAATATAATTTTATTACGCAGTATGCAGGTAAACAAACTAGAAAAAAATCAGGAGAGGAAATTGAAAACTTGATAAAGTAGGATAAATTCAGTTGAAAAAAGGCATTTCATATTTTATTTAAGTGCCAGCTAAAAGATAATTCCATTTCTTAGGAGAAAGGCAATATAAAAATTTAAAAATTTTAAAGTCTGTATTAGAAAGACACATCACCTATGTAGTATTCTTGTCAAAAATATTTTGTCTAAATATAGTGAAGAAATTACCCCAAAACACCACAAATTAAGACAATCTGTAAAGGAATAACCTGGACTCTTTATTAATATAAAAACATAAAATAAGTTAAAAAGACAGAGAAACTGTTGCACCCAAATGTTAGAACTGTACTTCCTGGCCCAGTTGTGATGGGTGGAGTTGGGTGACTAGCCATAGCCAATAAGTGATGAGTAGAAATGACAAGCTACCATGTCACTCCTGCACCAGAGTATTTAATTGAGAAATCCACCACAGTTCTCTCTAGCACAATAGAACATAAATTTTCTAGGGTGGAAGCCCAACTGATGAGTCTGTAATGACCACCAGGAGCAGAGTAGTATGAGCAAGTGTGAGCCATCTAATATGAGAAAGAAAAATATATTTGGTCCTTAAGCACTGAAATTTAGGAATGGTTTGCTACCAGAGAATAACCTCACCTTTCCTGACTGTTAAGCTATTCAAATTTAGGAGAACACTTGTGAAAAGTATGTGGTTCAATAGTTTGGCTCATCATACAGCAAGGGAATGGTTGCAGTATAGTAGGACTTATATTGCTTAAAGATTTAACATAAAACTCTTGGTTTAAATGAACTCCTGAGTTCATTATTTACTAAAGAGATTTTCAGTGGCTAATAATTGTATATTTGGCTTAGTGTAAACAAGACATTCCCATAGTTCTTTGTATAGTTATACTAACATTGAACATTCTTCATTTATTTTTATGGGTTCTGAACAACTAGTTTACTATAAGAACACCTGAATATAGTATCTTGAAAGAAAAAAGGAAAAGTTCTGTTTTGTAGAGGCATTAGTCCATTTGTCAATCAAATGAAGATTAACTATTCATTAGAACTTAATCTTAGGGAGTCCAAGAACTAGAAGCTAATGAACAACACGTGACTAAAGAATAAATTAGCTTTATTCCAACAGTTGCCATCCTGAACTGTGTAATTTTAATCATGTCATTAAAATGCTTTGAATTTTTTTTCATGTGTGGATAAGATTACTTTAGGCTAACCAGACCTAAAAGAGATCAAATCCTTATCAATTATTGTACTTAAAGAACAAAATACCATGTTATTTGTATTATTTATACACCCACCTTGTTTCAACATGGATTTAAAATATATTCCATATAATTATTTTATTAACACATTAAACATCCTTTACTAAACCTGTGAGATTATAGAGTTTTCCCCTCTCATACTTTTCAGAGTATGTTGCTCATATTATAGAATTTATTTACTCATGAGTACAAACTGAAGTAAAAAAACCTCTTCCCTAGAACCTTATAATACTAAGCATAGAAATAAAGAAGATCATATTTAGAAAAGTGTGTGTTTGACTTTTTACCCAATGCCCTGATGCCCTGCTCCAGATGCCAATATTATTGCATTTACTCAAATATAAAATAATCTCTGTAAATTAAGGACGATAATTTATATACTTTAGATTTATAGATTATGTATAAATTAATGGTATCTTTTTCACCAATTAGTAGGAAGCATTCAATATAATGTTATTGTTTTAAAGTCTTCCAATGTATATGTATATGTATATAATCTAAAATATCAAAACATCACTGACCTTACAGTATAATTGAATACAAAAGGTGACTACATTAAGCCAAGTAAATTTTAACAGGCTAATTTTAACTATTCAAAAACTAGGTAAGTATTTGAAAGTCATTCCTTTTGTAAAACACAATTTTATAGGGTATTGCTAACTAAAAACCACCTATACTACTTGGATTTTCAAAGGTCTTCATAAATATTAAATCATAAAATCTTGTGAATTTTCCAATTGTTAAATGTCTCTCTCCCTAAGATATTTTGTAAATTTTTGCAATTGTGTATTAGACAGAGCATGAGCTTTGTAATTAGCCAAGCATGAGTTTACCAGTGATAGTGTTTCGGACATGCTTACCCCAAAATATGGTACCTTGGCATACGAAATATCTTAAACTCAAGAAATCTGAGAAAACTGCAGAAGCAGGAAGATCACTCAGACCTCTCCTGCCCCCTTCTTCTTTGAAATAGGTCATAAAACTCCCATGTGAAAAGTATCCTACCTGTCCCAGGAGGGAGGAAGACATTCTCATCACCAGAGATGGGTAATCCATCCGTACAAAGAAACCTTGTTAAATTAAATCTTATCGGTCTAGCTACTTCTTCACCACTTATTACCCTGAACTCAAAACCCTGTGTGTTGTCAATTCTTCACAAATGTATTGTGACTTTGTCTAAAAGGAATAAAGTCTTCCTGCTATGGTCACTTCTTCAGGTCTTCCTTCTCTGTGAAGGCTCCCATGTACATGCAAAATTTCAATTAAATCTGTATATGTATCTCCTGTTAATCTGTCTTTTTGTCAGTTTCATTTCAGAAGCAATAGGAAACTGTAAGATTGTCAAGAAAAACATTTTCCTCCCCTACACTATCTTAATTAACACATATTATATAACCTTGGGTAGTTTATCTATTTGAACTGAAAGGCTTCATCAGCAACATTTCTAAGTAAGAGATATTATTAACTACCTTTTGGAAATATTGTAAGCAATTCATGAGGCTATGCAACTACATTCACTAAGGTAATAACCCACACTGTGAAAAATATCTGTAATGAAACAGTAAAGTTACATAAGTCAGGTGCCTACCAGAAATCAAGTATCCATTAATCAATCCATACTTTCCCTTTTCCTCAACCCCAAATTCTAATAAGTGTAAATTAGACATTATTTTTTAATCCCTAAATTTCAAGTCAGTTAAGAGCTGATTAAACTACTAAAGAATCTTGGCTTAATAATGAGCATTGACTACAAATTAAACTGATTACTACATATTCTATCTGGTGTTTTGAGAGGCCATGTCTCATTGTGCACTATAATTCCATGAAAAAATAGCATACACAAAACAAGTACTTAAAAATAAGAAAATTTTGGACTTAAAAGAGCTGTCAATGTAATGTGCCATGTTAGAGTTGAATAGTAATTAAAATGTGCCTCAAGAGCTAAGTAAGACTCCCTCCCACCTTTTTCTGTTAATGAACACTACAAAGGAGTAGGCTTTTTTTGGTAAACAATTCAATCAAAATGGCCAAACCAATGATGCTTACAGGAGTTTCTTGTTCTTGATACCTGAGCCTTACTCTAATGTCCTATTTCCTGTATTTCCTTGCTGAAGTAGAATCTTGCTTCGGGCAAGTTTTTATCTGAACTTCTGTGTGTAGAAACCGGGGACTCTTATTGAATTGGTTCTCACTAGCCATTGATCTTAACACAGCATTGAAATAGTACTGATGCCTGGGTCGTGCCATGGAGTGCCCAGCCTATCTGTTAACTGTGCACAGGACCCGTCCAGCTCATCTGAGCCAGGGCTAAATACAATTACAGGATTCAGAGCTAATACACAGAGCACTTCTTTTTTAGTCAATTCACCTCTGAATGGCTTATAAGATAGTTGCTTAAAAATAATCAGGTAGAAAACAAAGATAATATCTAGTAAGTAAGCCTCCATAAATGAATACTGGCTTAAAGGCTAATTTTTTAAGTTATCTGAAATACATTTTCATGAAGGAAATCTATTTTGAGTGGTTATTAGGTTTTTTGTCATAGAGCTAAAGTTTGCAATGATAAACAAAAAGAAATAACTGGCAAAACAGTAATTGAATAATAACATAAATTCAATAAAATGGTATAGAAAAATCAATATTTTAAATTTGTCCTGGTTTAAATATGAAGGGAATTGAATTAAGAATATGAAAATGTGGTTTCTCAAAATAAACGAACAAACAAAACAGACTCACTGATGGTTGCCATAAGGAAAGGTGGTTGGGGAGATGGGTAAAAAGGGTGAAGGGATTAAGGAGTACAAATTGGTAGTTACAAAACAGTCATGGGGATGTAAAATACAGCATAGAAAATATAATCAGAGGAGAGACAAGATGGCAGCGGAATAGGCAGATGTGCCCCAAGGCTTGTCCCGGAGCAAATAGAATGGGCAGCTGAAACGAATAACATCCACCCCGAGTTGGCGAAGGAGACTCAGCTGGTGAGACAGTTTGTAGCCGGGAAGGGCAGAGTTCCCCTGGAAAGGTAAAAACCAGGGATCTGGGCAGGAAAGTTTGCCAGATCTCTGAGCCCCGAGGGTCAGAAGGAAACCATGCAGCACCCAGCCGCGTCTCTTGGGACAGGCACAGTCTCTGACTGGGGAAAGGAGATACGCAGGACTGTTGGCACCGGGGAATTTGAGATCTGGGTGCCATAATTATGGAAGACTGAGCCCAGAAGGGGAAGCCTGAAGCACTGACCAGACCACGCAGTGCCAGAGCAACAGCTGTGTGAGCAGCCCGCTCCCCCACCTGAGGAGCAGCAACCACGTAAGCATCCCGACCCATCCGAGGAGCAGCAGCCGCACTAGCAGACCGCCCACATCCGAGGAGTGGCAACCCTGCACAGCCTGCACCTGTCTGACGAGCAGCAGCCAGGTGAGCGGCCCACTCCCAACCTAGGAGCAGTAGCCTTGCAATCAACCTGCCCCTGTCCAAGGAGCAGTAGCCTCACAAGCAGCCCGCCCCATCAGAGGAACAACAGCAGTGTGCAGCCAGCCCCCATTCAAGGAACAGCAGCTACATGAGCAGTCTGCCCCAGTCCAAGGAGTAGCAGGTGCGTGCAGCCTTCCCCATCCAAGGAACAGCAGCCTCGTGATCAGTACACCCTCTGTTTGAGGAACAGCAGCTGTGCGAGAAGTCTCCCCCCACCAGCCAGAGGAGCCACCATGGTTGTGAACAGCACCCATCAGAGGAGCTGCTGCCAACTTAGGAGCAGCTGCTACCGCAACCGCCCGAGGAGCAACTGCAGCCAGAGGAGCCACTGCTACCCAAGGAGCAGCCCCTGAATGACTCAACATCTAGATCTGTTGGTGAGATCAAACATGGGTAGACAAAGAAACCCCCAAAGGAAAGAAAAGGAGGACTAGCCAGAAAAGCAGCTAAGTGATACAGAGGCATGCAACATGACAGAAAAAGAATTCAGAATAAGGGTCCTAGAGTGCATAAACCGGATGGAGGAAAAAATCAACTTATGCAAGAATCAAGAAGAAATTGATGAAAAAATCAACAACTTATGTAAGAATCAAGAAGAAATGAAGAGTTATATAGCTGCAATAAAAAATACTATGGAAAGTTTCAAAGGTAGACTAGGAGAAGCGGAGGACCTAATTAGCGAATTAGAAGACAGGGAATCAAAGCACACACAAACTGGAGAAAAAAATTAAAAGACAGGAGGTGAGCCTAAGGGAGCTATGGGACAACATGAAACGAAGCAACGTACGAATAATAGGGATGCCAGAACAACAGGAAGAAGAACAAGGCTTAGAAAACCTATTTGAAGAAATATTGTCTGAAAAGTTTCCTGATGTGGGGAAGAAAAAAGTCACACAAGCCCAGAGAGTCCCAAACAAGACGAACCCGAAAAGACCCACACCAAGACACATCATAATTACAATGGCAAATGTTCAGGAAAAAGAGAGAATCTTACAGGCTGCAAGAGAGACACAGAAAGTTATGTACAAGGGATCTCCCATTAGATTATCAAAAGATTTCTCAACAGAACACACATCAGGCCAGAAAAGAATGGAAGGAAATTTACAAAGTGATGCAAAGCAAGGGACTGAATCCAAGAATACTCTATCCAGCAAGGCTATCATTCAAAATTGAAGGGTAAATAAGAAGCTTCACAGACAAAAAAAGACTAAGGGAGTTTATCACTACTAAACCAGCAATGCAAGAAATGCTAAAGGGACTGGTGTAAAAAGAAGAATTAAAAAGGTAAGAAAGAACACAGGCACAAAAAATAAAAATGGCTACAAACAAGTACCTTTCAATAATAACTTTAAATGTAAATGGACTAAATGCTCCAATCAAAAGACATCTACCCATTCATTGGTAAAACATAGGGCTTTAGTAGTTGGAAGAGGAGCCTATTTTAGGACCCACAAAAAGGAAGAGAGGCTGTTTAAAGGGCTATTTTTATAGATAAAAATTGAATCTAGACTTAGGCCATCTTTAGGTTACTATGTCCTAAGAGTTTACACAAAAATCTCTTTTTTTGCTAGTGGATGGTAGCGTTGATTTTTCTTCTGTGCGTCATACCCAGTGTCACATATTTGCATCAAGTGGGAGCTGACTGGTCCTGCCTGCCTCGAGAATATGTCTTTTCTTTAGTTTCCCAGATAACATTAATGGTTCAGAAGTGGTTTTATTTTGCTTTGATAGCCTAGCTGTTACACAACATATGTAATTTAATTATTAGCTAGAGAGTATGTTTCCCCCATTGGCTCATAAATGCAGTTATACTCCTTAGATATCTGGTTATTATCCAGTACTTTAACATACATACAGTGTTTGTACAGGTAGTTATAACTCAGTCTTTCAGTTTTATTCCATTTTATGCAGCAAAAAGAAGCCTGGAGTGGCTGAATGGATAAAAAGACATGACCCATATATATGCTGTCTACAAGAAACCCACCTCAGAACAAGGGACTCACACAGACTGGAAGTGAAGGGATGGAAAAATATCTTTCAGGCAATTGGAAATGAAAAAAAGCTGGGGTAGCAATACTTATATCTGACAAAATAGATCTCCAAGTGAAGGCCATAACAAGAGATAAGGAAGGCCATGTCATAATACTAAAAGGATTGATACAACAAGAGGATAGAACCCTGATAAACATATATGCACCCAATGCAGGAGCACCCAACTATATAAAAAAACTCCTAGAAGATATCAAGGGAGAGATTGACAACAATGCAATCATATTAGGGGATTTTAATACACCACTGACATCACTGGATAAATCTTCTAGACAAAAAATCAGCAAAGAAACAGCAATCCTAAATGACTCACTAGATCAGATGGTCTTAATTGACATCTTCAGGACATTTCACTCCGAAGCCGAGGAATATACGTTCTTCTCAAGTGCACATGGGACATTTTCAAAAATACACCACATATTGGGTCACAAGCAAAGTCTCCCCAAATTCAAGAAGATTGAAATCATACCAAGCATCTTCTCAGACCACATGGCATAATATTAGAAATAAACTACAATAAAAACAATCCAAAACACTCAAACACTTGAAAGCTGAATAGCATGTTATTAAATATTGATTGGGATACCAATGAGATCAAAGAAGAAATTAAGAACATCCTGGAAACTAATGACAATGAAAACACAACAATCCAAAACCTATGGGACACAATGAAAGCAGTCCTGAGAGAGAAGTTTATAGATCTATAGGCCTACCTCAAAACACAAGAAAAAATGGTAGTTAATCATCTAACCTCTACAACTCAAAGAATTAGAAAGAGAGGAACAAGAAAAGCCTCGAGTGAGCAGAAGGAAGGAGATAATAAAGATCAGAGCAGAAATAAATGATATAGAGACCAAAAAAAAAAAAATACAAAAGATCAATGAAACCAAGAACTGGTTCTTTGAAAGGATAAACAAGATTGATGATCCTCTAGCCAGGCTCACCAAAAAGCAAAGAGAGAGGACCCCAAAAAAACAAAATCAGAAATGATAGAGGCAAAATAACAACAGATCCCACAGAAATACAAATGATTGTTAAAAAATACTATGAACAACTCTACTCCAAAAAACTAGACAACCTAAAGGAAATGGACATATTCCTAGAAAAATACAACATTCCAAAACTCAATTTTGAGAATCTAAAAATCTCAATAGGCCAATAACTATGGAAGAAATTGAAGTAGTAATCAAAAAGCTTCCAGCAAACAAAAGCCCAGGGCCAGAGAGCTCACAGGGTAGTTTTACCAAACATTCAAGGAAGAACTAAAACCTATCTTCCTCAGACTATTCCAAAAAATTCAAGAGGAAGGAACACTTCCAAGCTCATTCTATGAAGCCAGCATCACCCTAATACCAAAACCAGGTAAAGACAACACAATGAAAGAGAATTACAGGCCAATATCCCTTATGAACATAGATGCCAAAATCCTCAACAAAATCTTAGCAAATCGGATCCAGCAGTACATCAGAAAGATCATACACCATGACCAAGTAGGATTTATCCCAGGGATGCAAGGATGGTACAATATCTGCAAATCAATAAACATGATACATCACATAAACAAATTGAGAGAAAAAAAACACATAGTCATATCAATTGATGCAGAAAAAGCATTTGACAAAATCCAACACCCATTTTTGATAAAAACTCTCAGCAAGGTGGGAATAGAAGGATCATACCTCAACATAATAAAAGCCATATATGACAAACCCACAGCCAACATCATACTCAAGGGGCAAAAACTAAAACCATTTCCCCTAAGAACAGGAACAAGACAGGGATGCCCACACTCACCACTCCTATTCGACATAGTACTGGAAGTATTAGCCATTGCAATTAGACAAGAAGAAGAAATAAATGGCCTCCAAATTGGAAAAGAAGTAAAACTGTCCTTATTCACAGATGACATGATATTTTACATAAAAAAACCCTAAAGACTCCATCAAAAAACTATTAGACTTAATAAATAAATTTGGCAATGTAGCAGGATACAAAATTAAAGCCAAGAATTCTATGGCATTTCTATAAACCAATAGTGAGCTTACAGAAAGAAAGATTAAAAAAGCAATCCCATTTACCATCACACCAAAAAAAATAAGATACCTAGAAATAAGCTTAACTAAAGAGGTAAAAGGCCTCTACTCACAAAACTACAGGACATTGAAAAAAGAGATAGAGGAAGACATAAACAGATGGAAGAACATACCCTGTTCTTGGATTGGTAGAATCAATATCATCAAAATGTTCATACTACCCAAAGCCATCTATAAATTCAATGCACTCTCCATTAAATTACCAATGGCATATTTCACAGACCTAGAACAAACTCTCCAAAAATTCATCTGGAACAAAAAAAAGACCCCAAATAGCTGTAGCGATCCTGAGAAAGAAGAACAAAGTAGGTGGGATCTCAATACCACATATCAAGCTGTATTACAAAGCCACTGTTCTCAAAACTGCCTGGTACTGGCACAAGAACAAACATAAAGATCAGTGGAATAGAAAAAAGAACCCAGAAATTGACCCGAACCAATATGCTCAATTAATATTTGACAAAGGAGGCAAGAACATACAATGGAGTCAAGATAGTCTCTTCAATAAATGGTGTTGGGAAAATTGGACAGATACATGCAAAAAAAAAAAAAATGAAACTAGACCACCAACTTACACCATACACAAAAATAAACTCAAAATGGATAAAGGACTTAAATGTAAGATGGGAAACCATAAAAGTACTAGAGGAATCCAAAGGCAACAAAATCTCAGACATATGCTGAAGCAATTGCTTCATTGATACAGCTCCTAGGGCACTTGAAACTAAAGAGAAAATAAACAAATGGGACTACATTAAAATAAAAAGCTTCTACACAGCAAAAGAAACCATCAACAAAACAACAAGAAAGCCCACTGCATGGGAAAACATATTTGCCAATGTTATCACCCATAAAGGTTTAATCTCCAACATTTATAGGGAACTCATACAACTTAACAAAAGGAAGATAAACAATCCAATAAAAAAATGGGCAAAGGACCTAAATAGACACTTTTCAAAAGAGGACATTCAGAAAGCCAAGAGACATATGAAAACATGCGCAAAGTCACTAATCATCTGAGAGATGCAAATCAAAACAACAATGAGGTACCATCTCACACCTGTCAGAATGGCTATCATCAACAAATCAACAAATGACAAGTGCTAGAGAGGATGTGGAGAAAAAGGAACACTCGTGCACTGCTGGTGGGAATGCAGACTGGTGCAGCCACTATGGAAGACAGTATGGAGCTTCCTCAAAAAGTTAAAAATGGAACTTCCATTTGACCTAGTGATCCCACTTCTAGAAATATATCCCAAGAAAACAGAAACACCAATCAGAAAATATATGCACCCCTATGTTTATAGCAGCACAATTCACCATAGCTAAGATCTGGAAACAGCGTAAGTGCCCATCAGCACATGAATGGATTAGAAAACTGTGGTACATCTACATGATGGAATACTATGCTGCTGTAAAAAAGAAAGAATTCTTACCATTTGCAACAGCATGGATGGAACTGGAGAGCATTATGCTAAGTGAAATAAGCCAGTCAATGAAAGAAAAGTACCACATGATCTCACTCATTTATGGATAATTAAGAGCATTATAAACTGATAAACAAAAATAGATACAGAGGCAGAGCAACATCGAACAGACTGTCAAACTACGGTGGGAAGGCCGGGGAGGGTGGGGAGGGGGGTAAGAGATCAACCGAAGGACTTGTATGCATGCATATAAACATAACCAATGGACACAAGACACTGGGGGGTAGGAGAGGCCAGGGGAAGATCAAGGGGAGAGAAAAAAAGGGAGACATATGTAATACTCTTTATAATACTTTAAGCAATAAAACAAAATTTAAAAAAAGAAAATATAGTCAATAATCCTATCTAATAAAAGACAAACAGGGTAATTGACCTACCTTCGCTACCTTCCCATTGTCTAATCAGGGTGGTATGCAAATTAACTGCCAACAAAGATGGCAGTTAATTTGCATACATAGGCCCAATGATGGGAGGCGAAAGGGGAAGGATGGAAGAATGGTGATCAGAAACCCAGGCGGCAGGCAAGAGCGGGTGGCAGGGCAAAGAGAAGGAACCATGGGCTTATTTGCCAATGTTCCGTTCCTGCCTCCAGGCCCTGGATCTGAGAACTGGGGCTGCCTTTGCCTGCCCCCCAGCTGGTGATCGGGATCGCGGCACCCCTGGGACCCAGGAGCCACCTTGCCTGCGGCGGTGATCTTGATCGGCCCCCTGGAACCCAGGAGCCCATTGGCGAGGTCTGAAGGTGAAGCAGCGATCAAGCTATGAGGAGGAGGGTGAGGGGTGGAAGGAGCTACAGGAGCAGCTCTGGCCTGAGACTGAAGACTCCCGCTGGAGTGAGGAGCAAAGACTGAAGGCTCCAGCCACAGTGAAGACTGTGTCCAGAGCGAAGATGGAAGGCGGTGGCCAGAGTGAAGGCCTGGGTCCCGGCTGCCGGAGGAAAACTGGTGCTGGCAGCCAGGGGAAGGGAAAGCCTGTTGCAGGAATCTCTTCGTGCAACGGGCCTCTAGTATTGTAATAACTATGCATGGTGCCAAGTGGGTCCTGGAATTATTGGGGGTATCACTTTGCGAAGTCTATGATTTTTCTAACCAGTATGCTGTACACCTGAAACTAATACAAATAAGTATGAATCATTTAACTACTAAAGACCATGTCTCCCTGACTGTAAATATTTTTATCATCACTGAAATCACTGAAGGAGTTCTGTTGCCTTCCTTGAATCTTATTGGAGGACACATCACACACAAAAAGATGTCAGTTAGTAGCTTATCAGAAAAGTGACTGGAGATCATTTGAGCTAACACAGAAACCATTACAAATGGATTATGGGATAATAGCAATTTCAGATTTTGTTGTGTTTTCCATTTCATTCTTTAACATTACTTTTCATCCAACCTTTTCCCATAAGTATTTGGGGAATAGATAACAAAGGAGAATTATATAACACAAGTATGTATGATACTTACAAAATTATTTCAAAAGGAATTTCTAAAAGGGAAATATTTCTTCTTATTAGAATAAATAAAAATGAATTTTTAAAGATATATTTTATTGATTTCAGAAAGAAAGGGAGAGGGAGAGAGAGAAAAATCAATGATGAGAGAGAATCATTGACCAGCTGCCTCCTGCATGCCCTCTACTGGGATACAGCCCACAACCCAGGCATGTACCCTAACTGGGAATCAAACTGTGACCTCCTGGACTCTTAACCACTGAGCCATACCAGCTGGACAATAAAAAAATGTATTTTAAAATGTTATTGCTTTCCCTCTAGCTGAATCAATAAAGAGTTATAGCTCCCTGATAAGAACTTGCTATTAAAATTAAAGGGGCCCTAACTGATTTGGCTCAGTGGATAGAGCATCGGCCTGTGGACTGAAGGGTCCCAGGTTTGATTCCGGTCAAGGGCATGTACCTTGGTTGCGGGCACATCCCCAGTGGGGAATGTGCAGGAGGCAGCTGATTGATGTTTCTCTATCACTGATGTTTCTAACTTTCTATCCCACTCCCTTCCTCTCTGTAAAAAATCAATAAATATATATTTTAAAAAATTAAAGGGAAGGCTGTGTACATGATTTATTTTCACTACTCCCCTCCCCCATTTAGTTTGATGTGGGGGAGGGTGGGGGGGCGGTGTTTGAGATGAGATATGCATTAAACTTATTAGATTACTCTTATTTTTGCCCCAAGGGGAAATTTTACAGGGTTTTAAGTAGGACATACTACACACCAAAAAGTTCTCTGGTTTTTAAAATTAAACTTAAAAGCACACACAGTCTTCTTACAGTTTACTTACTCTCGTTGTTGCTACTGTTCTACATTTCTAATCTCTAAGCTCATGGTTCCTTCTCTTTAGATAATTTACATTTTCCTAGCAGTATGTTTTACATTCTTTAGTTACCATTTTTTTCTGCCTGTGTAGTGGGGACATTTAAGGCCAGGCCAACATAAGGGCTTTGCTGTCCTCTGTTTCCCACCACCTCGGGTCAGACCCTGGGAAGCAAGGTCGTGAGAATGCAGCTGCTTGCCTGCACTGCTCCTTCTCCAGCCCTCAGGGAGGCCCTTTTGGACATCATGTTGAAGAAGGTAGTAGTATTTAGTGCATGAATTCTCATTATTCTTGCCCATACTATTTTAAAACTTCTTCTTACAATCAGACTGAGTCCTTTCTATTTGGCAAGGGGCCACTTTGTTTACATTGGCATTTTTCTAGAAAACATCTTAGATATAGAGTCTCATATTAAGCAAATAGGTTGGAAGAGCTGGGAGAAAGGAACACAGCTGAGAAAGGAAAAATTAAAGCAAAAGGAACTGAAATGAAAAACAAATGGCTTTTTAAAAAAAGATGGAGTAAAAAAAAATGCCTTGCTTCATTCTTGCTTTTATTTCATTTCCCCACATGGCTTTCTATATTCAGAAATCAGCCACTAATAAGAATAAAGCCACTTATTACAACATATTATTTTTAATTTCATGAAACACTAACAGTACTTTATATTAAAAACAACAACAACACATTTACATCTTTGCAAATCAAGCACCTTTTATTTTGCCTAATATACCCATGATACCTCTCCAGTTAACAGGAGGAAAGTATATAATACAAGGCAATATTACAAACTGAAAAATACTCAGAATTAATAATACAATTAATTGGAATCTACCTTTATCAATTTCCAAATACCTTTTCCTCTTTCTGGTTTCCCTTAACCCAATAATACATGTGTCTGGCTTATTCCCCATGTTAGACATTGCCATAACCTCTCCTTATCTTACTTTCAATGATCAAGGTCCAACTCAGACCCTACCTAGCAACATGGGATTGAAGAGTTACCAATTCCAGAGGAAACTTAGAATTACTTAGTTTTCACTGATACTGGTTATGCTTCAGGTCACTGCCCGAGCCCACGTTTACTTCAAACTGTTTTTCCCAATCCATTCCCCAGTGCTTGGCAGGTAAGCCATAGTAGCTGGCCTACAGCGTGGCCATTGTCTGGCTAAGGGAATGGAATCCAACCCAAGGAGAGCTCATTCCTAGGCGGGCAGCCACCCAAGAGGATGTGTGGTTCAAAAGGCTGTGCTCAGCAGAGGGAGGTGACTATAGTTAGCTGAGCATGTCAAACTCACTTCCTAGATTTTGCCTAGGAGAGATTAATAGCTAGGAGAAATGAGGAGCCAAAATTAAGATAAAGATAAGCTGGCCATGACAGGCAGAGAGAGCAAACATCTAGAGCTATCAGGAGCCCTGCCAAGTTTTCTAGTCCTAGATCTAGTATATAAATACTTCTAACAGCTACCCCTCCTCATTTCTAAGGAGCTCAAGTAAGTTCCTCTTACTTGCAAGCAAAATACACGTAGCCCACTTCTTATCCTTCATCACCCCCAAGAACACTATAATACAACATCCCTGCCCAGTGGTCATGCCTTTGTTTAAATATATCCAGTAGGAATTTACCTCCCAAATTATCCCAGTATATCTCTAGGTAATTAGATTATGAAGCCATTTCTTACATTGAGTAACCCCTTAATCCTCTGAGTCTTATATTCTTCAGTTATTTAAAGAGTCAGGAGACCTTTCATCATTCTGATTCCTCTCTTCTGAAAATGGCCTAATTTATCTGTAAATTTTCCAAATTGTGGCTTCCATAGCTGAAAATAATCTACGCATGTGTGATGTAACCAAGACAGATGGCCTGGGCTACTACTTTTCTTGTTCTGTGTCATATGTTTCAAGTCCTGTTGCCTAAGACTGCAGTAGAGTTTTTTTCAATGACATTGTTGAGTCATTTAAAACTTATTGTTAATTAAAAGCACTAACTCATTTTGAAATGAGTTTCAGATAACCCATATGTTCCCACCTTGTACCTATATAGTTTGTTTTTTAGATCCAAGGTTAGGATGTTAAGTTTACAAATTAAATTTCAACTTTGCTAGGCTAAATTTTATCAGTTTCCAGTCTTCCATCAAATGTCACTGACCAACCACCCAGCCTTTTAAGATAACTTGATCCTTTGAATTATTCTAGCAAATATATCTATTTTACTCATTTGGTACATTACTTGCACTAATTACCTAATCAAGTTATTCATCTTTTAATGAAGGTTGGCTCCCAATTACAGAGCTAATATGTCTTATTTTCAGAAACTATAGAGTGCTATACACAAAAATTTTACCCATAGTAATAATGTTCAAAAAATGAAAAAAAAATGTGAGCATACCTGGTGGATCATACACTACTTTTCTAGTCAGAATCTATGCACTTCTAGATATGCGGCTAGTATGGGACTATGAAATGGAGCATAGTAAATTTTCCCCTTCCTTATAGAGGACGAGTAGATAATCCTCTTAAAACATGAGTGGATAATTGTTACCTTCAATTGCTAGTATTTGGGGCATGTCTACTAAACATTTGTAAGACAGACAGTGTCTGTCACAGGTGGTTGAAAGGGTCATTTATTTGACTTGAGTCTTTAATGCTTGATGAATCTCAAATTTAGACCTTAATACTACATGAAGTTATACATATAGTTTCAGAGATGCATTAAAGAGATTAAACTTTGTCCTCCATAATCAATTTTAAACATTAAAACACCATCACACTGTTATGCATTATAAATAAATATATTTTAATATATCCTATTATTGTCATACTAGAGGCCTGGTACACGGATTCGAGCACCAGTGGGGTCCCTTGGCATTGTCTGTGGGGATTGGGCCAAAACTGACAATCCAATGCCACCTGCTGCTTCTGCCTGCCACTCCCGCTCATCCTGGCCCCACTGTGCCTGCAGCAGGGTCATGCTGCTGACTCAGTCCCGATCCAGGAGAGGCTCGCACCACCATAGCGGTGCTCGCCAGCTGTGAGCCCCGTGTCTGGTGCCCATAGGTCAGCTGAGCAGTGCTCCCGCTGTGGGAGTGCACTGACCACCAGGGGCAGCTCCTGCGCTGATTGTCTGCCCCCTATGCTCAGTGTGCATCATAGCAACCAGTCAACTGATTGTTCAGTCATTAGGTCACTTAGGCTTTTACATATATAGATGAATAACAGTGATATTACATCGTATTTTGGAGTTAACAGCAGAGGATTAATTTGTTAAATAAAAACATTTAAAACTGTGTAACAACTGTGTGTCATCTTTTCCTATATTTTCCTTATTTTTTCAATATTCTGGTTGTATTAATAGATGGAGATGATCCAGGCCTTTCTCAGTTTCTCAGATGCCCTAGAGGCAAATGAGCATCATGATCTCATTACTGAAATGTTCTCCTGATGGCCCTGATTTCTGGCCACATTAAACTCATTCTCTCTTAACGAGACTTTTTACTAACTGATTTCTCTTGAGATTGTTTCTTCTACTTGGTACATTTTTAATGAGCAGCAGTAACTATACTGGGTTCAGCGAAGAAATAAAATCATCATCATCAACAAGAACAATATAGATGTGATCCATTCCATTCCCACAGACATTCCACAATTACATAGAGCACTAAGTAAATGACTGGGTATTATATTTTAGGAATAAACAAAAATACCTGAAACCAGAAAGAAAGAGACACAGTCAGATTAGGAGGTTTAGAAGAAGTTTGCCAGCCCCATAGTTCTATATTATTGGCAATCCAGGCTCTAGTCACAAAGTTATTTTGGTCCCTTTAATCCCACTTCCTGATCTTAAGCCCACTTGCCATTGTTTTTTGTTGTTATTGTTGTTTTTGTTGTCAATCCTCACCCCTGGATATTTTTCCATTGATTTTTAGAGAGAGTTGAATGGAGGACAAGAGACAGAGAAAGAATCCATAGATGTGAGAGAGACACATCAATTGGTTGCCTCCTGCACACACCCCTACCAGAGCCAGGGATCAAGCCTGCAACCAAGGTACATGCCCTTGACCCTTCAGTCTGCAGACTGATGCTCTATCCACTGAGCAAAACTAGCTAGGGCCACTTGCTAGTCTTTGTGATGAAGAGTATTTCTGTCACACATCATTCATGAGAAGGCAGCATTCCAGCTAGGAGAGAATACTAGTACACACCCATAGGTGTCATTCACACTTCCGCTGCCAGGGTCCCACCTCACTCTCTACTCCAGTTCTGCAAGTCCTAGAGACAGTATAGTCTCTAGAGCACTATCTGGGAGAAACTCTGATCTTCCTACCGGATCAACTGAGGGCACAGAATTTCATTTCTCCCAGTTTAGTTCAACTGATACAGGATTGAAATATTGCAAATGAAAGTTTATTAAAACAAAAGAAAAAAGATCAAAATAGGTAAATCAGCTTTTATTTATCCTAGTGTAACCTTCATAGGATAAATGAAGGTTACATAAAAGGTATGAAAGGGCAGGTAGCACCCAATTTCATTTCTTCAACATTGTCACTTTCCAGGTGCTTGAGCTTATTTATTGAGTGATAAAAACTGGTACCATTTGAGGACCAATCACAGCTTGCTCACCTATTGTGTTACATTATGCTCTTCATATTATAGTAGGTGTGGAGTGGCTAATGCATAATAGCTGCTCACCTCCAGCTTCTGGAGCTTGGGGAACGGCTCTGAGATTTACAAAGTAAATACTGTGAGCTGTACAGATGTAGGTCAAATTGGAGTTCGATCCCCAATAGAAACCTTTGCAGAGAGACTTTAAATGCACTCTCTATCACATGTGCAGAAAACACAGGCAGCAGTGCAGAAGGTGCTGAGAGTGAACGCAAGGCAGAGTCACAGCCCAGTTTTTCCGGGTCAGTCCTCAGGTTAGTGATCCAAATCTAGTAATGATTCTCTGTGATAAGCAACGCAGACCCTGACGCAAGACATGCACAACCAGTGCTGACCCAACGATCTAAGAATATGACCAACATGGCACACACAAAAGGGAACCCACACCATGTCAACAGAGAGAACCTCCCCCGGCCACATTAGCCAAGGTTTTTACCAGTTCATTAATGAGGAAAAACTAAGAATCTCAAAATCAATTGACTTATAGTTGATTATATATTCATTTACTAGTAAACTGTGTATGTTTTTAATACAGAGTTTAATTAAGTGCAACAAACATTTTTATTGTTCCCACAAGGAGCTCAGTTAAAGAACTTTAGGTGCTGTTATTTAAAAATATCTGGATTGCATGAATCCTTTTGACTATTAGAATCACAGTCTTGGTACCCATAGGAGGTGTTATGAAGGGTTCTATTTGTCTGTAAATGACAGAAAATCCCAAACAGCGTAGTTTAAACTAGATGAAAGATTATTTCCTTCTCATATTACCTGAACAATCCAGATCTAGAATATCCACCAGGACCCAGGCACCTTCTATCTCGTTACTCCGTCATCTTCAAACTGAAGTTCCCAACAGGTGGTTGGTCCAGGATAAAGCTCCAGCTTCAGCCTTCATGTCTCTTCATTCCAGCTAGTAGGAAGGAGCAAAAAGGAGGTACAGGTATTAACCTTCTCCTTAATGATGTACATTCTACCCGCATCCTCTTGGTCAGAACTTAACCACAGCAGCAGCAAGTGAAGATGTGAATTTTATTCCTCCTTTCAGGCGGCTGTGGGTTAGACAAAAATGAGGGGCTCTATAATGCCAGAAGAAAGGAGAACAGTTAGAGCCAATAGCAGACAGTTGCCAAAACTCCCTCTACATTATACTCTTATCCCCAATGTGCCTTTGTCGCATAATATTGTAACCTGTCATTCAAACTGGGACACTTTTGAGAATAAAAAAGATGCTATTCATAATTACACTGGGACAAGAAGCCTAAACCAGGACTGTCTTGGACAAACCAATGTTTACAGTCACACAATTTATACTTATTCCTCAGGGCCCCACTCCCCCCGACTTCTAACCAAAAATGGCATAATAATGGCTTTACACAATTCTAATAATTACATTTAGAAAACAACAAAAATACCTAAACTATAAAATAATAATAACATGGTACCACAAGAATAAGACATCCCTTGATAATGAGTAACATAGATCATAGAAAATAGTTACAAGAATGATTTTGTAAGATAATCAATGCTCCCCTCCCCCAAAAGAGTATGTTTTGATTATTTAGTCCAGGGTGTGGAGAATGTCTGGCCTGGCCAAGGCATTCGGGGTGAGTCAATTAAATATTTGACCAAATATAGCAGGCTAATTTTTAAGTTGATAATTTTGTATAGCCCGTGAACGGATGTTGTACATATCCAAATGACCCTTGGCAGATTCGGGGCCCTACCTCTGGAAAGGGGTGGGAGGGGGGAGAGAGACAGAGAGAGAGAGAGAGAGAGAGAGAGAGAGAGAGAGAGAGAGAGAGATCTTACTTGAGACACTGCATATTAATACTAAGGCTCTACTTGTTCCAGCAGCTAAGCCAATGACCTAATATTATAGAGAATATCAAGCAGCCATTTTTCAAAAGGACAAAATTATACCACTCTTCAGACTCTTTTCCAAGGCTGAGGAAAATGTAACTTCCCTAAGGATGTGGGTTGAAAGTTTTTATCTCTATTCTTATGCAAATTTGAATCTTAACAATGTCAGAAAGGAGTCAGGTTAGCCATCAGGAAGAGCTTTATAAATTTAGACTTCTGCCAAGAGAGATCTTTCTCTGGTTACTTCTAAAAGAGCTAGATGCCCTTAGAAGTCACATAGCCTTCACTGTAACCAAATAATGAAGAAAAGTGATAATCCTACGTGAGCATAATATGCTACCTACATAATTATACCATCTGATAAAAAGTTCAGATTAAGGCTTTCTACATTCCTGAAAGTCTGGCTCCCATGGCCTTTACCTGGGGCAAAGACAGATTTAATAAAACTGCTTTATGTGCATGTATATGCATTTATCCTCTACCTCAAACACTGTAATAACTGAGTAAACTATAGGCTTCTAAAACATTAACTATGCTTACCTCTGCATGGGTGAATTGCCAGTGATTCTATGTATCCAATTCTTTCTTCTTCATGTTTTGTCATTAACACTATAGTACTTTTGAAATTATATTAAACAAATAATACTTTTGAAATTATAAAAAAAAAAAAACACTTTAAGATAAATTGTTGAAATATGTCTAATGAACTTCCAATTTCTGGTCCAATATACAAAAAGCTGGGACCAGAAGCTGGAATGCTCCACTCCAACCAAAACAAGTAAAAAGCTGAACAAACTCAATGTTATGTATCACTTATGGCTACAAATGAATGAATTAAAATATAAAGCATGGGTAGAAAAGATACACACCAATTTCCCGAATTGGATGCCTCTAGGAGTGAAGCAGAATAAGTGGGGTTTCTATTGTGACATTAAATGTTTATTTTTGCAATTTGAAAAAAAATATGATGAGATGTTAGTGATTGTTAATTTGATGGCAGAGAGTATAGGATGCTTTAGAATTCTCTTAGATTTTCCATGTTTTTAAAATGCCTCATAATTATAAATAAATGTCTAGGAACAAGAACCTCCTTAATTCTTTGATAAGTACTCATATTACATTACCACTTTTACTGTCCCTGAAACTGCTCTCTATGTATCCTCGGTGTGATTGAATATTTGCTGGGCCTTTTCCTCATCTGTAACATAAAAGGGTGAATAAATGGACATTTTTAAGACTTTTTTCTAGCTCGGGTGTCTTCCTTTTCCCATCACCTTACAAACCACCCCCTTTAAAGTTCACTCCTGGAATGCTACCAATCCATCTTCCTTTCCCCTCTTCAAGTCTCCTTTCCTGAAAAAAGTCACAGGAGATATTTAACCAAAGCATGGTCAGTAATCGAGTTCGCTAAAACTCTAGGAAAGTTGTTTGTTTTCCACTTAAATGAAAAAGCCTGCGTTTTCATCCGTCACATTTGCCATAGAAGTGGTATGGGGAGGAGGAGGTAATGGAAAAGATACGGAGGGTGAGGGAGCTACTGTGGCCTTACCTGGGCTTCAGTCCAGCTAAGGAGCTGCTAACTTGGGGGTGGACTAAAATGAGGCCACCGTAACTGTACACGCTGGACAGGCACCGGGGGCAGAACCAACTATACTTTGCAGCTGGAGCTGGGGTGGGAGAGGGAGGAAAGAGGGCTGCCCAGATCAGAAACATCTGCTGGCTTCTCTGCAGGAGGAGGAAGGTGCTTTTAACTGCACTAGTCCCTCAGGGAAATCACCCCGGGGCTGAGCCAGGCGGGTGAGCTGCGGGCTGCAGCCAGCGGCGGCGGGAGGGGCGGGGGTGGGCCCAGAGGAACCGCGGGCCTGGCGGAGGTTTCCCGCCGCGGACCCCGGATGCGAGAGGTCTCGGAGGAGGCAGGTGCGGCTAGAGTGGGGCACCCAGGACCACTCACCTTCCACCTGCTAAGGACCCGCTGCTGCCATGGGCTACCAGGGGCAGCAGCCCACCATCCCGCCACAGGTAACGCTGGAGGCTGGGGCAGGTTCTGAAGCCAAGTCCCCGCAAGATTCATTCACCGGCAACGGAGGTCCGCTTACTGCATTGGGTCCGGCGTTAGCACCAGGGGAAGTTCTCCAGGAGAAAAAGTTTTGCCTTGATTTGACTTGTTTGTTTTCTTTCTTTTTCTTTTTTTTCTTTTTCTTCGCAGGCACTTTTAATGTAACCCCTTTAGTTTCATAAAATCACATCATTGGCTCCCTAACAGATCCTTTATGGGGTCCCATGTAGCAGTCCTTGAACTTGGTGAAGCTGTAATCAGGACATTTTAGGATGGAGTTTATTTACAAAGCTCTGTTGAGCTACTAGCCATTATTATTACTATTTATAATTATCTTCATTATTTCCTCATCATGGTTGATGTTATCATCATTACTGATATCGTTAGTTTCCTACATTGCATATTTGTCTGACACGTTTCTGTCTTTTGAACTAGTAAATGTTTGTTTAATTTTATAATTATTGGCCATTTTATATGTTTAAATAGAGAGATCTAGCTGACAAAGAAACCCTCGTTTCTGAACATGAGCACAAAGGGAAAACTTGCCGTCAGTCTGCTGCTGTTTTTAATGTTGTCAACTCTATTATAGGATCTGGTATAATAGGTAAGTGTTGCTTTGTTATTGTCTTTTTAGTTTTATGTGAAAAGGTCAAATTTAAGACTCTTATTATATTGCTGGTGTATATTGAATTTTTAAAGTAAAGATCTTAAATAAGTTGGTAATTTTCTTTCATAAAAGTCTTCCATTTTTTTTCCAGTGTAACAATGGGCATTACATAAGTTCCCTTTTCCCTGAAGGTTGGGTGGTGATCCACACTCTTTCTAAGTTTGAGAACATCCTCCACATGGGTTAGGTTAGGGGGAGCATCGTATGAGAGATGCTGAAAATTTTTCATAGGCGGCCTGGTTATTGATAATGTGACCTAATTTATTTTTTCCCTCTTCCTGAAGTGTCCATCATTACTTGAATCACCTTTCTATGACCTTCTTGAGGTGTAAGACCTCAATATTTGGAAATATTGGAGGTACAAAAATTTAATGTGAAAACATAACAATCTTGTGAAAAATTAAATCCAGACAATATTTTCTTACCCATCTACATAGTGTTAAATTTAAAGCACAAACTTATGAATTTATATCAATGTTAAATATCATTTACTAAATAAATAGAAATTGGTTAAACAAAAGTGCATATGATTTTTTAAACAAAGGAGCCAAATCATAATGGAAAGAAATGATCAGCTCATATTTTCTCAATTTGAAGCAAGGGGAAAGTTATGACAAAATTAAGTTCATGGTATTATATTAATAAAGTAGTTATTTTTTTCATACTTGCTATTCTTTTTGTTATTTGAAAATATCCAATTTAAGAAAAAGTTGGGACAAAATTAAACCCTGCACTACTCATTGAGAATATTCTTTTCTCCTGTAAAGTTTTGACATTTTAATCACAGTCATCATTGAATAGTTACCCTTCATAATTTAATGTTTTAATTTTATCTATATTGTCCCAATATATAGATAATTTCCTTTTCAAATGGTACATCAAGTGGAGAAAGCTGAAGCAGAGTAGTGACACAGAGTTAAAGACTTCTTTGAAATTTTGCCTCCATGTACCACAGTGGGCAGCTCTACTTGGCAGAATTCCAGACTTAATTCCTGATGTGAACATTTTATGCTGATCCATGTCAGCAACATTTAAAATGCCTCTTAATCTGTTCAGCAGACTTTTTAAAAGAAAAATATTTCAGAAAGTAAAATTTCTGGGTGGGCATATTTTGAATATATTTTACTTTAAATACTTTATTGTTCATTTCCCAAGCAATTCATAAGAAAATATTTCGTATTGCCCCCTTCAGCTTTATTAAAATATTTTGGCCTTCTCATTTTTCTCTCCTTTTCTTACATGGTTGCCCATTTTGACTCCTTAAATCCCATCACCCTTCTGTGCTCTTTTTATCCTCTCTGTTTTCCCAGGTAAGAAAGCTTTGGGTCTTTACTCTCCGTATTCTAGATCATATGATTCCTTCACTCTGAGGTGAACATTATTTGTGTGAACTGACATCTATTTTTCATTTGCTTCTTTTTTATTCTTATGTCATCACCTTATAAACTTGTTCTCTTGACATGTCCTTAATTTAAAAGATTTTATTCTGAAATAAGTATTAATATATTAATGTTTAAATTTAGTAGTCATATGCATTGTTTATAATTATGTCCTATAACTATGTCATTTTTCTTAGCCTATTATATACAGGAATTGGAGAAAACTTCTGTATTTCTATATGTTTTATTAATATGATGGATGGGGCATTTTGTGTGTTTTTTCAGGATTGCCATATTCAATGAAGCAAGCTGGCTTTCCTCTGGGAATATTGCTTTTATTCTGGGTTTCATATATTACAGGTAAAATACTGTATAGTTGCTAGTTCCTGCAACTTAAATTGCACAAGGACTATTTTACACACACACACACACACACACACACACACACACACACACACTGTACAGTAATTGATTTTACTGGATCAAAGAATCCTAAAGAATTTAAACATTACGTCTGAGGAGATTTACTTTTCTTGCTAATCCTCTGAACAGATTAGAAAAGCATTATATATTACCAAGCCTAAATCCTTTTCATGTGCCTTTCACTTTATGCAGAAAGTGGTAGGTGGGAAAGTCATTTTAAAGGCTGATTAAAGCCAAGTCAGCCATGCCCTGAAAGTGTCCTCATCAGGACCTCCTTTCCCACAGTGACCATGGGCAGGTGCACAAGAACGAGCGGCCTTTTCCAGCTACGTCTGTGCAGGTGGAACTGAAAGCCCTGGTATTCCCACCTTCCCCACGCCTGCTCAGGCTCCCCACCAGCCCCTGTCTTTAAGTGCAGCAACGGGGTGCTTTTCACTACTTCTCTTCTGCTTCCCCCTTTTCACGTACCATGTTCATTCACACCCACGTTTTGCCACTCCCCCCTCTAAGTGCAGACTATACACTTGTAATCAGCTCCTCTTCCTGTTGTCCTCCTCTCTGCCTTGTCATACCATCAGCTCACATCATGACAAATACAGGTCGTTCCTCTTCCTTAGGATCACTGTGCAAGAGGCAGCCATCACAGAAACCGTCTGCTGTGGTTGCTGCTATGGTGGCCGCTATGTGTAGCCACCCTGATGCTTTTTTACCAGATAATGCAAATCATCTCAGTGTTCCCTTCTCCAGAGTGGTGACCCGAGCCTCAGTGGCACCGCCTTCCTTATGAGGTTCCGACCCCCAGCTGCCATGTCCCCACAGCCTCCAGCCAATGACTGACTGATGATATAGGAACTTGCCTCCAGGAAGGAACCGATGTGTGGTGCACTTGGAGCTCCAGCGCATAGCTGGTCTCCACCTGGGACCTCATCCTTGCTTAGCCCTTTCCCTTGCCCTGTCCTCTCACTCACCTTCTCCTGGGAGCACTCCCTCAATTGCCCAAGAATCTCTATCTCAGCTCTGCTCCGGAGACCCTACCAAGATATTATCTACCATAAACTCTCAGGCTTCCAAGCCCAGCCTGTAACTGCTCATTTTCTCAGGCTGAAAAAGAGAGAGTAAAGCATGAAGTAGTAGACACCATGGTCAGGGCTGCGAAGGCACTGGCCTCCTTCCTCCTGCCGTCTCCTCACCACCCAAAACCTGAGCTGCTTTTAGCTTAGATAGTTCTTAATTTGTAGCTTAATTTGTAACGTAGTAATGGGATCCATAACATTCAGAGTTGCTGGTGTTTAAAAATTGCAACCTATTCATACAAGCATTTATCACACAATAAAAAAATACCTCATTTAAGGATTTACCCTTATCATTTCTAATTTCCTGCTTCCCAGTCAATCAGCACTGACAAATAATTAATTTTCACCCAGGCATAATAACCATGGTCTATTTAAGTGCACTGTAAATATTTACACACATTAAATAAATTAAAATATATAGATCACCTAAGAACTCAATACTTAAGGAGAAGGAACAGTTCATTGAGTAAAATGGGGAAAAAATTAACTTTTATTTATATAATATTCAACTCTAACATTGAAACTTAAATCTTTAAATTATAAATTTCAAAAATTCTTAGAGTGCTCTCAACCATAATAACTATAAAATAGAGTTACTAGTTGTACTTTATTATAAAACAAATGATCTAAGTCTCATAATCTATTTTTTATGTATGCTCACAGCATTTTTCATTCTCAGTCTTCAGATGTTGAATGCCTATGAAATATTTGATTACCTACATTCTATTGCATAGATGATTGAGCCACATCATAATAGTCTTTGCATTGGTTAATTAGGAAGTAAAATGAAAAACTAATGCTTGACTCTAGTCTGTCCAGTTCATTGCATAGATGTGTTAAGTATACTGGTATCTTGATTGAAAAATACATAACTGGAAACAGTACCATTTCATGAAAAGTAATATATAATGAAAAGAAAGTAAGGCTTGCTCTACTAATTTACTGTAGCATGAAATTAAACTTTTTAAAAATCTCTTTTAATTTAAGTCAAAAACATAAAAAACCTTTGTATTAAATATAATCTGACATTTGTTTGTTATTTTTGCCACAGACTTTTCCCTTGTTTTGTTGATAAAAGGAGGGACTCTCTCTGGAACAGACACTTACCAGTCTTTGGTCAATAAATCCTTTGGCTTTCCAGGGTATCTCCTCCTCTCTCTTCTACAGTTTTTGTATCCTTTTATAGGTAAGATGAATGTGAAGACACATATTCTACTTATTTGCATAAACATACTTCTATTTCTGAGTAAAATAGTTTTAATAGTCATTGCTTAGTCATTAAAGAGTACCAGTCATTGAAATATATTCCAAATTAAGCATTTACTTCTTTAGCCATTTCTACTTATTTCCTGGTCCTTTTGGTTGGTTTTCTGAGTATTTTATTGACAAAAAAGGAGAGTAATTTTCATTAGGTTAGTGCTTGTGCTTCCCTAGTTTTGTGAAAAATAGAATGATCTGGGATTAAAAGTGAGTGAGAGGAACAATAGATTTCTTCTAAGGCTGAAATACAATTTGAAAACCTAAGGATTTATGGAAGTCATGTACCATAATGGTGAAAATGTCACCTAGCACTTCTTAAGTAAAATGTTAACATTCAACAATGGCCAAATTGTAATAGTTATACAGAAGCTATCATTTAAACCATTAGTTTCTTAAGTCTCCACCAAAAACTAAGAACATATTTCTCAAAAATCTTACTTTTTAAATGAGGAGATATTTTGGAGCCTTTACAATTTTCTGTTATTAATACTCACTTTGAGCAATGCATGTGTTCCTGAAAAATGATTTGGAAACTGAATTTTAATGACAAGTAAGTCACATTTTAAATGACTCACCATTATTTAAAAATGCTTAAGTGAAAACATTTTTAGTACAAATTGATAATCTCCCAAAAATCTATTGTCTAGTTATTTTTAAGTTGTACATTTTGGTAATCAAAATTGATATTTGAAAGTAGTAGGATTATACCAATACTTGTGAAGTAGTAACTGATTATTTTCAAAATATTCAATATGAAAATTGTTGGTGACTGTATTATTTTAATTATGTATTTAGCCATGATAAGTTACAACATAATAACTGGAGACACTTTGAGCAAAGTTTTCCAAAGAATCCCAGGAGGTAAGTAATATATTTATTATATATAGTTAATGTGGTTCATAATAGCTTATAAGTAAAATATTTGCAAGTTCAAGAGCTGGATGACCTCAAATATCTGGCAATATTTATGATCCATCCTGATCCTAAAGTATTAATCTACCTTTACATACAGTGTACTTCTTACTTAGCTATTTAAAAATATTATTTCTATTATTGCTGTATTCAGAAATATTATCATTATTAAACTATACCTAGCATAATAGTAAGAATTAACAGTAATATGTATTATAGCTAATAGTAAATATTATGATAATAAATATTATTACTATATTTAGAATACTGTATATTTGAAATATCTTATGCTACAAATCACCATCTGTTAGTAATATTTTCTCATGTACTATTTTTACTACATCATTTCTTAGATAAGCAAACGATCTTTTCCCCCATGACTTCTATTAATATGTAACTTAATATAGTAAAATTAACCCTTTTTATTGGATAGTCTTGTTAGTTTTGACAAATACATGTAGTCATATAGCAATAGCCACAATGTAAATACAGAACAATTCCATAATATCCAAATTTTCTTTATTTCTATGCTTAGTCAAACCTTCCCTCATCTCTAGCCCCTGGCAACCACTGAAATCTGATTTCTCTGTCTAGTTTTGTTTTTCCCAGAAGGCCAAACCAATGGCATCATATAGTATGTAGCCTTTTGAGACTAGCTTCTTTCACTTAGCATAGTGCATTTGAATTTCAGCCATGACTTTTGGTATATAGTAGTTTGCTCTTTAAAAAAAATGCTGGGGAGTATTCCATTGTATGAATGAATAACAGTTTGTCCCATAATTGAGGGACATTTGGGTTGTTTCCAATTTGGGGTGATTATGAAAAAGCAGCTATGAATATCAAGTGGACCTTTTTGCCATGTGACACAGCCCCCTCCCTGTTCAACCTTTCATTCTATTATGGCTATTTGCATAATTCAGAGTCTTTGTGCTTTGAAGAGCTTCTCATCCAAGCCACATAATCCCCATTTTATTGTGACCTAACTCTATAGTTGTTATTGTAGCTGAGATTGATGCCATAGTGCCTGTCCTCTTAGTACTTGAGACACTCATTCTAAAAGACATACAAAACAAAACCCAGCCCTCACCAGTTTGGCTCAGTGGATGGAGTCTCAGCCTGCAAACTGAAGGGTCCTGAGTTTGATTCTAGTCAAGGGCACATGCCTGGGTTGCAGGCTTGATCTCCAGTAGGGGGCATGCAGGAGGCAGCCAATCAATGATTCTCTCTCATCATTGATGTTTCTATCTCTCTCTCCCTCTCAGTTCCTCTCTGAAATCAATAAAAATATATTTTTAAAATAAATAAATAAAACATCATAGACAAGCTAAAGTTCCCTTTGAAATCCATTCCTGGTTATTAATTTTATAAAACATTAAAAATTACTTTTAAAACATAGGTTACATAGCAAAGAACACACTTTTATTCTTGTCACAGTTTCTTTACATCATTGAATGTTGTTTTGTAATGTATGATTATTTTATAAAGATTAATATGATGCCAAAGTATTTTTAGAAGTAGATAAAATCCTTAGTATTTTTTTCTCCTGAAATAGATCACCAATGTCTTAGACTGACAAGTGGGCAATTGCTTATACCTTTTCCAGATAACTAAATTCTTGGATCATGATACAATGAGAAACATTGCTGTAAGAAGTAGTATGTCTTTGATTTTGAAATTTTTGAAATATTACAATGTTCAGTACTCCCTACTATTGTTAAAACATTTAGAATGCGTATTTGGGTGCATTTTTGTTAAAAGATCATTAGAGGTAATAGATCTCATCATTGGATCATTAGTGAAAAATGTCCTTTACATGAATAGAGATCCTGTTACTAAGCTCCTTCAGGCTGTTCATAGCAGTCTATTTTAGTGTTTTTCTAGGCCTTAGAATTTTCCCAGTAAAGAAAATATATCTTCTACTAAATATATCATAGGGGGAGCAGTTTAAAGGGGTAAATAGAAACAGATATACAAATAATTTAATTCAAATTATGTTCACCAGAAATAAGTAAATATTTACATTCAGGGTTTTGGGGACTTAAACTTTTATTGTTTTAATTCACAACTTTATGATGATTGTTAGCTGTGGCTGAGTTAAATACTCATGATTAATTTTTCCATTCATGTGTGAGTGTGTGTGTGTTTGTGTGAAACTTATGCCATTTTGAAATTCCTATCTTGGAACTTTCTTTTAGTTAATTAGCCATATTAGAAAATTAGTCCCACTTTTCAGACTAATAGCTTCTTTTTTATTTTTTTTAAAATCACACACACTTATTTGACAGATTTGGCTTCTACAGACTTTAAACTTCACAGAATTAAACACACAAAGACTTGGTATCACTAAGGATATTTAAAAAATATAACTACATGATCTCTGAAGGAATTCAATATGAGTTAAAAAATTAAAACAATGGTGTCTTCATTGGAATAGATATAGAGCTCCTGAAGCAAATACAGTACTGTGATTAGCACAGCTTTAAAATATATATAAATCCTTGTAAGTATGTTTTAATTTATGTTTACAATTTTTGGGGTATTTGATGATAGACACACACACACAAACACACACATCCTCTCTCTCAATATCTCTCTCTCTCTCTCTCTCTCTCTCTCTCTCTCTCTCTCTCTCACAGTGGTTCTCAACTTTCCTAATGCTGTGACCCTTTGATACAGTTCCTCATGTTGTGGTGACCCCCAACCATAAAATTATTTTCGTTGCTACTTCATAACTGTAATGTTGCTACTGTTATGAATCGTAATGCAAATATCTGATATGCAGGATGTATTTTCATTGTTACAAATTGAACATAATTAAAGCATAGTGATTAATCACAAAAACAATATGTAATTATATATGTGTTTTCCGATGGTCTTAGGTGACTCCTGTGAAAGGATCGTTCGACCCCCAAAGGGGTCGCGGCCCACAGGTTGAGAACCGCTGCTCTAGAGTCTAAGACATTGTATACTAGGTTTCAGCAGTTTCCCTCTGACTTACTTCTCTATTCAGGTTGCTTCTCTCTGTTTTCCTTCAAGGAAAATACTTCTTTCTCAACAAAAGGAAAAAGTATCTAGTGAATATTTTTATCTAAATATTTATTTCTAAAACTTTGTTAAAGTTTTACTGTTCAAGTTTCTTTGAAATACAGAAAAATATTTTTTAAAGCTTCAGAATAGCTCTGGCTGAGTTGGACAGTTGGTTGGAGCATTGTCCCGGGGTTCGATCCCTGGTCAGGGCACATACCTAGATTTTGGGTTCAATCCCTGGTCTAGGTATATATGGGAGGCAGCTGATCAATGTTTCTCACATCAATGTCTCTGTCTGTCTCTCTCTCTCACTAAAAAATCAGTAAATATATATCTTTGAGGATTAAAAACCAAAAGCCTCAGAATATGCCTTGTCCCTGTGTAGCTTATTTTCTGAATGAACAGTTTGGCCATTAGAGGGCTTTGGACAAGGAGTGACATAATGTTTTTTTGCTTTTGGAAAAGATCTCTATAGTGTCCAGGTTAAGACTACACTGTACTCTAAGGAGACAAAAAAAGGTAGAAACAAGGAAACTGACTAAGAGGCTATGAAAATATTTAAATGTAAAACAATTTAACATTATTTGAACTATAGGTTTATCCTTAATTTATTTTGTATTTATACTTTCATGTATTATTTCTAGTTTTACATGGTTTTATGGAGCATATTTATTCTCAAAACTTTCTCTTTTAGATATTATTTAATATTAAAGTCATTTGATAATTCAATATTTACTGTGTCACCGGTATGTTATGCAGACCTATAAACACTTCATAAAATTTGTGTTTTAGTTGATCCTGAAAACTTGCTTATTGGTCGCCACTTCATTATTGTGCTTTCCACGATTGTCTTTACTCTGCCTTTGTCCTTGTACCGAGACATAGCAAAGCTTGGAAAGGTAATTTTTACATTTTAAGTTAGCACAGAAATGTACTTCCTAATTTGCATTAATTTTGTCCAACTGCTCTCTGTATGGCTAAGTTCTTATTTACAGTATTTATCTTCAGTTTCTTTTAGTTTAATTATAATTGTGCTAGAGTAAACTATGGTTGAGTCTTTAGCTTACTTTGGGGAATGGGAGGTTAAATAGTTGATGAGTGTGAACTAAATATGCCTTTCCTTTTTATTTTATTTTTAATAATATATTTTTATTGATTTCAGAGAGGAAGGGAAAGGGAGAGAGAGAGATAGGAACATCAATGCTGAGAGCTAATCATTGTTTGGCTGCCTCCTGCACTCCCCCCCAATGGGGATCAAGCCTGCAACCGAGGCATGTGCCCTGACTGGGAATCAAACCGTGACCTCCTGGTTCATAGGTTGACATTCAAACCCTGAGCCACGCCCGTCAGGCCCTTTTTCCTTTGTGAGGTAGATACTCTAACTGATGCCAGGCAGCCACCCTTTACATTTAGAAAATACAAAGAGCTATACTTAAACCAAGTTTAATTTCCAAAAAAGTTTTATTGTTTTTATAGACAGTAAGTTAATTTAAAAGTAAACAATTTAGAAATAGGGATGAATCACTTTATTGGCTTAAAATTTTGTTTATAAATTACAATGTCTGTTGTGCCTATTTTTTCATTCATTGCATGTCAATGTGTTGATTGATTAATTGTTGAGAATTTAGTCAATATTTATGATTTGTATTGCTGAAGACAAATGCTGATTTCTTTCTAATGAGACCAATCACATAATTATTCAATTTTCTGCATATGCCCATCAACATAGAGTAGCCTTTATCTGGTTATATTTTATTTCCTTACTGTCAAGGATGTTTGTATTTTACCCAAAATATTATTGATGCTGTACCTACATGATGCCAAGCATTGCAATGAAACATTTTTAAAAAGAATTATACATATGTTTTTGTATTCTGCTTTGAAAAATCCAACAGCTGATTGAATTTTACTTTTTACTGTGATGTTTGATGTGTGTCCACAGTTAAGAAGTCCCTCTTTTCAGGTAGAGTTGAGAATGGAAATGATACCTGAGTATTCTGACTATTCTGCCTGCCTTCCCTAACAGTCATCTGGAGATAAACAAGGGTATATCAAAGTGGGCTTTTTATGGTAAAATATCTGAAATGGCTGAACTATTTTCCATTCACATGTTCTATGTAAACATAAATGTTGCCTTCACAGAGCAGAAGATAAGGAATTCATGAACAGAAGGCTGCAAATACTCTATCATATTATTACCTAAACATTTTCTCCTAAATGCCCCTTCAAAGTGTCATATTGGAATATCTAAATAAATTTCCTAGTGAGTAAATCAGGGTAGTTAGAAGCCATGATCTGGAGTCAGGATTCTTGCATTTGAGTTTCTCCTTTGCCACTTTCTTGCTGTGTGACCTTGGGAATGTTACTTAATATTTCTGTTCCTCAGTAGATCAGAGGGCTCATAATAGAACTTTCCTTCTAGTTAAAAACTAACAACACAGAAAACAAGGTTAACAACCATTAAATGAAATGAAATAAAGTTTGTCTTATATTTATCTTATCAGAGAAGGAAGTCTAAAAATGTGTTTATCCATAAAAACTAAGAGATTAAATATAGATCTAATGTAATGAGTGTGTAGAACATATACATACACAGATCAGTTTATATTTTAACCAGTTGAAATAGTGACCAAAGAGAAAGGAAGAAGCAAAGAAGACTTAGAAATACAGACCAAATGGCAAGATCACAAAGGCAAACAACTAAAACTAGAGAACAAAAAGGAAACATCAAAGGCACCCCAAAAATGTGGGAGGGGATTGCTGGGTTGGAAGGGTGAGGGTAAGATAAAGACAAGCAGAAGGAGCAACTATAGATAGGAAAAAAGCATAAGTCAACACCAAAATAGGGCCTGAAGAAAAATAAACATACTTTCACTTTCAAAAAAGAAAATCATCAATTTTGTATTCTACACAGGAAGCCACTAAAATCATGTAAAGCCATCTTGCAAGATTACAACAGTCATATATGATACTTGCTCTCCTACTTAAGTGGAAAAAAAACAGACTATGATCTGATAAAAAGTTATGTACTTGAAATTATCAACCCAATCTATAAGAATAAACCATTAAATTATTGTATTTGAAACTGGGCATATATTTACTCAAGTAAAAAGAGAAATACCTATTACTTTCAATAAAATAATTCCTATACCAGTGATTTTCAACTTTTTTAATCTCATGGCACACATAGCCTAATTACTAAAATTCTGTGGCACACCAAAAAAATCTTATATATTTTTTTCTGATATGACAAAAGAAATAGGCATATTGATGCATTCACACCATATGGCTATTGTTGTGTTGGCTGTTGTCATTTTTTTATTTGACAATCTAGGGGAAAAGATTGCCCCTGACTAAATAGTCGGGTATTGCATTTTTAAATATTATCGTGGCACACACACTGCTCTATGAAACAACTAATGGTATCTTTACATTTTCTTTTACAGATCTCCCTTATTTCCACAGTTTTAACAACTGTGATTCTTGGAATTGCAATGGCCAGGGTAATTTCATTGAGTCCACACATGTAAGTTTTGTTGCTATATTGATTGGTCTTTGATTTATGACCTTCACATAGATATTTATTTGGCATAAATCCTGAATGTAAAGTAATAGTGGTACCAGAAGCATCATTTTTCTTTCTTTATTATTTGCAAAAATAAGAGAAAATAATTACATGTAGGTAGGCATGCATGTTTACCTTGGACTCTGCATGGCTGATGAGAATGGTGAAAAATAGGATCTAGATAGAGCACTCAGGAGGAAAAGTGGTAGATGATAGAAATTTCTATATATACCTCAGAGATAGACTTGTTCTTAACAAATTTCATCAATCTAGGTTGAAATGAGAGGAATAAAGAATATTGTGGATGCTTTTGGCCACTAAACAAAATGTAGTCACATTGAAAGCCACCCTTTACTCTCTACTAAGATTATATTCTTTAATTATGTTATGTTAAAATGCTTTGTCATTTGTGAACTAATAGTGAGAGATGATAGTAGTATTTGTTTTTGTTTTTTTTAGTAGTATTTGTTTTTAATGTTAATAGTTGGCCCAATAAATGTTGGCAACTTGGTGTCAGTTTCCCAAATTTTATTTACTCATCCATGAAATTCAAAGTGTGGGTACTGCTGATCTAAACGGCACAGTTTTATTATTTGGTTGTAGAATAGATTCACCAGATAAGGACTGAGTAGTTCATATCCATAGTCCCAAGAGAATGCTGGAATGAAACTAACTAAATTGGCTTTAAATGCAAAATTAGATTCCCATAATGCACAATAAGTATTTGTTGAATAAATAAATAATACATTATGGAGTTTCCATGTTGTTAAATATTTTCACTATCCCAAATAAGACAAAATGAAATTAATTTAAGACATAATGACAGGCTGGATCTTCAAAGAATGTGACCTGTGAGAGAGGGAACAAAAGAAAGCCTGGTGAATAGCTACAATTAATAATGTGGTCCCCAAGATAGCTTACTTTTTTTCTATTGATTAACTGTTCTTATGCAAAAATCGCTTCATTTGTTACTCGATGCTGTCAGGTAAATACCAAAAATGATGCCTCACATTTATTGGGAAGAAAATATGAATTATCTCGTCTAACTGCATTTGATATGGCCTTTCCTTTGTAAAAACAAACATTTAAATTTTTAAAGACTTAAATAAAAGGGAAATGTGTAATTATCTATGATGTTTATATTAATGTTCTCTTCAAACAACTTAATCTCAGCTCATAATTGTATTAGTCAGCTTGGGTTGCTGGAACAAAATACTATAGGTGGGTGGCTTAAACAACAGACATTTATTTTCTCACTAAATGCCCTGTGCACAAAATTCATTCCCCCAAGGGGTGGAGGAGGTCCCTCAGCCCTGCCTGTGCCCTCTAGCAGTCCGGGAGCATTGGGTGGATGCTGCAGAGGTGGGAGAGGTTCCTGCCACTGCCGCTGCACTCACCAGTCATGAGCCCAGCTCAGGGCTTATGGATGAGCAGTGCTCCCCCTGTGGGAGCATGCTGACCATCAGAGGCAGCTCCTGCATTGAGCATCTGCCCCCTGGTGATCAGTGCACATCATAGTGACCAGTCATTCCACCGTTTGGTCAGTTTTCATATTAGCCTTTTATTATATAGGACTAGAGGCCTGGTGCACGAAATTCGTGCACTGGGGGATGGGGTTCCCTCAGCCAAGCCTGCCCCTCAGACCGGAAGCCCTCAGTGGATGTCCTACTGATGGCCACAGTCTGGCAGTAGAGGCTCGGTGCAGGCGTCCCGTGTGTGTGTGTGTGTGTGTGTGTGCGTGTGTGTGTGTGTGTGTGCCTGGAGGCTTGGAGCAGGCGCCCCTCTCTGTTGATCTCTCAGGCTCCTGGCCTCCACTGCATGTTGTACTCTCCCTTGAGCTGTGGCCAGGGTGGGGCGCCCTTTCCTGCTGTGGGATTGCCAGGACAACCCAGAGACAGGCACACAGGAGTTTCCATGATGTTAAATATTTTCACTATCCCAAATAGGCTGCAGGCCACCCTATCCTGCTCTGGGATCGCAGTGGCAACCCAGGGGCAGGTGCACACGGGGGCTGGCTGCAGGCCACCCTTTCCTGCTCCATGATCTCCGGGGCGATCCCATGGGCAGGCGCACAGAGGGGCTGGCTAGAAGCTGCTCTTTCCTGCTCAGGGATCACAGCAGCAACCCAGGGGCAGGCACACAAAGGGGCTGGCTTCAGGCTCCCCTTTCCTGCTGTGGGATCGCATCGGCGAGCCCATGGGCAGGCAGGTGCACACAGGGGCTGGCTGCAGGCTGCCCTTTCCTGCTCCATGATCTCCGGGTTGATCCCATGGGCAGGCACACACAAAGGCTAGCTAGAGGCTGCTCTTTCCTGCTCAGGGATCTCAGCGGCAACCCAGGGGCAGGCACACACAGGGGATGGCTGCAGGCCCCCTTTCCTGATGTAGGATCGCCGTGGCGACCCAGGGACAGGCACACACTGGGGCTGGCTACAGGCTGCTCTTTCCTGCTATGCCCTTTCCTGCTCTGTGATCGCCGCGGCGATCCCATGGGCAGTCGCACATGGAGGCTGGCTGCAGGCCCCCCTTTTCTGCTGTGGGATCGCATCGGCGATCCCATGGGCAGGCAGGTGCACAGGGGGGCTGGCTGCAGGCTGCCCTTTCCTGCTGTAGGATCTCCAAGCACTCGCCTCTTCCCTGCCCCCCTCAGCTTCTCCGATCACCAGCAGGGGGGCGGACAAAGGCGGCTGGTTCTCCGATCCAGGGTCAGGGGCAGTGCCTCCCGGCTCTTGCCTGCCGCCTGTTTCCAATCACCATCCTTCCCCTATGGCCTCCCGTCATTGCACCTATGTATGCAAATTAACCGCCATCTTTGTTGGTAGTTAATTTGCATATCACCCTGGTTAGCCAATGGGAAGGGTAGCGAAGTTACGGTTAATTACCATGCTTGTCTATTATTAGATAGGATAGTCTGGAGTCTGCCAGTGTGGTCGGATTCTGGTGAGAAATCTCTTCCTGGTCTTCTTGCTGTGTTTTCATGTGCAGAAAGCAAGCTCTCTGGTGTCTCCCCTTATAAGACCACTGATCCCATCAAGAGTGCCCAGCCCTCATGACCTCATCTAAACCTAATTATCTCCCAAAGTACCCCTCTCCAGACACCATCTCACTGGAGGTTAGCACTTGAACATTGTTGGGGGAGACAGTTCAGTCCATCACAATAGAGTTTTTGAAATGCACCTGGTTCACTTCAATGTGGCCACTTATTCTTTCATATCGTAAACTCAGAATGCCTGTTGTTCCTGGCTATTTTGGTGTGTGTGCCCTGAGAGAAAAAAAGCAGAGAGGCATAAGTCAGCACCTGCTGCAAGTTGTTCACAATCAGTTATAGAGAAGGGACATATTTTTAAAAAGAAAAAGAAATGACAGTATAGTAGGAGTGCAAAATAGAAGCATAAACGAGGGGTAGTGGCAGTGCCACAGAAGAGAGTGCTTAATAGTCTGTCTGAATCAGGGAGGGCTTCCTGGAGGAAGAGAAGCATGATCTGCATGTTTTGAAAGATGAATCTGAACTTTTCCAGATAGATAAGGCTGTAAAAGGCAATACAGGCCCAGGAAAGGAAAGCATAAAAACCCAAAAGCATATATTAAATTCTACTGATATTTACTTAGCATCTATTATGTTGGTCTGTATTCAGTTCTGATTTTCAAAAATTGATTGCACAACAACAAAGAGCGAAGAAATATATTGAACACAAAATTCAAGTAATAATTTTTGGCTTAATTTTTCAATTGTATAAGCCAGCTATTTTCATTGAAGGTTTTATTATGAAAAATGATTCTAAAGAATAAATCAGTAGGATATAATAAAAGGTCTTATCGATTTGGTATAGCACTATGTTACAATATTGAGGAGAAAAAACAAGTCCTTAAAAATTGAAGGAAAATAAATTATTCATTAATTGACCTTCAGGAAAACCATTTAAAGCAATGATTTTTCAACTCTGGCTACTCATTAGAATTACCTGAGCTGAGCAGCTTTTCAAAATACTGATGTCAGATCCCTACCTGCAGAGATTCTGAGGGATCTGCGCAGTGACCAGGCGATTAGGTTCATTATTTAACAGTTATGAATCTGTGAACAAGGATCTAGAGCCCCTTGGTTTAAAGAGATTAAAATTATGAGTACACTTTCAACTGATGCATCATTTCTAAAAATAGACAGGAGATTTTATGTTATTTTAGTTACTCTTCTGTCATTATTTTTCAGGATTCATTTTCCACTTACTTTTTTCTTAGTATCTTTTATATACAAAATGTTATGTGAGATACTATTTTGAATACGAAGAGCAGTAAAATATATCACAAATGATCATCATAAAGGCAGCATTATCTCGATACAAAGGAAGAGAAAGGAGAAGACACTTTCTGGTTGGGCTTAATGAATTGATTTTATGGCCACAGAGCTATTTATTTCTGTCGTAACCACAATGAGGCCTGCATCTTTCTAAGCTTCCTCTAGTGGTGATGTCTTATTTTATCTGGGCCTTTGAAATTTTCCTAATAACAGTGGTTATTTACTTCACTCTTTCAATATTTAGATGTTAAAGAAGTGTGTTTCCTAATACTGTGCCGCCTTTTATTTCTGTTTGAATACTACTGCAAACAACTTCTATTTGTCCAGTTTTACAATCAGGCTAATCAACTCCCATGTTCAGGGGCTGGCATAGCAGCTAGCCAGGCAGGCTTCTTTCTGAAAATATGACAGCCACAAATGCTCATAATCCATAAAACATGAGAAATTCAGTACTCCGATGTGTGTTTTTCCTCATTCTTGGTTCAGATGAATGATCAGAAAAACTAGATTTTTTCGTAGGGCTTTTAAATTGATATTTGAAAGATTTTTAAACCCACTATCAGAAAAGAGGAAGGTCTGTAATGGCTACTGGTATTGACCTTGTTACTATGGAAACGCCTTTTTAGTGGTTGTGTTTTAAAAATAAAACACAGTTCAATTTCCTTTTTCATAACTCAGAGGGCCATAAGTTCTGCTTTTTGATATGATGTCAAATAGCTCCCAGTCCAATGACTTTCAGTTCTTTTTGGAAATAATGGTCAGTTTATTGTATTTTCAAACCTTTTGTTTTCGAAGAACTGAGGCAGCAAAGCAATTTAATTGCTTTCCAGAAAGTGTGCTAGTATGAAAATGCCATAGCAAAGTCCTCCCATTGTTTTGTAAACTAGGATCAGAGACATCACTGCTATGAAAACCTTCATTCTGTGCTTTGTTAATATTCAATTCTTTATATTTAAAATAGAAATGATAGTATGCAGTCCATATTTACAGCTATTTTCTCTTCATGTGGCATCTCTTTTACAGCATTTTAAACAATTGTGTGTGTGATTGGTGTCCCAAATATAATTCCAAAAATGCAGCTACACTTTCCCCAGGAATTTATACTCATAAAATGTGCCTTCCCCAAGGACCTCAACACATATTATTAGTTCCTCTACCCCTTATCCATTCTAATCCTGAAATTCTACAATATAATCCTATACATAAGAAGGAATTAAGGGAATTAAAGAAAGGATCAGAAAAAAATGTGTTAAGATAGAGGAACAGTGCATATTTGAAAAAATGGAATAATTCGTTTTGTTAAATGGAATGTTTTGATAATGTATACATTATTGCTCTTTTTGTTGCCAGTGACAACAACCACAGACCCTAACTGAATGAAGAAAAGGGAATTTATTGCTCACATTACTGTAAAGTTCAAGGGTAGTTCTGCTATGAGATTTGGTGGAATTTAGGAGCTCAGTCAATGAAATCAGGCATAATTTAATCTCTTTTTTTTAATCTCTTGGCTTCACTTCCTGTTATGTCTCTAGTTTCTGACAGGCTTTCTCTTTATTGTAACAAGATGGCAGCAGCAGTCTCAGCCTACATCCATTCAAGTTTAAGTCCATATAAAAAGAAAGAGCTTTGTTTTATAAATTATCGCCTGCTTGGCTCTCTGAGGACCTGTGACACTCACAAACCCTGTCATCATGGCCTCTTTGAGTGGCTCGTGTTTAGATTACTTGGTTACCCTCCATGCTAAGGATAAGATCAACCAAACTAAACCACATGGACTCAGAGTGGGGGGAGGACGATCCCAAAGGAAAGCAAGGCAATGATGCCAGGAGCAGACCCTGCCTGATGCAAACCACAGGTTTCTACTGCAGGTGACAGGAAGCTACTGGTAACCTTCCAGAGATTCAATCAAATAATATGAGTAGAAGGCAGATGAGAGAGAATTAAGATGAAAGCAAAATGATAAGAAAGTACATTTTGCAGATCCTCTCCCTCCTCCTTTTTATTTGTGTGTGAAGAGCATAAGTAAATGCAAATGACATGACAAAACAGTGGTTTGAGGGAGTAAGAACTCTAAAGAATATCTTTTTTACCATAGAAGATATTGAACTTGTTATAGATCAAGCCAGGAGATCTTGAAAAGTTGGAATTTACAATATAGAGTAATCTTTGGAGAGGAGTTGGGATACTTCTTCCTGTTGAAACAGTAAGAGTATGGAGGGTAAATATGGTTTCATTCTGAAGACCAGTAAAGGGAATTTGCATGTCCATGTGCAGCACCCTCTATTTTTTTCTGAAATGGGATTATCTGAGAGTGTGGTAGACAGGAGTAGGTTCTGAACTTGAATACTTTGATTGGTTAAATTTGGAATTTTACCATAGGACGTGAGAAGGGACTTACACATAGGAATACAATAATAATGCTATTTGTAAAATTATCTTTATTCATCTTTTGTATGTTTTGTTGTGTATTTTATGTATTTCTCACCATATTGTGAACTCCGTGAGAACAGAGGTCACATTTGTTTTACTTCACACCGAATCCCTAACTCAGCATAGGGCTTAACAGTTAGAATTCAGCAAAGAACTGTTGATCAGTTGAATAAGTGAATGAATCTGTTTTTTTCTGATTTTAGTTGATTCAACTTGAGGATTGACTGACCAAATTTTTGAAGTAATGAAAAAATAAAAATTACCTTGGGACAATAAAAATTTCATACAAGGGGGTGGGGGTGGGCAATGGGGGATAAGGACACATATGTAATACCTTAATCAATAAAAAAAAATTCATACAAAAATATTCTCTTGTCAAAGAAAATTTTCCTAAGGTTATTTTCATACTAGAAAAATTTGCTGACTCATTGCTAAAATATCATTTGACTCCAAGTTTTGCAGCACTGTTAGAGCTACTGGAAAGTTTTACCAGTTTGCCTACATGAAGCAACAAATAGAATGTGCCCTTGACTGGGAATCAAACCTGAGACCTTTTGGTGCATGGGCTGATGCTCTAACCACCTCACAACACTTGGCCAGGGTCCATCATTAATATGATTATAAATGGCTGCCTTAGTGAGGTTGACAACCTGTTTGTTATTGCCAGTTAGAATACATACTGGTTTCTGGTATAGATTTATAGGTATTGGGACTGTGAAGATGAAGGAAAAAAAAAATCCATGGCCTTAGACACCTGTAGTGTGTAGATGGGGAGAATAGACACCGGAGAGATAATCTGAAAAAAATACTTAATAGAATTATAGGAAAGTGCCATGGTAACAGAGGAAGAGTCCTTAACACAAGCTGGGCAGGCAGGCAGGTGGGGTGGACAAGCACATAGAAGGTAATCTCCATAGACTATTTAATAGAATTTCAAGATAATGCAATATGTGCTCTGCTGCTTAAAATGTGCTGGCATTAATTGGATGAAAAGGAGAGTGGGAGGAGGTTGGAAGCTATCGTTGGCAGAAGTGTGTGAAGCCGCGAGGTACGATGCATATAATGACAGAATCAGTTCAAGATGATCACATTAGGAGAGGGACATGGAGAGGACGGACACTTTGCCATTGATTAGGGGACTATCAAATAAAAATAAAGGTTTCTCCCTTAAGAATGTCCTCAAAAACTCTATCTTGCTTTTATGTTGCATCAGAGGTGAGCACAGATTGGGGGTAGAAAGACATGATACAAGGGAAGAGGAAGTAAAGAGGAGGGTGATGCCAAAGTTTTCTGTTTGGATAACCAGACCGGTAGATGGTCCAGAGCTCACCACCAAAACGAGGAAATGGAAGAGTCTGTTCAGTCAATTAGCATTTACTAAATGCTTCCTTGCTTTAGTCACTTTTCAGGTACTGGGACTGGGAAGATCAATAAAGCAACAAACCCTTTTTGCAGGACTCTTAAAACTTATTGGGGGTAAGGTGGGGTGGACAAACACATAGAAGGTGACCTCAGCAGACTACTTAATAGAGTTATGAGCAGGTGTATTGAAATGTAGAGGAAGGGCCCCATATTTTTCTAAGGTACTAACCAGGATAGGAGAGGAAGCAGTCTGGGGAAAAAATAATGAGTTTTTAATATTTTAATATCTTTATTTTGAGTAACACCTGGTGTTCAGAGAGCGGAAGAAGAAGAAGTCACCCAGCATTTTGGAAATGCAAGTCTGGAGTTTAGGGACAGTCTGCTATGCACAAGATTGTACAGAGGCAGTGTATAAGGTGAAGAGAGGTAAATCCAAGTAGACCCCTAATAGAAAATAATTAACTGCATTACATTATTTTAATGTAATTAAAATAATGTAATTAAAATAATGTAATGTAAAATATTTTAATGTAATTCTGTTCTGCATAAAACACAGTTGAGAATCAAACAACACTCATAAATCTAACAAATTTTTATTATATGAAGAAGTGAGGCCCTGGCCGAGTAGCTCAATTGATTAAAGCATTGTACTGAGGCGCCAAAGTGAGTGTTCCATCTCCAGTCAGCCCACATGCAAAGAGCAACCAATGAATGAATAAGTGGAACAATGAGTTGAATCAATCTTTCTCACCTCTCTCTCTCTCAAATCAATTTAAAAACTAAATTTAACTTAAAAATTATATAAATAGAAAATGAAAAGGGAAATCCTGCCCCCTCTGATCCACTCTCTGCTTTTTCAACCCAAACTGACAAAATAGTTAACACCAGTTTGTAAAGAGTTAACAGAGGAATTAGAGCCAATAGTGGAGGAAGAAAGAACGAAAGAGAGAGAGAGAGAGAGAGAGAGAGAGAGAGAGAGAGAGAAAAGAAGTGACAATAAAAATCAAAAGTGGTTAGTGTCCCAAATGAGAAAAGAGAAGTATTTGTGATATTTGTGGTGCCAAGCTGTGCAAGCTTTTTATATGATTCACATAAAAAAGAAGATATTTTGGCAAAAAAAAATTCAGCATAATGTCTTACTCAAGATTAGCTTTATGTAAAATGTGTTTTTCTTTAAAAAAAAAAAAAAAAAAGAATCAGTTTCGATGTTTAGAGTGATTCCCAAGAAGAATTTTCATGAATAGCTTTATATATTCATGTAAATCACAATTGTGTAGAGAACAGAATCAGAAGAAACGTGAGCTGGGAGCCAGGAAGCGGCAGACAGCTGTCAGCCAAGGCCCCGCTGGGGAAGTGGGCAGATCTGCCTCCCTCATTAATAGCTGGTGGCCTGACAGGAAACGTGGAGCTTTTGTTTGCCTGCCAGACAGAGCCCTTCACTCTCCGATGAATCTGGTTGAAGAGGTTAATATGTAAGGCTCTCTTAACAAAAATGCAGACCCTGCCGAGACCATCTGATTTGGAAGAGGCAGTGCCTGTGTTTAGCGGAAAAGAATCTGGGCAGGTACCACAGAGAGGTGTGATGTTTGATCTTTTGGATCGGAAGTCTTATGTTCTGGGGATCAGAAGCAATCCCCCTGAAGCTTGTTTTCATAAGTCTGTGAAGACTGAAGGCATATTTGTTAGGGCTTGCTTCCTATTGCTTTGCCTTATTACTTCCACCCAACTGTTGTCAACGTGGAATTTGTCTTTCAAAATAGGATGAAATGCCTGAATCCAAGAATACAAGCTGAGATAATTTTGCAAAATGAAGAACTCCCCCAAACCTCTCCACTCCCACACAAAAAGGCTCTTAAAAAATGTAACTACGTATATGACTGGATTTTTTAGAGTAAGGGAAGCAAGCCATTATTCTTTTGAAAGTATTTGCCATACCAAGGCTGCAAAGTGCTGTAAGCCAGCCTCTATTTTTGTTAGTATTAAAATATATTAAAATACTTGAAGCATTTAACCTTACAGTAAGCCTCCATTACGTTGCCTTGATCTATTTGAAGCTTTGTGGGACATTTTAAAGGATCCTGATTTACCCCAATATTACTTCCATTTGGATTTATTTTTTTCTCAAAAGAATACATTCATATAATTCTCCAAAATCAAATATTACTGATGGCTTTTAATGAAACAGAGAGATCTACTACCAAATCTTTTCCTATTTCAGATGTATCGTTTGGCATTTATATTTTTTACTTTACATAATATGCTTGTAATTACTATTTCTGGTTTCTCACTGTTCTCTTGTCACATAGTAAATGAGGATTTAGCTCTCTCAAATGATAATTTCTCTCCTTTTATATCATAATATGCAAATATATAACACAGTGTTCAAAATTAAATAGTTATAGCTCTCTTTTTGCACACTTGTTTTTCTCAAATTAACACTTGCTTTTGGCTTTGTTTTTAACCATGTTTATCTAGATGTCCAGTTCATATTTTTTTTAAGACTTTGTTTTTTTAGAGCAGTTTTTAATTCACAGCAAAATTGAAAGGCAAGTTTTTCCATATATCTTGTACCACACACCAGAGGTCCCCCATTATTAGCATCCCCTACTAGAGTGGTGCATTGGTTACAATTGATGCATGTAGATTAGTACATCATAATCAACCAAGGTCTATAATTTAAATAGAGTTCACTCTTGGTATTGTACATTCTGTGGGTTTGGGCAAATGTATAATGACATGCCTCCATCATTATAGTATCATGCAGAGTATTTAACTGCACTAAAATTCCTCTCACTCTGCCTCTTCATCCCATGCCCTAAACCCCAACTCCTGGCAACCACTGATCTTTTTACTGTCTTCATAGTTTTGCCTTTTCTGGAATAAAATATAGGTGGAATTACACAGTATTTCTCTTCTTACATATTTTTTCCCTAGAATTAACACATGTATTATGGAAGAAGTGATGGTGAATATCCTTATCTGGTTTCCATCTTTAACTGTGATATTGATAATTTGCCACTTCTAAGTATGTCATATTTCTATTAGGTTAAGGAAGTTCTATTTATTAATATTTTGTTTATCAAAATAAATACTGGATTATAGGCTATTCAAAATATTTTTCAGTGGTGTTAGCTTTTAATTCCATTAACCTGTTAATGTGATGAATTACATTAATAGATTCTTCAGTTATTGAACTACCCTTGCATTTATTGGAAAAACTCTTTTAAGTCATGATTTTTTCTTACATATTTTCTTGATTGCATTTGATATTTCATTTTCTCTTTCAGCATCTAAGCCTAAAGTCAGAACAATCTGTATGTTCATTTTCTCATCCACATTGGGTATCAAGGTTTCAGCAATCTCATAAAATATCAAAAGACACTTTTTCATTTTTTTCTCTTGAAATGGTTATCTAGAACTCAATCACAGGCTATTTCATAAACAATTGCAAAGCCGTATTCAATATCTTTTTTTTCACTTTATCTAGATTTGTATACATATTTTTTTCCCAAGCTATAACATCTTTTTTGGTACTTTACATCTTATAAAATCAGCATCATTATGCTGAACACAGAAAATCCAAAATGATCTCTAGTTACTGTTCCATATTCCATCTTTGCTAGGAATATACTGAAGGAACCATATGGGCCAAGAACATTTTCAAAAACTTAAAGAAGAAAAATGAATATCAAACTCCTATCTTTTCATTACTAATATAATAGTTAAAAAGACACCACTACAATCCGTACTGAACAGAAAAAAATGAGTTTTATTTGCCTGCAAATACTTTAACAGGAAAAGTACATCATTTAAAATATATTAGAAAGTTAAAAATAGTCAAGTTTCTGCAACTGTTAGTACTGCCTTTAAAAAAATATTTAAAGATCATGGACAATATCTGTATTTTTTCACACTTACATTGGAATTCGACAGGTAGTAGTGGAGGCAGCAGGTGGCAGCAACTCCCACTCAAAAAACTAAGGGAAGGGGAGCAAGCCTCGTACCAGCTGGAGGCCTCCCTTAGAGGCTAGCTAGTTCCTTTGTGTCTGCATCTGCTCATTTCAAAAGTGGAAAGAAATAGCATAATGCATAAATCTCACTAACTTTGATAAAACCAATGGTATGTTTATGTGTCTACTTTACCTGTAGAATTAATAACAAACATAAAATAGATGGCTTTGTGCTTTTTAAGCCTTTCCTTCCCCACCCCCCTCTTCTAATGTCATGCATTCTTTGGGTCTTGCTAAATCGTTTTCTTTTCAGGGAAACTAGCCATACTTTTTAGACTTTTGCTACCTTTTAGTTAATGACAGTGGATGATAACAACAATTCAGTGCATAATCTGAACACTTAATATATTCCAGGCTCTCTGTCAGGAGTTTTATATGAACTCAATGAATAAGGTACTATCATTATCCTCGTTTTGTTGAGATCAAAACTGAAACACAGAGAGGTTAAGTAACTTCCCTAAGATCACACAGCTAATAAGTGGAAGGAGCCCGAAAACGCAAACAGGCTGTCCTTCCTGGGGCCTATGCTCTTCCCCATTACTGGGGAATGTGTTAATCAGGGAAACCAATCCCTGCCAACAGAGAGGCTAGCAAATATTTTAATTCCACCAAGAAAGGGGCTTCTCTGAGTCACTTAAAGGGTATATATTTTCAACCTTTTTGAGAAGTATGTCCAAAGGTGGAAACAAGGTGACTGAGAGTTCAGTGTGGAAGAGATATTGAGATGGACAGACCAAGGAGAAATCTCAACTTCTTCACTTACTATCTGAGAAGATTGACCAATTATGTGACCACCCAGAACTTTACTCTCCTAATATATTACATGGTGATACTAATACTTAGGTTATTATGAAGATTGAGATAACATAAGATAGTTTCCTGAACATGGCTAAGTTCATCATTGATTGACATTAGTTCATGTCCACCTTCCTCAATAAAGTAGTGCCAACTTTGAATTTCTGTTGTGTAGATGAATCTGGAAGAATTAGTTGGAGGGGAATAAAGGGCAGTATTGATTAATTGAGGAATAGCACTGCATTATTAATTTTGTATCTTTCTCAATTATATCAAATGAGTGCATAACAAATGTTTGTTGTTAAATTAGTGACCAAATAGTCACAAAATTAGGTAATCAGTGGATATTTAAAATAGGTAATATAGCCTTTCCAAGTATTTGACATGCATTTTTAGAGGACTGGGATTAACAGAAAGCATTGATATACCTAAGGAATTTATTTACAATTAATGGAGGCCCCTTATTATTTCTGACATAAAGATATTCCATTTATATTGTGACAGCATTCCTTGTTCTCAGATATGGTTATGCTTGTATCTGTTTAATTATTCATTAAATTAACTATCTTTTAGACCAAAAACAGAAGATGCCTGGGTATTTGCAAAACCCAATGCCATTCAGGCTGTTGGTGTCATGTCTTTTGGTGAGTATATGGTTTCAAAGGCTTTTTCTCAATATGGAGTCTTCTGTACAGTGAAGAAGTGCTGTGTTTCAGATCTGTGTCTGGTGAACAGATGTTCTATGTCCTAGACATCCTATTAGCAGCATATGATCTAGTTTGTGCCAACATAAAATTAGGCCCAAACTTTTCTCACTCATCACTAAAATTTGCTTCCATTTGGACAAGTCTCTTTCTCATGCAGAACATTCATAAAAGCCATCTTATTTCTTCACTTGAAAATCTAGCAAATGTTATGGATTTCTTTAAAACCTTGCACATAAAGTATTAGGAATTGGCCGGATGTCTAAAGTGCCTCTGTTACATCACAGATTGGGAAAGAAGCTGTGGACCAGAAATATAGTGTTATTTATATTCCCCTTAAGATTGGAAAGGCCACTAGAAAACGGAAAATGGGAGAGAAAATGGAATAGGCCTGGTTTATATCAAGAGTGACATGAAGAGACTACACAGGCCTAATGTGAATGAAATTTCTCGTTCCCAAAGCTGTTAGAAAGATTATTTTTTGATATATCTCATAAATTAGTATATTTGAACTTCAGTTCATCTTCATTCCAAAGTAGCATGCATCTCTGAGTTTCCAGAAGTAAACGGAGGACACTGATGCTTGTTCAATAATGATTTTTCTTGTTTGTTTGCAGCATTTATTTGCCACCATAACTGCTTCTTAGTGTATGGTTCTTTGGAGGAACGCACAGTAGCTAAGTGGTCCCACATCATCCACGTGTCCACCTTGGTTTCTGTGCTTATCAGTATTCTCTTTGCTACATGTGGATACTTGACATTTACTGGCTTCACCCAAGGTAAATGAGAGGTTTGGTCTTACCATATTTGGTATTCACATGGAGTGGTGTTATCACTTTTCATTTTGGGTACAGTTATACCCCATGTTCTACTTCAGACAAATGCTCTCTCTTCTATCTATTTTTTCCTCTACCTCCTACCTCTCTGCTGCTTCTGTTTCCTAATTTTCTCATTTTAAAACTGCTAAACTTATTTTTTTAAATATATTTTTAATTTTATTTTCTTTATTGATTAAGGTAGTACATATGTGTCTTTATTGCCCGCCCCCTCCCCGCTCATGCCCTCACTCCCCTGGTGTCTGTGTCCATTGGTTATGCTTATATGCATGCACACAAGTTCTTTGGTGATGAGAGATAATCATTGATTGGCTTCCTCCTGTACGCCCCCTACTGGGTATTGAGCCTGAAAGCCGGGCATATGCCCTTGACCAGAATCAAACCTGAGACCCTTCAGTCCACAGGTCAATGCTCTATCCACTGAGCCAAACCAGCTAGGGCTATAACAAAAAATATATAGCCCTAGCTAAATCCCCAGTAGGAGGCATACAGGAGGAAGCCAATCAATGATTATCTCGCATCACTGATGTTTCTATCTCTCTCTCCCTCTCCCTTCCTCTCTGAAATCAAGAGAGAGGGAGAGCGAAATAGTAACATCAATGATGACAGAGAATTATCAATCCGATACCTTCTGCACGCACCCTGTTGGGGGTCAAGCCTGCAACCTGACTCCCAACCACTGAGCAACAATGGCCCGGCAAAACTGCTAAAATTCTGTAGCCCATTCTCCCTCCTTCATGCTTTCCCTTCAGAGTACCTGAATTCTAGTTTCCTTCTTTGCTACTCCACTGCAACTTTATTTTCGAAAACAGCAATATCCTCCCACGCTTCAAAGCTAATCAAAGCTAAGAATCTTCTTCTGGGTTCTGCTTCTCATAGACTTCTCTGAATCACTCATTAGTATTGAACATCCTTTCCTCCTGAAGAGAAAGGAGCACTACCATGCCCTCATTTGCTCTGTTAATAATTTTTTTCTCTCCAAGTAATTCATCTTTGCTTTCTCATCCCTCCCCCTCTATACCCTCACTTCCCATTAATTGGTTCAGGCAAGTTGCCTTTTTTCCTCTTAACAAATTCTCTTCAGACTTTCACTATCTTAACTAGTCCAGAACTGTTTATAGCCATCTTCAGCCTCTTGCCTGCAGGACATTTCTACTTAGTTGTTCCATTCTTGCCTTCAACACAAAACATCATTATTCTCAAAGCCAGCCTCTTCCCTTCCCCAAACCTCACCTCACAGCACCCCACCGAACTTTCTCCTCTGGTCTTCTATGCAGCCAGGCCCAGCAACTGAGCGGTCACCGTTCTCTTCCTTTGACCCTCACACTCGCTTAGCTATGTCGTATGATATTCAGTGTGACAGCCTGCTAAATGCTGTGATTCATGAACCGCACAGCTTTTGCAGGTCTGTTAGCTCATTTGACCTTTAAACAACTCCATGAAGGTAAGTGGAAAAACCAGCTTTACCCCCTTTTAAAACACAAACAGAAGTGACTTGCCCAAGCTGGCTGGTGACAAAGTAGAAAACAAGTCTCCAGACTTCCAGTACAATTTTATTTTCATTTTTTGTGTTGCTTACCACATTTTGGTCAAGTGTGACCCATTAAAAGCTGTCTCTTAGACGCCTGCTCCCCTTAGGTGAGTTTTCAAACAGAGGTTACAGGTGACTATGATTAAAGACAGATATTACTTGAGAAATAAAGATGGTTTCAAAAGAGAGTGATTAACGTAAGGCCAATGCAGTAAAAATATAATACATGTGTGCGCCATCAAGGAGCAGTAATGAAGTCCCTTGAGAGTCTTGTTAAGAATCTTCTCAAAATATTGTCACGTGTCACTATTTTTGCCAAGATGAATGGTCCATAGGCTCCAATCTATACAAAGCCTTGGTTTTTAAATGTCTTCTCGGTAACACACAAACCCTTTTTATTGGTCACACCTCATTGGTGTATTTAACAGTGGTAATTGCTCAGATACAATTAAAGCTTTATATAACAAAGCTGACAGGTTTGGTAGGGTTGGTGTGTGTGTGTGTGTGTGTGTGTGTGTGTGTGTGTGTGTGTGTGTTTCCCTAGCTATAATTCCCTAAAATACACTTAGTCTTAAGCTAGAGAAAGCTGACATTGTTTCTTCAGGCCACTTCACCTAAGGCAGATCTGGTCTTGTTTGTGCAAACTGTGTGCTCCTTTTCTTTTCCCTTTAAGTAGATTAATTTCAGCCTGTGAGGAGGCAGTCAGAACTCTAGATTGTTCTTGACATTCCCAGTGACTTTTGAATCGGTGTCAGGCTCATTTTTTAGTGGAGGTTAGTGAAGGGGAGCACCTGTCCTGTTTTCTTAAAGTGCTGGAACCTTTTCCATCAACCTTAAAACAGGTCGCTGCCACTACTGCTCTGTGGTTAATCCCCTTCGGCCCCAAAGAAACACTAGGAAGTAACATACATTTGTTCTAGCTGATGGTGGGAGGAGAGAAGAGTCACTTGAAATAAGTCTTACGAAGAGGCAGGTCATTTTGCTTTTTAATGAAAGTACAAAAGTATTGTTTTCTTTTTAAACAATGGAGTAGTGTGTGACTTTGAACTAATTTCCTAATCAGTCTAATGAACCCTGACCAAAATTTTAAGACGTAAGTATGTTATATTTAGGAAATAAACAGACCACAGCTTTTTTTTTGGTTTCAGTATTGGGAAACTTTTTTTGCTGACCTGTCTTTTGTGCCCTCATCAGATTACAGAGGTATCTGAGAAAATACAGTCTCTATGTAAGAACTGGTTCAAGGGATATATAGTCCCTCATTGAGTTTGGCACTAATGAAATATACTACACTTCCATATTTTCACTTTTTTAAAATATATTTTTTATTGATTAAAATATTACATATGTGTCCTTATCCCCACGTTACCCTCTACCCCCCCCACCCCACCCCCGCTCATGCCATATTTTCACTTTTTAATCAGTGCATATACAGTGAAGTTCATTGGATACCATGAAAGATAATGTATGTTTGGAATTTCTTGCTGTGGCCTGAGTTTGTGATTAGACCCTGTGGTGTGATACACAGGAAATTCATCTCCCCAGACACAATGGTCCACTCTTCCTTTCAAGATTGTCCTTGATCTATGAATAGCATTTCAAAAGGAAATTTGTTTATTTTAAAAGACCCTTTAAAAAAATAATGAAGTCACTTACTTACCAGAAACAAAGACCAGAAGCAAGTTTATAAAACCAATGCACAAGAATTTAGGGAGTTGATTCTGGTGTACGAAGACAATGGATAAAAATACTTTACAGAAGCTGATACAAATTTAAGCAAATCTACCAAAGAAAAAAAATGAGAATAAGAGGAAAACTATTAGTGATTAATTAATCTTCAGGTGGAATATATACTAGTTTTCATATCAGACAATAATTATATAGTTATTGAATTCAAAAACATATTTAGATTTGGCAATTTATTCTATGGATTAAACAGTGAAGTTTATGTAGCTTCATTGATATAATAAATATCCACCATCTACTTTATTAGATATTTATATCAATGTATAATATTTATTAAGTAAATCTATTTTATATCATTCTCTAGGAGACTTATTTGAAAATTATTGCAGAAATGATGACCTGGTAACCTTTGGAAGGTTTTGTTATGGAGTCACGGTCATTTTGACGTACCCAATTGAATGCTTTGTGACCAGAGAGGTAAGCCCAATTCCTTTCCAACACTTTGTCTAGGGCAGTGATGGCGTACCTTTTGAGCTTGGCGTGTCAGCATTTTGAAAAACCCTAACTTAACTCTGGTGCCGTGTCACATATAGAAATTTTTTGATATTTGCAACCATAGTAAAACAAAGACATGTATTTTTGATATTTATTTTATATATTTAAATGCCATTTAACAAAGAAAAATCAACCAAAAAAAATGAGTTCGCCTGTCACCTCTGACACGCGTGTCATAGGTTCGCCATCACTGGTCTAGGGGATCTCTCTACCACATTTAATTTAGAAAGATTTGTAAATAATCTGAATCTGAAAATTCCCAAAATGTTCTTTTCAATCAGTTTAAAGCTAAACTTATATTCAGTGTTTACAAGATATATTTTTTAAAGTTAGATTTGGTTTCGTTTATATTAGCATAAGTGTAAATATTTACACAACTGCATTCCAAAATGAATGCCAGTCTTTAATAGAGCCAAACTAAGTTTTTAAAAACAAACGAAAAAACATTCTTACAAAGAAATTAAGTACTAAAGTTTAAAACATGTTTTACAAAATTATCTTTTTGCTAAGATATTTTATTAGTCAACATGTATTAAAGGCACCATAGGGCAGATTCTGATCAGTTTTCATATATTTTAAAAACAAAAATATCTTACTTCCATGGAAAACCAAAATTCCATTTAAACCATTCATTTTATGGATATATTTTATATGTTTATATAAATTTATTTGTATTTATATACCATATAAAAGAATATAAATAGTTATATATATATTTCACTTTTAAGTCAACTCCAAGTTATGTTATCTAGTCCACCTGGGTTTGTGGAGGAAGATTAGGTGAAAGAGAACTAATCCTCTTTGTATAAAATTTAGAGAACATGGCTTGTCTGGAGTCCTTTATGCAAATTAGCTAAAAATCCACTGTACCAGTTAGCAAAAAAACATGATCCTGCTTCACAGTGGTTCTTTCAGGAATCACACTGAAAAGGGATTAGTCTTAGGATCTGTTCCTAGACTGTTTACACAGTGCACCATGTGAATGGCTCCAATGTGTGAAGTGAAACTCCTACAGGGCTTTAACTACACTAATGGCAGGCTTCTAGAGGCAGAGCTGTGTTTACCTTCTGCCAATGCTGGGGACGAGGGACAGCACAGGGACACGGAATAAGGGGAATGTTCAGCACTATGTAGGTCCTTTACAGTCAGCACTTGCCTTCACCTGCAAATGTGTAACTCACTGGTCAGTTCTCCACTTTGAATATAATAAAGACCTAGACCAGTGGTTCTCAACCTTCCTAATATAGTTCCTCATACTGTGGTGACCCCCAATTCCATTGTTACAAATTGAACATAATTAAAGCATAGTGATTAATCACAAAAACAATATGTAATTATATATGTGTTTTCCGATGGTCTTAGGCTAACCCTATGAAAGGGTTGTTCGACCCCCAAGGGGGTCGCGACCCACAGGTTGAGAACCGCTTACCTAGACTGAATTTATGTTGATTTTTTAAATCTAAGAGCCTTTAGAATTTTGCCGACTAAAGTTGGAGGCAGGAAATGGTTTTATATTAGCTTCTGCCCAGTACTTTAGGTTCAGATCTGATCTCTAGATGAGCAATAACAGATGGTCATCCTCATATGGTTTCTTGGTGAACTGTCTGTGGACAGTGTGAGTCATTCCACCTGCACAGCTATGTCTTCAATACTTGGAACTTGTATTTCCTTTCTAGCTGCCACGACAGGAAGACAGAACTAAATCAAGATCTCTGCCATCAGAACAATTACTAGGCAGAGGAACCTTGCATATACCTCACCCATTCACTTCCTTTCTCTTTTTCTTTTTCTTTCTCTTTTTCTTTTCCTTTTTCTTTCTCTTTTTCTTTTTCTTTCTCTTTTTCTTTTTCTTTTTCTACACGTGCACACACACACAAATATACAGTTGGTAAAAACATAATAACAGCCATTTCTGGTTATAGGTAAAGCAGCCAGCCGCATACAAGGGTGTCCAAACGCGTGTCTCACTATCCTGCCTCACTAGTGACTTTCCACAATTACAATTCTATCATAGAGGCCTCTATAAAAACGAATCTTAAGCAAGTTAATATTTGGAAAGACAATACCAATTGTAAAACCATAAATGAGTAAAAGTTATTAGTATCCCCATTACATTATTGCCGAGGTTACAGTGGTATCCCTCTATGGGGAATGTTACTTATTTAGGACGTTTACTTATCACAGCTTAGAGAGTTGGCTTTGTGAAGGTCCCCCACCCTCTGGCGATCTCCTACCATTTCCAATTCTTGCCTCATGTTTTTTTGTGGCGCAGTCACCATCCTGTTGAGACTGTCTCCTCTTTGTCCTTCATAGGTTTCATTCCTGTTCTTACCTCATTGTTCTTTTTTACGCTGTTGCATCAGTTTATAATTCTGCTCTAAATCCTATCCATGTTTCCAGCCCCACCTCAAGACAAGGTAGGGAAAGCACATTTCAGTAATGCTGTAAAGCCAATTACTTTAAGACAGACAGAGCTAGATAAATAAAGCTCCTAGACATTTTCTCTTTGCCAACATATCACAGTATAGGACATATTAAATAGTTAACTGTTGATTGATTTCCTAATCTAAATATCAGTGGAAAATGATGATCAACTTTTCTCCATTTATGTTGAGGAAAGGCAAGATAAAATAGATTTAACTTGTATCAAATAGGATTTAGATTTCATAAAACTAATTTCCTGTCAGTAAAGGATATTACACATCCATTATTATTAAAGAAAATTATGGTAACTCCTTTCTTAGAAATCATTCAAATAATCTCAGTAGCATCTGTGGATTGTCTTAGTGGCAACCTTGTTGGACTCAAGGAAGAATGATAGGCAACTTTCAAAAGTCTTTCTTACACTTGAGAAATATATTTATTCACACATTAGTATACTATGTACTGCCTGTATAATAGTTCAACAAAAAATCCTTGTTATTGATCTGTGTATGTCTATGTGTAAGTATTTGGGAAAAGGTACAACATTCATATGGCTTAAATTTAGATTGGCAGTATTTTATATAGTCCTAAGTGCCATAATATGAAATACTCTCTTAATAAATCTTGCCTGTGTCTGTGAATCCCTTTCTAAATGATCTGTTTATTTGGCAGGTAATTGCCAATATATTTTTTGGTGGGAATCTTTCATCAGTGTTCCACATAATCGTAACAGTGGTTATCATCACGATAGCCACGTTCGTGTCATTGCTGATTGATTGCCTTGGAATCGTTTTAGAACTCAATGTAAGTACATTTAAAGGTTTACTCCTTCCATTCTAAACATCCCTTTAAAAATGATGTTTACATTTAACATAAGATGTGTTTTCCTTAAAAATTTACTTTCTGAAGTAAATTTAAAATGTGTTTGTTTTTTAATAGTAACTATTTATAATGATGATATTTTTAAAAACCTTTATTGTTGAAAGAATTACATAGATCCTCCTTCCCCTTGACCCCCATTAATCTCTTCCTATAATGATGATATTATGCACTTCATAGGACTCTACTTTTAGAATAGTGGTTCTCCAACAGAGGAAATTTTTCCCTTCCTTCCCCATGGGACATTTAGCATTGTCTAGATGTATTTTTACAATATATTTTTATTGATTTCAGAGAGGAAGGGAGAGGGAGAGAGAGATAGAAACATCAGTGATGAGAATCATTGGTAGGCTGCCTCCCGGGAATGGAGCCTGCAACCTGGGCATGTGCCCTTGATCAGAATCAAACCCAGGACCCTTCTGTCTGCAGGCCAACGCTCTATCCACTGAGCCAAACTGACTAGGGCTAGAGACATATTTGATGTCACAGCTGGGTAGGCAGATGCTACTGGCATCTAAGGGCTAGAGGCCATGATGCTGCCAAACATCCCACAATGCACAGGACAGCCCCCATGTCAAAGAACTGTCCAATCCAAAATGTCAAAGTGGTTGAAGTTTAAAAACCCAGGTTTAGAGCACTTTTTCATATTTTATTTCCTATAATACATAGATATTACTAAAAATAACTATAAATTAATGTATCTGGAATTTCATTGCCAAGTAAAAATAAGTCTAGAGAAATTCATTAAAATACATGAAGAAAGTGATATCCATGCCCCACATTCACTGACAATGACCCAAGTTCTTTTTCTTTAAAACATTTTTTCTCTCTCTGAAACTTTCTCTTGTAAAACCTATTGCTACCTTCCAAATCTGGGTCCTCATCATATCACATCTGAATTAATACTGGCTTTTTTGCTTCAACTACTACATATTTAACTTTTCCTTCCAATTTATCACCATCCTGCTTAAAATATCTCCACTTTCCCATAAACTCTGTTTCCTATGCCTTCCATGGAAAGTTATTTACCATTTACACAAAATCTATCCTCATTTCTAGTCCATCTTATTTTTGGCCTACAAGTCATATTAGTTATTTTATTCTTTAGCTTATGTTTATTCTTTCTTATAATTATTATTTCCCTTTCATTTCTGTACAAATCTGTACACAGATTTAAGGTTTAGTGTAGCTTCTCATTTATTCATTAAACAGGTATATATTGAACAATCATTGTGTGCCACACAATAATAATATAACAATGGGAGGAAATCAGGAAAGATTTATGCTTTCATGGAGCTTACAACCTCACAGATAAACATGAAAGTTCAGTTGCTATATAGGCAATAAAGAAGACAGAGGGAAGTAGATGAACTCCCAATGACGTTTTTGAGAAAAAAATTGACAGGATTTGGTGATGGATTCAATTCAGTTAGGGGGACAAAGAGGTAGAATGACTCCTTGGTTCTACATTGTGGAACTAGGATAATGATGTCATTTGGTGACACATGAATAATGCCTCAGAATCACAGCACTTAATATTTATTAGTCATTAATTATGGAGGGCTGACTTTTACAGGTGGGATCCCAAGTCATTATTTACTCACTCCATTGAGAGTTGAGGGATAGGTGAAGGTATTATTGTCCGTGTCCAAGACACTGTTCCTTCCAGATGCCATTTGCATTTGAAGTTCCAGACAAAGGCAGTGGGAGATTCAGTCAGGAACATACTATATGAATTTCTTGTAGCAGAGTATGTGGAAAGTAGGGAGTAAATAGCTTCCCAAACCACAGAGGACTGGGGAGCCATCTATTTGACCAGCAATAGAAAGAAATCTCATGGGAGAAATGGGCAAAATTCGAAGTAACCTGTACCTACTTCCTCATTTTGTATAGGCCAAAGCCTAGTAGGTTCACCCCAAATCATTTATTTTATTTTCTTTATTTTATTTTATTTTTTATTGTGTTTTAAGTTTTACATATGTCTCCTTTTTCCCCAATTGATCCCCACCACAACCATTCCCACCCTGGGCAAGCCCCCACTGCCCCAGTGTCTGTGTCCATTGGTTATGCTAATATGCATGCATACAAGTCCTTTGGTTGCTCTCTAACCGACCCCCTCCCCTACCATTTGTCTCTGGATCTATTCATGTTCACCAAATTATGTTGATCATTATATCCCACATATGAGTGAGATCATGTGATATTTATATCTCCAACTGGCTTATTTCACTTAACATAATGCTCTCCAGTTCCAACCATGCTGTTGCAAATGGTAAAAGTTCCTTCTTTTTTATAGCGGTGTAATATTACATTGTGTAGATGTACCATAGTTTTTTAATCCACTCATCTGCTGATGGGCACTTAGGCTGTTTCCAAATCTTAGCTATTGTAAAGTGTGCTGCTATGAACATAGGCGTGCATATATCCTTTCTGATTGGTGTTTCTGGTTACTTGGGATATAGTCCTAGAAGTGGGATCACTGGGTCAAATGGGAGTTCCATTTTTAGTTTTTTGAGGAAACTCACACTGTTCTCCACAGTGGCTACACCAGTCTGCATTCCCACCAGCAGTGCACGAGGGTTCCTTTTTCTCCACATCCTTGCCAGCACTTGTTGATTTGTTGATGATAGCCATTGTGACAGGTGTGAGATGGTATCTCATTGTCGTTTTGACTTGCATCTCTCGGATGATTAGTGACTTTGAGCATGTTTTTATATGTCTCTCGGCCTTCTGTATGTCCTCTTTCGAAAAGTGTCTACTTAGGTCCTTTGCCCATTTTTTGATTGGATCATTTATCTTTCTTTTGTTAAGTTGTATGAGTTCTCTGAAAATTTTGAAGATTAAACTCTTATCTGAAATGGCATTGGCAAATATGTTCTCCCATGCAGTGGGCTTTCTTGTTGTTTTGTTGATGATTTCTTTTGCTGTGCAGAAGCTTTTTATTTTGATGTAGTCCCCTTTGTTTATTTTCTCCTTAGTCTCCATTGCTCTAGGAACTGTGTTAGTAAAGATATTGCTACGACATATGTCTGCTATTTTGCTGTCTATGTAGTCTTGTAGGATTTTTATGGTTTCCCGACTTACATTTAAGTCCTTTAGCCATTTTGAGATTTTTGTGTGTGTATGGTGTAAATTGGTGATCTAGTTTCATTTTTTTTGCATGTATCTGACCAACCAAATTTCCTAGCACCCCAAATCATTTTATGTTCCAATCTTGATTTATGTAAATGGATAACTGCTATCTTAATGTACTAACTTGTATGTTACCTTTTATCATGTACTGTTTAGACTGTCCATAAGCATTTCTTCCCTATCAAATTATAAGCTCTTTGAAGACAAGAATGAATTTAGCTGCCTTCTCCATCCTCCACGTGTCTGGCACAGTGCTAAGATCACAGTGCTCAAATTACTACATGAGTAATTGCTCCTTGGGGACCACAGTTTAGGAACTATTTCTAAAAGTGCTCCTGGAAATAAGGGACATTGATGAGTGTAACACCAGGAAATTAAGTGTTACAAAAAAATTTTGGTGCCCTAGCCAAGAAGCTCAGTTGTTTAGAGCATCCTTCTCTGATATACCGGCATTGTGGGTTTAATCCCTGGTCAGGGCACATACAAGAATCAACCAGTGAATGCGTAAATAAGTGGAACAATAAATTGATGTTTCTCTCTCTCTAAAATTAATCAATAAATAACAATTTTTGAAAAATTGTTGGTGATGACAGTAATAGTAATCACTCAACTAGGCTGAGGAGAGGATCAACATAATAATTACCAGCTCTGTTATTTCTTATTTCATGACCTGTTTTGAGTTCCCTTTTTTTAATATAGTAGGATTTTGATATGAGAGAAAATATGTTTATCAACTGCCTGACCACTCACCACATCTTGATAGCCTAACAATTTTTTATACCCTTTAAGTTCACCAAGCCATACACATATTATTTACTCTTCAGGAATGATTTATTTTTGTAAATTTGACCATTACTTTCTATTAATTGCTAATCTCCCTGACACTTGCACAACAAATAGTAAGTATTCAATCCATTAAATATTCTCTATTGTACTTATGTTGAAATTATTTTGTGGTTCAGACAGAATTCTGGTTTTGTAATCAGAGAAAAATATTCAGTGAGTATCCGTTATAAAGTCAAGATCTGAGCTGGCTGTAGGGGACTACTTTTTTAAAAAATTTAAAACATGCTTGTAGTTCCTTAGATTTTTAAAAACTTGGTTATATAGACATTCATTAAAAAACAACAACAACAACAACAACAACTAAAGAAGAGTGCTAAATTTTCTGTTATTATCCAATAAACCGTTATACTCGTTTTAAAGCACTTGGTATGTTAATAAAATCTAAGATCTCCTTTCTCTTCCAGACCACCTGAGCATATTTTAGACTGTCCATAAGCATTTCTGGACAATGAAAAGTCTTTTGGTACACACAATGACATATTTAGGCCTTCACTCAACTCCCTTTGGCGTGGAAATTTGTCATGTTTAATAGAGTCACATCAGGCATCATTTCGGTCAGTAACTAATGCAGGCTGGATCATATATCACTAAACGTAATGAAAGCATCTGTGTTCCACTTCAGAACAACAATGTGAGCTAATATGTATTGTATACTTACTCTGTACCATGCATTTTGCATGCACTATTTTCCTTCATCTGCATTAATGTTACAGATGAAGAAACTGAGGCGCAAAGTGATTAAATAAGTCACTGTGTTTACAACACTTGAACACAGGTTTCCAGACCTAAAGCCCACATTTTTAATCATTATGCTAGTCTGAGGTTTCCAAAGTATGGGCTCTAAATTATGTAAAATAAATATGTTCATTTCTCTATTCATTTTTAAAGTTAAAAATCGATTCATTGAGTTTACCAGTAAGAGTAATTCATAATATATAGGATAGATTTTAATAATGGTTTAAAATGAATACCATGAGATGAAATAAAATGCTACTAAAAGCTTTTCATCTAAACTAATAATTTTTAACTAATAGACTTTATCTTAGTTAATAATTGTAATACTTTAGGAATTATTTTCTATTTTGGCTTCTGAATCATCACTAAGTAGAATGATGATCTTCACAGATGAGATGTATAATAGAATCAGACCTTCAATTTGTAAAGTTATTGAAATGCTGTTACTCAGGATAATAAAAAATTGGATAAATTATTCAGTGTTATATTATTTGTTTAATAAAAAGCAAAACCTCATCTAGAACTTAGCTTCCCTGTAATTTCATAGTTTTCATGGCAATAGACAACAATGACAAGTTTTTCCAAAGCAAACTCATCCTTGGTTTTAAAGGATTCATTTTAGAAGCAAATAAAATAAATATAAGTCCCATTGTTGGTAGCATCTCACACTGATGCTGCCATTGGAGAAAAGAGGCATCTGTGTTAATTGGGCCCTAGGGGTTCCCACTTGCAGCAGCAGCACAAACAGAAAAGATGAAGCAGCTGGTGCCTGTGGCCAGAGTAACCAGCTCAAGAAGCATTGTGTGCAGCTTACAGTGGGAGGGAAAAAGTAAGCCAGTGCCCAGATGTAGAGCGCCAGTCACGAGGGTGAGCAGGACATGGTCCAAGCTATCAAAGCCCTCCCCAGCCAGAGTTTGTTCTTAAGATATAGGAATGCATTTCATGAGTTGAAAGTATAAATTTAAAAGCATTCTTTTATTTAGTTTTCAGCTTCATTTCATCATTTGAGAGGTTTCTATTCAGGTAGTAGAATTCAGATACTTTTCCCATCTGTACTGCCAATAAAAATCTTTAACACCTTCTGTTGTTTCCCTACAGCAGACTGCAAAATGCCCTGGCATCAACACTGTTATTATCAAAGGAAATTCTGTCCTGGCTTTATAAATAAGGCTATATTTTATTATCTCTTTAAGAAACAATTATGGCCGAAACCGGTTTGGCTCAGTGGATAGAGCGTCGGCCTGCGGACTGAAAGGTCCCAGGTTCGATTCCGGTCAAGGGCATGTACCTGGGTTGCAGGCACTTCCCCAGTGGGGGATGTGCAGGAGGCAGCTGATCGATGTTTCTTTCTCATCGATGTTTCTAACTCTCTATCTCTCTCCCTTCCTCTCTGTAAAAAATCAATAAAATATATTTTTTAAAAAAGAAAAGAAAAGAAACAATTATGGTATTTTTATGTCCTATCAAGCAATTTCAAAAAATTATTCCAAACCCAGTGGTGTATTCTGAATCTTGGCCATATTAAATAGATTAAATAAGTTGCACTTCTTTATGAGAAGTACAGCAGCTGGGACTGCTCGATCATTTTACACTTGATCTTGGGTCCTCACAACGACCTGTAGCAAAACTGGGCTTTCATATGTTAATAAAGTAACAGCTGCCTAGACAAGATGCCCAACTGGACTTCTTCCAGTACAAACATCAGCTATATAGTCTAACTAGAGGCCCGGTGCACGAAATTCGTGCACTGGGGGGTGGGGTTCCCTCAGCCCAGCCTGTCCCTCTCACAGTCCGGGAGCCCTCAGTGGATGTCCTACTGACGGCCACAGTCTGGCAGCAGAGGCTCGGAGCAGGCGTCCTGTGTGTGTGTGTGTATGTGTCTGCTGGGGCCTTCCCCCAGCCGCATTGGAGGCTCAGAGCAGGCGCTGTGTGTGTGTATGTGTGTCTGCTGGGGGCCTGCCCCCAGCCACACCGTGAAGGCTTGGAGTAGGCACCCCTCTGTGTTGATCTCTCAGGCTCCTGGCCTCCACTGCGTGTTTTTCTCTCCCTTGAGCTCTGGCCAGGTTGGGGTGCTGCCTACAGGCTGCGCTTTCCTGCTCATGGATCACCGGATAACTGCAGAGACTGGGGGCAGACCCTGCTGGGTGCTGCCTGTAAGGGAACTTTCCTGCTCTGGGATCCCAGGAGCAGGCCCACCTGCCCCCCCCCCCCCCTGCATTTGCCTGCTCTGGGATTGCCGTGGGGTCCCAGCTGGCAGCAGGGCTTAGGCAGCACACGGGGGTCCTGGCTGGGGGCGGGGCTTAGGCGCACAGGGCTTAGGCAGCACAGTGGGGTCCTGGCTGGAGCAAGGCTTAGGTGACGCGATCGCACCGCCTAAACCTGGCCGCCCAGGGCAGCACACGGGGCCGGATGGCATCTGGCACTGGCCAGACCGGCCTTCAGTATGCAAATTAGCCGCCATCTTTTGATGACAGTTAATTTGCATATGGTGCTGATTAGCCAATGGGAAGCGTAGTGAAGGTACGGTCAAGTACCCTTTTTGTCTTTTATTAGATAGGATTGCTACTTTTTCAGTGCTTAAGAATTATAATATAAACAGAACACCTATGCTTTTCACTGCCCAGCAAGTTAGATTTGGAACAGTCCCAGAATGCTAACTGACAACAGCTTCTTAGCAGCAGTTGGTGGCAGTGTTCACCCTGATGGCACTTCCACAGTCCCAATTCCAGATGAATTATAGCTTGTTCCTATAAAGAGAAAAGACTTTCTCCAGATACATACATATATATATGTGTGTGTGTGTGTGTGTGTGTGTGTTAATTGTCTTCTTGTTGTTTTCAAAAATTATTTCCAAGATATTGAGAAATAGTTATTATTAACACAGACTAAGTCATCCAGGATTTCCCATAATTTAAAACACAATGTCAGTTTCAAATGTCACTATAGAGCTCAAGAAATCCATAATTCGTTCAGTTCTGTATGAAAACTAATCATGTGTATAGTGTGTACCTTTATAGGTATCCATTTGTATGGCAAAATTATATTGTCCATATATTTTAAATTAGAATACAATTTGGTACCTCTTAGTAGTTTGTCATTCTTATATCTCTGACTGTAGAAATATTTTCCATGAAATGTGGTCAATCCTGTTCATCCGCAGATTTTTAGATGCTGCCTGGCTAGTCTGATTTTATAACCTGTCCTCCTTAATTTTCATTCTTCTGTACATTTTTTGTTTTTGTTAAAAAATTAAATATATTTTGGGAATCATAGTTGTAATATTTCTGGTATGCGGATGGTACTTATTATAAAACCCAGTAATTTTAGTAAATGGTGATATGAAGAAAATATTTTCTTTAAACCTATTTTTAGGGTATAAAATGTTGTTTTACATAATCCAACTTCAAAATCAGTTTTCTATGATTGTACCAAATAACTACAGTTGTGTCAAAAAGCTTTCAAATCTTTTTTTAAAATATATTTTTATTGATTTCAGAAAGGAAGGGAGAGGGAGAGAGAATTAGAAACATCAATGATGACAGAGAACCATTGAATGGCTGCCTCCTGCACACCCCCTACCGGGGATCGAGCCTGCAACCCTGGCATGTGCCCTTCACCTGAATTGAATATGGGACCCTTTAGTCCACAGGCTGTCACTCTATCCACTGAGCCAAACTGTCTAGGGCTCAAAATTTTTTAGAAAAATATTTAAACTTAAAATTACCCAAATACTGTGTCGTCAAAAAGCTTTTAGATCATAGGTTATAGGTGTATAAGGTTTCATTATACTAGTATTCATCTTTCTATGTTTCTGTACATTTACAAATTTCATAACTTTTTCAAATATAGCAAAACATGAATTTTATGGAAACTTGATTTTAATCTTAAACCAATGTCATATTTGCTATTGAGTATATGTTATAAAAGAACAACTTGTGTTTTATGGCTTAAGAGAATATTGTTTGTTATATAATTATATTTAATTAATATGTATCATATTTTGTTTAATATATAGTAATTAACATTTAATAGAATTAGTAAATCTATTAAAATGACTTAAAGTTTAACATATTTTTATTTTATTTTTAAATATATTTTATTGATTTCAGAGAGGACGGAAAAGGGAGAGAGAGATAGAAACATCAATGTTGAGAAAGAATCATTGCTCAGCTGCCTCCTGCACCTCCACCACTGGGGATCAAGCCTGCAATCTGGGCATGTGCCTTAACCAGGAATGGAACTAGTGACCTCCTGGTTCATAGGTTGATGCTCAACCACTGAGCCACCGCAGCTGGGCAACATTATATTTTTTGTTTTATTTTTTCCCCATCACCATTTATCCCCTCTATGCATTCTTGCACCTCCCTTCCACCCTCCCTCTTCCCTTCCCCCCCCCCCCGCCCTTGTCCATGAGTTCTCTCACTTCTTTTCTTTTTTGCTTAATCCCTCCACCATCCCAATACCCCTCCCCTAAACCAGAGCTGTCTGCCTGCTATTAATCTGTCTCCCGTGCAAATTTGGCCTCCTCCAGGGGAAAGTCTCTTTTCCTTTGAAGTCAAACACTCTTGGTATTTGTATGCTAGACAAACACTACTCATAATTTTCAAACCGACATTTCCCCTCCGGTTAGACTTATCCATAAGCTAGTGTGGGGGAGGGCAAATGAGTCACAGTCATTTAGGTTCTACTGTCAATTTTCTAGGGTAATTAATGTGTTTCACTTTACTTGAAAGATGATTTAGAAATACAATTTCATGTTGAGTGCCCTTAGGGCTATAGTTATTCTTTCTCAAATAGGCACTTACTTTTATACAAACTCAAGTAAAAAAGGAAAGATGATATGCCCAACATGAATCTCAATAGTTCCCTCTCGAACACAATGACAAATAGATCTCTTAGATTTAAATGGCACAGTAGATACGAAATAATTTGTATAAGGTATTATGATGATATAATGAAAATATGAAAAATTTCAAGTTTTCCAGAAGTCAGTTTTACCATCATTTTTATTTTCTGATTATTTTTCTAGTCTTAAAATTTTTATTTAATCTTATTTAATATAATTTTATGTTACTGATTTATATTTTAATCTACTGTATGTATATTTTTTTACTCTTATTTCACTCTCTCATTTGTAAATATGCCACCAAAAAAGAAAAACCCTATTTCTCAATTTATTTGGGGATTTTTTTTTTCTTTCCTTTGTTTGAGTTTACCAAACCTACCTAACTTTTAACATGTGCAGTGACAAATGCATTTTGTAAACGTTTTTAAAAACTGTCCAAGGAATGTTCCATCCGATAACATTATCTCGTTTCTCATTTTCAATGCGCAGGGTGTGCTTTGTGCAGCTCCCCTAATTTTTATCATTCCATCAGCATGTTATCTGAAACTGTCTGAGGAACCGAGGACACACTCCGACAAGATTATGTCCTGTGTCATGCTCCCCATTGGTGCTGTGGTGATGGTCGTGGGGTTCGTCATGGCCGTGACAAATCTGCAGGACTGCACGCACGGCCAGGAAATGTTCTACTGCTTTCCTGACAATTTCTCTCTCACAAACATCTCAGTTTCTCATTTTCAACTGACAACTCAACTTTCAGTTTTAAACATCAGTACCTTTCAATGAGTTGACTGCTTTAAAAAATATGTATATTTTCATAGACTTCTTAACCACATCATGGCATTCACACATGTTTTAGTATCTATATTATAAAATTATTACCTTGGCATTTATTAAGACTTGGCTTTCCTTATTCTTTAGCTCAATAGGAAATGTAAAAAGAAGAATCAAATCCACTTTTTCTTAAGCTGGGACAAAATAAATGTCTTGTTTTACCAACCGCTGCTCTCATCTTAATTTCAGAAGGAAAGTGAAGCCTTTGACATTTGCTGTCATCCTCTCAAAGCATTATTCTGTTATTTAATATGTGAGCCAACATACTCTGCTTTCAAATAAGTGGGTGATTGTTGGTATAATTTTTTTATGTGTGTCCTTTATGAAAAACAAACAAAAAAACCCCCACAATTTTCGTCTATGGTATCGAAGGGAAGAGAAGGGAAACTGTTAGAGAGTAAATATTCTGAAAGCAAAGGGAAGCTCTCATTATAATTTCAGCAGCATCCCTCGTTCAGAGGGAAGTGAATCCCTGGAGAAATGAGTAAGGTCCTTGCTGTGTTAAGAGCATAAATAATAGACTGGGTTTACGGAGCAAGGTGTGTGAGGAATCAATATACCTCCCAACTTTTGATCTTGTGAGAATACAATGGTAGTGCCATTAAATAAATTATGAAACAGGAGGGGGAAAACCCACAAGTTGTTCTGAGGTAGGAGCCCACTAGGTCATTTTGCATCAGCTTTGGGCCTGTTGAATTTGAAGTGCTGGCAGGAATATACAACTGGAAGCTGAACTTTCAGACAAGAAGCTTGCAAGAACAATCAGGGCTGCAGAAAGGCATCCTCACTCCTTCTGGAGGCGGGGTGGGGTGGGTGGGGGCGTTCCTCAGAGGAATTCATGGGAGCTTTGGTTGCCTGGATTCTCCAGGAGCAGACACTGAGATGGGGTTTGGCATGCAGGGTATTATTAGGAATCACAGCTAATGGGAGCGAGGAGGAAAGCAGGATTGGGAGGGCAAAGTGGAACTGCAGTGCACACCAACAGAGCCTCAGCCAAGTCCACAGGGAGTTTGGAGCATACTGGGCCCATCAGAGATGTCCCTGTTCAGGAGAAATGGCCGGGTTTCAGCACCACCGCCTGCATCAGTCCCTGAAGGAGGGCTCCAGTGGAAGGACGTGCCCTCGGGCTAGGCAGCTCTTTGCAGCCAACCAAACCCTAAAGCGACTGAAAGCTGGAGGCTGTCTGCTGGTAGCTGGGTGCCACGTGCTTCCTTTTAGGGGGCCTGGGAGGCACAGCTGTGTCCACCATGGCTGACCTCAGTTTTAATTAGGATTTCTTATATCTGTCTCATTTTTAAATTTAAATCCTCACCCGAGGATATGTTTTTATTGATATTAGAGAGAGAGGAAGGGCGAGGAAGAGAGAGAGAAACATCGATCCATTGCCTCCCGTATGTGCCCCGAGTAGGGATCAAACCCACAACCTGGGTATGTGCTGTGACAGGGAATTGAACCGACGACTCTTTGGTGAACAGGACAATGATCCAATCAAGTGAGCCACACTGTCCAAGGCAGGAAATGAGGATGCTATGTCTTTATATCTATGACTATCTTTTATTTTGTTTTTCAATTATAATTTACATTTAATATTATTTTGTATTAGTTTCAGGTATACAGCATAGTTATTGGACACTCCTATACTTTACAAAGTGTTCCCTCGATATTTCCAGTACCCACCTGGCACCATTCTATGACAATCTTTTAAAAGTAAAACATACTTTGGGACCATCTGAGCGGCTACCTTATAACAAGTATCACTCAAGATTTTATTTCTCACCATTTCATTTATATTTCAATCAAGTTGATAATCCATAGTACTATATTAACTATTGCCAAATACCGAGACAACATCACAAGCAGGGTTAATACGTACATACATGTGTGTTTGTACAAATCACAAGCACACACACACACAAAATAAAAATTCCACAGGAAGTATATAAAGGAGAGTTTCACTGTCGTTTGAATAAAGAAGTGGTGAGGGCTGAGTCATCATGTGTCTCGCATAGTAAGAAAGGCCTATTGAGAGCAAAGGAAGCTGCACCTTAGCAGGCAGATCCATGCTCAGGCTTAGGGTAGTGATTTTGCTTCAATTCAGCATCGTGCATGCCACTAAATCAATTTAAATTCTATTGACTATGAAGATTTCCTGTATTTAATTTGTAGATTTTACAGTTGCTCAAGAATCATAAGGTTAAGTAGTTTGTGGCTATTTTTAGATTGCTACATGTTTTGGTAAAATAATAAAAATTCTTTCATTCCATACTGAGGGAGTGTAAGAAAAAAAAATTTAGCAGCCTATCTCTACATTACTCAAGACTGAGAAACACTGACCTACATAGTTATTAGATAACATCATGAGAGATGAGATTTCCAAGAATGTACAAAGAGAAGCACGTCAAGGATAACGTAATTTAGCACTTAACTGCCTATTATCTTGTACTTTCGTTATGGCTTCAGATAAATTAACCTTGACTCTTCAAGTAAGTCAAAAGTTTTTGATAGGAACTGAGTGCTACATTAAGGCCAAATAAATATTTGTTCTGTTGTCTTTGTTGTTGTTGTTGTTGTTGGTTTTCCAAGTCCACTGTAGAACAAGACTGCCTTGGATGCAGTTATCATACTTTTAAGGGATGATAGAATAAATCTTAGAAACTCACATCTATTGCAAGAATATCTGTCTGTTTCATTATTCACCATTCAGAACCTTAAGAAACCCCCCAATCTATTTTCTGCCTCAATGAGATTTCAAATAAACTCATGCCCTCTCTGCTAATGCTTGTTCTTAACAAAGCAATTTGAGATTTTTAAACCAATTTTTGAAGTTGTCACTACATTTGAACTTATAAAATGCTTAGTTTTTAAAGAGAGGAGGAGATAGTATCTTTACACACTAATGCAAATGCCAAGCAACACATTTCCTTTAAGGAGCTAGATGGAATTTCATCTGTATAACGTAAATTGGGTCCCCGTCCATGTCACTGATGATAGGATCTTTCATCTCAATCCTAACTTGAATCATTTTTCATTTTTAAATATCAGAACAGGTAGACTGCCTTGCCTCTGACTGTGTCCAATGGTGTCAAGCAATAATTGTTGCTTTTTGTCTTTCTTAAAAGACTCCGAAGTCCAGGTTACCCAATTAAGAAAATTCTGATTACTCCTCTGTTGCACACAGCTACTCCGGTAAAGATTAATTTATTGGTCGGAGCAAGCCTCCTTCTGGTTTGTCTGCTGCACTCTACTTGGGAAAGCAGTGCTAGTCTCCTTTTCAGTAGCACTGGCCCCTGACAGGACCTGGTATTGGCCAGTATGCCAAGACTGGCTCAAGCATGGACCAGCCAGTGACCAGGCGGTAGGGTACCATATATGCTTCACTGACTGTGGTGGGGTAATAATTAACTACACCAAACAGGCTCCTTTAAGAATTTATGATTACTCTAAAAAGTATATAAAGGATTTGCCTGGATAACAGAGCACACTGAGTGGATGAGAGATACCATGAGCTAGAGAACCCCTGGACTAGGAGAGAAAGACAAGAGTACAGTCATCTGCTAAAGTAGCAGGTTCTCAAACTTTTCACGGCCCCAAACCACCTGGAGGGCTTGTGAAAACACACATTGCCTGGCCTACATTTCAGAAAAGTTCCCAGATAGGTGATGGTGTTGCAAGTGAATAAGATCACAATTGAATAAGGTAGAAGGCTGGACATAAGAGAGATGCTAAGCTAGGGCCATGCAGGGGTGGGCAAACTTTTTGACTCGAGGGCCACAATGGGTTCTTAAACTGGACTGGAGGGCCGGAACAAAAGCATGGATGGATTGTTTGTGTGAACTAATATAAATTCAAAGTAAACATCATTACATAAAAGGGTACGGTCCTTTTTTTTTTTTTTAGTTTTATTCATTTCAAACGGGCCGGATCCGGCCCGCGGGCCGTAGTTTGCCCACGGCTGGTTTAGAGGCTGGGCAAAAATATAAGCAAGATGTAGAAATGCCATATTGGAGCTCAGGGAAAAAACAGGTGGGAGGCAGGAGGGAGAGCTATTGGCACTTATTAATTGCACTCATCCTTTGCCTCTTTGAAAAATCATTTGGTGATGCTTACTGAGGGGAGAGGAGGAACCAAGATGGTAAGATTCATGAAGAGTAAGAGGAGAAGAAGGTTAACAAAGGAGAAAGCAGAGGTTATAATGTACTGTAAAGTCAACACAGCTGCAGTAGTTAAAATGAAAGCCTGGCTTGGAACCTACCTGTGTTCGGGGAAGATTGCCTGTGCTTCTCAGCTCTTAATATGAAAAGAAAGAAAATACACATACACCAGACTAAACTCTCAACGGAATGTCTTAATTGGAAAATTACTCAGGGAACAGAAGTAAAAATGGGTTATAGTCATCATGCAGCTGAAAATTCATGTAGCTGTCTTTTATAGGATACGTACATAGTCATTCCACTAACGTTTGCTCTTCAAGAATAAAGATTATTAGTAAATTTAGCTTTGGAAATTTTATTATATTATATGTTTATAGCAACATGTTAAATGCTTTATTTTATTATTTTTTTAAAGGGCACATACAGATTTAGTGTGTCCTGCCTTCCTAACTCCCACCTAATGCTGGTCCTTACCACCTCACATCTGAGCTAATGTCATGGTCTCTTACCTGAGCATTCTGCCTTCAGGCTCTTCTCCCTTCAAGATGATTTTGTGCATCACTTCAAGAATTATCTTATTAAATGCATGCTTTGATAATACCACTACTTTTTTTTTTTTTTTCTCCAAAGCTTTCCATGAAACCCTTGCACTTACAGGATAAAGTATAAACTCCACAGCCTATATTCAAGGCTTTCATAATATGACCTCAATGTGTCATTCTGACCTTATCTCCCATGACTGCAGGAAGAGAACCCTTATTCTAACTAACATAGGTAAAGCATTGCTTTATACCAAAACTGCTCTGTACCCCTTTAACCTTTGCCCCTGAATTCTTGCCATTCTCTCATCTGAAATGTTCACCCCCCGCCTTTGCCCCTTCAAAATTCTATCAATCCTTTCATCTTCTTTTTCCCTGTGCCATGCCTGAGCACTCTAGCTGCAGTTTAGTTCTTTCTCCTTTGGAATTCTGTCATTCTCATAGTTATGTTATATGATGTACCCCTTTCTGCCCAACCAGATTAAAAGTTCCTTGAGGACAGACAATGTGTGTTTTTAACATATATTTTTATTGATTTCAGAGAGAAAGGGAGGGAGAGAGAGAGAGAGAGAGAAAGAGAGAGAGAGAGAGAGAGATGAGAGAATTATTGGTTGGAGGCCTCCTGCATGCCCCACACTGGGGATTGAGTCCACAACCCAGACATGTGCCCTGACTTTGAATCAAACCATGACTTCCTGGTTCATAGGTCAATGCTCAACCACTGAGCCATGCTGGCTGGGCCAGACAATGTGTTTTAAAGCCTCTTTTTATTCTTTATGGCCGATGGCATGGTGCCTTGAATGTAGTAAGCACTTAAGTATTTGAAGAGAGATTGATGGTATAAAATGGTTAATTGTACCAAGAGCCATACATATTATTTTATTGGGTTATTCCAGCTATAATGATTGTCATTAGCAATTTAATGTGATGCATTTGTCCAAAAAGCTGATTTATATAACTAAGTTGGGTTCCTTCTTTTGTTTTATTATGCACAGAACCTACAGGGAAATATTTTGAAATTCTTAAAAAGATCTTCAAGTACAGCCCTAACTGGTTTGGCTCAGTGGATAGAGCATCGGCCTGCGGACTAAAGGGTCCCAGGTTCGATTCGGGTCAAGGGCATGTACCTTGGTTGTGGGCACATCCCTAGTGGGGGGTGTGCAGGAGGCAGCTGATCGATGTTTCTCTCTCATTGATATTTCTAACTCTATCTCTCTCCCCTCCTCTCTGTAAAAAATCAATAAAATATATATTTTAAAAAAAGATCTTCAAGTACATACCAATCTGTACATATCTCTTTACTTGTTTTGACTGCTAAATACACATTTAATTTATCTTTCTAAATTCTAAGCTCCTAGAACCTAAGACTATGTCATATTTAGTTGTGTGTGTGTGTTTTTTTGCCACTGTATGCTCATTTTACTCATTCAAGATGACTGATAAACAATAAATCACTTAAATTTATCTAAGTTAGAGGTATTTAACTTAAATGTATACCTCACCAAGAAAACTTACATTAAACCCTTTATTTAATATTATTTGTAAAAAACAAAGTGTCAAAACTTTAAACTGGAATGTATTTATGGTTTAGGTGTAATTATCACTTTGCTTAATCTCAGCAGACAGCTCAGTAATTTGATCGAGCACTAAAAACAAGAGGTGGTTTAGGAACACGCAGACAATATAAGAAAACACTTCAGGCAACATATCAGTGTGCAGTTTAAAATTTGAAAGTCTTTGGAAATTTTTATTTCAAAGGCACAATGGCAGCTATGTATTCATCATGTTTAAGCTTTATCTAGCCAGAGGACAACAGCCAATATTAAAACAATGAATCCAGCCCAGGCTTCTTATAGTCAGCTCCCATCGCATAACATTTTTCTTTAATTCTTTAGGTTCCGAGAGGAAAAAATATTAAAGCATCTTCTGAGGAAAAAAATTATTTTATCCCCAACTGGCAGCCTTTGGGTGACTTCTGACTTTTCTTAATCAATTTTGCATTCTGGTGAAGTGCTAAAAACTGTTTCTTCTAAGTGACACCTTTTAACTATTGTTCCTCCATCTGCAAGATACCAACAAAATGGAAGTTGAGTAATATGACCTTGGGTTTTATGTGCTCTATGTCTCAAAGCATTTCAAAATAAATTTTCATTTGTTTAAAAAGCTGTAAGAATAGACAAGGGAAGGTAATTAACTTTTAGTGTTTAGAAACATAAGGCATAGGACACACTCAGGAGGTGCTCCCTATTCTAGAAGACAATCTGACCTTTCAAAGTAGACATTTTAAACAAGAAAATAAGAAATTAAAAATAAGAGCTTCCGGTGAAAAATTTCTTTGGAACAAGTGATTCAATATGTGTAACCTAAGTGCCAGCTGAGGACGCCTTGCCCCCATGTGATGTGGTTAAACTTGATCATAAACCCATTCCAGTCAGGAGCCTATTCCATAATTTCGGCAAATTCTTCTGGCTTACTTTCTCATGTTTCTCTAGACCATCATAAACTAGCGTTCTTTTGCTCTGAATCTTAAAAATTTATGAACTGATACAAAACACAATCCTGTCATCAGTTTCCATAAAAGTCCGCTTGCATCATGCATTGTGTAACTTTTGCTGTTGCATCTTTTGAAGATTTAGAGTGGTTACAAGAAAGGGTCACATCCCAGAACACAGCCTTCAACCAATCTTCAGAGTTCACCATCTAAGATTTGCCTTTACTTCTCGAGAAAAGGAAACCAGAGGAGGAGAACCAAGATGGCGGCATAGGTTAACGCCGGAGTTTGCTGCTTTGAAAACTACTTCAAGAGTGAAACCAAAAAACGGAAGGGACATCACCCAGAACCACAGGAACGCTGGCTGAGTGGAAGTCCTACAACTAGGAGGAAAGAGAAACGCATACGGACACTCAGAGGAGGCGCAGTGCTGAAGTCAAATTCTGAGGTGCGGAGTGCGCGGAGCGGGCTGGCGGCGGAGGGCGCAGTTGGCGTTTTCAATCGGGAGGGAGTCGCAGACTCTGAGCTCCAGATACAGGCGAGTCTTTAGGGACCCAGACTCAAAAGGGAGAAGCGGGACTGCCTGGCTTCGGTCAGAGCGAGTGCAGCTTTCTCTCCGAGGTTTGCAGCCATTGCTGGGACTCGAGGGGCAGAGGCCCTGGGGACAGGACTGAGAGCTGCCATAACTGCTCTCTCCGGCCCACCCTATTGATCCTGTGCGACCCGCCCCGCCCAAGCCCTGCACAGAGGCATTTGCCAGATAGCCTCAGGCAAAGGCTAGATTAGCACCTCCCTAGAGGACAGAAGTTCTCTCACTGCAGACACAGCTGATTCTCACAGCCACTTGGCCTGGAGGTCAAACCCTCCCTGGTATTAGCTACAACAATCAAGGTTTAACTATAAGACTGCGCACAAAGACCACTAGGGGGTGCACCAAGGAAGCATAACAAAATGCGGAGAAAAAGAAACAGGACAAAATTGTCAATGGAAGATATAGAGTTCAGAACCACACTTTTAAGGTCTCTCAAGAACTGTTTAGAAGCCGCCGATAAACTTAATGAGATCTACAAGAAAACTAATGAGACCCTTGATCTTATATTGGGGAACCAACTAGAAATTAAGCATACACGGACTGAAATAACGAATATTATACAGACTCCCGACAGCAGACCAGAGGAGCGCAAGAATCAAGCCAATGATTTGAAATGCGAGGAAGCAAAAAACACCCAACCGGAAAAGCAAAATGAAAAAAGAATCCAAAAATGTGAGGATAGTGTAAGGAGCCTCTGGGACAGCTTCAAGCGTACCAACATCAGAATTATAGGGGTGCCAGAAGATGAGAGAGAGCAAGATATTGAAAACCTATTTGAAGAAATAATGACAGAAAACTTCCCCCACCTGGTGAAAGAAATGGACTTACAGGTCCAAGAAGCCCGGAGACCCCCAAACAAAAGGAATCCAAAGAGGACCACACCAAGACACATCATCATTAAAATGCCAAGAGCAAAAGATAAAGAGAGAATCTTAAAAACAGCAAGAGAAAGAAACTCAGTTACCTACAAGGGAATACCCATACGACTGTCAGCTGATTTCTCAACAGAAACTTTGCAGGCCAGAAGGGAGTGGCAAGAAATATTCAAAGTGATGAATACCAAGAACCTACAACCAAGATTACTTTATCCAGCAAAGCTATCATTCAGAATTGAAGGTCAGATAAAGAGCTTCACAGATAAGGAAAAGCTAAAGGAGTTCATCACCACCAAACCAGGATTATATGAAATGCTGAAAGGTATCCTTTAAGAAGAGGAAGAGGAAGAAAAAGGTAAAGATACGAATTATGAACAACAAATATGCATCTATCAACAAGTGAATCTAAGAATCAAGTGAATAAATAATCTGATGAACAGAATGAACTGGTGATTATAATAGAATCAGGGACATAGAAAGGGAATGGACTGACTCTTCTTGGGGGGGGAAGGGGTGTGGGAGATGCGGGAAGAGACTGGACAAAAATCGTGCACCTATGGATGAGAACAGTGGGTGGGGAGTGAGGGCGGAGGGTGGGGCAGGAACTGGGAGGAGGGGAGTTATGGGGGGGAAAAAAAGAGGAACAAATGTAATAATCTGAACAATAAAGATTTAATTAAAAAAAAAAAAGAAAGAAAAGGAAACCAGAAAAAAAAAAAATAAGATTTGCCTTTACTTCTCTCATTTCCCATCTCCTTCTTTAGATTAAGGAGAAATTATTTCCCTCTGACTTCCTCAAGTGACGTGCCAGCACCTCCAGGCCTTTAGAGGACTCTCTCCCACTTTACCCCACACTTTGTCATTCTGTTCCTAAAAAAATTCAGATGGAAGCTGTCAACACATTCACATTTTTTTTTTCATTTTCTTACATATCTGTATCTTCTTATTTACATTTGGAATTACACCCCTGGTGACTTTGCTTTCCATTAAAAGAGAAGCCCAGAAGGCTCCTGCCATGCATGAAAGTAACAGTTGGGTCCATAGCTTGAACAGGGAGCTGTTCTACCCCAGTGGGTCACAGAAGGTTGACCAGCTTCCACTGTGGTTTCTCAACATAGTGAACTCACATGGTTTAGATCTGTGCTTTCACAGGTCCCTGTTGCATATTTTCAGCCATTGTAGGTTTTTACCTCAACACCTGTTCTATTCTCCAAACAAAAGCTTTATAATGCCTATTTTCTTTGCACTCTGGTCTTTCAGAATTAGATTAGATCAGTCCTAGCTATAGTGGGTGGATAATCATCTGCTTTATAAGTGAGGGTAATCTGAAAAGTCTATGTACTCATTTTTTTCAGATCTCCTCCATGGAATGCTACCACGGCAGCTGACATTGTTTATTGCTCTTCAGTATTTAAAAAAAGAGACATCCCATAACACTGGGCCACAAATTAGAGAATCTAGATTAACAATTAGAAAGTGTAATTCTAAGAGGATAAGAATACTACCTTCCCCACTTTTCTCCACTTCCCTAAATCCCAGCAGACTTAATATTTTGCTCAAATGTCTTCTTTCATAAAAGATCTCCCCGGCCTTCTCCAGTATGCCATAACTTTTCTTCTGCAAGGCTATGGGTCTGACAATTAATAGAAGGAACAATTCAAGTATAAATAAGAGCTTTCTAAGAGTTAGAGATGACCAATGGTGGCATGGGCTACTCTGGAACTCAGTGAGCCCTCTGTGCCTGGAACAACTTAGAGGTCGTGCAAATACCCACAGTGTGGTAGGATCAAGTCATGTGCTGTATAAACATTCAACTTGGTGATCTTTAAGGTCTCCCCTAATGCTGAGCTTCCCTACTGCCTTGGGTGCTCTGATTAAATAAAATACAGAGCTATTATGGAATGCCTTCATTATATATTTTTGTGTGTCTTTTTATTTTTCCTAAATAAATATTAAACAGGGGAGACAATAGGCAGGTATGGAGCAGCACCACAAAGCATCAGATTTCTAGGATTAGGTCACACAAAAAGATGGGAGCTCACAGAGAGTTAGAAGGGTCCTTTAACAACTGCACTAATTCTACTGTGAAAAATAATATAAACAGAGGCACTTCAAAATGGAGTCAGAACAGTCATTCCAGGAACTGCCTTCCACGTCTTACTCTTCAAACCTTTGGAATGTTTAAACTGGGCAAAATAACCTCTGGACTGGGTCAACATTGTATTCCAAACAACTGTTTGCAAAGCTAACAGGAAAGCAGACATTCTGACTACCAGACTGAAAATTAAAGACATTCTTTAGGGTTAGCACTATCATGTACAGTTGAGGAATAACTTAGCTTATTTGTACCTATAGAAATTACTCCCTTGACTTAACACCAACAGAAATGCCTTCCTTCTATTTGTGTCATCCCTCCTTCCCCATTCCCTTCTCATAAAAAACACATACCTTCACACCCCTAATCACGACCATATTTGGGTTTCTGCCTTAACAGTGCTTCCCAAATAGCTTTTCTTTCGTTATCTCAAATGAACACTGTTATTTTTAGGCTAACACTACCATTGGATGTGTGTAGGAATTTATTGCTGCCACTGCTGACCAGCATGCAAGACCAATTCTCATTCTCTTCCTTGTTGTCATCATTCCTGATTTTCTACTTAAGGGAAATATATTTTCAGGAAACACAGGCAAACTGTTTAATAATGTGGTAAATAGATCCATAACTCTCTAATTGTCCCCTTTGATTGGAGAAAATTCCCTAAGAGCACAGACACGATGAAGACAAATGCATCAAAATCATATATCAGTTCACAGATGTGTAGCAACTACTGGTGATTATGAGCTGGAAGATGATTGTATTGACCCAAAAAGTATGATTCTTGGACCATCAGCACTGGCATCAGCTGGGAGCTCTTTGGACAAGCAGAATATCAGACCCCAGCCCAAGCTTACGGAACTAGACCTGTATTATAACAAGAGCCCCAGGTTGTTCTTAAGTTTGAGAAACACACAAATGTATAGGGAGCCTTGTCCCTTGGGCGGAAAGCTTGTTAGAATTAGATAGGAAACATTTAAATAAGAAACCACCTCTTAGAGAGTCTGTATGTCCACACCAGAGCTTCTGTATTAATAACGTGAGATAACACATTTCTGGGGGATTTGGGAAGAAAAGACTATTATAAATCATTGATTCATGGATATAGCACTTAAGCCCATGTTGTTGTGGGCTTTCCCCCAGAATGAGCATGCATTCAAAAAAATGATTTTTTCACCCTGGCCTGTGTGGGTCAATTAGTGACTGAAAGGTTGTGGGTTCAATCCCCGGTCACTGTTTATACTGATTAATGTTTCTCTTTTACATCAATGTTTCTCTCTCTTCCTCTCACTCTCCCTTCCTCTCTCTTTAAAATCAATAAGAAAAAAATTTTTTTTCAACATTATCTAAAATTGAAACACATTAGGCATACCTTTGTTTTTAAATCATAATGGCAATTTCTTTTTAACTATGGTAGAAACAATGCTACAAATGAAGAAAACTTATTCTAAAATTTTTTAAATTTATATTGAGAGAGAGAGAGAAACATCAATGTGAGAGTGAAACATTGCTTGGCTGCCTCCTACAGGCTCCTACCAGGGATTGAACCTGAAACCCAGGCGTATGCCCTGACCAGGAATCAAATCAGCAACCTTTCAGTACTTGGGACAACATCCAACCAACTGAACTACAGTGGCCAGGACAAAAGAACCTTTAAGACATCCTGTTGATTTCTAGTTTGTATGCTAAAAGCCCTAATGAGTAAGTCAGAATTTTTTTACCATGGGAATTAATTTACTTTAAATTTTTTATCATTCTGTTATCAAACAAATGAGGGGGGGGGCTGGAGAGGAGTGTCACTACAATAAATGTTTAAAGCCTGAACATAGTATTTACTTTAAATGCATCAAGAGGACATAGATAAATGTATAAAAGGCATCAAAAATATTCTTTATGTTGCCTCTAGATTGAGTAAGTAGTTGATTAAACAAAATATCCACTATCATAAGACATACTTTTCAATTAGACTAAAGAACAGCTTAAAATACATTTTAGTTTAATAAAGAGGAACATGTAATTCCATTGTTAACATTAAAAGGTTAATGAAAGAAATATGCTCTATTGAGAACCAAGCAATAACTGACTCATAGAGTTTAAATTTTGTAAGGGTCTGGTATTCAGAGAAGGCTGAATATTCTTTGTTCTAACTTCAACAACTCTTAAGTAGGAGGGTGAGCCATAAAAAGCCAGATCAAGGTGAAGGCCCCTGGGGTCCCTCCCGTTATTAGTGTGACAGAGCCTACGTCCAAAGTAAGAAGGATGAATCTCACCTTGGTCCTTATTCATGTAAGCAAGTGATTTAATCTTTCTGATCTCATTTTCTTCCTCTGTAAAATGAATAAATCATTGTATGTTAGGTTACTGTGAGTGTTTCCCTATGGTAAATAGATCCAAATTGTTGATAATTTGAATGATTATGTACTGTATTACATTTACTTATTTTCTGTCATTAGGGTTTTTGCTTTTTCCTTGATGAATTAACAAAAAATATCAAGCCTTTACAAATAAATAAATTTGGCATTTACCTTTTAATTTTGTTAGTGATCATTTTATCTAATGAAGTTTTCATTTTATATAGCCAATACTTTTTATATATTTGATGCTTTTCAATATTTTTAATAAAAGCTGTCAACTCAAGATAACTATTTTACACAAACTATCTTCTAGTTTTGAATTAATTACAATTCACTCATGCTTTTTAAAGTATTTTAATTATAAAATTATAAAGTACACATTGTAAATAAAAATGGAAGGACAAAGCATAAAAGGAAAAGGAAAATCACCACACTGATAATATTTTGGTTAATTGCTTTCCAATCATTTTCCTTTGGGGATAATGCTATTATTTGACATAATAAGAAATATATAGTGGGTTTCTGCCTCCAGTTCCTGACACAGCTCCTAAAATCCTTGGAATTTTTTAAGTGATAAGGATGCTAGGATCATTGCTTGTTCTAATATATTTGGTCTTTGACTGAAATTCCTGACATAAGAGCTTCTAAAACCCTTGGAATCTCTGGATTAAGAGTATTTTGGGGGTTGGGGGGTGGGGGGGAGTGGGAGGAAGGTGCTAATCAGATGACTGGTGGCTAGAGGTGTTAGTTTCAAATTCAGTGTTAGTCACCAGAAAGGCCAAGGCAAAAAAAAAAAAAAAGAGAGAGAGAGAAAAGAAAAAGAAAAGAAAAAAAGAAGCCAAGGCATAATTAGAAGATTGAACTTTCATCCCCATTTTTAATCTCTAGGGAGAGAGAGAGAGAACTGTTCTAAATGACTTTAAAACACTATTTTGGCTGTATAGCCCAAGAAAGATATACTTTAAGGACAAAAAGAACATTTAAAAAACCACACACTTTTATATAATTTTATTGATGATATTTGTGTTGATATAGGCATTGTTATTTCAAGGCTATTATATGCATATTGTGGCTCAAGGAAAATAAGTAATTATAATGATATCCTTAAAAATTAGGATTTTGGATATGGGATGCAAAATATAACATCAATAAAATTTTGTAAAATTCCTATAATCCTAAAATTGAATTGAAAATACCCAATTCAAAAAAACATTTTATCTTAAAAGAATTAAAAACTTATTTTCTAGCTCTGTCCATTGCAAAGGCCTAGAAGCAATGACCAGTGCATAACATACAGAGCACAGCAAAGCCAAAACTGTGGCTCCAAAACCATTCCTACTGAACAGAACCAGGGCTCCTGGGAGAAATGGCTTAATGCAGAAGTGGAACAGAAAATGTGTAAGATAAGAATGGAGCACCATTTGATGACAGAAAACAAAGAAGTAGAACCATCAAAAGAACTTGGAAGTCAACTTAAAGAGGTTTGCCTGCACTGCTCAAAGATGGGACGATATGAGTATCAATCAAGGTAATAACAACAGCGGTTTAAAATAAAGCTTGTATGTGTTAAACACACACACAAAAACTCATTCATCATCTTTGAAAGATTCAAAGGAATCAATGCATTAATCTGAAAACAAACAAGGAGAAAATCAAGCATTTTTGTAGCCTTTCCTTTACAAGCTATACTACTGGGTAACCAAAGAATTGATGGAAGAAATTTTCTCATTATTAAAGTAATCCAAATAATAAATGAAAAGGGAAAGCTGGAATCCAAATATTGCCATTTTGTGACCCCTAATAAATGAATGAATGTAAGCATTGATCATTAATAGCTGTCAACACTACAAAAAGAGGTAACCAGATATTATTTGTTATCAATTGAAAACTGCAACCCCGCCTATCAAGTTGTCTGGGGGTGGGATGGGGATTAAACTTGAATTATCAAAACTCTAAATCTAAAGTTATAATTTTTAGAAAAGAACGAGGACAGAGAAACCTATTAAATGACACCATTGGAATGAGAAATTCACACTATGGAAAAATTCTATGGAGCCAATAACTCAATTACTCCAACAATAAATTGCAAAAAAGAAAAAGAAAAAGGCAGGGAGAGAAAGGGAGGAAAAGAGAAGAAAGTAGGGAGGCACTGAGGGAGGGAGGGAGGAAGGGAAAAGAGAAAAAAGGAAACTATTGATAAGAAGAAACTTAAGAGACATGTGCTGTCCCCATCTTTTACAGATATCTACTGAATTATTGATGGGTGAGATTCACTTCAGAATGATCCGTCAGGTCAAACTAGATGTGGATGAAGGTATTCATGAAACAAAATTGTTCATAAGTTGATAATTTTTATATACCTGGGTGACAAGGATATTATGGAAGTTTATTATACTACTCTTTTCCTGTATGTATATTTGCAATTTTCCACAAGAAAAACATTTTTAAAAGAACAAAACACTTTTGGAGTGTCTTCCTGAGGGGAAAAGAGGGAGTGAATCTAATCACAAATACCCTTCCAGGCCTACAGGGAATAAACTGCATCGTCTGAACTTTTTGGAACTTCTTCTTTTTTTTTTTTAGCATTAAAAAAATGCATGAGCTCATAATTTTGTGGTTCTTATGAAAGAAATGTTATCCTTTAACCAATATCTGTGTCCAACTTAAAGATTCTTACCATTTGCAACAGCATGGATAGAACTGGAGAGCATTATGCTAAGTGAAATAAGCCAGTCAATGAAAGAAAAATACCACATGATCTCACTCATTTATGGGTAATAAAGGCCATTATAAACTAATGAACAAAAATAGATACAGAGGTAGACCAGCATCGAACAGACTGTCAAACTACAGCAGGAAGGCTGGGGAGGGTTGGAAGGCGGGAGGGGGGGTTAAGAGATCAAACGAAGGACTTGTATGCATGCATATAAGCATGACCAATGGACACGAGACACTGGGGGGTAGGGGAGGCTGGGGGAATGTCGGGGGGGGGGGGAAGGAGACATATGTAATACTCTTTGTAATACTTTAAGCAATAAAACAAAATTTTTAAAAAAGAATTGTTTAAGTTGATGGAGATAGCTCTTGGAAGTAAATGATACTTACTAATTATACTTATTTCCTTGAGTGCAAAAATAAAATGAAGTGAAAATATAATTATCAAGTAGCCTCCTTTCTCAGCTTTCTGTTATTTCTTTTTAATGTTAAAAATGCAGTTTGCTAGAATATATGCAAAGCAAGTTTATTATCTAACCACTAGTGGCTTGGTGCATGAAATTTGTATACTCAGGGCTGGGTGTCCCCCAGCCTGGCCTGTGTCCTGTCACAGTGTGGGAGCCCTGCATCCATCACCCCAAAGAGGTAGGCCCCGCCCATCCATCTGGGGCTCCTCGATGGATTGCCCCAAAGAGGTAGGGCCAGAGCCAGGGGCGGCCGGCAGACCCCCCCGCACAGGTGCACAGAGGCCCCTGCCGCAGGCCCTCCCCCATCCCCGATGCTGCATGTCCCCGTCTACTGGCATCGCTGTGCACACAGCCTGCTGATCAGTCAGCGTCCCAACAAATTTACATATTACCCTATTATTAGTATAGATGTTAGAGACATAATTATTATCAGCTGTGATTTTTTTTATATATAGTTTGCCACTATACCACTGATGGCAAACCTTTTGAGCTCGGCATGTCAGCATTTTGAAAAACCCTAACTTAACTCTGGTGCCGTGTCACATATAGAAATTTTTTGATATTTGCAACCATAGTAAAACAAAGACTTATATTTTTGATATTTATTTTATATATTTAAATGCCATTTAACAAAGGAAAATCAACCAAAAAAATGAGTTTGCGTGTCACCTCTGACACGTGTGTCATAGGTTTGCCATCACTGCACTATACCAATAGTGACTACAAGACATACAGTTTCCAAATGGGGCACTCAGATTTAAGGCGTAAATAAAAGACTTTCATTGATGGCTTCCCCGACACACACTTGCTTTGGACACGTTTCTGGGCAATCACAATGTAGGAGGCCCTAAGACCACACAGGGGGGTCATTGTCCCTTTCCCCTTCTCCTAGCAATACCCAACTGTTGTGCTGTCCATAGGAACACAGTGCCTTCCGTATGCGTTAACCTACACCACTCATTTAGGATTACAGGATCATAGATGAAAACGTTTGAAAAGGCTCAGAATCTCTATTCCTGTGTGAGAAAACTGCAGACACAAATGATATAGCCTTGAGGTAATTTGCAAGGACACAGTCTCACATTCCTCAATAAACTTGGCACACGTTTAAAGCCTTAAACAGTCTGTTCTTGGATGGCCTCACTTTTATTCCCCTTGGAGGCAGCTGGCCCCTCCTTTGGTCTTGACCCAGGGTCATTGTCCTTTCGTGCTGGGCCTACCATCATCCCAGGCCTTCTCTGACTTTTACTTCTGTAGATTTCCTAAGCCCCTAGTGAGTCAGGCTCCTTTCCAGCCTGGGGCGTAAGTTAAGTTCTCTGTACTCACATGGAAACTATTCCAAGTGTGAGCTGAGAATTTTCTGACCAACCTTCCTCTGGAGTCAGCAATGGCGCAATTTACCTGAACTATCCATCCTCCAATAACAGATATTTTGGGGGTTTTCTTAATTATTTTACTTTTCTCCTCACTCTTCCTATGCTTCAAATTTTTAAAGAATTGGCATTATTCTCTTATTTTCACTACTGATCATATATAGCAAAGGATTCCCCACCACTACCCTCAACTCCATATTCCAGTCACAGTTTCTATGAATACGGGTAAGCTCAAACTACATCCTTGTAAACTCTGTCTGACCATTGAACGCTTATCACAGATGGTTTGGCCCAACAAAACACAGAGAATCACATTTTTCAGCTTAAATGCACATTTTTGTCAGGTTTGTGACAGTCCTGTGTAACAAACATCCCTAGGGATCACCCAGATCCCCTTGGATCCTCTCTTCAGAGGACTGACTTTAAGCTGCTAGAGCCCCTTTTGTCCTTATTCTTTTTTAAGTTTTTATTATTTTTTCTTTATTGATTAAGGTATTACATATGTGTCCTTATCTCCTCATTGTCCCCCATCCCCCCACTCATGCCCTCACCCCCCTGGTGTCTGTGTCCATTGGTTAGGCTCATATGCATGCATACAAGTCCTTTGGTTTATCTCTCCCCCTTAACCCTGCCCTCCCATACCTTCCCTCTGAGGTTTGATGGTCTGATCAATGCTTCTCTGTCTCTGGATCTGTTTTTGCTCATCAGTCTATGTTGTTCATTATATTTCACAAATGAGTGAGATCATGTGATATTTATCTTTCTCTGACTGGCTTATTTCACTTAGCATAATGCTCTCCAGTTCCATCCATGCTGTTGCAAATGGTAAGAATGCCTTCTTTTTTACCATGGTACATCGTGTAGATGTACCACAGTTTTCTAATCCACTCATCTGCTGATGGGCACTTAGGCTGTACAGAAAAAGAAACCATCAACAAAACAACAAGAAAGCCCACTGCATGGGAGAACATATTTGCCAATGTTATCACCAATAAGGGTTTAATCTCCAACATTTACAGGGAACTCATACAATTTAACAAAAGAAAGATAAACAACCCAATCAAAAAATGGGTAACGGACATAAATAGATGCTTTTTGAAAGAGGACATAAGGAAGTCCAGGAGACATATGAAAACAGGCTCAAAGTCACTAACCTTCCGAGAGATGCAAATCAAAACAACAATGAGGTACCATCTCACACCTGTCAGAATGGCTATCATCAACAAATGAACAAATGACAAGTGCTGGTGAGGATGTGGAGAAAAAGGAACCCTCATGCACTGCTGGTGGGAATGCAGACTGGTGCAGCCACTGTGGAGAACAGTATGGCGTTTCCTCAAAAAATTAAAAATGGCGCCCTGACTAGTTTGGCTCGGTGGATAGAGTGTCGGCCTGTGGACTGGAGGGTCCCAGGTTCAATTCCGGTCAGGGGCATGTACCTTGGTTGTGGGCACATCCCCAGTGGAGGGTGTGCAGGAGGCAGCTGATCGATGTTTCTCTCTCATCAATGTTTCTGGCTCTCTGTCCCTTTCCCTTCCTCTCTGTAGAAAATCAATAAAATATATTTAAAAAAAAACACCTAAAAATGGAATTCCCATTTGACCCAGTGATCCCACTTCTGGGAATGTATCCCAAGAAACCAGAAACACCCATCAGAAAGGACATATGCACTCCTATGTTCACAGCAGCACAATTCACCATAGCTAAGATTTGTCCTTATTCTTCACTAGAAGCCTGTTACACGAAGAGATTCATGCAATAGACCTTCCCTTCCCCTGGCTGCTGGCTCTGGTTTTCCTCTGGCACCCGGGACCCAGGCCTTCACTGCTCCAGTGGGAGCCTTCAGTCTTCTCAGCTCTGGATGGAGCCTTCAGTCTTCGCTCCGCCGCTTCGCCCCTACGTATGCAAATTAACCGCCATCTTTGTTGGGTTAATTTGCATACTCTCCTGATTGGCTGGTGAGCAGTAGTGGATGGAGGGATGGTTAATTTACATGTTTGTCTATTATTAAGTAAGATAGGGAGAACCAGAAATGCCCCAGAGGCAGGTGCTACATTCCTGAGAAAACCCAGAGCCAAGTACTGACTTGTGTGGGAGTTTGACAGCCCATTTTTTGCCTCAAAGTGAAACAAATCTGAGATGTAATTTATGTTCTAAAGTACCTGGTGGAATCAGTCTGAGGCTGAAATTTCTCCCTCACTTATTTTCTCCCTCTTTTCAATCCTTCTTTCTCCATTCCCTTACCTGCTTCTCCCAGGAACACATCCTTAATGAATCTCAAATATTTATACATAAATCTTCATCTCAGGGTCATCTTCTGGAGAATTTAATCAAAAAGTTCATACCATTAAAATGTCAACATTAAAGTACAATCAGTCCCCTAAATTCTTCAAAACTGATCATTCTAGATTTACTGAAATGTGGAAGGAGAAAGTTTGTGTCTACATTCTAGCCCCCAAAATCGAGAGATAAAATTCTCCCTTGCTAATTTTTTAGGTTGTATTTTCTTGTATGATAGCTTCTTTTAAAACTAATGTCCAATTACATATTTTTAAAAATCAAAACTTACTTATGTGAGTTTTGTTTTTAGTAGCAATTGCCAAGAAAAAGGAAGAATATAATTTCTACTAGTACATGTAGTAACCTGAATACAATCTTTTGACCTGAGCCTTTGCTCTCAAATATTCTGGATTATTTTTCTTAATGCCACATGGTTCAGAAATACAATCAAATGGCTTTGGTTTAAGTCAAACTTTAACATGTTTCCAAATGTATTATGTAATATTTAAATATAACTATTTATATAATATTTGCTATTTTTTCACTTAATATTATATCCTTGAAATTTTTTCATGTTACAAAGATATTTTCAAATACATCAAAATTATATTAATTGACACACATTTTTATGGTAAATTTTATTTTTCCAATTTTTTGAACTATGAATATAAATATTATAAACATTTTTTAATCTGTGTATAAAATATCTGGAAAGAAATACACCATAATATTATACTCATGTTGAAATGTTTTTTCTACTTGTCTACATTTTTGAGATTATTATTATAAGAACATTTTACTTTCATAGTGATAAATTTTAAACACAATATGAACAATACATCAAAGAAAAAAGTGTTTCTTTAAAAAAAATTTAAATATATATATTTTTAATTAATTTCAGAAAGAGGAAGGGAGAGGAAGAGAAAGAAATATCAAGGATGAGAGATAATCATTGATAGGCTGCCTCCTGCTTGCCCCTTACTGGAGATCAAGCCCAAAACCCAGGCACGAGCCCTAACCAGGAATTGAACTGTCACCTCCTAGTTCATAGGTCGATGCTCAACGACTGAGCCAAACTGGCCAGGCGAGAGAAATGTTTAAAAAGCAAAGCTTCCTAAAATATATAAGCTTGTATAATTTTCATAGATTTTTCAAAACATCTTCTAGAAAAAATTCTAGATTATAGCTATTTATCTTGAAAATCACATGCCATGTTTCTTCTGCCTAGTAGATTGCCTAATACTAACTCACAATTCACATATACTAAATAAATGATATTTTGTGGTAAAATATATATATCGCTTTTATTTAACTTTATGTTCATTAACTGATTTAGCAAAATTTCACAATGAGCATCACTAGGATATGAGGAAGGTCTTTTGATATATTGTTGTTGTTGTTAATCCTCACCCAAGAATACTTTTCCATTGATTTTTAGCAAGAGTGGAAGAGAGGGGTAGAGACAGAGAGAGAAACATTGATGTGAGAGGGACACTTCGATTGATTACCTCCCATAGGGGCCCCAATCCGGGCCAGAGATCTGGCCTGAAACTGAGATAGGAGCCCTTGCCTGGAATCGAACCCAGGACTCTTCAGTCTGCGGGCTGATGCTCTATCCACTGAGCAAAACCAGCTAGGGCTTTTTGATATTTATATTACATGTAGAAATTCAAAATTCATATTCACATGCAAAATCCAACCAAAAGGAATACCTATTTAACATAAGCAGATTGAACATGAAACAAAAGGAAGATATGAGAATTTAGTATTTGTCTTCCCTAAATACAAACACCAATACAGTAATGATTTATGTTGGAGATGTATACTTATTATCATAATTTGGCTATTGTTTTACATATTTAGTCACTGCTTTTAATATCACAGTCCTAAGGGAAGCACTTAGCCCAGAAAGTGCTTACATACTGCTGAGTACATCTGACTGCCACTCCAGACTCCTCATTCTTCAAATGCAAACACGTCTTAATTCATTGGAAAGAAAGTGGAGACTTACGGAGCTAATTTAAGAAACAGCATTTCTACTGAGAAAAGAGTGGTGTTCTCATATCAACACCAGATAAATAATGACTTTGTGTTGATAAAAGAATTTTAATCATTTGTAGGAAAGGTTCCACAGTTATTCTTCCCTTAAATGCGTTTCAAATAAATTAAACATGTGACATCTCTCTATGGATATTCAAAAAAGCACTCAAATATCTAAAATATTACCAAACATTAGCTCTTGCTCCATTTTCACTTAGTAATCACTATCTTAGTATTTCTTTTGTTTATATGTTCTATCTCCCAAAAGCAAAACTATGGCAAGAATGGGCACAATTCTTAGTAACAAATTAGACATCAGCTGAAGCCATAGAAAAACAATGACAACAAAAGGATGATTTAACATGAGACTGGCTACCATAGAACAATGTTCTGGATAGTCTGTGTCAGAGGGCCTGAACAATGGAATAACTGTCAGTGTGAGGCGGACCCATCTGGATTCAGGCTAAACTGTGATGTTTGTTTGAAGACCTTTCCAATTGCATGAGCTTGTGATTATACATGGAGGCAAGTCTCTCATGCCATCTACAAAATTAGACCTCTACTTTATGGAAAAAGTGAGACAAACGTACTTTCCAGGCAGTGTTTAAGAAGGAAAAATATTTGTGAGGTATTAATTATACTGTGATGTCTTGCAATACAAGGTACAATAAAACAAGTAAGTTTTTCTTCACCTAAGAGGTACTTTTCTTTGATTTAAATGCACATGTACATGAATGAGGTATTTGAAAGGAGAGTAAACATTTTAATAACACATGCAATTAATGATGTCTTGCATGAAGTCAAAGCAGGAAAAATCAGTGTGAATGACCTTTGAATTGAAAAAAGTCAGGCTGAAATATCTTCAGTAATTATTTTGGCTGCATAAAGTCTAAAGCAATGAAAGAGGTTTCAAAGTTGTTTCACAGAACCCATAGGACTCAATATCATTCTTAAGCAGTGAAGTGAAGTCTTGGGAAGAATTACGGCAACTTATTTAGGCTAAAATATGACAACTAGTAATAACATTATTCTAGTTGTAGTCAGCATGCACACCTCACCTTCACCAACTTTGTGAAGCAATTAAAAAAAAAATAAAAACTTTTTTGAGTTATCCTAGTAACTTTGATCAGCTATAACTAGTCTATGAAATTTTTCCTAAGATATTTTCCATGCCCTTCATTTATCAGCAAATATAAATACTCCTTCTATTTACATACTAATTAATCTTCATTCTTATTTCTCAGAAATATGAATGCACTTAGATGGGCCAAAGACAGTGGCCAGCTTTTCACACTGTCTCTTATGTATCACCAACTAGTATATGAAACAACCAAATCTTTTGCTAGTTAAGAGCAGCAAGTAGGTTGAAATCCTGGCGTGGGGCATTGCCACAGGGAGGAAATGTAAAGCACTTGAGACCAGGCCTTTCTCCCAGCATGTTAAGGCCCGCTGGAGCATTCTTTTAGCTTTTGCTGCTTGTTCAAATATAACCTCATAAGCTGTGACTTTTAGCTCACATACGTCCTTTGCCAATTTCCTTTGCCCCACACTCCTCTCTACTACTTAGAGATTCACTCTTGCTGCCTCTCCCAACTAGCATCTGAGGAGTGCCTTTTATTGCCCTGGCTACCCACCAAATTTACCCAGGAAAAGCCAAAACAAATAGCACCACACTGTTGACAGACATTATAAAATGGGTGTCACTTTGCCAGAAGCTTCAGCAGGGGGTCTCGAGGGGTAAGTTGAGGCTAACATACAAGACTTTCTGGAGATCTCCACTGCCCAAGAATCAAGGCTCTTCTCAGAAGCAGGAGGGGAGAATAATTTCAGGATGACTTTTCTGACTCTACAGAGCTTGCCACGACCTCTGAGTCTAAGAGAGGTAAAGGCTATGTTTCTTAATGGGGAGACTGGTAGGTAAATGAATGGCTGCCCAGTTACACCAGGAAAGTGATGGCACTCCAAATGCACTGGGTTATGCTTGTGCACTAAAAACCACAGTGTAATATTTTTCAGTAATGTAGGACTTTACTAACAATGAAAAACTGCTGGGGGGGGTGGGTGGCGGTTTGAGAAGTGGAGTGTTTTTTTAAAAGGTGACTGACAGCTCTGCAGAACATAGACTGAAGACAAGAGTAGGGGTGAGGAGGTGAGTCCAGAATCCAGGTAGTAGCTACAGGTAAGAGAAGATGGCCGCTTGGTTTAAGATGCTGGCATGTGGGCAATGGCTCTAAGAAAACACTGTTCCATTTTATTTTATTTTCAAAAAAGATTTTGTTAATGTCTTTATTGATTTTAGAGAGAAAAATAGAAACATCAATGATGAAAGAGAATCATTGATCTGCTGCCTCCTGCACGCCCCACACTGGGGACCCAGCCAGAAACCCGGGCATGTGCCCTGACCGGAAATCAAACTTTGACCTCCTGGTTCATAGGTCAACGCTCAACCACTGAGCCATACCAGTTGGACAACAGTGTTCCATTTTAGAATAGTTTATCTGAGGACCTTCTTTGTGGCAATAATCACATAGCAGAGTTAATTACAAAGCCCACTTCTAATACCCCAAAATACAACTGTCATCTGTATGTAACAGTAGGCCTAGTAGCTAACCTCTCTGTGCTTCAACTTTGTCTTCCAGAAAATGGACTAACAGAGTACTTACCTCATGAGGTTGTTTTGAGAATTAAAAGCATTAATACTGGTACATGTAAAGCTCTTAGAGTTTTGCACACAGAAAGTATAAGTACAGCTATTATTATTAGCTTTCTGTGTTCTATGCTAGAGTGGCAAATAGGAGAGCATAAATCAAAGTCTTTCAGAATTTACCTTAAATCATTACATTTTACATTATAATCCAAAAAGAAGGTAAAAAGACAACCTTGCTTTGCTCCATTGGTAAATATTATCTGCTCTATGATGGGCCAGCCAGTTCCCAATAAACAAAATTCAGTTTAGCTCATGGCTGATTCCTGCCCTCAGAGTCAGAACACAGGAGTGTTTGAAAGACACAAGCAATGTTTTGTTATCCTAACAGTTTCCTTACACGGAGAAGTTAGCGTATTTCTTCCCTCCTTGTGTCCTAGGGCAGTGGTCGGCAAACCGCGGCTTGCGAGCCACATGCGGCTCTTTGGCACCTTGAGTGTGGCTCTTCCACAAAATACCATGTGCGGGCGCGCACGTACAGTGTGAAGGTGACTTAAAACTTTAAGTAAAGTTTATTAAGTTAATTTTAGGGAACGTTGTGGAGTGAAAGAAGATGTAGTGTTGAGGATTGAGAAAGGTATGTTGAGATGGTTTGGACATATAGAGAGGATGAACGAAAGGAGATAGACGAAACAAGTATACAAGACGAGTGTGGATGGGAGAGTTGGAAGGGGTCGACCTCAGCAAACGTACCTCAATCAGATTGAGGACATTTTTAGCAAAGGCCAGCTTAGGAGTACCCTAATTAAGTTAATAACAATGTACCTACCTATATAGTTTAAGCTTAAAAAATTTGGCTCTCAAAAGAAATTTCAATCGTTGTACTGTTGATATTTGGCTCTGGAGACTAATGAGTTTGCCAACCACTGTCCTCGGGGATCTCTGACAGCATCCGTGTCTCCTCCACGGCTCCAGCTCTCGCGGGATAGCACTATTACCCCGAGCCTTTACATGCCTCCAGCTATATCACTGGTCCACCTCTCATCAGATGAATGTGTGGTGAGCAGGAACCAGGAGCTGGACACAGGTTGGAGCTCAAACCACGATGAGTAGCCTTCACCCACTCTTGTTTAGTTTCTCTGTTTTCCATCACCAAGGTGATCAATTCCCTGAATTAATTCCTTCTATTTGAAAGACTGAGCGTAGTTTCTGTTTTCCTGGCTAGATGATGATTAAAAAGGCTATTCGTGGAGTTGATAAAGCAGAACACCTCACATTGGCTAAGACCAGAGCCCACTATTTACTAAATTACATAAACATTTGAAGGGAGGCTATTTTATCAACCATGAGCCTTAAAAATAATTTTAAATAATGCTTAAACTTTTGTTATAAAGATAATAGCTGCTTATTTTAGAAAAAAAACAAAACAGAAAAGTGTCAAAAATAAAACCTTATTTTTTTAGTTACTATTGAGATACTTCTCCTATATTGCACTTGTGTACATCACAGTAATATTTTTAGGGGAGCCCTAGCCGCTTTGCCTCCGCAGATAGAGCATTGACCCACAGATGGAAGGGTCCCGGGTTCAATTCTGGTCTAGGCTGCATATCTCAGTTGTAGGCTCCTCCCCACGGGAGGCAACCAATTCATGTATCCCTCACATTGATGTTTCTCTCAGTCTCTCCCTCTGCCTTCCACTCTCTAAATAATCAATGGAAAAAATAGTCTCCAGTGAGGAATAATAAAAGAAAAATAAATATTTTTGGTAGGGAGCAAGATATGAGCTATTTAAGATAGTGTAGATACCAATTTAACATTAATTCTATGATAGCAGAGTTTCAGAGAGATGGAAAGAAAAGGAATAAGGGGCTATTAATCAAGACTCTTTTAACCCCTCTTGTGTGCAAAATGAAGGGCCAGCAGAAAGCAGTGACAGTTACTAAGGAAGAACAAGCAGGCTTTGTAATCCAGGGCTTTCTGCTACCATGAAACAAGAAGGCACAGAGGGAGAGAAACAAGGTAGTTCCTTCCAGTGGCAGAATGGGTACACTTCTTTATATACACCGAGGCATCCCACTTCATATTCCACCTTAATTCCCAAATAATTTCTCTTTAAAGACATATCTCTAGAGCTTTCTCTTTTTATCCATGAACCCAGAGCACAGTTTGTACACTGCAGATAAGAATACCAGGATGTGCTCACATGACTTTAATTCAGTCTTACAAATCAGTTCTTTTATCGATAGGGCTTGATGCATTCCAAAGACCTCAAAAATGTAAATTAAATATTAAAGAATCACTCCCTTTTAGAAGTTATTAAATAACCCCTAAAAGTATAAGATATTCTAGGATTTGAAAGAATGTTTATTATATGTATCACTAGGGGCCTGGTGCACAAAAATTTGTGCACTCGGGGGGGTCCCTCAGCCCGGCCTGTGCCCTCTCGCAGTCTGGGACCCCTCAGGAGATAACGACCTGCTGGCTTAGGCCTGCTCCTGGGTGGCAGAGGGCAGGCCCAATCCCTAGGTGCAGCCCCTGGTCAGGCTCAGAGCAGGACGGATTGGGAGGTTGTGATGCCACCCTCAGTCACGTTCAGGGTAGGGCCGATTGGGGGGTTGGGGCACCGCCCGCTGTCACACTCAAGGCAGGGTCGATGGGGAGATTGCGGCGCCACCCCCTGTCACGCACAGAGTAGGGCCAATCAGGGGGTTGGGGCGCTGCCCCCTGTTACGCCCAGAGCAGGGCACATCAGGGGGGTTGGGGCTCCGTACCCTGTCACGCACAGAGCAGGGTCAATCAGGGGGCTGGGGAGCTCCCCCCTGTCTCTCACAGTGTAGGGCCGATAGGGGAGTTGGGGCACCGCCCCCTGTCACACATAGAGCCGCAGGGTGATCAGGGGGTTTGGGCGCTGCCCCCTGTCACGCTGATCCCGGTGCCAGGAGGTCTCGCAGCTCCGCTGATCCTGGTGCTGAGAGGCATATTACTCTTTTACTATATAGGATAGAGGCCTGGTGCATGGGTTGGGGTCGGCTGGTTTGCCCTGAAGAGTGTCCTGGATCAGGGTGGAGGTCCCCACTGGGGTGCCTGGCCAGTCTGGGTGATGGGCTGAGGGCTGTTTTCAGGCTGGCGGGTGACTGAAGCTCCCAACCGCTCCTTTTTTTCTTTTTCATTTTTTATTCTGGGCCAGCTTTAGCTCTGACTCCAGCTCTGAGGCCTCTGCTGCTGAAAGCAGGTATCTGGTTTGTTTGTGTTCTATAATCGAAACACTGTTTCAACTCCAGCTCTGAGATCCCGGCTTGCTGAAAGCAGGTTTCTGGAGTTTTGTTTAGCTTCTATATTTGTAACTATGTTTCAAACTGCAAGCTCAGAGGCCGGCAAGGCAGGCGGGGAACGTTGGAGTCCTCCGTCACTGAAGCAAGCAAGCCTCATGCTAGTTTCAAGCTGCCTGGCTGCCAGCCGCCATCTTGGCTGGCAGTTAATTTGCATATCACCCTGATTAGCCAACGGGAAGGGTAGGGGATGTACGCTCATTACCATGTTTCTCTTTTATTAGATAGGATTTAGCCAACCCAGAAAGTCTACATGCAAACCAACAATCATTATGAATTCATCTATAAAAATCCTTATTAAAATATACTGTTCAGCCGAAACCGGTTTGGCTCAGTGGATAGAGCGTCGGCCTGTGGACTGAAGGGTCCCAGGTTCGATTCCGGTCAAGGGCATGTACCTGGGTTGCGGGCATATCCCCAGTAGGAGATGTGCAGGAGGCAGCTGATTGATGTTTCTCTCTCATCGATGTTTCTAACTCTCTATCTCTCTCCCTTCCTCTCTGTAAAAAAATCAATAAAATATATTTAAAAAAAATAATAATAAATAAAATATACTGTTCAATTTCCTTTTTATTACTTGCTTTCTTGTTAGTCAGTGTCTTGAGATTTCAGGAAGGCATCAAATATCAAATGATGACCTTGTTTTCAAAGAGAAGAACTACCTTAAGTTCTACAGGGACTACAGAAAGCCCTCCTTCTGTACTGGAGGCCAGAGGAGAGTGAAGTAAACCGACCCCCTGGTGGTAAGGCAGAGTTGGCAGCTTTCTCTTAATGACTTAATTCCAAGGCCAAATAGCTCTGAAATTCTTATTGCATCAGCCTTAGTCCTGTGGTGCACATGTGAAGTATCCCATTTAAAAAATATATATATTTAAAATAATAATGTTTTACAGCTTTCTACTATAGTAGTTTATAATCAGAATATTATCAAAAGCTACCTCACTTTGATAATAAAATATCACAAAGCATTACAAACAAACTGGCCAACATATTATTGAGAAAATATAAATATGGCATAGAGTATTGGCCATATTTAAAAGAACCCGGTTTAATTATATAGTTCCTGTGCCGGAAAGGATACTTGATTTTAAATGCTTTCAACTTTAATTCTTAAATAATTTCCCTTTAAAGACATATCTCTTGAACTTTCTCTTCCTATTCATGAGCACAGAGCACTGTTTGTACACTGCATATTAGAATACCAAGATATTACACATATGGCTTTTATTAAGTCTTGCCAAAAATTGATTATAATATTGCTACTGGAAAGGTATTTCTCTTTTTATCGTTTCGTTTTTCCCTTCTCTTTTTCCTCTTTTTCATTCTCCTTTTCATCCCAGTTCTCTGCCTTTCCATCCTCCTCTTCTTTCCTCTTCATGTTTATTTAGCATAAACCTGGTCCCTAACAGTCCTTCAGATTTCAACTCTGACCTGAACCCCATTCCTCTCCTTCTCTACAAAATACATTAACAATTTACATTGATTCTTAGCTCCTTAAACTACTTGAAATCAAGACATTTAAAGATGTAATTCTTATTTTTGGAAATTAGTGATAATATCTCAGCATCATGAGAAATTGACAAAATTAATAACAACAATGTTAGAGTATTACTAAGAAAATTCAATGGCCCAGCTAATGTGACTCAGTGGTTGACCATTAACGCATGAGCCAAGAGGTCACTGACTCAATTCCAGTAGAGACATCTGCCCGAGGTTGTGGGCTCACTCCCTAGTAGGGTGCATGGAGGAGGCAGGAGATCAATGTTTCTCTCTCATCAATGTTTCTATCTCTCTATTCCTCTCCCTTCCTCTCTCTACAAAATATCAACAAAATAAAAACATATTAAAAAATTCAACAGCTATTGAAAATCAATTATGATGTACTATATCCAAAATGTAATGAATTCACTATACTGTGACTAGAATCATACTTATATTCATACTAGAGGCCTGGTGCACGAAATTCGTGCACTCGGGGGGGCAGTCCCTCAGCCTGGCCTGAACCCTCTAGCAGTGTGGGAGCCCTCGAGGGATGTCAAACTGATGCAGGGAGTGGACCTAAGCCAGCAGTCAGACATCCTTAGTGCTGCTGCAGAGGTGGAGAGGCTCCCGCCACCGCCGCTGAGCTTGCCTGGCTGCAGGCTGAGTGGTGCTCCCCCTGTGAAGCACACTGACCACCAGGGGCAGCTCCTACATTGAGCATCTGCCCCCTGGTGGTCAGTGCACATCATAGCGACCAGTCGTTCTGCCATTTGATCGATTTGCATATTAACCTTTTATTATATAGGATAACAAAGTTTCTGCAGATGATTAAATTAACTCAAATCAAACCAAATTTGAGTTATTTTATAATAGACTAGTCAGAGCCCCAGGCTCACCATGGGTAAGGTTTGGGTGTCCCTTAAAGGAAATTAATATTTCCACTGTCAATCATGGGAAATGAGGAAATGAATCCCAGGGGAAGGAGGCCTTATGATGGAGTGAAGAAAAAAAAATTGGTCTTTCTCAGGGGCTGTGCTTTGCTTGAACTCAGCCTTAGAGAGCTATGGAAATTTTGGTGGAGTGGAGGGAGGGGGAACTGCCTTGGTCATGTAGAAAGCCAGGAAAGAAGGCCTGGGCCCAGCATAATTGTAAATAATCTGTGTTTTCCTTCCATTGCATCATTGTCTACTCTTTTGCTCTTTCCTTTAAAGTTATAGCCCAGTCTCCGTTGTGCAATGAGTAATTAGAAAAAGATCTGAGCCTGGGCATGGGATAAAGGGGAAGTGAGAGCAGCGTTTCCTCCCCCAGATCTGGAATGGGCAGCGTGGTGTCTCAGTGCAGCAGCTCAGGGGCCAATGAGGAGGCCGAGCAGCAAAACCAACTGGAGGGGCTGCTTCTAAGCACCCTGAAAGCAGTAACTAGACTCTCAGAAAGAGCTGAGGGAGCGGGTTTCTGGCAGATTCAGTGGAACCAGTGTGAGTTACATGTATGTCCATATCAAATTTAAAGAAGATTAAAAGTAATTTGTAGAAGATTGAGATAATAGAAAATTATACAGTGAATTTTAACTCAACATTGTATATATTCATTCATTTTTTTTAATGTATAATGTAGGAAGAAATGTATAGACTGTGTTCTTGAGGCATTTACAATCCACAATAAAAATTCCAAATGTAAAGAGGAAATCGTAAGGGCCTTAAAAGTATTCCCAGAGTTTTATGGGAGTACAGAAGAAAAAAAAAATATTTCTGAGGTTGAGATTCTGTAAGGTTTCGTTTGCTCCAGAAAGTAGGCAATGATGAGATAGTCTAAAGAAGAATCCAGGCAACACCGACCTAGGAATAAAACCCATTGCCATCATGCACCAGTTAAGATTTGTGTTCAGCTACAAGTAACAGAAAGCCCAGTGTACTCTCAACCTGACAAGTCTCAAGAAGGTTCCTGCTTCCCCAGGCATCTCCCCAGTTTCCTAAAGAACATGGAAGATGACTACACACACAAAAAAAAGTCATCAACACCCTTAGCAGACTGTCATTTAAGTCTTTTTTATCCAGAACTATGTCAAAAGGCTCACTCCCTGTTACAAGGGAGGCTGGGATATGTATTTTCTGCTTTCTTTTTGTTTTAGCTAGTCACACTGTTAAACTCCCCCCCTCAAAACAAGTCAAGGTTCTGTAAAAGAAAAGAAAGAAAGAGTATTAGGTTGTTAATTACCAGAACGTGCCACAAACCACTTACAAGCTGTGCAGCCTATGGTGACTATGACTAACGTTCCAAAATGTGGATTTCTTCCCCCATGACATGGTTATAATAATATCTTCCTAGTACGTGTTTTGGTAGTGATTAGAGGTTATATTTATATTTAGGATGTTCAGTATGGCCCTGACATGTAATGAGTGCCCTGTAAAGTGGAACTGCTGTTATTGTTTGTCTGGCTGGTTGGTTAGTTGGTTGGTAGATTAAGAATTGGAGGAGGAGTCAGATTTCAATAGGTATTAGAAGAATGAAATTTTAGATTGAGAAAACAAGATGGCAAAGATACGGAAATAAGAAAAAAAATATGTAAGAAAATTTAAAGTGTATTAAGGAAATCCTGTATAGTTTAAGAAGATTGCCATCCATGTGAATGAGACAAAGTGGGTGGTAAAGCTGAAATGTGAGGTTGGACATGGGTGGAGTGTCAGCGGTGGAGAGAGGGAGGGGTAGGAGCGAGGTGGAGAGGTTTGGAATGCCTTGGCAGGTAGGGTGTAACCAGTGAAGTTTTCGATGTAGGATTAAGTCTAAGCTGTGCTTTAAGATAACCACTTTGGCAGCAGTGAATAAGATGTACTTGGGAGCTGGAGAAAAATCAAAGCAAGGAGAAGAATAGGGGGACTAATGTATATCTAAGTAAAACATAAAAAAAACACACAACAAAAACAAATACAGAAATAAGATAATAGCAACAGGATAGAAAAATAGACTGATTCAGGAGTCATTTTTGAAGCATTAATTACAGAATTTGGTGTCTGATAGGATATTAAAGGTCAGGGGAAAGATGTTGCCAAACTTTGAGTGTAGCCACGGAGAAAGAGCACTGCATAAAAAGAGAAAGGAGAGGATAGAAAGGGATATTGAAGGTGGAGAGGACATGGAAAAACACTGAGACTAGAAATGTTTATTCATGTAAAATAAGATGTGTAAAAATGGTTATATTCTATTGGGTTGTTTAATTCATAAGAGGAATTTCCTCTGGCAAATCAATCAATCTGTAACAGCTAGATGCCTAATCATAGTCATGCGCTACTCTGGCTGTCAAGGGAGATATGGCTCTTGTACACTAACTGCATTAGCGTAGAGATATCACAAAAGTATGCAAACAAGTTTCTGAAGGAAATTCCCATGCCTTAGTTTTTCACTGTCATTAGAATGCAAAATTATTGCTTTGAAACATTTGGGTGCAGTGTGACCTTCCTAGAGGCAGAGGGATGAATTAACTTACCTCTTTGGTATCTCATGCAGCCTTCAGATCCTGTGATCATGAGCTCTGGGCTCAGTTTCAGCAGTTAACGGTCACAAAAGAAACCCAACACCAAAGCAGACAAGAATCGCTGCTGGAATTGAGGCACTTTGTCACTTTGAGAAGAACGGAGTGAGGAACATAAGTAGTCTATTGACGGAATTGTTGCTTATCATTTTTATCACCAGACATTTAAAACTGGGCAGGAAACACCTTTGAAAAATGATAATCCCAAACAGTTTAGAGTTAAGAGAGTGCTTTCATCTCTATTTCTGGGATTTTTGGTCATTTATATGCTAACATTGTATATAGACTCAAATTATCTAACTACATTCCTCAGGTGGCAAAAAAGGGATAATTAGATTCTAGAAACATATACTGTATTTGAAGAATTATTATGAAAATTACTTTAGTGAAATTTTTTATACAGACACAATTCTTTTCAGTAATTATTAGTATTATTTCAAGTAAATTGTTAATTCATTTTAAGCTTCAGAAACCCCCTTTTAAAATGCCATATGTGTTTTCTTCCAGTATTTTGATTTACCTTGGAAATGATCATTTCTCCCTAAAAAAAGTCACAGGAATTTACTACAATATTTAATTTGCTCTACTTCAGGCACTTAATTAGCACTGATATCAAAAGGCACAATTTTATTATGCTAAATTATCTTTTAGTTGATTAGGACTAAATGGTTTCAGGAGTCAAAATATGGTTGTAAATAAATTCATATTAAAGGGCTGAATGATTGGAAATAATTTTTTCTCATCTTTTGAGTTTTATTATACGTGAGATTATAGATCCCATGAATGTATAGTACTTAACCTAGAAGTAGTACAAGTGCTAAGCTGGGTATAAAACAATATTCATAAATATTCATAAATCACCTAATAATTGCAAAAAGACTATTTATAACACATTCTTAAGTTGGCAGCTGTCTGGAATAAAACTAACCAGTCCTCTTGCCTTCTCTGTGTTAGTGAAAGCACTCTCTATGTTTTTGAATCTCACTCTGAGGTCCCCCACTGCTAAAGTAATAAAGTCTTTAATGTATATAGGACCTTCCTTGTAAAATTTTTTTACATAAATACCAATAAAGAAATAGGAGATATCTGTTATAATCTCCTCTTACATTCTCATGACCACATATTTTATAGACTTAAAAAATGAGGGTTAATCAGCTTAACAATAACCCACAACCGTTGCAGGAGGGGGGGGGGGAAGGGGTGTGGGAGATGCGGGAAGAGACTGGACAAAAATCGTGCACCTATGGATGAGGACAGTGGGTGGGGAGTGAGGGCGGAGGGTGGGGTGGGAACTGGAAGGAGGGGAGTTATGGGGGGGGGGGGGGGAAGAGGAACAAATGTAATAATCTGAACAATAAAGATTTAATAAAAAAAAATGAGGGTTAAGTCAAGGTCATCCAGTTAGAGATTACTTTTTTAACACACAGTCTAGTGTTCCATTCATTAGCTTATCTTTATTACCTTAAAATCACACTCAGCATGTAGCATAAGTTTACGCTTTGTAAAACACAGGTTAGCAATAGTCTCTGAACCAAGGTATCATGCCTTACAAGCAGCTTGCTTAAGAAACCGATTTGCTCAGCACACAGCATCAAGTTCAAAGAATTCAAAGAACTCAGATTAGGTTGCTTTTTATAATTCTCATTATGACCTACTAAATTAAATTACAAATTGAAATGCAGCTGAAATAACTAACTGGTGCTAAGAAAAAAAAATTTTCAATCTCTAACAGCCATCTCTGGAACATTTATTTACATAAAAGTGAGTTCCATTTGCCAAGTACTAATGAAACATTTGTAGGGCTAAAATTTTGTACTTGAATTCTTCTTAAGGAAATCACAGCACAAAGCTCAGAGGAGTGTAGGATATGGATGGGATTCCAATTAATGCTATTTCAATTAGCACCAATTTCAATTAATGCTATTGATCTTTAACTTTATGCCAGAGTCTGTGCAAGGCCCCTTCATGATCATTATGACATTTAATCCTCCCTCAAACATGGGGGTCAGCCTAGCAATCCCCACTTCACAAATGATGAAATTTCAGGACCTGTTTGGTGTTTTATCCGCAAGATTAAGAGTACAAGATAAGTTGATGTTGTCTGTACCTTGCATTGAAACAATTGATTAAATTAGGCTGTCATTATTAGCAAACAATTGAACTTATACTTGAATAAAATAAGGCCTCAGCTGGGTTGTGACAATGGAACAGATTGTGGAACTTTATATATTTCTATATTGTTTAAATGTCTATTAGAGTAAATATTATTTATAAGTAAAAAGTGTTGCCCTAACCGGTTTGGCTCAGTGGATAAAGCATTGGCCTGCAGACTGAAGGGTCCCAGGTTTGATTCCGGTCAAGGGCATATGCCAGGGTTGCAGGCTTGATCCCCAGTAGGGGTGTGCAGGAGGCAGCTGATCAATGTTTCTCGATCATCGATGTTTCTAACTCTCGATCCCTCTCCCATCTTCTCTGTAAAAAATCAATAAAATATATTTTTTTATAAACAAAATATAAGAAAATGATGGGGAAATTTTGGTTAGCTTTCTTTAAAATCTGGCAATGCCCACTTATTTTAATTTGATGCTGGGTCTCCATAATATATCTGGTGGAAATCAATAGTAATAATTCTAATAGCAGCAAACATGTATATTATACTTACTACATGCCACCTATGTCATATATATGCCATTTAATCTTCATAGCAACTTTTTGAGCTAGAGCTTATTATTATCCCCATTTTATAGATGAGGAAATTGCAGCACAAATAAGTTAAAGAACTTTTCAAATATACACAGGTAACAGTTAACACGCAACCCAAGCAATATGCCTCCTGCATATAAACCTTTAACTCCTACTTCCTATTGTCCATACATGTTTGAACTGCCCTATAGTCTAGTTCAATGACCTCTGGAATAATAAACCATTTTGATAGTTGCACTTTGGTATTGAAGTACCAAATTTCTAATCCTTACCTAATTTAGCAATTAGAAAACCAAATTATATTCAATTCAATTCAACACATTTATTGAAAGTTTGTCATATACCAGGTCATTTGCTGGATGCTTAGGATATATTAGCATCTGATATATCAGATGGGCAGCTGAAGTGGTAGAAAATAAACAAACAAAAAAATTACTTGCCTGAATTCTCCATTAACGCAGAACCTGCCGGTGACCAGGGCTTAGTTAAGTACAAATTGTTAACTTAGGAATACGAACTCAGTGGTAGGATTTAGGCATGGGGGAATAAAAGAAGAACAGTGGAAGAATTCATTAATGGATGCAATAAGTTGGTCACCACTCTGGTTGAGTAGGTATACTATCCCATGGGATACTTTGTGAAAAGCATCCAGGAATATACACCTGAGAGAAAATGCCCATCTCCCGTTGGCCAAAGGGAGCCCTGAAGGATTAACTCCCCCACCTTTGGGTTATATTAATTTTGTGTCCAGCAGGTTCCCAAAGGCAGTCTGCACTAGCAAAGAAGTGCTAAGGCAGGAATTTAAGATGGGAGTCTGAGGTGAGACACTGTCTTTTTGCAACCTCGTGAAGCTGCTCACCGCTCTCAGGGAACCAGGGACCACTGCCAAAGCTTGAATCCTAGGTGAGGCCAGTGGGATTGAAAGCTGTGCACAAGCTGTGCTCAATGCAATATGAACAAACATAATCAAATCACGTATTTGACAGAGTGATAAATGTGTTGGTAACAAAACATAAAATAAAGCAGTTTAAAGAGAGGGGAGAGGGTGGAAGAAGTAGGCTGATGTTTAACTGCATTGGTCAGGGTGGCCCTCATTAAGATGGAAATATTTGAGCAATGACTTGATGGACATGAAAGAACAAGCCATGCAGATAACTGAAACTTAAAAATAGCCTGAATGCTATCAATTATTAAGAACTATTGAATAATTTCCTTCTGTAATCTTCTTACTTCAACATCTGTGGTTTGGGAGGGATTTTAAGTGTTCATTAAAATCTATAAATTAGATTTTAGGCTTGGTTTTCAGGCATTTCATGAATTTTTTTTTTGGTTCGTTGTGTTTTCATTTCTTTCCTATCAAATAAGGCAGCGTTCAGTAGGCTTAGGTAAGAAATTAAAACTAATATGGCAGTAATGTAAAACTGTAAGTTTCCAACCCAGACCTCACCCTTAGACTCCAAACCTACCCATATAGTTGCTGAGTTAACATCTCCACTAGGGCATCTAATAGCTTACCATGTCCTGATGTCCCTCCCACCCCTAAGGTGCTCATTTTACTTTTCGGGTTTAGTACAATTCCATTTTTCAAGTGTTCAGTTCCCAAATCTTGTTGCCTTCCTAGATTATTTTTTTTATCTTACTTTCCACTTGTGGTTTGTTATTAAATCCTGATGTCTCTAACTTCAAAATATATCCAGAATGTAGCCACTTTCTCAAAGGCTTGGCTCTCATCTATATTACAATAACTTCTAATGTTCTTATTGCCCTCTGGCTCTGCTCCTACAGACTGTTAACATTTATTTCAACTTATGTTATTCCTCTCATAAAAGCCTCCAGTGGCTTCCTGACCCACCCAGAGTAAAAGCCAAAGTCCAGCTTTCACCTGCAAGGCCCTGCATGTTCTGACACCGTATTACCAACTGGCTTCATCTCCTACTCCTTTCCCCATTCCAAGCAAACCCACTTTCAGCACGTAAGCCTTTAAGCTTGCTATCTTTTCCTACCTACAATGATCTTCTCACAGATATTGGATGACCAACCCTTTTCAGTTCCTTCAGATTTTTCTCAAAAGTCACCTTCTCAGTGAGCCCGCCCCCTACATGAAGAACAGCTCAACTGCCCCAAAACTTCCAGTTGCCCTTCTCTGCTTTATTGTTCTCCTTCCTTTCTTATCTCTCTCATGTATTGTCTGTTTCCGCCACTAGCACATAAGCACCTAAAGCTGTGCCAAGAACATAACATATGCTCAATATACTTTTACTGAATGAAAGAATAAACAGTTTCAGAGGCATCCATTTGCCTCCCAGATAGTTATGATGATTACAATAAAAATCCAAAGGAAAAGAAAATGCTCAGCTTTTAACAACCAAAATGCAACTTTTCAGCTAGTCAATGGGCTTGACTATCAAAATTTGTTGGGAAACAAAATATTTTCTAAGTTTCTTTAGCTTTGCCCTGGTCAGTTTTGCTCAGTGATTAGAGCATTGGCCCATAAACTGATGGGTCCTGGGTTCGATTTTCGGTCAAAGACATGTACCTCGGTTGTAGGTTCAATCCCCAGCCCCAGTCACACAGTGAGTGCGTGAGGCAACCAATCCATGTGTTTCTCTCATCTCTCTCTCTCTCTCTCTCCTCCCACCCTCCTGTCCACTCTCTACAAATCAATGGGATAAGTATCCTAGGGTGAGGATTAAAAAAAATTATTTTCCATTAATGTACTAACAAGGTTGAGCAAATTGAGTGGCAGTGTTTTATTATAGATCACAAAGAGGAGGAAACCCATGATCAGGCATCAACAAGTTTCCTTTGGAAAGGAAGAAAGAACAGAAAACTGTTCTCTTTCAGGAGAGGTAAAATTGGGAAGGAAAGAGAGGCAGAGAAATAGCCCTTCAGATGTATATTATGATTTGCCTATACCTCTCAGGATTATGGCCAGTGGGATACTGGTTAAGTTGAAGGGGGAGCCAATAGCAGAAAATCTTCGGCCCTACCTCCCACTTGGTACCCTGGGTATGTTACCATGACGACAGCCTCACACAGATACTGAGGCAAAGAGAGGAGAGTTGTGCACTGTTGGCCAAGTGGAGAGAAGTGGTTAAACTGGTGGTTGCAATGAGGAAACCAAATACTCCTACAGTACAGAATTTTGAGGTGGGCACCCAGACCAGGGAGCAAGTGGGAGACATACCCAGAACAAATGAAGAATTTGTGGTACCATCTAGATTCTAGAATCAACATAGGATATAAGGAAAGCCCAGTAGGTCCCAACGTAGTCAAGAGAAACAGTCCATAATTTCCTAGACATACATTTCATTGATAAATACCAGCAAGACACTCCTGGACTGGCCCAAACTGACCACGAGTTCGAGGATATCAATTGTTGCAAATACAAGAGCCAGATATGTCGTTGGGTGACTTCAGGTAAAAAGAATGGATCAAAATATCCCTTAATAAATACAATACTTCTAAATAAAAATATTTTCTCTAAAGACAGTGTAAAATTATTGTTTTCATTTAATGACAGTTTCATCCATTATCTCTATGCTTACTCAGAAAGACAAGTTCAATGTCATCAATAACAGGACCTCTCATTTTGCATTGATCCTGTAATGAAGTGTTTAACCTGTCATTTGCTGAATGTAATTGCTATTTTTAAAGTAAAAATAAAGAGTCATATCCTGTTGTTTTAGATTGTTAGTAACTGATTAAAAGGAGTTTTCCTGGCTAAGTAATTAAGCTAATGCCATAGTAATTTCTTAAATTATAGATTGGTGTCTAAGGCTCACTACAGAAAACTGATGATCACAAAGTCATTACTAACTAACCAAGAAAAACTATTGTGTCTTTCTAATAAAATCTTTCTACAGATTATGACAGACAAGGAAAGTTTAAATATTTGACAAAATAAAATTTCATCTAGGTAGTCAAGTCATTTAAAATATTGTAACCAGTTTTAATGTGTACATCAAAATAAAACACATTCTATAAGAAATCCAAAGGTAAAGTAATGTATATATATATCCCTAACAGTTGTGCATTAAAATGCAGATAATATATATTATATAATGGCTTGGAATGAGATGGCCGATCTTGGGCTTGACATTGGTGCAATTTACCAAAAATGGTTAGCCCTTTTGCCCCATAAAAAATAAGTTTTTAAAAATTTTGTTTTAAGGAAGGCTCTCTTACCTTCTGAGACAGCATGGAGGGACCTGGAGAGTATTATGCTGAGCAAAATAAACCAGTCAGAGAAAGACAAGTATCACATGATCTCACTCATATAAACTGATGACCAAAATAGATTCAGAGACACAGAAGCATGGACAGGGAAGGTCGGGGTGGGGAGAGATTAACCAAAGAACTTATATGCATATATGCATAACCCATAGACACAGACAATAGTTCTGTAAAGGCCTGAGAAGGAATGGAGGGGGGAGGACTGGGTGCAGGGTGGAGGGGGTCAATGGGGGAAAATAAGGGGACATTTGTAATACTTCCAACAATAAAGATAAATGAAAAGAAAAATTGTTTTCACTGTTGCTCTTACTGACCACATTCTACCCTCAATCAGATAATTTTCTTGAATACCAGCCATCACTTACTCAATTATAGTTGCTCCTGAATAGTAGCATGTCATACTCCAAATCATACTCTCTTTAAGTTTCTTTAATGTAAAAATGATTAGATGTGAATACAGATTTTATTTTATTTATTTATTTATTTATTTTTGTTTTGTTTTTTAAAATATATTTTTTTATTGATTTCAGAGAGGAAGGGAGAGGGAGAGACCCGTTAGTTTCCTTCTTGGTCAGAAGGGACCTGGGGCCCCTGGGGCACCTCCTTGACATGTGTCCTTTGGTGGCCTTTAAATGTCCCCAGTTGGCAGAAGGCCAGGTGGCAATGGGGACACCGGTAGGGTCTCAGGCCTGAGTGGGTGCGCATGTGGACGTTGAGGTTCCCGCGGTGGCCGAACCTTTTCTGGCAGACGGCGCACTGGTAAGGCTTCTCCTGGGTGTGGACCCGCTGGTGGCTACGCAGCGTGGACTCGTGAGTGAACCTCTTCTGGCAGACTTTACAGCAGAACGGCTTCTCCCCCGTGTGGATCCGCTGGTGGACATGGAGGTCCGAGGCCTGAATGAACCCCTTGGGACAGTCAAGGCGCTGGAAGGGTCTCTCTCCTATGTGTGTCCTCAGGTGAAGTTCTAACTGTGATTTGTAGCTGAACCTTTTGCTACAGTCTTGACACTCGTATGGTATCTTTCTCCTGGGTTCTTTCCCAACAGGGTGGCCAGTTTGCTCCACGGTGCTTGATGCACCCACTGAATGGCACCGGTGCCGTCTGGTGCCTTCTCCTCTGTCCAACGACACGGCTCCTTCTTGAGGCTCCTCTTGGGGGGTGGGAGTGTTGCCCCTTTTTCTCTTGGGGGCACCTCCTAAATTCCCAGAGCCTCTTCTCTTTGGAGGCTGACTCAAAGCCTGTGTCTCCGGAACGTGGGCGGGAGGTATGTCACAGGCATCCACACGCTCGAGGCCAGTTCCTTCCTGCGGGTCCTGCTCCCCCTCTGTCTGCACCGAATCTCCAGGACTGCTGGGAGGCGGAAGCTTTGGAGATGTGAGTACTGCTGCCTCTGCCCTGTCTTCCATCACATCCTTCTCCAACTTCACCAAATTCTCCGTGGGCCTCACACCCTCCAGATCACTTTTCGTGGGAATCGTCTCTGGCAGGAAGACATTCTTCCCCTGTCCCCACACCATGTCACTGGTTCCTGGCTGGTTCCCTGGCTCTCCACTGTCCCCCTGGCTGTTCTCAGGATGTACCCCCATCTGACTTATGGGGGATTGGGACTTTACGGACAAGTCCAACACGCAGTCTGTGTCACCAACTTCCTCATCAGCCATCTGGACATGGGAATTCTCCTGAAGGTACTTTTGCCCTTGCACGGTGATGACCTTCCAATTCCTGGGTTTCTCCTGATTTCTCAACAAGGCCTTCAGTTCCTCGCAGCTCTGCACGCGCCTCTCCTTCACCAAGACCTGCAGCTCCAGGGGCATGCAGGTCATGAACTTCTCCAGCAGAAGCTTATCCAAGATCTGCTTCTTGGTGAGCACATCCGGCCTGAGCCAGCGGTGGAGGAGCGCAGACATTGTGTGCACGCTCTGGAGGGGGTCCGCGTCCTCCGGGTGTTGGAAGGCTCTGAAGAGCACATGCCCCTTCTCAGAGTCCCGGTGCTCTTCTTCAGTGAGGCTTCCCTGGGGCGGTTCGGCCGGTAGCAGCTGCCAGCACAGGTTGCCCTGGGGGTGACCATGATCCTCGGAAAAGGCCTGGTCTGTAGCCATATTCCTTGGAAACGTCTCCAATGGGACTGGAGCAAACCGGGCCTGAAGGGAGCTCCTGATGGTGAGGACCGGAGGGACGGCCTCGGTAACAGGCCACAGCTCGCTTCCGCAGCGCCTTCACTCGCAGCTCCTGCAGCCCGGACTGGCAAACGCTGTGCCAGGCGCTGACACCCGCCTGTTTATATACCCGCTCTGGGCATCACTTCTTGTTCCCGCCTCGCGCTGTGATTGGTTAGAGACCAGGGTTGATCCGTTTTTCATTATCCGCTCAGACATTGTTTCCTGGAGAGAAATGCCTGGGGCCGCATGGGGTGTGTAGGCTGGAGAGCTGCTTAGCACGGGCCTGAAGGGTTTGAAGGCCCCAGAAATGCAGACCCTGCCCGGGCCTGGGTGCCGAGGGGTCACGGAGGGTTGCGTGTTCAGTTCCCTGTTTGGGCATATCCCAGGTTTTGGGTTCAGGCTCCATAGATTCAATGGTTCTGTCTCTCTCTCTGTTTCTCTCCCATGGGCTGCGATCATGGACTATGCCAGTAATGGCGAACCTATGACACGTATGTCAGAGGTGACACGCGAACTCATTTTGGGTGACATGCATCGGCAGAGACAAAAAATTGCATAATTCAAATATTTTTCTCTTGCAACGGCCGCAGTTTGGCATCACTCCAGTAATATTATTACTCACATTACTCATGATCAATAATGCAATTCTAAAACCGGATGTAAACATGTACGTCGGTGTTGTGTAGCAAAGATACATAGTGAAAACATCCAACATACATTGTTCCAATATTGACATTAATATAAAAAGGTTAAGAATTGCACTATAAAGAGATTAATCTTTACTCATGACATTTCACTTTTACTAAGAAACCCAACCCCCAAAATTCATCTCAACAAAGTTCACCTGTAGGATCTACAAATTGGATAAATTCTTCTCTCTTCAAGATACCTAAAATACAAAGAGCTATCTGGCCTGCCAAAGAGTGACATGATATATAACCTGTAAACTCTAAAACACTGATCAGACCAATTTTCTGGGACTGTTTATGGGCCTTTGGTTTCACCTATAATGTACAACCTTTGTTCCTTAATGGCGGATTTGTCAGAACTAATGAAATGAAATTTATTTTCATATAAGGCACATCTAGGTATGGTATTGGCTGCACAATCAATTTATCCAATTATGTCCTGGTAAAAAGGAGGACAGATTCTCATTGAACTGGTACAGTGAACTATATAGATACAAGAAAGCTAAAAGACTCAGGAAAGTATTTGTTCTTAAATTCTGAAGCCTCTGGGAGAATGTTTCCATTTAAAGAATGGTTCATTTTAATTAGCAAAAGCATAGTATACTAACTTGAGGGCTAGGGAAAGATCAGGAAAAAAGGAAAAGGTTTATTTTTCCACTCCCAATCAGAAAAAGAACACTAAAAATAATATCCACAATTAGATTTCCCTCCTATTTCAATCTTAGGTATCAGGCCAGCAGAATGCTTCATGCAGCTGTCCCCATCGGAACTCAGAAAGTATTGAAAATCCTGACTCGGTCTTTTAGTACCATCTGATGTTGTCTAAGTGTTGTCGCTTTCAGATCCATATCCTACACCCATAAATCTACATGTTGAAATATTAATAGTTAAGAGTACTTGTTTAATATTTGATTTCTATTGCTACATAATAAATCACCACAAACTTAACAACTTAAAACAATACCCACTTATTCCGAGTTCTATAAGTCAGACCTATAGTTCTGTAGGTCAAAAATGCTGGTGGGCTCAATTGGATTCAATGCTCTCAGATTCGGTGCTGAGATAGATAGATCAAGGCTTTGGCTGGATGAAGCTCTCTGGAAGCTCTGGGGGAGAATCCTCTTGCAAGCTCATTTAAGTTGTTAGGCCTGAAGCCTTCAGCCAGGGCCCACTCTGGGCCTAGAGGCTGCCTGAATTCCTTCTCACCTAGTCCCTCCTTCTTCAAAGCAGCAGCAGTGGGCTGAATCCTTCTCTCACTTCAACTCTCTCTGGTTTTGCCTTCTGCTGCCAACTAGAGAAAATTTCTTGCTTTTAAAGAGCACTTGCAATTCACTTCAATCTAACTAGATATTATTCTTCCTGCTTTAGTTTAACTGATTTAACCTTTATGACCTCTGCACAATGCCATTTGTCCTGTAACGTAACATAAATACAGACCTGACAGCTCATCACATTCATGTAGTCCTCAGGATCAAGAAGGAAATCTTGGGGGTTGAGGAGGGTAGCACTTCAGGATTCTGTATACCACATAATCCTTTTCACAATGTTCTTTCTTCCTTCCTAGACTATAGTTTAAAGCAGAGCCTTCTGAGAAGGAAGACAGGAAATGAGAAGCAGTATGTTAATGCTATGACAATGTTTGAGGTTACTTTATTATAATAACTAATAATCGAATGAAAAAGGGTAAACTCTATTGGGGTGTCGTGCATAATTATTTCCCATGGATTTTTTCAACGTTTCTTTTAAGAAAAATATATGGACAATGTGGGAATTGACAATTCTACCTAGAAATATTCTGAGTGCTACAAAGAAATTACTATGTCCTAATTTCACACTTAGTACTCCTTACCGATAAATGACCTTTTCAGAGCAGTTAGGCGCATGAACAAATATTAGTGGGGAAGAGTCACATCTTTCATACTATTCTTAAAGCACTCTCAATCACATAGAAGTTGCTGGATTTGAACATCAGCCTCTATCACAATTCACAGTTTTCCTTCTCCAGCCTCTTTTCTGCCACCTACACAAAAGATTTTAAAGGAAGAAAAGCATTTTCTTTTTCTTTGAGTTTTTGCTGTTATAAGTGCCATGAAATCATTACTATTAAAAAAACAACAAAACACCAAATAGGTAATAACAATTTCTCTTGTGGAATAGCTTATCTGTTAAAAGGAAGACATGTTGCTCCCGAAAACTCCTATTTTTTAAGCCCTCTGTTCTCTTCTTGTCCATGTCTCTCATTTTTAATTTACAATATTATTATTCCTCTACGTCATCCACAGACAGGAAATGACCTACATTAGAATAGAACAAGTACTATTGTATTATTCTTAAGGCTTTTAAAAATGTTTAAAATACTCATACTTATTGAGAGCCCACAGGTAAGACATGTGTCACATTTCTTTTCAAAGATGACGCTATTAATTACTGTCAATAGGACCGTGGACAGAAAACTATTACTCAAACAGTGCTGATGAAAGTACATAAATCCACTTACAGTTTTGCACCCTATATTTTTATGATTGCTGTCCAGAATTCGCTGTGATGTTAGAGATTATGAAACAAAGTGGATACATGAGGTAGAAACTGCAGCCTAGCAAAAAAATAAGTAGCACTAGACTTGTTCATTGTCTTTCCCCAGTAATGTAGACCATTGTGAAAATAATAAGTAGATAAAGTAAACCTGTGTGCATATGAGATTTTTATCCGATTTACATAATATAAAGGTTAGAGGAGGAAATTTGATATGGCATATTGCCATGGCATAGTCACTATATCAGGAATGGCAAACTTAATATTCTAGACTTTAGGAGTCACACCGTTTTCATAGTAGCAACTGTTTGATTCTGTTGTCCTAGAAACACAACCATAGACAGTAGGCAAATAAATGAGTATACTTGTTCCAAAAACTTTTTCTTTATTGACACTAAAATTTTAATTTCATATAATTTCACATAATATGCTTATATTCGCTACTTTTTAACCATTAAAAAATGTAAACTCTTTTTGTTAGCTTGTAGGTTGAGTCTCCTACCATACCATATATTAGGCAAAGAGTACTTTTCAAGCTTGCACCTTGGGGTTGTGGGGGCAGGGGAGATTTCATGGCACGTGGCAGCCACAGAAACCAACCTCTTTTTTGGTTGATAAGAATAAACACAAGAAAGTCTGTCACCTCCATTCCTTAGGTTCTTTTAGGAAAAAGTCAGTATTGTTAGTAATTGCCACTATTATTTTTATTTGTCGCTCATTTCCAATGCTGTTCGCACTTACTGTGCACAAGTCACTATGATAGGTACTTTGAGTGCCTGACATCAAGCATTTATATATCAAAAAGGAATAAGGGAAATACAAATAAAGACAATGCAAAACATAATAAACTAAGATTATACAGCTAATGGGAAGGCAAGAGCTTGTGTGTTTGGGGATGTGGAGTGGATTTTAGGAAAGGCTACCAGAAAGAGATAACAATTTGACCTGGGCTTACAGGAGGGGTACAGCATCAATATTCAATATTGAAAAAGGACATTCTAGTTATAATTTAGCTACTGAAGTTGCATGAAAAGCCTGTGTCCAAATGTTCTCTTAACAAATGATACTTATCCACTAATGATCTGTGAACTCAAATTCTAGGAACAAAGAGAAATACTATAGGCACCCTAAAAGCCCTGAAAAGTCTCTGAATATTCACAGAAAACTACCAGTTTTTACTAATTATTAAACCCAGAAAAATCCATCCACTTTTCCATTCAATTCAATTCAGTGTCTAAACCAGTGAATTTCAGTTTGTGTCTATCTGCATAAATTTCCACTGTGTTTTGATTTGTGCCTGGGATTTAGTATATAAATAGCATTATTTATATGGGGGTGTTTGTACCAAACAATAACAATAAACGAGGTGCTGTGTAAATAGATAAGTTTTTTCACTTGTTTGTTGCTCATTTGACTTTATTTTAGGTATCTATAAAAATAAAAGGGTAATATGCTAATTAGACTGGACGTCTTCTGGACATCATTCCGGACATCCTTCCTGACAAAGCCAGGGCCAGAGGAAAGCCAGCCCGGGTCCCGGGTGCCTGTGGGCGGCCAGAGGGAAGCAGCCTGGGTCCTGGGTGCTGGAGGGAAGCCAGTGCTGGCAGCCGGGAGAAGGAAGGCCTACTCTTGCATGAATTTCTGTGCATCAGGACTCTAGTTAGGTATATTCTATTAAATGCTCACACACACAAAAATAATTCTGGGTATGATACTAAATTTTTTTAACTGACTTAGTAACATTTCAGAGATACTTAAACACTGAAGAAAGTTCATCCCAAATATTGTTACAACACATTTAATCTTAGCATTTATTTTAAAAGACCCTCTTTATACTCATACTGTATATCCATACTATATACATTATCAAGATTTGTCTACATTTCCACTGACATTTTTCTTTAAATTAGAAAAGGTAGCTAACCTTTGAAAAATCTGATTTAAATCAGTCACCTTAAGATATGCAAGTGATTGTAATGCTAATTTCCTGCAAGTACTGTTTTAGTTGCATCCAACAAATTTCCATATGATGCATTTTATTAGCACAAAGTTTGAAATATTTTGTAATTTCCCTTGTGATTTCTCTTTTCACCATGAATTATTTAGAAGTGTGTTAATTTCCAAAAATGCAACATTTTCTCTAAATATCTTATTGTTACTAATTTCTAGTTTGATTCCATTGCAGTTAGGGAATATACTTTGTATGAGTGCAAATCTTTTAAATATACTAAGGTTTACTATTATATAGCTCAGCATATGGTTTATACTGGTGAACATAACATGTACACTTGAAAATGTGAATACTGAAGTTTGGGGATATATTGGGCCATAAATGTCAATTAGGTCTTAATGGTTTCGATGTTGTACAGATCATCTATTTCTTTACTTTTTTTTGTCTTGTTAATTAGAACTAAATATAATACATAACCCTTTTATTTTCCCTGTGAAGTTCTTACTGGTACCATGTTGAAAGAAAAAAGGAAGAAAGGAAGGAAGGAAGGAAAGAAAGAAGAAATCAGTAACTAGCTTTAGAAAAAGTTTAGAATAAAGAGGAAAAAGGAATGATTCATACACTTGTTGAAAAATGCAATTTTGGTTTTGCAGTTTGTTTTTTATAAGAAGCAGGAAGCTGCTGGGGTGTTTCTTAACAACAACAACAACAAAACTTCAACAATCAAATAGATCCAGGAGAGCCACGTTGGCCTTCTCAGCCACACTTTTCTCACAGTTTGTGGACAGCCAAACCTTGTCAGGTTGAAAGGGAGCAGCTTGAAAAGGAGGGTGAGGATGGAAAAAGCTGCTGCACAGAATCGGAACATTGGGTACCAACTTCCTCATTCTTTTTTTTTTTCTCTCTCTCTCCAGACTGAAGCAAGCCATGGCTGCTCATCCCTTTCTCTGCCTTGTCATGAATAAGCACATTCTTCTTCATGTCACTGTGTGCTCAATGAAAGGATGGCTGAATCACTCTAATCCCTATGAGGTCTCACCTGTGAATGACATGGCGGCAGGGATAGGGGGATGGGGTGGGGTGGGACCGATGAAGTAATCTGGTTGCTCCTTGCATCACTTGTACATGATTCTGTCTTTTTCCAAAAAATGTTCAGTTTCTCGGATTTTTATCTCAACAATGTGGCCTCTGGGCACATGGGGTTATGGGAACTCATGGAGGAAAGGGATAGTGGAGCGCTCACCTCTGGATACTGCTGGGCCAGACTGGTGCCTGTACTTGTTACCACTATGATGCAACAGGATTTTATTGCATTTGAGACATCCTCATACACTAGTGCTCTTTGTCCTGGCTCCAGGCCAGCTGTTAGCTGCTGGGCTCTCTCAATACCTTTTAAGAGTTTCAGGGCAAGAAAGACTGCAAGGAGGAAGGAACATTGTGTTGCGCTCACTTATCTCTCCAATCCCTTGCAACAAGGCCATGCCATTCCACCTCATTGGTATGTCACCAAGCTGGCTCCTTCCAGAGGTCTCAGAACTCAGGCTGCATACTTTAATGTTCTCAGGCTTATACTTATCTGAGTGTTTCGAATACATTTATCTTTCTGGAATGTCCATCTTTGAAGAAGGGAGATGAGGACACACAGATCTAATCATCTCCCCTGCCTCTATCAGTCACCATGCTTCCCTGCCCTGGAAGGGCTGCTTTCTCCTTCTTCCTCTTTGGAAAGCTATTCAATTTAGTCACCGCTGCTTTCTTCAAGGAACACTTAATGTGTTAGCATAGCCTGAATGGTAGGTGTTGTGTTTCTCTACTCCGAGGAAGAAACCCTGTGATCTGGACATATCAGGCATGTGCTCAACACACAAGCTGCTGGCTCATCAGGTTCTGGAATGACTAAGCATGAAGATACATTGGTGTATTGTGCCAAATATAGTATTTCCATGACAGATGTTTAAAAGTTTCCAATGTTGGGAACACAGTTGCTTTTTAAAGCAGAGTGAAAATATTTGTGGGGGAGGAGATACAATTGATTCTTTCTTTTCCTCTTAAAACATGAATGAGGTTATAGATTATGTGAGAATGGGAACTATTTAGTAAATAAATGATATGCCACAAAAATTAAATTATATATACTAGAAACTTATATTCCTAGTTAACCACTCATTTAGCAAATACTGAATTGCACCTATGAATTGCAAGCACATTTACCTTTCTTTAATTTTTATGAAGTGAATTTCTTCCAACCTTTCCCAGCCCACCTGGAGGGACACCCATCACCAGCCAATTGTTGGGTTACTCTTGTGCCATATCCATGAGTTAGAGCAGAACACATGGAATTCAGCACCCAAGAAATTAGGGAAGGTCCGGTCCTTAGTTGGCTTTGGTCAGTGGCGTTTCTGTAACTTCTTTCTGCTCAGGACCTTCTGAAATAGAGGACAGTGGTTCTCCAGTGTGAGGCAGGGGACAAAGCCACAGGTTCTTCCCAGGCACTGTTTGAAGTGTCATAGGTAGAGAAGTATAAAAAGCAATTAGAAATGCCACCCTTATGGAGCCTTCATGCAAGCCCAGAGGGTGGACATTGAAGAAGCATAGAAGTGTAAAATAGAATATCCTTAGACTATTAGTATGCTACTAGAGGCCCGGTGCACAAAATTTGTGCAGGGGAGGGGGTATCCATCAGTCCAGTCTGTACCCTCTCTAATCCGGGACCCCTCAGGGGATTTCAACTGCCAGTTTAGGCCCCATCCCATAGGCCGGGACCACTGGCTCCTAACTGCTTGTCTGCCTGCCTTCCTGATTGCCCCCTAACTGCCCTCCCCTGCTGGCCTGATCCTCCCTAACTGCCTCTGCCTCGGCCCTGCCACCATGACTTTGTCCGGAAGATGTCCGCTCTAATTAGCATATTACCCTTTTATTAGTATAGATCAGTGATGGCAAACCTTTTGAGCTCGGCATGTCAGCATTTTGAAAAACCCCAACTTAACTCTGGTGCCGTGTCACATAGAGAAATTTTTTGATATTTGCAGCCATAGTAAAACAAAGACATATTTTTGATATTTATTTTATATATTTAAATGCCATTTAACAAAGAAAAATCAACCAAAAAAAATGAGTTCGTGTGTCACCTCTGACACGTGTGTCATAGGTTCGCCATCACTGGTATAGATTATGAAAAACATGTAGAAATGGTTTCCAAAGCAACATTATTATATTGTCTTATAGGAGACACAGTGATCCTTTTAGTGGAGTTAAATTGCTAAACAAAAAATACTTATTGATCTCCTACCTTATTGGGACTGAAAATGCGAAAATGTGTTTCCTGACCATGATAATGATTATAAAGTTATTTTTTGCCACCAGATGAAGAAGTTGACAACATGTTTTTCTAATTGTTAAATTAATTTTGGTGAGGCATACCCTATACTACAATCATAAAGGTTTGCTAAAGATTAGCTTTAATTATTTGTTCATCCCATTTGTTCATTGCAAAGTGACATGAACCAAGTACTAATAGATTTAAGGACTAAAAGCTTGAAGTTTTCTGAGAATTAGGAAGAGTCAGCAAAAGTTGATAAGAGATTGAAAGGAGAAATAAAGACATCACTTGTAAATGCTGGAAAACTATGTTATTCAAAAGATAATGATTTATTAGTAATAAGAAAAGTGTGCAAACATTGATGAACTCAGATTTTAACTTGTGAACTTTCATAATTTAAATATCTAATATATTATTTTTTTTAAATTAAATCTTTATTGTTCAGATTATTACATTTGTTCCTCTTTTTTCCCTCCCATAACTCCCCTCCTCCCAGTTCCCGCCCCACCCTCCGCCCTCACTCCCCACCCACTGTCCTCATCCATAGGTGCACGATTTTTGTCCAGTCTCTTCCTGCATCTCCCACACCCCTTTCCCCCCCAAGAATAGTCAGTCCATTCCCTTTCTATGTCCCTGATTCTATTATGATCACCAGTTCATTCTGTTCATCAGATTATTTATTCACTTGATTCTTAGATTCACTTGTTGATAGATGCATATTTGTTGTTCATAATTTGTATCTTTACCTTTTTCTTCCTCTTCCTCTTCTTAAAGGATACCTTTCAGCATTTCATATAATCCTGGTTTGGTGGTGATGAACTCCTTTAGCTTTTCCTTATCTGTGAAGCTCTTTATCTGACCTTCAATTCTGAATGATAGCTTTGCTGGATAAAGTAATCTTGGTTGTAGGTTCTTGGTATTCATCACTTTGAATATTTCTTGCCACTCCCTTCTGGCCTGCAAAGTTTCTGTTGAGAAATCAGCTGACAGTCGTATGGGTATTCCCTTGTAGGTAACTGAGTTTCTTTCTCTTGCTGTTTTTAAGATTCTCTCTTTATCTTTTGCTCTTGGCATTTTAATGATGATGTGTCTTGGTGTGGTCCTCTTTGGATTCCTTTTGTTTGGGGTTCTCCGCGCTTCTTGGACCTGTAAGACCATTTCTTTCACCAGGTGGGGGAAGTTTTCTGTCATTATTTCTTCAAATAGGTTTTCAATATCTTGCTCTCTCTCATCTTCTGGCACCCCTATAATTCTGATGTTGGTACGCTTGAAGCTGTCCCAGAGGCTCCTTACACTATCCTCGCATTTTTGGATTCTTTTTTCATTTTGCTTTTCCGGTTGGTGTTTTTTGCTTCCTCGCATTTCAAATCATTGACTTGATTCTTGCGCTCCTCTGGTCTGCTGTCGGGAGTCTGTATAATATTAATTATTTCAGTCCGTGTATGCTTAATTTCTGGTTGGTTCCCCAATATAACATCGAGGGTCTCATTAGTTTTCTTGTAGATCTCATTAAGTTTATCGGCGGCTTCTAAACAGTTCTTGAGAGACCTTAAAAGTGTGGTTCTGAACTCTATATCTTCCATTGACAATTTTGTCCTGTTTCTTTGTCTCCACATTTTGTTATGCTTCCTTGGTGCACCCCCTAGTGGTCTTTGTGCGCAGTCTTATAGTTAAACCTTGATTGTTGTAGCTAATACCAGGGAGGGTTTGACCTCCAGGCCAAGTGGCTATGAGAATCAGCTGTGTCAGCAGTGAGAGAACTTCTGTCCTCTAGGGACGTGCTAATCTAGCCTTTGCCTGAGGCTATCCAGCAAATGCCTCTGTGCAGGGCTTGGGCGGGGCGGGTCGCACAGGATCAACAGGGTGGGCCGGAGAGAGCAGTGATGGCGGCTCTCAGTCCTGTCCCCAGGGGCTCTGCCTCTCTGAGTCCCAGCAATGGCTGCAAACCTCGGAGAGAAAGCTGCACTCGCTCTGACTGAAGCCAGACAGTCCCGCTTCTCCCGTTTGAATCTGGGTCCCTAAAGACTCGCCTGTATCTGGAGCTCAGAGTCTGCGACTCCCTCCCGATTGAAAACGCCAACCGTGCCCTCCACCGCCAGCCCGCTCCGCGCACTCCGCACCTCAGAATTTGACTTCAGCACTGCGCCTCCTCTGAGTGTCCGTATGCGTTTCTCTTTCCTCCTAGTTGTAGGACCTCCACTCAGCCAGCGTTCCTGTGTTTCTGGGTGATGTCCCTTCCGTTTTTTAGTTTCACTTTTGAAGTAGTTGTTCAAGGCAGCAAACTCCGGCGTTAACCTATGCCGCCATCTTGGTTCTCCAAATATCTAATATATTATTAATATAAATAATTTAAATTGTAAATGGAGATGTAAAATTGGGAGAATAGATGCTAGGTGAGCCATGAAAATGGATGAGTTTACTCAAAAGGTGTATATAAAACTGAAAACATGGTTCCAGAATTAAGATTAAGCCCAGAAATGAGAAAAATGAAGTTCACAAAGATATTCTTATACCTTTAGCAGTAATTCTTTTAACTGTCTGCCAAATAAGAGTGGAAGTGCTGAAAAATGTAACAGTGTAATTCACTTTCTCATGCTCTTTGTTGTTCTTGTTGTTACAAGAGAGAATAAAAATTGAGCTTAAATCAGGGTAAAGGATCTAAAAAGTTGCAGGTATGCTTATATGCCATGTATATGCTATGTGCAAATACATATGAGTATAAGCTAGGTACCTGGTTTTGGCTAAAAAGAATCTCCAGTTTTATTCCTTCAAGAAGTAAGTTAATAACTAAATAACATGAATAATTATTATGGAGTAGTCTTTGGCTGTATTAGAGTAAGCATTTTCATAACCAGTAAACAAACAAAAGACTGGTTGTCTTGGTTACACATGATACATAACAGAATTGGCCCGTTTTCCTTGTGTGGCTTTTCACATTCTGAATCATAATTATTCATAATTATGTTAAGTACCAGTAATCATACGTGGCAGGCACAAATCAGTAGTGGTGTAACTGTGACTCATTCTCACATGTACCCTGCATATACAAGAATCTTTAAAGAAACTTTCAAGTTAAAAACATCTACCTGGATTTATCAGTAACTTTATTTTTAATTTTATAATGAATCTTGGGAGTTAGACAGGTTTGCTTATTTATACAGTAAATAAATAAGTAAATATAACACAATACTTGCACCACTTTGCTCCCTGAAGTACGTAAATACTTCATGTGCTGCAGTACGACACCAAGAAAAGTTATCATAATCGCTCCCAAAAAGGAAAAACTCCTGCCCTAACCGGTTTGGCTCAGTAGATAGAGCGTCAGCCTGGGGACTCAAGGGTCCCAGGTTCGATTCCGGTCAAGGGTATGTACCTTGGTTGCGGGCACATACCCAGTAGGGAGTGTGCAGGAGGCAGCTGATCGATGTTTCTAACTCTCTATCCCGCTCCCTTCCTCTCTGTAAAAAATCAATAAAACATATTTTTTTTTAGAAAGAAAAACTTCTGTCTCAGGTGTATATAAAATATTTGTATAAGTACAGTCATTTACACAGTTTTTGTTGAATGAATGTTACTTTTTTAATGGAAAGAATGATTCATATTATACACTTCTTTATTGAGAAAAATAACATTTAGAAAGAAATCTCAAAGCATAGCTATAAAATAAAGTAATACAATTTCCTATATTTGGACAGATCCAATATTGAGACTGGTGAATGGAGTTTAGACTTCTCAGTAATAGAAATACAGCAAACCCCTATTTTACAGGGTAGTTGAAAAGGCCTTGGCCTCTCTCCAACAAAGATCAATAATTCTGGTAATGAATCAATGCAAATAGAGACTTCTCTGAAATTTCTTGAATATCTTTTTAAAAAATATTTTTATTGATTTAAGAGGGGAAGGGAGAAGGAGAGAGAGGTAGAAACATCAATGATGAAAGAGAATCATTGATTGGCTGCCTCCTGCACACCCCCAACTGAGGATCGAGCCCACAACCTGGGCATGTACCCTGACTGGAAATGGAACCGAGACCTCCTGGTTCATAGGTTGATGCTCAACCACTGAGCCATGCTAGCTGAATAATCTCTAAACTTATCCATGAGTAAAAGTGTGGGGTATGTCCTGTAAAAAATGGACAGCTATAGAACTCATCTGAAGCACTGGCTGTTTTTTGTTTCATTGATTTGTTGATTATTTCACTTTTATACACAACAGCACAATTACAATCAACCAGTCCTAAGAGATAGCAATTATTTAAATTGTAAGTTACCTCCTCATGCTGTTTGTTGTTCTTCTTGTTACAAGATAGAATAAATACTTCATGTGCTGAAGTACAGAATTACACAATAAAAGTTCAATTACATATTTAACTTAATAGGAAGTTGGAAAAGAATAAATCTCATTTGTTTACATTTTGTCTGATCAAAACTTCCTTTACTTAAATATCTTACATAAAGGCCATCATGGATATTTGATAAAAATACATTTTAATGAGAGTTAAACAGAAATGAAAAAGACTAATAATGAAGGATCTGTTCTTTATTTGGCTATTATGGATTGTGGCCTTCTTGCCTTAGATATGACATGCTATGAGTCAATATTACCCTTTATGTAGAAAATAAAGACCATCTTCTCATAAGAGCCTAATATGGTGCTGTACTACCCAAGTTAAATAGCATCTTCTAATAAGAGCACTTTTATAGTGCTGCGCTACTCACCTTACATTGGCTCATTTTTATTACACTATAATATTCTGAAGTAATTTTTACAACAGGGATTATGAGTTTTCTCATCATTCAAATAACAGTATTATTTTATAATATTAACCATACTTTTTTTTTTTCTTACTATTAATGTCTACAAAGTGCTTTAGACAGTGCCTGGAACCTAGCAAATCTTAATCACATGGTAGTTAGTTGCTATTGTGAAGATGAATAAGGAAAACCTCATTTAAAATGGGTCCGGGAAGCCCTGAATGGGGAGCTCCCAGGCACTACGACTCAGGGAACCTTGAGGACTCCAACAGGTAAAAGATTTTCTCCTTGCCTAGCAACAGACCCAGCCAAAGAAAAGCCAAATCTCAACCAAAGGAAAGCCACTATACTTCCAACTCCAGGTCTCCTCTAAAAGACATCCTATATAATAAAAGGCTAATATGCAAATTGTCCCCTCAACCGGGAGTTCAACTGGGAGTTCGACCAGGGAGCCGGCCTGCCAATTGCCCATGGTCTCACCCCCTGGCCGGCCTGGCCTGATTGGCTCCAATCAGGGTGGACCAGCAGAAACCAACCCATGCACAAATTCGTGCACCAGGCTTCTAGTTTTGCTTATTGCAGCCTCTCTCAACTTTCCCCTTTTATGAATAAAAGCAAGCTCCCTTCCTCTGCCCTCTAGACTTGCCTATGGTTTTGCTATAGCCTGCTTGTTCCGAATTACAGTTCTTCACTCTTCCTGAATAAACTCATTTTGCTGGTAAACAACTGGCTATTTCATTTTTTAAGGGTGATGCTGTTATTTTCTTGGCTTCTTTGCAGAAGATAGATGACTTGAAATTGTTTGAAGAAATCCAAAGGACTGCTTAAAAAGTGACTGCCAAGAAGCCAAGATGGAAAATTTAAATAACCTTTTTAGAGTCTTGTCCTCCCCAGCTCTGGACACTATCTATTACAATTCATTATGCATTTGTATTGTTCGTGGTTGCATCAGAGCTGTCTGTTTCTACATGCAGCTCTTTGAAGTGCCCAGTGTTTCTCTTCCAGCAGTTATCTGAGTGTAGCCATAATCTTCCAGCACAGAGCTGGCCAAAGATGTTAAGTCTGAGTTCTTTAACAAAGTCACAGCTTGCAAAATTAGGTGAACTTGATTGGAAATGTTATAAATAAAAATTCTCCCTTTTTTCAGGTTTTCAAATATGATAAGATTTTGAGAAAATGGGTTTGCTCTTTTTCTTTAATACTTTTCCCCAATGGAATCATAAATTTATAACTTGGGTCAAAAACAAATATATGCAGGCTACTGCCTGTCTTAGCCTCAAGTTCATTTCAATTTCAAAAGATAAAATCTTTGTAGAGTCTACATGGCTAGATTTAACATCCTGTGGTAGAGCAAATGTGAGTTTGTATAAGTTGAGGATCTTTTTACTGAGTAGTTTGATTAGGTAGCAGTCAAGGGTGATCCAGAGATGAGAGGTAAAATGATGGATGTTAAAACTGGAAGAGATATTGAGTGAAGAAAAACCCAGAGAGTTTGAAATCAAAAACATTACAGAGCACATTAATGTCTATTTTAAGGCACTTTAAAGAATATCTTCTTTTCATTTCAACAAAGACATACATAGCAGGGAAAATTCATTAGAAATGACATAATTCTGAACTTTGTCACACTACTTCTCAACATTAGTGTAGGGGGGCAGAGGATGAGTGGAGGGGACGAAAGGGGACAAAATAGGGAACATTTGTAATAGTGTCAACAATTTAAAAAAGACACAAAGAAATACAACCAGATTCTGTATTGCAACTATTTTTGAAACTAAAAAACTAATTTAAAAAATAAACATTAGTGTACACAGGCCAAAAGGACAGCATTATTTCACTCTCTTTCCAAAAGCCTGCTTTGGAAAGCTAGCAATATCCTTCTGCCCTCTCTTGGGTATACATGAAATTCTCAAGGCTGTCTCTTGAATATTTGCTCAGTTATACATTTTTAAAATGATCACTTATAAAATGAACCTGACCTTTTATACACATCCCACCCCTGGATTTAAAATTCTATCTCAGTTTTGACATTTCATTCTTCCGTTTTCTGACAACAAATGCTCAGTCCCGTTAGACTGGGCCCGTGTTGCCTCTCAGACAGAGAGCGCGTTCTATCGCTACTCATAGGCTCAGCTGCTTCCACCGTCAGGCATGCTTTTGCATCTGAATTTATGGATCCAAATTTATATCCATGGAGGCCTCTCTCCTTCACAAAGCTTCCACAGATTTCTTCCAACTCAGAACTTCTGGAACATTTGCTTTCTGAGGCATCTGCTGCACTCAAGGATACATTGGTGTACTGTTGTAGTTTTATGTGTATTTCTCACTACGCCCAGGAGAGAAAGAAAGCTGCTAGAAGGCAGGAATCTTGTTTCATTTTATCCCCCCGCCCCCCCCCCCCCCCACACACACACTTAATGAATTCAATAAACGTACAATGAACCGTATGTACACTAACATCTGAGCTAAGCACTAGGAACATTGACATTGTTAAGAATTCTATCTACAGCTAGGAATCTCCCAATTTCTGTACCAGCAGAGATAAACGAGGGGCAATAAAAGATTTTTAAATATTTTTTACTATGGCTTATCCTTGAGGTCCTCATATTTGAGTTGTACTTTACCTTAGGCTGAAGGGGCAAAGTGGGAGAGGAGAGGAAGACTAGGAATCAATATTTTCGACATGAACACCAAGCGATTATGCTGCCAGCCAAGAGTGAGGTCCTCTGCCATTGATAAAAACCAAATGCTAGAAATGTCACAGAATCATTAAATTCAGTAACCAGATACTTCTTTACCCTCTGCTTTAAGCAAGATTTTATTAACATAATTAGTGGCCAATCACAAAGTAAACATTTTTATTTATATTTAAATATTCTCGCTGTCTCTCAGTTTAGGCATGGTATCTTACCTCTTTGAGAGTCAAAATTGAGATTAGAATAGCCAGGATTTTTGTCAAAATTGTATTTGAATCTTGATATATTTATTGGACTAAATCATTATAGCAGGCATTTACCAAGTACCAAATAGTGTATTTTGTTTAGGTCTGGATAGTAATTTTTATTATTATACTTTTATTAAATGCAAATAGTGAACATAAATAAATAATAACTATAAGTAAATAGTAAATGCATAATATGAAATGGTAAATATATAATATGATTATAATAGTACTAAATGTATAAATAAAACTAAATGTATAAATACAATGAAATGTTAAATAAAACAAAATGTATACTACTACTAACATAAAAAGTTATCAGACCCTATAAGTGTTCCCTTTCACCACTCAGCTCTTTTTGTTTTGTTTTTTAATACATTTTTATTGAGAGAGAGAGAGAGAGGAGAAAGATGGGTTTCTGGACATGTGCTCTGATCCAGAATCAAACCAGTGAATATGGGATAAGCCCAACTAACTGAGCACAGTAGCTAGGGCTAGCTGTTGTTTTAGGAGCTTCCCAATCTTATACATTTACTTATCAAGACAAATAATATGACAAAAATGAAGAGCATTTTGATGAAGTTTTTAAAGAAATGATTTATCCAGTTATCCTTTCTGAAAGGATTTCAAAATATATAGTTGATTTTGAATCTATTTTAAGAATTAAGGGTCTTTAAGCTATTTGCATATTTAACTTATAAAACAGTGCTTTTGAATAATGCCATTCTGGTATAGTTGATTATTTTTATGAGAAATTTGAAGAATATTTCAATCCATTTTTACCCTATTTTATTATTTATAGTCATTACTTATCTACACTAATAAAAGAGAAACATGGTAATTGGCGTACGACCACTACCCTTTTCATTGGCTAATCAGCGAGATATGCAAATTAACTGTCAGCCAAGATGGCGGCTGGCAGTCAGGCAGCTTGAAACTAACATGAGGCTTGCTTGCCTCAGTGATGGAGGAAACCAACGTTCCCCGCCTGCTGCTGCAGGCCTCTGAGCAGGCAGTTTAAGAAACATTGTAACAAATACCGCTGGACTTCAGCCAGCAGATTCGTAACATTGTAAGCAAAGGCCAGAAACCTACTTTCAGGACCAATGGCCTAAGAGCTGGAGCCAAGCCTCAAGGTAAAGCTGGCCCAGAATAAAAAAAAAAAAAAAAAAAAAAGGAGCGTTTGGGAGTTCAGTCACTCCCAGCCTGAAAACAGCCCTCAGCCCCTCACCCAGACTGGCCAGGCACCCCAGTGGGGACCCCCACCCTGAAGGATGATGCAAACAGCCATCATCCCCTCACCCAGGCTGGCCAGGCACCCAGTGGGGACCCCCACCCTGATCCAGGACAACCTTCAGGGCAAACCAGCCAGCCCCACCAATGCACCAGGCCTCTACCCTATATAGTAAAAGGGTAATATGCCTCCCAGCACTGGGATCAGTGGAGCCGCGAGGCCTCCCGGCACCGGGATCAGCATGACAGGGGGCAGCGCCCAAACACCCTGATCGGCCCTGCTCTGTGTGTGACGGGGTAGAGCCATAACCTCCCTATCGGCCCTGCCCTGAGTGTGAGAGTGGTGGCGCCCCAACCCCCTGATCGGCCCTGTTCTGTGGGTGATAGAGGGCGGTGCCCCAACCCCCCCCCCCGCCCTCCCTCCGGGCCCTGCTCTGTGTGTGATGGGGTAGAGCCATAACCTCCCATCAGCCCTGCCCTGAGTGTGACAGTGGCGGCGCCCCAATACCCTGATTGGCCCTGCTCTGTGGGTGATAGAGGGCGGCACCCCAACCCACTGATCCACCCTGCTCTGTGTCTGACAGGGGACGGTGCCCCAACTCCCCTATCGGACCTACTCTGTGAGTGACACGGGGGAGCTCCCCAACCCCTGATGGGCCCTGCTCTGTGCATGACAGGGTACGGAGCCCCAACCACCCTGATGGGCCCTGCTCTGTGCGTGACAGGGGGTTGCGCTGCAACCTCCCCATCGACCCTGCCTTGAGTGTGACAGGGGGTGGCGCCCCAACTCCCCAATCGGCCCTGCTCTGAGCCTGACCAGGGGCTGCACCTAGGGATTGGGCCTGCCCTCTGCCACCGGGGAGCAGGCCTAAGCCAGCAGGTCGTTATCTCCTGAGGGGTCCCAGACTGCAAGAGGGCACAGGCCGGGCTGAGGGACACCCCCTTCCCCCTGAGGGCACAAATTTTTGTGCACCGGGCCTCTAGTTAATTATAATAATCTTAATTCAATATTGAAATAACTGAAGATAATGCTATATTCCTTAAGTAATTTAAAAATAGTTCATGGTACCTGGCTGGTGTTGCTCAGTAGTTGAGTATCGACCTATGAGCCAGGAGGTCATTGGTTCCATTCCTGTCAGGGCACATATCCCGGTTGTGGGCTCATCCCCAGTAGGGAGTGTGCAGGAAGCAGCCAATCAATGACCCTTTCTCATCACTGATGTTTCTATCTCCAGGCCTCTAATATATATATATATATTATAAAATAGTTCTTGGTATTAAGGTAAGCTAATTCTCTACTAAGAATGTGCAGATTTTGCCCTAGCTAGTTTGGCTCAGTGGATACAGTGTAGGTCTGCGAAGGACTGAAGGGTCCTGGGTTGATTCTAGTCAAGGGCATGTACCCTGGTTGCAGGCTCCTCCCTGGCCCAGGGATGTTTCTCTCTATCTTTCTCTCTTCCACTCTCTCTAAAAATCAATGGAAAAATATCCTCAAGTGAGGGTTTAAAACAAAACCAAAACAAAAAAAGAATGTGCAGACTTCAGCACTACCCTTTCACTATTGTGTGTCCTTGGGGTAATCCCATTATAAATTTGAGCTGCATTTTATCTATCTTTAAAATAAGAATAATTATGCCTTCACTTTGACTTATAAGCATGTTACAAGAATTAATTACATCTTTAAAATATATAGAGTTCTAACTACGTTACTAGTAAATATAACAAATATCAAACATATTATTACTATAACATTAATAAGAGATCTTCTCTTTCTTTATGGCTTGCCAGAAGGCACCAGGTTTGTAGTTTGCATTCTTAATAAAATCTATTTTATTGAACTTTAAGATATTTTATTGAACTTTAAGATATTTTATTTTTGATCATGGATTTTTTTTATATTTCTAAGGAATACTTGTATAAAAGGAAGTCACAATTCGGAGTTAGCTACAACTACTACTCTTACTAAATAACACAGCTTTCAAAAACAAAGATTGTTAGATTTGGAGGGAATCTAAAACATTCGTCCAACTTCCCCCTCAGGGCAGGTATCATCTCTATAACTTCCTTGATACATTGACTTCTAACCCCAACTTGACCTTTTCCCGGGGCCTACTTTCACAGATCAAAAGGAGGGAAAACATAAATAAATGCATTTGTAATTAATAATACCATGTATAAATTTCTTATAGAGACTAAACAAATGGAATGTTATTATCAACTTTATGTCGATAATTTTGAAAACTTACATGAAATAATTAAATTAGAAATTTATGTGGGGAAAACTTTACTCAAAGAGAAATGGAGAGGCCTAAGAACTTTGGTGACCAACTCAGGGCCCCTGCCTCCGTTTCCATAAAGGCCCCAAAGCGACCCCCGTCTCCCACTCTGGAACTGAGACTGGTTAATATACTAGCACTTCAGGGGTAAAGTGTTGGATTTGTTTCAGTTACACACAAAAATAAATAAAGGTAGCTGTGGTGATAAAAATAAAAAATAAGTGACAACCATCTACAACATCAAGTTTAGATGAGAATAAAGCTATAGGATGTTTCTAAAGGATTCTAATTCTTGTTTTTTCTTAGCTAAGATTTTTACAATTACTTTAATTTTGAGAAAATATGCCTTGAGGAATAGCTGCTATTCAGTTCTGGCTAACAGTGATGACCAATTGAGCTACTCATGTTTTAGCAAAAATCAAAAAAGAAAATTTAAAAATCAAAGCCAATTTTTAAATGTGAGCACTTTTAAGATTCCAAGAAAATAAAGTAATTGAGAGATTGGTAACTAGAGTCAATAGATTCAAAGGTTGCCATTTTAAGTGATGAAACTGGTTTTAGTTTCTGATGAAATGATGGTTATGAAATATGGCTATTTTTTCTAAAACATGCTACCATAGGACTTAATCTCTTGGAGTGATCTGTAAACACTAAATTGTTCTGATTCTGTTCCTGCATCAGCACATAGTTAGCTACATGCCCTTTAAAAAGAATTACCCTCTGTGAGTAAAGTTGCCAGATAAAATACAGCATGCCCAGTTAAATTTGAATTTCAGCTACACAACGAATAATTTTTAGTATAATTAAACATTACATGGTACATACCTATGCCAAAAAAGTATTCATTATTTATCTGAGATTCAAATTTAACTGGGTATGATGTAGTTTTATTTACTAAATCTGACAATACTATTTATACTTCTCAGTTTTCTAATACATGGAATGTATAGTTTGAAAAGAAAACCTCCAAAGGGTTTCTCAGAGATAACATTGTATGATATGTATCTGTTACAGTTAGACTTTTTTTTAATAGAGTACAATTGTTATATGTATTCATAATTCAAACCTTGCAACATAGAATATTATACTAATTTATCACCTTCTTACTGATGATGAAACTAAAAATTACAAAATTATTTTCCAAATTTTCCTTCAAATATGGGATTATAATGTCCCACAAATAAAACTATGATCATTGTAAAATGACTCACTTCACTGAACTGATTTGACTTTGAAAGACATGTTGATGCTGGAATAACTAGGCAATTTATTGTTTTTTGCTAGACTCCTATAGCCAACTTCAAATGAAACACGTAATTCACTAATGGAAGAATTGTATTCTGAAACTACCATTAACATGTTCAACCAACTTCTTAAATTCTTCTAGCTCCCTGTAACATTGTTTAAAAAGGTGAGATCTTTCAGAAAAATTGGAAGGAAACTCTTGGGTGTTGAAATAGTGTTAGCAATAGCTCAGCCGGTTCTATAGCATTGAGATTACAAAATTTATAACCTGCTTAAGAATCATGCCTGGAGCTATGAGGCAATACTTAATCCAAATCAAAATATATTGAGAGGAAAGTAGCCTTATGCTTGCCAGATGGAAAACCATGTTTTAGAACATTACAAATAAAGGGTCACTGATTGTCATAAATAGTTCTTACGGAGTCAGGGAATTCAGAGTTTAAAACCGATATGGTTGTGCTGTAGTTCCCCCTTATCCATAGGGAATACATTCCACAATTCCCAGCGAATGCCTGAAACTGAAGATAGAACCAAACTCTATACAGACTATTTTTTCTTACCTTTTCACTTAAAGGAAACACTTTACTTGTTTTCTTTGGCATATACGAATTGACAGCATCACTTCTCTTTTATAGAATTTGAAGATATTTTTCTCTTATGCTTTGGGGCCATTATTCAGTAAAACAAGGGTTACTTGAACACAACCACTGCCATACTCTGACTGAGATGGCTACAGCATGACCACAGGATGGGGAGCTTATACAGCGTGGAGACACTGGTCAAGGAGATGATTCATATCTGAGTGGGATGGAGCTGGATTCTGGAGATTTAATCACACTATTCATAATATAGTTAATTTAAAGCTTGTTGTTTATTTCTAGAATTTTTCCATTTAACATTTTCTGGTTGTCATTGGCCATGTGAAACTGGAACCACAAAGCACAACCTCAGATAAGGGGGGAATACTGTGTACATGAGGTAGGCTACGCAATGATGGGCAACAGCCACTCCAGTATTTCAGCCGCTTAACCCAACACCAGTTTATTTCTTGCTTATGCAGATTCTGTTGTAGGTCCCGGGACTCTCCTGGGCAGTTGCGCAGGGTAATAATTTAGCATTCCGGGATCCTTCAGTGCTTTGCCGCCTCCTTCTTAAGGTGCACTTCCATGATTGCTGCAGCCAGGGAAAAGAGCATAGACTCAGAGTCAAGCACTGACCCTTAAGTGATTCCACCAGGACATGAAACATTTCACGTCTGCTCACATTATCTACAAAAACAAGTTACACTGCTAAAGCTAATTTCAGTGGGGTGAGGAGTGTAAACCTCCCCTATCCATAAACCCAGAAAGAGGACAGAAAAAAATTGGAGAGCACTGAAAATGCCTTCAGTAGTATGAAATGTTAGGAAAGTGTATTATGTTTCAGATTAAATTAATACAGTCAACAATACTACTAGCATGTCATAAATCAAGGTTGAAACCAATTAAAGTTTAATCTTGATCTTGTGATTGAAAGTTACAGACTTTAAGTAGTTTCACTGTTACTCAATGTTTGCATTATTTTCTGTGCAAGCAACTAGTCATTTAGAGTCATAAATGATTCATGAAATTGTTTAACCTGAGTTGGTTTGGAAGACTAAAAGCCATGTACATTGAAATGAACTGATTTGATCAATATTAGGTAAAATATTAAAACACAACTCCCCCCCCCCCATGGTTCTAATATTGTAATCTAAACAAACCACATTTTATGTAAAGATACACTGAAAGGAATATATTCTGCATAGGAAGGAATAATTACTGACTGACTATAATAGACAAATGGCACATTACTTGGTATTTTATATGTTAGTTTCAGCCATTTTTTGTTGTTGCCACAATAATGAATAACTAAAGGAGCATTTAGTCCAGCATTGATTCTAAATATTAATTAATTTTTCCCACCTACCAAATGTTATCCCGGGGTTAAATGGCTAACACTGATTTGTTACTTGATGCTAATACCACATTAGAGGCCTCTTATAGGCTACTCTTTCACCTAACCTCTCTACAGCAATTTGTTTAAATGTTTATTTTTAAACTGTAGTTTAAAGTTAATTCCTTAGTTAATTTCACGTTATTTTTTTGAAAGCAAGTTTTTGGACCCATCAAAAATGGCTTGCACAACGCAACAATGGACACTTACGATCATATAAAGATATGCGAATGTACCTGTTTGTCAGGTGTAAAGAGTCATCTAAAGAGCATTCACGTGGGAACTAAACCTTACAAACAAGCGCACAGCCGCGTCTGTGGTCCCTTTATTCCGCATTTCCAAGAGGTGAATAAGATCTATCATTTGATTCTTAATTTATAGATTGTCTTCAGACATATTATTGTCCAGTCCTCATGCCACAGCAGTTACAGGCGAAAAGAAAGTAAGAAAGAAAGATGCCCCTGAAGATAGGGCAAGCTTAATCCTGCCACCATTAGATAGGTCACAGTGTCACAGGTATGCTTTCAACAGGATAGCAATCTTAGAGGTCAGGTTGAAAAACAACAAAAATAACACCCTGGACGTGGAAGATCAGACCTCAGGGAGGGCCAGCTGCAGGCCCTATGCTGTGTGTTTACGAATCTCCGCAGTCCCCGGGATCCTCCTCTGGGGTCCTCACCGGGCAGGTCCGGTCCCTGCCGCCCTACCTGTCCGCCCAGGGCGCGCCGCGTTTTCCCAGGCGACGCCCTAGCGGCGGGAATGGGAACACCCCGCTTGGGAGCTTCCTTTCCACTCGCCTTTCCCAGCTGGACCCCAAAGCCCCCAGAGCCCCGGGAGAAGGAAGTTCCAACTCTGTCCCGGTCCATCCCCGCCCCGTTTCTCGCTCCGGCTCGCTGCCTCTCTCGCTCCGATGCCTGGGAGCCTGGCCGCCACTTCTGGGTGGCCGTCCGGCGGAGGTGGCGGCGCGCTCCCGGGCTCCGGGCAGGGACATGGGGCAGGGTGAGTGAGCCGGTTTGGGGAGCGGCTCCGCGGCGCCCAGCGAGCGCCGGGCCACCCGCCCGCGGGGCTGGGGGAGGCGCTGCCCCGGCCCGGCCCGGCCCGCGCAGGATGAGCCCCGGGGAGCTGCGGCTCTCTCCGCCTTCGAGTCCTGGCCTGAGCCCCGGACTGCCAGCGCCCGGCCCAGGGGAGGGGGAGCGGGGCCGGGAGCCGCGGGAGAGAACCAGGCGAGCCGCGGTCTCCTTCGGAACAGAGAGGAGGAGCCCTGGGTGGGAAGGAGAAAAGCGCCCTCCCAACTTCTCTCCGCGCCGGGCGCTGAGTCTGTCCGCCCGGGGGTGCGCTGCAGGCGTGGCGGCGAGCCCGCGCGCCTTGCCCCTTGCCCCGCTCCTCCTCCTTCCAGCCTCGGGCTGCTCTCCCTCCCCGAGAGGCGCCAAATGGCTCCCTAGTCCACCCAGGGGCGGGGGCTGCAGCACCTCCTCCCGCCGCCGCGGCTCCGGGCGCCCGCGGGCGGGGAGCCGGGCCCGCAGGTGGAAGCGCACTCCCCTCGGAGGCGGGCGGGCCGGGCAGGGGCGGCTCGGGCGGTCCTGACGCGCCGCCAGCCTCCCTCGGGCCTGGGCAGGCGCGCGTCCCGCCCTGACCGCGGGCCTCTCCCCCTCCAGCCGTGACGCGCCGCCTGGGAGCCGGAGCCCGCGCAGCGGTCCGCAGGGTGATGGACGGCCGAGCCCCGAGCGCGCAGGACGCCCCGGCGGTGCCGACAGCGCCCGCCGCCGCCGGGTAAGCGGGTGCCGCGCCGCCGCTCGCGGGGAGGGCGAGGGCAGAGGGGCTCCGCGCGTTCACCTGGCCGGCGCCTCGCTGCTCGGCCGGCGGCCTGACTCCGGCCAACACGCACGCGGCCGGGGAGGCTGCTTCCTCCGGCCTCCTCGGAGGCCGCCCGGGGTGGGGGCCCGGCTAGTTTGTCATGGCTTTCCTCCCGGGGCTGCTCGGGGCTGCTGAAGAGCAGCTGGATGCCAGGGACGGGGCGAGGAGTCCGGGAGCAGACATGGTAACAAAGGGCCCCTTGTTGGGGCTCTGGGAGGGCGGCGGGCGATACCTGTAACTGAGCTCCTTCCTGGGAAGGAGGAAAAAGTTTCCTTGGACCAGAGCGGAGGCCCAGGCAGGTGAGCAATGCCAAGGTGACTAAGGAGGGGGCTCTCTGCGAGCGGCTGGAGGGCCCCCGGATGGTGTGCCAGCTGTCAGCCCGCTTGACAGTTCCGGGACCGGGCGGGGTGCGCGCCTCTGATTGGGGGTGTGTGTGCCTGTGACCAATTACTGGTGCCAAAGCCTAGCGCGGAGTCAGACTGCAAACAACCATACTTTTCTTCGTATCCTCACGTGTTTGAGGAGAGATTGGAGGTGAAGGGGCTGTCACATGGTGAGTTAATATTAAATGAAGCATGCCTTCCTGCCAGATATGCTAATATCACCTTGCTAAGCGTTTGGGTAAACAGTATTGAGAACAGGTAGTTCCGCAAGAGATTGGGGGGGAGCCTGAAAAAAACCTTCGTCTTGGTAAGCAGCGAAGGCTTACCGCGGGTGCTCCTCGAGCTTCTGAAGTGGGACAGCCCGCTGGTGCGGTGTAACTTTTTCCTACAAGTGTCGCCCCGACTCAGAATTTTTTTTTTTTTTTTCTGATACGTTGAACGCAGAAATGCCCTAAAAAGAATAGAAACATCCCAGGAAAGAAACATGAAAGGAAAGATCGACTTTGTAACCTGTGAATGAGAGTGCAATTTTCCTGATTGAAGAGCAGAGAAGTCATTTTTTCCCTGGGGCATGACAGACGTTTCCGTAGAAGCAAGTCACAGCATGTTTATTCATCAGAGACCATGCGAGCATTGGCAGTTGTCTAGAGGAAACATGGGAAAGTCTCAAAGCAACATGACTAATAGAAAAGATATTTAGCATAATGCTTACGTAGTGCATGAATTAATTCTTTCATTTTGTTCCAAAGACTTATCTTCTCTTTGGAAGTAGCCGTACTACTGTTGACTTCCATTTCTATTCTTTCACCATTTTTTCCTCCGTTGTTTAGATATTATCATATATTCTTCCACATATTCTCACATTAGGATCTATGGGTAAAGCAATACATTGATAGAAAGATATTAATAATCATAGCATGAGCCTCTCAGTGGAGCTGTAGAGTTATATAAATTAAAGGTGACACATGTTCCAGGAATACTGAGATGTAGTAAGGAACCATAAAATAAGATATAATTAAATTGGTGGATTTGAAAATGGTTAGGTTAAAGTACTTAAAAAAGAACCCAGCATATGCACTTACACAAAATATACTTATGGCTGTTCAGAAATCAATTAATACTTTTGAGTAAAATAGATGAGATCGGATGGCTCTGAGATGAAGGAATGGTAAGAATTTTCTAGTGATAAGCATGGCTATAGTTAAGCTACTTAAGATTTTACTTTTGAGAATTTAAAGGTTTAATTAATAAGTTCTTTGTTTAGAAGAATACATAAAACTTTTATCTAATTTCTCAAATATGAAGAAAATACTTTCAAGGAATTTTGCCCTCTCCTCTCCTAATTTAAAGAGCGACATCTGGAATAATGCTTCAATATATCTAAAAGCACCCCACTATATCATTTTACCTTACATTATTCTATCCAGAAAAGTTATCAGTATCTGAAAAGTATTAACAAAAAAAGACTTCTCTACTTTGTCTTCTTTTACTTATCTATCTTGTCCCTTGGCATATCCCAAGTGCCTGTTACATGGTATTTATTGAACATTCAGCATTCAGTATTGCTTGTGTTGTTTTCTTAAAAACCCAAGACATTTAAAAGGTTTTAACTGTGTAAAATAATATCCTAGGTATAGGTATTTTGGAAGTGGCAGGGAGCAAGCTCAGTTAATATGTTATAATAAATCATTAGGTTTGAGAAGTAAATTCCTTGCTATAAAACTACTTAAATCATGACTCATTACTCTAATAGCCTACAAGGGCTAGTGCTAGTTTAATCCTTAATCTTGTATATTACTGCTCTATAGAATTTCTCTGTAATTTTCCATGCCTTACGTTGTTGTAACGGGTCATTTTAAATAAATTTAATGCAACTCTGTATTTTATAAATGACAATCTGAAGCCCAGAGACACTGAGTAACTTTGCAGAAGTCTCCTAGCAAATTAGTGGCAATACCAAGAAAAACAGGACTAGTTGCCTAGTTCATTGCATTAATTGCTGTTAATCTTTTTCTAAACACAATATTATACATTTAAATTTCAAAGAGTCATCTTGGGTACCTTAGCTTTAGAGTTACTAGTGCTTGCGTTTATTACTTGTCGATGTAGATAGGCTTAAAAATAAAATAAGATAACATAAAATAAGCCTCTTTGAAATTTAAATGTCAACATGTAGTTGATCTTGCTTTGAGGAACCTTAATGTTTCTTTTTGTTTTTTAATACCCGAGAAGTGAGGATATTTTTTCCATTGATTTTAGAGAGAGTGAAATGGAGTGGGGAGAGGGATAAAGAGAGAGGAGAGAGAGAGAAAAACAATCTATATGACTGGGACATACCAATTGGTTGCCTCCCACAGGAGTCTGGACCAAGGGCAGGGATTGGACCTGCAATCAAGGTAAGTGCCCTTGACTAGAAATTGAACCTGAGACCCTCCAGTGCACAGTTGCACAGACTGACACTTTAACTATTGAGCACCACCAGCCAGGGCAAAGGACCTTAATGTTTTGATTCTGAAACAAATTTTCAAGAATGGTCAGTGGGGAAAAAAGTGTACATACTACTTTATAACTTTTTAGCTTTGAACCTAGGGAGTTAATTGAAGGTGGTGGATGTAGACATTAAGGAGTGATCTAGCAGCAGCTGCTTTCTTTAGCTTTTATGTGGATACTAGAGGCCCCGTGCACTAAATTCATGCATGGGGGGGTCCCCTCAGCCCAGCCTGCACCCTCTCCAATCCGGGACTCCTCAAGGGATGTCTAACTGCCAGTTTGGCCCGATCCTGGAGATAGGGCCTAAACCGGCAGTTGGACATCCCTCTCACAATCCAGCAATGCTGTCTGCCTGATTGCCCCTCACTGGGCCCCCACCTGCCTGGCACCCCCAGCTGCCCCACCCCCCACTGGCCTGGTTGCCCCTCACTGCCCCTTTTTGCTGGCCTGGTCACCCCTCACTGCCCTCCTCTGCCAGCCTGGTCACCCCTTACTGCCCCCCCCCCCTTATGGCCTGGTTGCCCCTCACTGCGCCCCCTGCCAGCCTGGTCGCCCCACGCAACCTGCTGTTCCGTTGTTGCGTGAGGGTGTCCTGACCAATTTGCATATTCCTCTATTATTAGTATAGATATTACTGGTTCTAAAAATTCACTGATTATGTAATCTGAGTTCTTGGTAGCTAACATTTATTGACTACTTAGAAGTTGAATGCCTTAGCTGAGGTTTCAACATGAGAAATCCCTGGGGACCATATTACTGATACCCATACTCTCACAATCCTATCCTGATTTTAGCTGGCCTGGGACAAGGGCATGGAGACTTTTTAAATACTGCTCAGGTGATTCTAATATGCAACCACATCTGAGGATCTTTGGTTAATTAGATATCAACAGGAGTGATGGAGATAAAGCTATAAAAGGGAATGGAGACTGCTGGTAATCATTTATTAGGAACTCAAGATCACAAATTTCAGCTTTATTTTGCCTTTTAAAATTAAAGATGTTGCCAAAACCGGTTTGGCTCAGTGGATAGAGTGTCACTGAGAGGTCCCGGGTTCGATTCCGGTCAAGGGCATGTACCTGGGTTGCGGGCACATCCCCGGTGGGGAATGTGCAGGAGGCAGCTGATCGATGTTTCTCTCTCATCGATGTTTCTAACTTTCTCTATCTCTCTCCCTTCCTCTCTGTGAAAAATCAATAAAATATATTAAAAAAAATAAAATAAAAAAATAAAATTAAAGATGCATTAAGGTGCTTTATAGTATTATTGTTTTAAAAAATTTTGCTACTCTGTTTTGAGGAAGTTTATTAACTCTGTGTTTCAATTGTAGAAACTGAGGCTCAAATTGCTTAAGATACTCTAATGCAGCCATGGGCAAACTACGGCCCGCTGGCCGGATCCGGCCCGTTTGAAATGAATAAAACTAAAAAAAAAAAAAGACCGTACCCTTTTATGTAATGATGTTTACTTTGAATTTATATTAGTTCACACAAACACTCCATCCATGTTTTTGTTCCGGCCCTCCGGTCCAGTTTAAGAACCCATTGTGGCCCTCGAGTCAAAAAGTTTGCCCACCCCTGCTCTAAGGGATGAGAGAGTAATAGAAACAAGGCCTGTTGTCACCCAGTATTTTTGCTACCATGGATTATACTGAATGGCTAAAGAATATTTGTATTGCCTGGCCAGTGTGGCTTAGTGGTTGAGTGACAACCTATGAACCAGCAGGTGATGATTCAATTCCTGGTCAGGGCACATGCCCAGGTTTCTGGCTTGATCCTCAGTAGGAGGCAGCTCATTAATGATCCTCTCTTATTATTGTTTCTATCGCTCTCTTCCTCTCCAAAATAAATAAAAATAGCCCTAGCCTGTTTGGCTCAGTGCATAGAGAGTAGGTTTGTGGACCAAAGGGTCCTGGGTTCCATTCTGGTCAAGGGCACTTACCTTGGTTGCATGCTCCTCCCTGGCCTACAGGAGGCAACCAATCAAAATGTTTCTCTCACATTGATGTTTCTCTTTGTCTTTCCCTCTTTCTTCCACTCTCCCTAAAAAAACAAACAAACACACGAACAAAAAAAAACTCAAAAAACAAGCAAACAAAAACAATGGTAAAATATCTTCAGGTGACGGTTAACAAAAATAAATAAAATCAATAAAAATATATTTTTAAGAATATTTTAACTTAAAGTGGTTTTATGAATGCCTTAATTTTTTAAATCATGTTTATATTTTATTATTTAAAAACTCCTAAAAATTCTAATGCAAAAGAAACCCAGTGCTCAGCATTTAAAAAGAACTTAAATATTTGGCTTATGTCTTCAGAATCATGTTTAAAATTTTCATGTGCTTGGGAATGATTTAATTTAACTCAGTAAACTAACAGTCTTCTTTTGTCATATGACAGTCTGTACATATTATTGCTGCTAGACAACTATTAAAGTCATTTGCACTGTAATTTCAAAAGTAGGATTTTTGATTGCCAAATAAGAAAAGTGAAAATGTTTATTAAGGCAATTCTAGACTTTTTCTTTAAAGTCGAATTTCCTCTGAATGTGTTAGAGGGTAATTGAATAACATTATGACCTTACTTTATTATTGAAATGCCAGGTTTATTTATATAATAATAAATGACAAGCTTCATGTTACTGAGACTACTGCTTTTGTTTAATTAATTATTCATAACTTTTATGTAAAACATGTTTTTCTAAGTACTGATAGATTGATTTCTGATATTAAGGGCTGTAGTAAAATTATCTGTAAATGCAGGGGGGAAAAAGGAACATAATGTACATATAGAAATGGTACTTTGATGCTAACTTTAAAACACTATATTTAGAATATAATAGCCTAAGTTGCTGGTCAGCAAACTATAGCCCAGCAAATTGTGTCAAAATGGGTCTTCTATATGTATTTTTTTCTTTTCTTCAAAAAATTTTTTTAAATGTGGTAAAGTACATATTACATAAAATTTACTATCTTTTAACCATTTTAAAATCTACAGTACAGTGGTATTAAGTACAGTCATATTATTGTGAAATCATCACCACCATTTATCTCCTGGACTCTCTTCATCTTGTAACACTAAAACTCTCTATCTATTAAACAAAACTCCCATTTTCCTCTTCCCCCAACCCTGGAAATCATCATTCTTACTTTCTGTTTCTATGATTTTGACCACGTTAGGTACCTCATATAAATGGAATCAAACAGATTTTGTCTTTTTTTTTGTGACTGGCTTATTACACTTAGCATAATGTCCTCAAGATGCATCCATATTGTATCATATATCAAAATTTCCTTCCTTGTTAAGGCTGACTAATAGTATCCCATTGTTTGTATATATCACATTTTTGCTTATCCATTCATCTGTCATTGGGCACTTGGGTTGCTTCCATATTTTGGCTATTATGAATAATGCTTTTAGGGACATGGATGTACAAATATCTCTTTGAGAACTTGCTTTTAATTATTTTGGGTATATATCCAGAAATAGGATTCCTGGATCATCTGCTCATTCCATTTTTAATTTTTTGAGGCCCAACGTACTGTTTTCCATGTAACTGTACCATTTTTATAATCCCAACAACAGTCACAAGGGTTGCAGTTTTTCTACATCCTCACCAACCCTCATCATTATCTGTTGTTGTTTTTTTTATAGTGGCCATCCTAGTGAGTGTGAATGTAGTTTTGATTTGCATTTCCCAAATGATTAGTGATGTTGAACATCATTTCATGCTTTTGTCTATTCACATATCTTCTTTTGAGTAATGTTTATTTATTTAAGTCCTTTGCCTATTAATCTGTTATTTGCTTTTTTAGTTTTTGAGTTTCATAAATACTTATATATTTTGGATATTAATCTTTAATCCTCTACCTGTTCTGTAAATAGTTTTATTGGCATTCAGCTATACCTGCTCATTTGCATATTGTGTATGCCAGCTTTTACATTATAATTGAGTAGTCTATACAAAGATTATATGGCCTGCAAAGCTAAAAATATTTGTCTTCTGCCCGTATACAGAAAAAGTTTATTGACTCCCAGGTCTAACTAATGAAATTGGCAAATGAAATAGTGATTATTTAATTTCAAATTTATTTACTGGGGAGACCTCTAAATATTGAAATTAAAAATAAATTGGAACAAAATGATTTAAAGTCTGTTTGTGTAAAGCAATATATATCTTATAGTAAGAGATTTTGCAGAATGATGATTAGTAATTGATACATGCTGTGTGGTGTGTTTTTTGTTTTCAATTAAAAATTTAGGCTTGGCTCCTTGGCAAGCATTGTGGAATTTTAACATTTATAAGACATTGGAATATATTGTAAAGAGAATATCTAAACTTCTGTGCTGGAGATACTTTCATGAAAAATGAATGATATGTGGTTAAGATGTTTAGAAACAGATGTGCTTAGGAGCTACACCAAAGATAGAAGGCGTTCTATCTAAATTTTGAGTTCATACTTATTTTATGTATTAAGGCAATGGTCTTTATAATTTTCAGGAAGCGTTTTTGTTATTGTTAAAGATATATCTTTATCTTTAAGCTTTTAGTGTTCTAACATTAGTATGATAGTTGTTGCAAGACTTTTTTTTTTTATGACTTTGCTTTGCTAATTTTTCCCCCCATCTGTTATAGTAAAAACAAACTCAAAGTATGGGAGAAAGAAGTTTCCCATGACTATTTATAAAGGGCCAAATATCTTCAGCTTTGCATACAAACTTCATAGCTGAGGAATGAATTCCTTGGAAAAGGCTCTCAAAGACCGACTAGTTTTTAGAAAATGCTAGGGTGAACTTGGGTTTATTATCATATAGCTTAAGTTCACAATATTGTTTATAAATTTAAATAAGTTAAAATTATTTATTGACTTTACCAGTAGATATAGAATTGAATTGTAGAGTGGTTTGACAAAGAAAGTTCTTTCATTGGGATAGTCATAGATCAATATTAAGACACCAAAGAAGGCAAAGGCAAGAAAAATAGTGCCAGTTCAACTCAGAACTCTAATAACTTATTACTATTTGAAACTTTTAACACATTTTAAATATTTATAAATATTTACAAAGGTCAGAATTTTCAGGTTTCATAGGCAATACATAAGGTATTTGAGTTTCCAACACATACATGTAGTGGGCAATATCCTAACTACATCTGTGTCTTTTCATGCTATATAGCTCAGGGATATAACTCAGAGGCAGGCTTCAGGAATTTTATTGTGAAGAAAGCACAGCACACCACAGAATCAGGTCGGTTTCTTAACTGCCTGCTCTCTAGAAAATAATAATAATAATAATAATAATAATAATAATAATAATAATGTAGCCCCATTAAGGCTTTCAGGTTTGTGGCGTGAGATGAGGACATGCTAGGTGAACAGGGAGAAGAATTATCTCTGAATCCCTTGTTTGAATTTTTTTAATTCTTGTTCCTGTCCTATTGGGATCACCTGCTCCATTGAAATCAGAGCTTTAGAAATTATATAAACAATTAGTAAAAAAAGAAAAAGTATGAGAAATATGTGTTAATAGGACAAATTTTTCTTTGTAATTGCCTCATACTTGTAGAAAATTACCTTGGGCAGAATTAAGAGTGAAAATGCGAAAACTTGTAGGACTTGATTTTTGAAAATAATCAAAGAGGTTTAGAAGTAAACCTCTGAAATGAGGTTGAAAAAGATCCTGAGTTATAGTAGTTTGGGTTGAAAATATGGTTGTGCTTAAAATCAATGATTCTGATTTTCTATATTTATTAAAATTAAATATACTGTTTCAAACTAACATCTATCCTTCTCAAACTATTCCAAAAAAATTCAAGAAGGGGGAAGGCTCCCAAGCTCATTTTATAAGGCCAGCATTATCCTAATTTCAAAACCAGATAAAGACATTAAAAAGAAAGAAAATTATAGGCCAATATCCTTGATGAATATAGATGCTAAAATCCTCAGCAAAATATTAGCAAACTGGATCCAGCACTATAGAAAAGATCATACACCGTAATCAAGTGGGATTTATTCTGGGGATGTAAGGTTGGTACAATATCTGCAAATCAATAAATATTATACACCACATAAACAAAATGAAAGATAAAAAACACATGATCATAGCAAAAGATATAGAAAAAGCATTTGATAAAATCCAGCACTATTTTTGATAAAAACTCTCAGCAAAGTGGGAATAGAGGGAATATCCCTGAATGTAATAAAAGCCATATATGACAAATCCACAGCCAACATCATACTCAATGGGCAAAAACTAAAAGTGCATGGATGGACCTGGAGACCATTACGCTAAGTGAAATAAACCAGTCAAAGAAAGACCAAGTACCATATGATTTCACTTATATGTGGAATCTAATAAACAAAGTCAACTGACAAACAGAATAAAACAGACTCATAGATACAGAGAACAGACTGACAGTTATCAGAGGGTAGGGGGACTGGGTGAGAAAGGTGAAGAAAAGGAGGGATTAAGCAAAAAAAAAAAAAAAAAAAAAAGAAGAAGAAGAAGCAAAACTTGGCAGACAGACAACAGTATGGTGATTACCAGAGGGAAAGGATTGATGCGGGGAGGTAGAAGAGGGTAAAGGCGGTTAAATGGTGATGGAAGAAGACTTGACTTGGGGTGGTGAACACACAATCCTATCCACAGGTGATGTATTATAGAATTGTTCTCCTGCAATGTATATAATTTTATTAACCAATGCATGCCAATAAATTCGGTAAAAATAAATAAATATTTAGTTTTCACTTTATAGCCTAACATTACAGCTTCTATACTTATACCAAGTTATATACGTACAAAAGTAGAATTAAGATAGTCAAACCTAAGTGGGACATTTATCACCAGTCGTTGAGAATTTTCATCTCTCTAACCTGCAACACATGCTATTATTTCTGGAGAAATGGAAGTAAGGAAGTATTAGTTGAACCCAAGTGGAGTTGTGTGACAGGAGCCAGCTGCTAACAGTCATGTATCAGTTCAGATGTGCTGGAAAATCAGGAAATTGAGTTGCTAAATCTGAAAATGGCTACCACCATGCCACTCAGGTCTGATGGATATGCCTTAGTTGACTTAATTAAGTCAACAGCAGTCAAGATAGTTATAGGAGCCATTGAATATATCTTCCCCTCTGTGCTAAAGTGGATGCAAGTTATTTACAAAGTGTCAGAGAGAGGAGCAATCCTTTGTTTCTCTTTTCTTTTATGTCTATGGCCAAGTAGCACAGCTTTAATAGAATGAAGAGAGACAGGGTCACTGTCTTAAGGATGCATCTGTATTTTGTGGTCTGAAGCAGTTCCCATTACTCTCAGGTTTTCATGATGCAGTTATTAGTTGGCAGCAAACTCCTACACAAAGTGTCAAAGGGTCATTTAAATTTTATGTACGTGCCTTTCCAGATTATGGGAATGGTTCCTTCCCATCGTTTGTTCCTACCTAGTGTACCTATTCACAGAGGACAGCTAGATGCTTTGACTTAAAAAGTTGGGTATATTATACCCAACTGTACATAAACTAATTATTTTGTTTTGTATATAAATACAGTAGGTGTATCTCAGTTGGGTGTATAACTCGCATTTACTCCCTTTCATTGAACGTTTTGTGATCCATTTATGTTTTTACACTGCTGCTTCATGGGGGAAAAAAAATTTCATAAGTTGTGAAGGGTAGAATTTTCTTGGCATTTTTCCCTCTTTGGTTAGCCAAGTAATATGCTGTGCTAAATGGAAATGTAGAGATAATCAAATTTTTACTTGAGGATTTAGATGAAAAAAGGAACAAGAAAATGGGCAAAATATATTCAATGAATGGAAAATGAAAAACAGAACCGTCTCTGATGGGGGGAAAGGCAGTGGTGCTAAATGCTAGGCTGTGTTGGCACTAAACTGGCAGTTTGAGGTTTGAAGGCTTTAATTTCTTCTGTTCACTTGGTAACTATGGTACCTTTAGTTTGTGAAATACTTCTGTGATCTTAGGTTATTAGAAATCATTTTCTGCCAAAGACCATGTTTAACCTTTTCAAAAGTACCAACTTGCTTTTTGGGGGAGGGATTCCATCCAAAACTAAATTGATAATTATTCTAAAAACAATTCTTTACAGTGGTGTTTATAGGCCACATCATTGATTCCTCATTTTTACATAGAAGTGGCACCAAATTCAAAAGAGGAAAATGACCAAATAGTGAGAGCTCTCCCCCAGCCCCTTCGTTCCTGTTACCCAGGTTTTCTCCTCAGAGACAATTGGTGTTACCAGTTCTTACAAATTCTGGGAGGTTTCTTTATACCCATGCTGTCCAATGGTGATATAATGTGAACTGCAAATGCAGTTTACAATTTTCTAGGCCCTACACTAAAAAATTCAATCTAAATGATGCAGTGGTTAACGTGATTCAAGTTCTACAGAACAAGGAAGTTGTCTTTAACAAAATATTTACACTGAGTCATATTTGAAATTCAAATTCATTACATAAAATTTAAATTTAAATTCTTAGCCACACTAGCCATATCTCTGTGATGAAGAGTCTTTAGATGGCTCTTGGCTGGCATATTGAACAGTGCATCTCCTTAAACTCAGGAGCAAATGACTGTTATATGTGTATTGCTTTTTCCTCTTTTATACACAATTAGTTCTGCTTTGTACTTGGCAGTTTTCCTTAACAATATAACTTGATAATTATTCCCTTTCATTACATAAAGGGCTTTATTTTTCCCTTATCTGTGCATTTTCTTTGTAAGGATAAACCATGATTTATAAAACCAGCCCCCAATTGATGGATTCTTGGATTCATATGTTTCCCCTTCCCCACCTTTGCTCTTGCTAAGTGGTCATTTTAGCACCTTTTATGCAGTTTACAATCTACTCTGCTTATGATCTTTCTTGGTATGTTTAATTAAATTAAGTAGATGGTGAACCCCTAACAAGCAGGGGCTATATTCTTGACTACTTCTGTGTATACTGGTGGGTTTAATTTAATTTGTTGCACATACCTAGATACGCAATGGTCAGTTATTGGATAGGTATTTGAATTTGTGTGAACCTGAGCAAGAGTCAGCATTGAGGATGGAGACCTACAAAATACTTGTCCACTGGAGTGGTTGAAGCTCAGTTATGCATAGTATTGAACTGAGTATTTAACATTTATTTTTGCAGCTATTACACAATTAATTTGTAAGCCACCACCAAATGTACCATTTAAAGGGTTGTAGTAAATATCTCAGCACTCTATTACAAAATTTCATTCATGGGTTGAGATTCTCTTTTAGCATTATTCCCTGCAGTGCTTTTTGTAAAAGAAATTTGCATTTCATTAGTAGTGCAACTGAAAGTTCTGATTAATGTCATTTTTATCTAAAACTTAGAGGAAACAAAGTATTTCCCCATCATGGGCAGAATTATTTAACAGGACATAAGTCCTATATTACTACTTACAGCCTAAATATTCCTATTTTAATAATGACAGCAGAGTAACATATATAGAATGCGTTATAAGCTTTGAGAATGAAGCAATTATTCATTAACTTGTGCATAAGAATTCTCATTTGTGTCAACACCCTAAAATCTAAATTATAAAGAGTCTTTCATTTTGATCCTTCCATTGGTATAAGAAATTAGCATTTTGATGTGAACATAATGGCTGAAAAATAAGACCAAATAATAAAGGGTATTTTTTCCAAGTTCATGAAAGGAAAGATTGAGAATTTAGAAGTAACGTTAATGGAAGAGATTTAATTGTCCAATAAGCATTTAAAAAAAATCAGTATGTGTGTTCCTTCTCTCCAATTTTTTTTGGGGAAGTTACACTTCATAATGGGTACAAAATTGTAAATATGATACTAGTAAACATTGTCTATTTTTTTTTTTCCTAAGAATGTTTTTGGCAACAAGTTAGGATTTTTGCATTGTCCCAAAATTCTAAGCTAGAATTCATCAGAAAAACAAACAAAGAGGGGCAGGTGACAGAGCATTCCAGCAAGCACTCTAAGCCAGCCCAACCCTCTCCATTTAACTCTGCTGTCCACCTTAGGTGAACCAATGCCCTTGGCTCTCGGGCATTTAGCAGCATTGGCTTTGGTTTCAAATAAAACTGGTCCAGCCAGAAGTCAGAACAGCACTCATCCGGCAGCTGGTGCAGAATGGATTTGGAGACAGAAAACCTGCTCTGCCCTTCGCTGGCTTAGGCACTTTCTTTCCCTCTGCGTTTCCTCTGTGGTGGAAGATGATGATTATACAGAATGAAGGTGTGGAAGTAACACCAGCACATACCAGGCATTCAGTTTATGTTGGTTAAATTTTAAATATTATCTACTTTGTTAGAAAACAGCCTTTTGTAATGCTGGCATCATTGTTATATTAATTGGAAACCAAGGAGTGAGGGAACAGGCCCTGTTCTCATTTCTCTCCTCGGAAGTGGAAGGTGGGGTTGGTTTCCCTCATTAGTCCCTTGTGAAAGTCCCCGTGCCAGGTGCAGAGACGTTGTTCTTGGAACGCTGAATACAAAATGGGTGCTAATCTTCATGAAAATCACATTTCTTTTTAGAGGAGAAAAATGCCCCCCTCTGAGATTGGGAATATGCTACCAAGGTGATTGTAATTCTGACTGTTTCCTCACTTCACCTTTGTGGGAATTGCCTTATCTTTTAACATTTTGCCTTTCTTCCATGTACAATGAGAGTAACTCTAACTGTATTTCTTTGACTTTGTTAGGACTGATATTCATTGATTGAAATTTTTCAATTGTAATGTCATACACAAGAACATCATTATTCAAAAGAAGGAATGGGAATTTGAGACACTATTCTTATCTTAGGCTATTATATATTGAAGAGAACTTTAAAAAAAAACACATATAGATTAAAATCAGATCTTCTGCCCCGGCTGGGTGGCTCCTACACCAAAATGTTGTGGGTTTGATTCCCGGTCAGGACACATACCTAGGTTTTGGGTTTGATTCCCAGTTGGGGGCGTATTTCTCCTTTCCTCTCTCTCTAACATCAATAAAAACATATCCTTAGGTGAGGATTAAAAATAAATCTGATCTTCCACCTCCCATAAATAAGAAATTGAGGTATTGTATTTTACCATAAATGCTGTAGAATTAAGTGGCGATCTAGAAACTAATTTCTGTATTTTTGTTGTTGTTGTTAATCCTCACTCGAGAATATTTTAGAGGGAGTGGAAGGGAGGGGGAGAAACAAAGGAAGAGAAACACTGATGTGAGAGAGACACATCAACTGATTGCCTCCTTCATGCAACGTGACCAGGGCCCACGCTCTATCTACCCACTGAGCCAAAATGGCTGGAGCCCTAATTTTTGTTATTGATAAGGAGGAAACTGTAACTCCTGACTCCATCATTCAGGGGAGGCGAGTGGGCAGCATTTGTCTTAGGTTGTGTAAAACTGTAACTCTTTGTCTGGTGGCAGCATGATGGCATTGTCTGAAAATTAATTGTACCCACCCATAACTAAAATCCTTTATTAGAGCGATACAGTTAAATAATTTTATTTACTTATGTTTTCCTGGGTTCAGTTTTTTGTAATATAGGAATATTGTCCATATTCTTGCACTGTATGTTTTGATGTGAAAATAGAAAGACTAATTCAAACTATCTTAACATAATTAAGATCTACTTTATATATATATATATGTATACACACATTTATATATAAATTAGAGGCCCCGTGCACAAACTCATGCACAGGTGGGGTCTGGCTGGCCCACCCTGATGGGGGCCGATCAGGCCAGGCTGGTGGGGATGGGGAGGGGCCATGGGCGGTTGGCCGGCCAGCCCCACCCCCGATCAGGATGGAGGGGACCGATCAGGGGCAGGGGCAGCCAGGGGGAGGGGCCATGGGAGGTTGGGCGGGGCCGATGGGTGCCCCAATTGGTCTGGTTGGCTGGTGCAGTGCGCATCATAGCAACTGGTTGCTCTGGTCGTTCTGTTGTTCCAGTCACTTGGCTTTTATATATATAGATATATATTGATTTCAGAGAGGAAGGGAGAGGGCGAGAAGGATAAAAACATCAGTGATGAGAGAGAATCATTGATTGGTTGCCTCCTGCACACCGCCACTGGGGATCGAGCTTGCAACCCAGGCATATACCCTTGGCTGGAATCGAACCTGGGACCCTTCAGTCTACAGGCCGATGCTCTACCTACTGAGCCAAACCAGCTAGGGCAAGATCTACTTTTTCTTAATTGTATAATGAAAAGTGTCTCAGAATGATATACCTGTATACAGACAGTGCCCTTGTAATATATATATTTTTTTAAGCTTTGGGGTGTTTTCGGTAAATTTACTTTTAAATAATGTGTTTTACCAGATAGTATGTAAAACGATATGAGCCTTAATTGCTTCAGAGGTTGAATGAATATTTGAATATTCATAAAATTTCCCCTAATTAAAAGGATCTGGGTCACAGTAATTTAAGAGCAATGGGTGGTGGCTTGTGTGACTGGTCATACAAACAGTGAGCATTTATTGAATACTGACTGTTCACCAGGTACTGTGTTAAATGTGTGACACAAGCTACCGCATTTAATAGTGAACAACCACTCTGTTAAGTAGGTGTAGTGCTTATCCAGATTGTTCAGAAGAGGAAACGGAGGCTTAGAGCATAACTTGTCCAGGGTCACGTGGCCAAGCATTGACAGATCTGAGAATAGGACCCAGATGTCATTTGAAATCTATTTGCTTTGACCACTTTGCATCCTGCTCACCTCTCTCCCCACCCTCCCAGATCTGACAGGTGTAGCAAAGCCAGTATAATAGTAAATAATATGAGAGACATTAAATAGTACTAAACATTATTTTTGCTGTTTCTATTTAAATTTTTCTAATTACAAAATTGATATGCCTATCACAAAATATTTAAAAGCAATAGGAATTATAAAGAGAAATAGTCATTTTCTAGGCTACCTGGGGATAACAATTGTTGACATTATTTGCATTTTACCATTTACTAAAGTGTGTTCTGAATAAGATACAAAGTAACATATTTTCTGTAAAAACAACTTCCATGGTCAAATAATTTTGGGGAAAGTCTGGGTTAAACAAAAATTAAGCTCTTTTCTTCTTTTAAGGTCTTCTCAGGGATTTTAATATGCTAATATGCATTTTGGACCTCCAAAATGGATATATGGAAAGTAACATTTTCCCAAATTCATTTATCTGAACAGTTCTAAAACCAATATTCTTTCAGGTATAGTTTTCAGGGGTCCTCAAACTACGGCCCGCGGGCCACATGCAAATACAAATATTGTATTTGTTCCCATTTTGTTTTTTTACTTCAAAATAAGATATGTGAAGTGTGCATATGAATTTGTTCATAGTGTGTTTTTTTTTAAACTATAGTCTGGCCCTCCAACAGTCTGAGGGACAGTGAACTGGCCCCCTGTTTAAAAAGTTTGAGGACCCCTGGTTTAGGTAATGCGTGGATTGAATATATCCCTTTGGATGTTTAAATAAGCATTTAGATTTTCAACTAAGTATACTGTTTTTATGATCCCTTTCTCCAGTATTACATTATAGCCTATTTCAGCTATTTAAAACTTATTTAAAAATGTTATATGAAATAGTTGTATAACAAACCATATGTGTATTTGTATTTTTTTTTTTTTTTTACTTGTCACTTGGTTGTTAAACATTTGGACTGTTTCCAATAAAAACATTAACCATAATAGAGTGTGAGTTTTAAGTTTAGGTGAATGTGATTCCAGAATTGAAAGACTGCAACGTCTGCAGGGGTGAGGAAACCAGCTCCAGGGACAGCCAGAAACTGTGAAAGCCATTACCAGTTTCAGAGAAATCTGTGTGGGATGGCTCCATGACTTGCCATCAGCGAGAGACATGCCAAAGAAAAGGACTTTCTTAGGGGGAAATAGTAATCAGCTGTTGGAAGGAGCTGAGAAGTTAGGTGTTGGTGTGTGTAATTACCTGCTGGTTTGAAAGTATACGTTTCTTCAACTGCAGCCTGTATGGTCCCCAGGCCAGGCTTGGTCTCCTCCCGGAAGCAATGGGAAGGCCTGGACCCACGGGATTTGTGGTTATTGATCTTTGCTGTGATCAAGGAGAGTAGGAGCACTGGGCATCTCATGCTCTGTTGAGGGGTGGAGAAACTGGGCTTGTGGACAGGTCTGGATTTGAGAAGGAGGAGTTTTAAATATGGATTAGTTGGGAAGGTTGGGTTTGAAGTTACTTAATAGAAAACCCATTGTAATAACAAGAAGAACAAGAAATCTTCTTGAAAGAATCAACGGTTCATTGATTTTCTTTTCTTTTTTCTTTTTTTTCATTCAATAGATACTTATTGAAAGATAACTTATGGGTCGGGTACTGGGCTGGACACTGGCAACTGATTGTATTGAAAATATTACCATACAGTACACGGAAATTATATTCATGGAATAAAATCACTCTGGCTGGAATGAAAACATGATTCAATCTTATTAAAAATACATATCTTTGAACAACATCCAAGGCAGTATAAACAATACTCTCTCTGTTTTAAAATAAGGACAGTCCAAATCTCTGAAATGCCAATTACTATGCAGTTTCAAATACTTTTTTTCTTGTCTTGGTTAACATTATGTCTGGTTCCTTGGATGTCTTAATGTACCTTTTCAGAATGTTTATAAGACTATAGAATGTGTAAATGTACATGTGCTCTCTCCTTATCCCTGTCAGACTTTTCCCTGGGATTAGTTCTTCTCATTGGACTATGGGAAGTTGTTAGCGATGGCTTTTCTTAGCCAGAACTAAGTATCAAAACTGTCTTTCTCAGCCTGAGAGTATTTATGGCAAGACTAGAGAATGCTGCCCTCACTGGGGCAGTGGATTGCAAGGCCTGGTGAGTTGCCAAAGGGAAAATTCCTACAGGGAATATCCAACCGCCCAGGAGGTTTGAGAGTCATTGCTATGGCAGCAAGAGGTGGTTGGCCCTGACTTCTTTCTTTGGTGCCCGGGCCTCCCAGGACCCCAGCTCCACAGGCACAGGGCAGAGCTGCCAGTTTGACATTGGGAAACAGTGGTGGTTATTTTTCATGTGACCAGGCTCTAGCAGTCACCTTTATTATCTTAAACTTGTGACCTATCTATGAGAAGTGACAATTAAGACACACTGGGACATAGGCTTGTCATTTCAGGGAGACTGAGTGTTGAATTTTGGCTCAGCCATTGAACAGTTAGAAAATTTGGACAAATTATTTAAGTTGTGTACATCTGTTTATTTCTGTCCCCCAACCCCACCTCCCTGAAAATAAAGATACGCATTCATAGGCTCATGGCTAGGATTAATTGGAAGTATTTATATGTAAAACCATGACATATTGATGAAGTAATAAAACTCATTGACTGTGATTTTAATTTCACCATTAAATGTCTGTAGCTAATTTATTAAAGTTGTTTTTTTTTTTTTTTTTTAACATGAACCATATGAAAAATTCACAAGATGGGTTTAAAACACCCACTCTCTGTTTCTATTTAGTAAATTAGTAGTTGACATTTGGTTAAGGATCATTGTTTCCCAAATCTAAGTACTGTTTGATAACTCATTAGTTCATAGAATGTGGTTTACTGTAAGCAGGTTGCCTGGCCTTTTACAATCATTAGAAAGGCTCTACCTGGTAAGATGTGGAGATAATGAGCACACAATGTGTATATTGTCAACCTTTATACCTTTTCCTCTAGGGAAGAAAATAACCAACTAACCAAACATGTTCTTCCACTGACTTTACTGGTGGCAGTGGTTCCTAATGAAAAGACCTTGTCTTTGAGACTATGGGACAGCCCCCTCATGTATATGAAGACTGGATTTTTATTTTATACCTTCCCTATCCACAGCTCAGGTACATCCCACTTTCAGGAAACTGCAGTAGCAGAATGCAGACTGAGGACCTTTCATTACCTGGTCTCCTACTTTCCACCTCTGTAAACTTTAAATAGTCCCTTTACATTAAAAATGCTATGTAAGATGAGAACCACTTACAAATCCTTGTTGATAATGCACGTCTTGAAAGTGTTTTGGTTGAGCAGGTATGCATTTCCTTTCTGAGTCCTTGATGAGGTTTTCTTGACAGCACAACTTCTCTTGGGGATGGAGCATGAGGGGACATCTGCAGGAAGGTGCTCTTTCTCATGGAGCTTGTTGGTACCACCTTCATGTCATGCCAGATTCATTTCCACATGGATACTCACCCAGTTAAAAATTGTCAGGGTCATTTCTGAAAGGAAGGCAAATATTACTTTGGTTATAAGGCAAACAGCTGCATTATTTTTTTCTCATTAAGGTATCACACCTAAGTTATAGACTATTGAAAATTGGTGAGAACCAATTTATCAAGGTCATGGATAAAGAAGGTCCAGTCATGAAGAAGGTAGCCCACTATAGTGTGTTCACATTTCAAACTGGCGTGTTTTTCTGAAAAATGCAAGTGTTGTCATTGACTAGCTGTTATTTGAATGGTACGAACACATCACAAATTGCTATTTTGTGATTTCAGAGAAGTGGCAGTTTTAAAGATTGGGCAAGCATCATTGAGTTTCCTGACAGTAAAATAACACATCTTGTTCTTTGCATTAAACTGCTCTGAATAAAGAAAGAGTTTTATGAAGTTAAAAAAAATAAATCGAGGCAAAGCAAGCTGTTCTTTGTCCCCACCCAGCCCCCTCTGAAATAACTAAACAAAAACAATTAAAAATCTTCCATTTTTTTAAAGTCAAGGATGTACTCTATTTTTATTTTATTTTATCTTTTTGGTTTTTGTGTTTTGTTTTGTTTTTTTGTCTTCAAGGATGCACTTTTAATGAGACTCAGCGAAAACCTGGCCTCTGGATAATAAGCCGGAGAAACATATCAAGTTTCTAAACAATTGTTTCCTTCTCTACTTAACATTCACTTTGTGTTTGACGCTTTGGCACATTGCCTGACCTTGCTGAACCTTCATTGCATTTTTCAGTTTTCAGTTTGATTTTAAATAAAAACAACCACTTTCTACATTGTCAAACCCTGATGGTTTTTTTAGTTGATAAGGGAAAATGATAATGATTACTTTAAGTTTATATTTTTTAAATTATTCATGATGTTTGAGAAAACTCTTAAAATGTTTAGTTTTCATTCTCTCTTCACTTAAAAATTCACTTCATGCTCTTTATGTTTCTATATTCATCTTTATCTTATTGATTTTGTAAAATACTCTTAATATGTACTTTGCTCTTAATATGTAAAACCTAGGTTTTTATGCCTCATGTTCTAAATATTTCCCCAGGTTTGTCATTTTTAGAATTTTAGTTTCATGTTATTTTAGGGACAGTTTCATGTGTTTTCCTTTGTATTGCTTTAAAATGCAAGTAGGTCTTTGAAATATTCCCTATCTTAAATTTATGATAGATTCAATATTTGACAGAAACAAACTGAAGTTGGTTCTTTTGTAGTATGAGATAGGATCTCAATTTTTAAAAAACATAATTGCCTCACATTATTGAACAATTAATCTTTTCCTGAAGTTTTGAAATGCCTCCTTCATTACATAACTAGTAGCCCTGTGCACAAATCCGTGCGCCAGTAGGTCGCTGCCGCCCTCCTGTAGCTCTCCGCCTGCTGCCCCGCTTTCCTGTGGGTCCCCCCCGCCCCCCTCCATTCCCTGCTTCCCCCACACCCCCCTCATAGCTTGCTGCCCTGCCAGCTCCTGTAGCCCGCTTGTACCTCACTGGCCCACCCTCCTGCTGATCCGTGATCTGGTCGTGATGCTCTTGGTGGTTATGCCTCAGGGCGTAATGGCTTATTAGCATATTCCTCTCTTATTATATAGGATTATTTTGTTAGTGGGCTTCCCATTCAGCTCCATTGATTTTTCTGCTTTTCTATCAATCCAAAATTGTTACTTGCAGTGTCTCTATAGAGCATTTTAATGATCTGGTGGGGTCATAATGGTCAGTGTTGTGGGTTTTTTTGTTTTTGTTTTTGTTTTTTGTCTCCTGGCTGCTCTCAGGCATTTGTTTTTCCATGTTGAATTTAGAATTGGGAATGAGGATTGCTTGCTTGAGCTCATTTTCCATATGCATTTTCAAGGAGTTGGTATTGCTGCGATATTGAATTTGTTCATTCAGGAACATGTCCCAGCACCCTTTTCTTCCCCTGATGTCCCACCTCTCTGTCACTGAACACCAGATTTTGCCATTAGGAAAGTATGCCTTCATAGGTGTCAAGAGCAAAATAGATTGAGGGCTACTGAATTAACCCGATGTCTTCAATTAAGTAACTTTATCCTCGTATAATGTAGTCATTTTCAAAGTGTGCTCCCTGATCAGCAGTATCAGTATCAACTGGGATCTTGATAGAAATGCAGATTCTTAGTTTCGCTCCAGACCTACTTAGAAAGTATGAGGGTAGAGCCCAGTATTCTGTTTAAATAAGGCCTGCAGGTGATCCGGGTACATGGGAAAGGCTCAGAACCACTGGTGTGGTGGATACAGTATAAAATCCCACTTTAGCCCTTTACTCCAATGTAGTTTTTTATTTATATATTTAATATAAATATATTTTAGTTATTTATATATTTAAGTTTAGGTATTCTCATCTGTAAATTGGTGGTTATGAGAGTTATTTGTCTCATACTGCAAAGGGTGAAGATGCCGAATAGCTATTATATTTCAGATTGCTTTCTAATAAGCAAGGGTTGAAGTAGTGCACAATATGAGTACTAATAGTAGTGGTGGTGTTTTGGGGAATTGAGGGCAGGGTCTGGAAAGTAAGGGTGTTCCTGGTTTTGATGGGTCCTAGATATTGGGTGACACTGAGGGATACATTTCTACATTTGGTATGGTAAGGATAAATACTTTTAGTTTTGTTCACATTGGCACCTTTTAAGTGGGCAGATACAATAGCCTATTATTATTGAAATCTCTGAATTCCATCTTTTTTTTAATGCTAGCCTTGCATTGTGTTTATTTTTTTTTTTCAATTACAGTTTATAGTCAGCATTATTCTGTATTAGTTTTAGAGGTATAGTATAGTGCTTAGAAAATCATGTACTTTACAGAGTGGTCCCAATTACCCGCCTGGCCCCATATATAATTATGGTACTAGAGCCTGGTGCATGGATTCATGCACATTGACAGGAAATTAATTAGAAGATGGCCGGTGGGATGGACTGGGCGAGATGGGCCGAACATGCCCTGGAGCCAACCTCCCTCCGTCCCTCCCCGGCCACTCCTGAGGTGGCACTGGGGCTCGAAGTGTGTCTGAGGAGTCCCTCCAGCAGGTGGGTCCCTCGGCCTGGCCTGCGGGGATCAGGCCGAAACCGGCAGTTCATCATCCCCTGAGGGGTCCCGGAGTGAGAGAGGGCACTCTGCTGTGGTTTGGCAGCTCCTGCGTTGAGCATCTGCCCCCTAGTTGTCATTGCATGTCATACCTACTGGCCAGTTGGCTGTTCAGCAGGTTGGCGGGTCGGTCAGTCGGCTGGTTGTTTAGCCTTTTATACATGTAGATTATTGACTACATTCCCTATGCTGTAATTGACATCTCTGTGACTATTCCACGACTGTCAATTTATACTTAATCCCTTCACCTTTTTCACCCAGACCCTCAACCCCTTTTCCTCTGACAGCTGGCTGTCTGTTATCTATCTCTGAGTCTGTTTCTATTTTGTTTGTTTATTTGGTTCTTTAGATTCCATATGTAAGTAAAGTTATATGGTATTTCTCATTCTCTGTCTAATTTATTTTACTTAGCATAATACAGTACACTCTAGGTTCATCCATGATGTCGCAAAAGGTAAGATTTCATTCTTTTTTATGGCCAAGTAGTATTCCATTGTGTGTATGTACTACAGTTTTTTTTTTTATCAACTCATATATTTATATACACTTGGGTTGTTTCCAACCTGAATTCCACCTCAACAATATGTGTAGGATTAAATTATTAAAGTTCCATTATTATATTGAATGAAATAAAATTTGTCATATTTCTCTAGTTTAAAAATATCTATCATAGCAAATATCTAAGAAATTGAGGGAAGATAAACTAGAATATGCAAGTGAAATAAATATGAATGTCTTAATTCAAATGGTAAAGGTTAATATGATGCAAAAGTAAATAGATACCTAAAACATTATCAGTTATTGGGAAACTGGAAAAATGTTAATTTACTCAACATATTGATGAATTACTTTGCACCAGAAACAGGGCTAAGTAGTGGGTAAAATGATGAATAAGCTGTAGATATGGCTTAGCAGCAGTTCAAAGTTGGGTGGTAGAAACAGTCAAGTGATGTGATACTGTCGATGGCAAGAAAAGGGATAAAGGCAGAAGTTGATGGCTGTGAGAGTCCCAAGGCTCCGTGGAAGAGACAACTCTTAATCTGACCTTCAAGGACAAGTATCCTACCCCAAGAGAGGAATGCAGAAAATGTGTAAGAACTCACTCAGTGATTAGTTCTGCTTGAAGGCACCAGATACCTCACGGTGAAGGTGACTTGGAGGATGAGTGGGAGTTGCCAAGCCAGAAAAGGAAGACAGATATTATAAATGGAGGCATAAATACACCAGAGAGCCCAGAATATTCGAAAATGTGGGTTAGTTGGATGTGAGTATAGCATATGGGCTGGGCAGGGCCAGTAAGGCTACAGGTGGAGCTGTGCCCAATTGTGCAAGTTCTCTTAAGATTATGGTGGACTGAAGGATTTTTTTTTTTTTTTTTTTAGCATTTTGTCTTGATTTCATATAAAAGTATTTTATGTCAGTTGGTCTTTATCTCTTTCTCCTTGTTTTTGTAACCCATGTCATTATACTCATATCAGATAAGGAATTTAGGTTAGGAGTTCAGAAAAACATTCATGTTACAAGTTTATGTTCAGATAACACAGCTTTAGCCTTATTCAACCTTTCTCAATATTAAAGACTTTCAACTCTTGGGTTCAAAATTTGGTTAGTTAATCCCAACAAAGCTTCTTCCACCAGTGGGTGTGGCCTGGAAATATTCTTGCTACCTGAAGCTCTATCGTTAAGTGTGCCCTTCTCATTCTTATTATCCAGGTCTTCCCTACTGAGCCCATTGATTTTTCTTATTCCTCACTGGAGTCCTGCCCTCAACTTCTGGTAACTTGGCTGGGCCCTGACTCCCTGGCTAGCTAATCTTTTCCTCTTGGGGCCAGAGTTTCTGTGGTGTCAGTAAACACCTTGAGCCTGCTATGAGTTAGAGAAACCGACTGGCAACCTTGACCACATCCCCAACCTCATTTCTACACACACCATAAGTGCCTTGAGACCTTGGCTACTGTGTTTCATCCACCAGATGACATCACTTTATTATAGTATAAATACCCCTTATGACCAATATCATAGCTATACTTAGAAACTTTTGGGGGTTATTTTAACTTTTAGTCTCATGCTGCTCAGCCCTTCATGCCCCAGACCCATTCATTTCGCTATTGACTTTTACTCTGAGAGGAATATTTGAATATTGTAAGGATTATACATTGTTAAATCCTGAGAGATCTTACAATATAATGTCTTTTAAAAACTTTCCATTTCTTAATGTTCTAGTTTAGGCCTGTGCTATTTTGATAGCCCCTTCATGACCCTATGTTTCTTTCTTTTTATTTTTTTTTAGTCTAATCACTACAGGGATATTTCCAAACCATGAGTCAATTTATATCAAACTCAACCTGCTCACCCCCAAAAAGTCTTTGCTGCATATTCAGTAAAGGCTAGACTACATGGCATTGGGAATGCATGATGCCTGGTCTTAACTTTCCTTTCTCACCTATCTCCCACTGACTCTTTCCACCTACATTTTTTTCCCCTTGGGCCTGGGAGACAGACTGTCGCATCTTCTGAACACTGGAGAATTTCAACCTCCTTGCTTTTGACTAATATTTCTTCAGTGTGGAATTCTACTGGCTCAACTCACTGCCCAGAGGAATCCACACATTTTTCAAGGCCTAGTTCCAAATTCCACTTTCTCCTTGAACCTTTGGTAGGTTGATCCTTGAGCCAGATATACTTTCTTTTTGCTTCCATGGTACTTTGCCTCTAACTCTGTCAGAGCATGCATTTACTCTCCCTCTTCTTCTTTTTTTTTTTTTTTATAAGCTTGTCGCCCCCCCCCCCCCCGCCCCGCTGCCCAAGTTGTTAGCTTTTTAAGAGAGGGATTTATTAATCTCTTTATCCACAGAGGCACTTGCTCACATATTTTCTCCATATGGGTTTTCAATAATTGTTTTGTCCATGTTAGGATTTTTTTAAAAAAATATATTTTTATTGATTTTAGAGAGGAAGGAAGAGGGAGAGTTAGAAACATCAATGATGAGAGAGAATCACTGATCGGCTGCCTCCTGCACGCCCCCCACTGGGGATCGAGCCCACAACCCAGGCATGTGCCCTTGACCAGAATCGAACCTGGGACCCTTCAGTTCGTAGGCCGATGCTCTATCCATTGAGCCAAACCAGCTAGGGCGATGTTAGGATTTTGATCATTTAAGAAACTTGAGGTTTTTTTTCAAAAAGAGGCACAGTGGAGGAATTCATGTTTGTCAAATAGTTGCCTATTTCTTCTAGCCCTTTCTTTTTTCTCCCCCTTGTACATGTCAAAAGCATCTGGGTGAATGTCGTGAGTGCTTGAGGCTGTGTGAAAAGGAATGGTTTGGGAGTAGGAACACTCACTCCCCAAGGACCTTAAACTCATTGGATTGGTTAGTAAGGTTTTGTTTGAAAATTGCTGGACAAGATCATAATTTTTATTATTTCTTGATATTGTTAATACCAAGTATTGACAACCCTTTCATATACACTTTCTCACCTAATCCTCCCAACAACCCCATGGTTTACTCCTTTTTATACAGGAGGCTCATACAGGATTTTTGGTTGTTTGTTATAAACTGAGATTAAGAGATAGAACCAGGTTTTCAGGTCAAGTCTGTCTGATTCCAAAGCCTGCATTCTTTTTCATGGTGTTTTCTGCTTCCCCTGAGCATTTGGAAAGTATGCATTTCTGACCCCATCCTCCTGCTACATAGATGAAGCTCATCTTCAAAATCAGCTCACAGTAGAGAAAGTGAAATCAGTATGTGCCCTTCTCCAAACTAGTGTTTATCAGCTTATAGATGTGTAAGATGTCAACCATAAAATGTTAAGGTAAATTAACCTATCAAATTGAATTATAAATAAGAGAAGAAGTAAAAATGTAAATGTTGGTTTAAAGACATGTATATCATATATAGTCAGTCAATGAACAAACACACAGAATTCATTGATTTTGGCTCTTCTTTGTTATATGATTATAGGACTGGTAATGAAGAGAGCCTGCTGGAGGGGGGTAGAAGATGTCAGAGGACGGTGAGAGTTTAGAGTTTTCTAGAGGTGGGGGTGATTTATTTTCGAGTGAAGGGAAGCTGTGAACTGAGATAATTTTTAATGCCTGTCTGCCTAAAAATGATTCTTTACATGATATATGGAAGTGTTGGGTTTTCTTTTTTCTTCTTTCTCTTTAACCCGGTAGAACTTCCTGTGAAGGATCTTTTGTGTTCAGACACCTTTTGAATCACAGTATCACTGTGTGAAAAACAAAGATCAGCAAAAGGGATACCTTATTTTACTGTCCATCAATATTTATACATTGAGATAAAAGTGCATAGAAAATTATTAAATGTTACATATCCTATGAGCATTTGTTAAGCATTTACTATATTCCAGATTCTCTATAAGGGCAGGGGATAAGACAGACCCAATGACTTCTTCAGAGACATCTCAGTTAATGACCCGAGAGTAAAGACCTTTTAATTTTACATATGACAACAGGGTAATAATATAAAAATTAACCAACATTTATTAAGAAACTAGAGGCCCAGTGCATGAATTTGTGCATGGGTGGGGTCCAGTTGGCCTGACCCGATCGGGGCCAATTGGGGCCAGGCCCACCAGGGGGAGGGGACACGGGAGGTTGGCCAACCATCCCCGCCCCCGACCTGGGTATTGGGGGCCGATCAGGGGCAGGGCCGGCCGGGAGTGTGGGCCGAGGGAGGTGGGCTGGCCGGCCCTGCCCCCGATTGGGCCAATTGGCCGGCCCCAGTGAGCATCATAGCGACCGGTCGTTCATGTCACTTGACTTATATATATAGATTATTAGATGTTAGGTCTTATGCTAAGTGTGTTAAACATATTAGAGCATTTTATCTTTATAACAACTTTGTGTGAGAATTACTTTGTCTTTATTTATCAAATGGAACCCCACCCCCCACCAAAAACCTGAGACAATGAAGCACCTTCTTCAAGATCATACTTGGTACCTTACTTGGTATATTAAGTAATTTTAAGATATATTTCTTTAGAGATTAGTTTTCTAAAACTTCTTTTAAAAATAGCTTTTCATCTGCTTCTTCTGACTTTGCCACACAGACTTGGGTCTGAATCAAAGATGCGCCAATTTTTTATTGGGTAACCTTGGGCAAATTACTTAACCTTTCAGAACCTCTGTTTCCTTGCTCATAAAATGGGGATTAACACACATTTTGCATGAGTATATAAAGCACACTGTAGTAGGACCCCAAAATCTTAGTACCCATTCCTTTCCCTCTTTTACTTTTCCATAAAGTGACTCAAAACAATCATGTGGTCATATAAAAAAGGGAGTACTGTACTGAATTTTGCAGGTTGACCACTAACCGTTTTCTTGCAAACAACTTGAGGAGTGCCAGCAGCCCAATAAATTCAGTTGTGATGTTGGCGAGTAAACATTGGACTTGAAATTGGAAGTTCTGTTTAGTTTGCCACTTTGTTGTCTATTTCTTATTTTTAGAGGGATGGAAATGTTTTTATTTAATAATTAGCTCATGACTTTTTACAACTGGTTGATGCTTAAAAGGGCTACCAGCTCTGTTGTCAGGCAAAGAGAAATAACAGGCTGGATGTTCCATTTGGTTGATGGGAGTCAGTTACATAATAGGATTAGTGTGGTTCTCCTTCTTTAGCTAACCTAAACAGCTGTGACTCCAGATAAAATCTTTCCTCTCTGATAAGCTTCTTGAGTGCCCGGCTTGACTTTATAGTTTCGTAACATTTGGTTACCCCCATGAGGTCTTTTGAAGGTGCATGGTTGTTTATCCAGTTTTTAAAGTAAGTGAATGACTACAAGATCTTTATTGTTGATTAAACAATGTCATGTGAAAGCGTGGACTTTCTTTAGGATAGTACTCTGCTTAGCTGTGCTGAAAAACTAGATTTAATGTAGCAGCTGACTACAGTGAGTATGTATAATACTGTATTGATTTAACATTCTCATATACATCAATCCATTTGATGACATACCTATTGAATCATTATTTTCTAAAATATAATTCTGGAAAAGTTGTTAAAAGTCAGTTGTTAAAAATGTAATTTAATTTTTGGTCTTTATGTACGGAAAGACGTTGCTATTTAAAGGAATTAATGGTACATTATTTGGTGAGGTGAATAATCAAGCTCTAATTTTTTTGAATTTGCATAAATGAACTTTATTCGGGTATGCCATATTTATGGGAAAAATACAAAAACGACTGGTTCTATCTTGGTATACAATGGGTTGCGACTGTGTAATAATACTTAAACCGTGACTTTAAAAAATATATAAGGTCCATTGTATATTAGAATAAATTAGAGCCCTGCTTTTTAATGTAAAAATCAGCTAACAGTTATCAAGTATTTACTATAAACCAGGCACTGCACTGAGCTTGACATGTATATTTTTATTTTTATTTTTTAAAAAATATATTTTCTTGACTTCAGAGAGGAAGGAAGAGGAAGAGAAAGACAGAGATAGATACATCAAAGATGAGAAGATCATTGATAGGCTGCCTCCTGCATGCCCCCCATTGGGGATCGGTCCACAACCCAGGCATGTGCCCTGACCGGGAATTGAACCATGACCTCCTGTTCCATAGGTTGACCCTCAACCACCGAACCATGCCAGCTGGGCAACATGTATTTTATTTTTGTAGTAACTCTGAAATGGGGGCTAAGATACTTGTTTTACAACTGGAGAAATTAAGGCAGAGAGAGGGATTTGGAAGGTGGTTGGAGCAGCAGTGTATAGCTGTTCACATTTACCTAACCACTAGTCTATCAGTGCCTCTATATTATTACCAAATGTTTGTTCACCTTTTCAGGAAGATATTTTCTGTTTAAATGAAATTTACCTTTAATATTTTTTCTAGGATATAAATAGATAATAGACATAAACTAAGTAGATTATAAAACTTTAGAAACATAGAGATGATGTATGCCTTAACTGCTTCTCTACATAGATGACAAATGCGAGCACACAGTAGACCAGTTAACTCTTTTTTTAAAAAATGGAATCACTTAAAATGTGCTTTGGTAGAACAGTGATGTGAAAAAAGACATATATGTAATGACTTAAATTTTGTCTGTAAAATAGGCATTCATGATCAAAAGGCATCCAAGGGTTCTGCACTTTACTAATTTCTTATGTAATACTAGAGGCCCTCAGCCTAGCCTGCACCATCTCGCAATCTGGGACCCCTCGGGGGACTGCCAGTTTCAGCCGGATCCCCACAAGCCAGGCCGAGGGACCCCACCAGTGCACGAATCTGTGCACCGGGCCCCTAGTACACATATAAGATCTTTGGTTAATCTCTTCTCACCCTCCTCCCTTCCCCCTTCCTTCTGAGATTCATCAGTCTGTTCCATGTTTCCATGCCTGTGTGTTGAGCGCCTGCCCCCTGGTGGTCAATGTGCTTTATAGCTACTGGTTGTCTGGTCGGATGGTCTCTCAGGCTTTTATATATGTACTAGCTCAGTGCACAAATTTGTGCATGGGTGGGGTCCCTTGGCCTGGCCGGCAATTGGGGCCAATCGGGGCTGTCTTGCTCAGTCCTTATTGGGGCTGATTGGGGCCTATTGGGGCTGGCTGGCCGGGGCCAGGGACCGCAGGAGGTTGGCTAGCTGTGGGAGGTTGGCTAGCTGTGGGAAGTTGGCTGTGGGAGCTCACTGACCACCAGGGGGCAGCTCCTGCATTGAACATCTACCCCCTGGTGGTCAGTGTGTGTCATAGCTACCATCCGGTCATCTGATCGTAAAGATCACTTAGGCTTTTATATAGATAGATAACGAATGTCAAATTAAAATGATTTTGTTCTTTTTTATTTATGGTAGTGGATATTGGTGAAAAAAAAAAAGCCTCAAAATACCATTAGGTAGTTGTGATGCATGACAAAAATGCTACCACAGATGATTATGAATTTAGAGTAATAGTTGTGATCCGATGAGTCTGGAGTTTACCTTGGAGAATATGTGAACACTTTTTCCCCCCTGAACTTTTGTAGACTGTTGTTCAGGTTTTGTATTTATTCTTAATCTTAACTTGATAAGAGAAACCTGGATGTACTTTTGGAGTGTGCCATTTTTTAAAATCACATTAAAACATTCCATTTTAATACCTAATCTTCAAAAGCAGATGCTTATTAAATCAATAGTATACATGGCCAAAATTAATTACAGGGCTGAGAGCAAAGAAGTCCATGTACTCGGGAAAGATTTAAGTCCCCAAAACAAAGGCCACTTCAACTATTTGTTTCATGAACCAGGATATTCAAATGATAAAATGAAAAGGACAAGTCAGTAGATGCAACTGATTGTGATGCAACTCGGCATTTTCAAAGGCTTTCTCCTCATTGTCTGACATTGTCTATTTTTTTAACAATAAATATTGTATGCAGGCTCCACTGAGTCTTAGAAGTTAGTGATTATATTCAGATAATAGTTTTATTGAAATAGTTGAACTTGTAAATAGGTAGGAGGTTGGAACTTTCAACCTACAATATTAATAGTAGTGATAGATTAATTTGAGGGGTGCTTATTATATGCCAGGCACTATATTAAGTGCATGGGGGATGAAGCCTACAATTGAGACAGGTACCCTTGACTGGAATTAAACCCGGGACCCTTCAGTTCACAGGCTGATGCTTTACCCACTGAGCCAAACCAGCCAGGGCTAGTTATGCAAGTTTTGACAAACATACATTACCATTATCCAAACTGATATATAGAACAATTCCATCCACAATGTATTAACACATATTACATATAATGAAATTGAAAGGGATTTCAATTTGACACATTTTCATTGTATCATTCTTGTGCAATCACAAAAAAGGAACATATAAAAAATTTAGATTTTTTTTTATACTCTTCATATTCAGAGTTTTACTCTTTTTTCAAGCTCAGAGTTGTCAGTGACTGTTATTCCACTCAGTCTTGTCCTCTGCAGTCAAGAGCATGGAAGACGATGCAGCTCTTCTGAAAATAGGCTCGAGTATTGCTGCAGGGACTTTCTTTATGTTTGTTACACAACTTCCGGCTACCATGTTCTTATTTGACTCTCTGGGCTTTTTTTTTTCCTCAGTGAGTGACATGTCACTGAACATTAAGCAGTTCTAATTGAAGTAGACACTTTCTGGTAAGTTGGTGCTTGAATTCTTAATGTTAGTCTTGCTGGATCCATGAAGTCATTGATCTTATCACTTGTTTGCTGCTTCTCCAAGAGATTTGGCAGTTTCTTTGCCTCCTGTTGTTTTGCTTGCTTGACAGTACCAACATGTGTAACAGCCACAAAGTACATCCTTCCCATGGGTTGAGAACAGCATGGACCCCTGGGGCTGCACAGGGGCATGCCTACATCATGACTACCACCTGGCGGACAGCAACAGTAAAATGCCATTGAGTGTAAGACACGCTAGGTTTCACACTTGTAAAAAGTGAAAAAAATGTGGATTAGAATTGGTAAAATATGGTATTTTGTCCATGACTGCACATGTTCATGCATGAGTAGACTGAGGTACATAGGGATTGGTTTAAGGTCATGGATATGTTTGGGAGCAAAGCTGTTATAACAGCCAAGGTTGTTATAAAGACACTGGCTTTTAGTCTGCTAGTTTGAAGTTTTTCTTATAATACTTTGGGAGAGATGTATTTGATTTAATAGGGGGTTGGTGTGGTAGCAAAAATATTGGCCGGGTGCTCAGACAGATATGCATTCTGGTTCTGCACTTACAAACTTGTGACTCTGTGAGTTAGTTGTATTTCCTGCATCTCATTTTTTTTTTTTTTTCATTTGAGAAATGGGATGATAATGCTACTCTACTTCAGAGGATCATTACAGTGAATTTATTTAACTTTTATTTATTTATTTTTAAATTTTGAGAGTATGTTTATTAAAGTTGGAGACACTGACACAAGGAAGGGCTTAAGATAAAAGAAGGAATGGGAGAGCCTAGCTGGGCTACTTTGGCTCTCTAGGAAGTCAGGAGAAAGAGGACCTTGGAGACAGGCTCAGGAGGCAAGCCCTGGACAAGCTGCCGTTGCCCATTGCCTCTCTGGTTGCAAGTTTTGTGGGGTCCCTTAGAGTTTAGAAAATGCATGCCTGTGGGGGAAGAGGAAGAAGAAGGGGAAGAGGAAGGTGTGGGTGCATTCCCTGGAAGGAGAGCTTGTGCTGGGACATTCATTTTGAGGGTTTATAAAGGCTGGGCATTTAGGGGAGGATCTCTAGATTACTCATCAGTTTTATGTTGATGTGCCAAAATGAGATTTATTTTAACTTCATCTGTCCTTGGGTGTGGTTGGCACAAATGGCACTAATTGGATTTCTGCTATCTATCTTCTGAGTAGGGTGATTTAAGCTACCTACCCTCTGGGTGGGGAGAAGAAGAGCAAGCCACTTACTCATAAGTGTCCTGGGTTTAAGGAAGATAGGATTTACTAGCTGGCTGCAAACTGCTTGGCAACTAGATTTACTAGATGCCTACAAAATGCTTGTTTAACCAGCTGTCTCAGTTTCCCTATTCCTCTTGCCAAGGAGTTTTCCTAGCTTCTTCTTATCTGTTTCATTCCCCCTTTAGAACTTCCATCCCTGAAATCTTTTTGAGGTGATGAGGAAGGACAGTCTGCCTTAGTAACTGCTTTCTACTGACAAGGGTCATTGTTCTGCCTTCGTAGAGTATGGAAACAAAGCAACTCCCTCCCTGATCTAGGGGACAAGGGAATGGGATCTAAGACTGGAATGGAGTGGCTGTTAGCTGATTCTTCCAAAGTAGGGATAGGCTGGATTCCCGAAGCATCATCATCTTGATAGAGAATTGTTGTATCATTCTAGAAGTGAAGTTGATAGTTTGCTCCATATTTTATTGACTCTATTATTTAGTCCTAAACATAAGTCAGTTCAGTTAAATTGTTGAGTTTCACTTCAGGAGGCGGTGATGCAGATGGGCTTCCAAAGTGAAACTCATTAAGAGTTGCCAAATTCTGGAGGGATTACGGAGGAAGAAAAATATAAATGCTTCAGTCTTTCTTATGAGGATATAATTTACCAAATTGCTCTAGGAAAACTCCCCACAAGTTTTCTTAGATTTAGAAGGGTGATAAAGTGATCGGAGTCACTGCACCACATTGCTGGTGATACTGTCTCATTTACTTTTATATGGCATATGCTTCATTATATAACTACTATTAGATTATTTTCTAATAATTTGGATTTTTAAAAATTAAGCTCTTTTAAAAATAAAGTTTGCTGATAAGTATTTGCTCTGGAACTATGACATATAAGACATACTTATATTTTTTTACATACCCCCCCCCCAATCTAACTTTCAAATCTTTTCCTAAGAATAAAAAATCTTGAATGTATTTCAAATACTAGAATGAAAGTATTCCACAGGCAAGCACCCAGATATATATTTGTTTTCATTAGAAGTATAGGTAATGAAAATCTTAAGATTATAAAATGGCAGATTCAGATTGAGATCTATACAAGTGAATGATTCATTATCCAACTATATTTTTCTCTTTCATACATATGAAAATGTATCAAGTGATATGTGGTGATATTTTACTTTTTCTGAGATAAGTAAATTTTCTAAACATCTCATCGTAATGTGAGATAGATGATTTTTAATAAACTACTTGGCATTTATTTATTTTTTTTCTTATTATTTTTGTGGGTTTTTTTGTTTGTTTTGCTAATCCTCACCTGAGGATATTTTTTCCATTGAATTTTAGAGAGAGGAAGGGGGGTAGGGAAAGAGAGATCAATTGGTTGCCTCCCACACGCACCTGGTCAGGTCCAGGAATGAACCTGCAACCCAGGTACATTCCCTAGACTGGAAATGGAACCCAAGACCCTTTAGAACATGGGTGACGCTCTAACCACTTAGAAACACCAGCCAGGGTAGCATTTATTTTAAAGATTTGACTTTTTTTTCCTTAAAATTGTTTACTAGAGAGTTTAAGTGAAGATTAATAGAATTGTGTGAAGCTTTAAATACAAAATTTCAGTTATATGATGTCAATGTCATGTAAATATATTTATTGCATGGCATTTTGAGCTGAAGTGTGTATAAAGGTACTTTTGTTTAAAAGATTACATATCATGATCAGCACAACTCAAACTAGAAGTATGCTTACAATAGGTGCTTCAAAAGTAATAATTTGTGGCATATTTAATGAAAATGACTGACTATTGTAGTCTATAATTGGATGATTTATTCAGATACTTTAAAAATGATATTTGTATATAATGCTGAAGTTCAGTTATACAGCAGTGAGAGAATATACTGCAGTGATGGCGAACCTTTTGAGCTCGGCGTGTCAGCATTTTGAAAAACCCTAACTTAACTCCGGTGCCGTGTCACATATTGAAATTTTTTGATATTTGCAACCATAGTAAAACAAAGGCTTATATTTTTGATATTTATTTTATATATTTAAATGCCATTTAACAAAGAAAAATCAACCAAAAAAATGAGTTCGCGTGTCACCTCTGACACACGTGTCATAGGTTCGCCATCACTGATATACTGTGTTGCCCTGGCTGGGTGGTTTAGTTGGTTGGAGCATTGTCCTATACACCAAAAGGCTTAGGGTTCAATTTCCAGCCAGGGAACATACCTCAGTTGCAGTTTCTCCTTCTCTCTCTCTCTCTCTCTCTCTGAAATCAATAAGCATATCCTCAAAAGAACATGCTGTGTCCTCTTCTATTATAGGTTCATCAATACATTTTCATTTAAAGTTGATAATAAATGACAAACCTCTAAATGAAAGAATTGAAAGTTTGTTTTGTCACTAATTATGTTCTTTAGAGCAAAAAATCTGAAATTTACTAAATGATAAAGTCAGTTACTTAGAGGTAAATGTTATCTTGTCATTGTCATCTTTGGGTTTTTTAATACTCTAAAACTTGGATATTAGTTTTTAAAATACCAGTTCATTAATTTTGACCTGTTATACATTTAGCTTAGGGAATTAATTCTGTAGAATTTTAGACCACAAAATATATTAACCTTCTGATCTTACAGATATAGAGTAGGGACCCCAGTATGACCTTCTCACAAACAAGTATTTTGCTATCTAGGAAAAGTTTATTATATAATCTTATATAATAAAGGCTAATATGCAAATTGACCGAACGGCAGAACAATCAGTCGCTATGATGCACACTGACCACCAGGGAGCAGACATTCAATGCAGGAGCTTCCCCCTGGTGGTCAGTGCACTCCCACAGGGGGAGCGCCACTCAGCCAGAAGCCGGGCTCACAGCTGGCGAGTCCAGCGGTGGTGGCGGGAGCCTCTCCGGCTTCCGCAGCAGTGCTAAGGATGTCTTATTGCTGGCTTAGGCCTGCACCCCATGCTAAGCTGTCAGTCAAACATCCCCTGAGGGCTCCTGGACTGCAGGCTGGGCTGAGGGACACCCCCCCCTCCCCCGCCGAGTGCACGAATGTCATGCACCAGGCCTCTGGTATAGAAATAATTCATCATCAGATTTGTTATTTAATAGTGGATGTTTATTTTCTTTGTACTTAGGTTTTATCCCCAAATAATTCATATGAATGTTATTAAATATACCTACCAGAATATTAAAATATATATACTGCATGTGTCTTTCAACTTTGTGGCTTCTACAGAAATGTGGGAATAGATTGTTGAAGTTTAATTATTTTCTTAAAATTCATCAAGTATAAATTTTATTCATATTCAATTGAAGTGATAGAATTTATCCTCTAAGTCAACAAAATACTGTTTTACACAAGAATGGAAATAATTGAGCTCTTTAGCGTACTGGTATTTTTTGAGGATGGAATAGTCTGACGATTAAATACTTACAAGTGTAGTTTAATGCTGTTCTCTAATTTACATTGAGACTATTTAGTAAATATTGTAGAAAGTACCACATTGTTTAGCTATAAAAAAGAAACATTGTTCTTTCTTTTAAAAACTGTGAGTCAGGCAACAAACCAGTTATTTCTGGTTGGAACAATTTCACTTTACTTAGCGCTGGTCTCTGAAATGCAGTGATATAAAAAACCACGAAATACTGTGGACATTTGTGCTCTACACTTAGCACAAACTTTCAAACATTTAAAAAACAACAACAGTAGTATTTTTATTTTTTAATGTACTTCAAAATATTTTAAAATAAAGTACTTAAGTAAAAGTATTTTACTAATCTTTACTAAATCTACACTGAGAACAAGGAAGTAAGTCAATAATATAAGGTAAGAGTAACTAAGGCAGACATCATAAAATTCAAGCATTTTTCTCCAAAGGCAGGAACATATTCCGTACTCAAACCTTAACAGATTTCATTTAACATTTAACCAAATCAAATATGACTATTTGACTTCAAAATTAAGCCAGGTACTAGAAGTAGTGGTTAAAAAAATGAAGATGAACTACTATGAATATGACACACTAACAGCAAGTGGTAGCTGAAAGAGAGGAGACAGAAAAACGATTAGAACTAGACTCAAGAATGCCACATGAGGCTTATACATATCAGTAAACTCCCAAGGTGTTATATAATCTAGCAGGGATATAGCCTTAAAAATAATATTTACCAAGTTAAGAGCACACAGGCATCAAACTAAGGTAAAATGTGATTAATATCTTTACGAAGGATGTAAAACTAATTATAGACTGGGCCAGAGGAAAACCTAGTTTATTTCCAAAAGTATGAATTGTACAGAGACATTGTTTTTGTACAGAGACATTTTTGACCCAAAGATCTTATTTAAAATAAAGTTCAAACAAAAAGCACTCATGGAAATAATCAAATTCTCCCAAATGTTAGGGTAACAAAGAAGGAATCAAAATAATATAGACATTAAGAAAACAATGCTTATCATAAATAACCTATACTCAGAAGCAAATACATAGTATATATACACTGTAATTTCATTATCAAAGTGGAAATGAGAGAATATGAACTAAAAAATTCAACTAATGATGCTAAAACAAAACAAATGAAAGGAGGAGGAAGTAAATAATGCATGTCCAAGCAGGAATTAATGATTTAGCAAATATAGAATTGAAAAATTATGTAGGTTTTTTTGTGTTTTTTGTTTTGTTTTTTTGAGGGGGAGGACAACACAGATCTCTTGCAAATTTAATGGAAAAGAAAGAGAACAAAAATGTTAAAATGAATTCCAAAGTTTTTTTACAAGAATAATAGATACAACTTATGGTAATAGGTTAGGAATTCCAGAAAATATGGATGACTACCTAGATAATATACAAATTAAAAATTTGAATCAGGAATTAGAGCTGTTGAATCAATCAATCATAGGAAAAATAGGAATAAAGCTCTCCGAGGGCTCGCCTCTGGAATTAGTCATGGAGACCATCACCTAAGGAACAGAGAACACATTCTGTATGGCTTTACAGAGCACAGAAAAAGCCATGAAGCTTCTGGGTTTATTTTACATAATGAGCACATCTTTGTTAATATTTTACAAAGAAATTGCACAAAATGAAAGAAGCCATTCTCTCTTATGAGTAGAGCTGTAAAGATACAAAACGAAAAAAATACAAAACAAAATTAAGCTCAGCAGTATATTACTCTACCATTGAATATGATTATTTCAGGAATTTAAAAATGGCTTATTAGTAGGAAAATACTCATATGTCATTTTAATAAATTAAAGGAAAAATTGTGCTTAAGGCCATATAGTTTATAAGTGTCAAACTCAGTTTTGTGATGCCCAAGTTAGCCAGTCACTATCCATGCCTGGGAAATCACTCTTATTTCTGTTTACAAATTAAAATTCTTATCCTAGACTTCTCTGAGGTCATCTACCCTGCCCTAGCTTCGAGGTTTAGCAGATGCCCATCTCAGTCATACTGAAATGATTCCAAGGCAAGGGGCTCACAGCCTCTGAGCCAATCTAGGTCCCTGACTTTATGGTTGTCCATTCATGCTGTGAATGTTTACTGAGTGTCTTTATCATTGAAATCAGAATTGAGTCTAAGATGCCTCCCACTCATCATTATTATATAACTTTTTTTCTGAAAAATTTAGTGACATTAGATAATATATGCCAATATGAGATACAAATTTTAAAGATATTCATTTTTATCCTTTCTTTCTCTCTCCCTCCCTCTCCCATCCCTCCTTCCCTCCTTCCCTCCTTCCCTCTCTTTTTACCTGTTCACTCCTTTGGTAAATAAACTACCTAACATCCACAAGAATCAAGGGAAAACATTTAAAACAAATGAGAGAGTTTAGACAGTTGTCTATATATAAAAGTTAATGTGTACACACCTATTGGAATGGCTAAAATTCAAAACACTGACACCATCAAAGGCTGGCAAGGATCTAGAACAACAGGAACTCTCATTCTTTGCTGGTAGGAATGCAAAATAGTACAGCCACTTTGTAATCCAGTTGGCCAATCCTACATAATAAAAGCCTAATATGCAAATCAAACAAACAGCGGAACGACTGCTTGCTATGTTGTGCACTGACAACCAGGGGCCAAATGCTCAACACAGGAGTTGCCCCAGCCTGCAGGCCCCAGGCCAGCCAAGCAGGCACCAGCGAGGGGGACCAATCACCCGACCAGTTGCCCCACAGATTGGCCCTGATAGCCAGCCAGGCCTAGGGACTCTACCTGTGCATGAATTTCATGCACCAGGACTCTAGTTTCTTATAAACCTAAACAAACATCCTTTTTTATTTTTAAATTATAGTTAACATCCAATATTGTATTATATTCAGGTGCACAGCATAATGATTAAACATTTATGTAACTTACAAAACAATCCCCAGGTAAGTGTTACAGCCACCTGACACCATACATAGTTATTACAATATTATTGCCTATATTCCCTAAGCTATACTTTACATCTCCATGACTGTTTTGTAATGGCCAATTTGTACTTCTTAATTCTTTCATCATTTTCACCCAGCCTCCCAACTCCCCTCCCATCTGGCAACCATCAGTTTAAACAAACACATTCTTAACCATATAATCCAGCCATCACACTCCTTGGAATATAGCCAGATGAATTGAAACCTTATATTCACACAAAAACCTGCACAAGATTATTTATGTCAGCTTTATTCATAATTGCCAAAACTTGGAAGCAACCAAAATGTCCCTCAATAGGTGAATGGATAAGCAAATCATGGTATACCCAGGCAATAAAATATTATTTAATAAAAAATGAGTTACCTTCCATGAACAGATATGGAGGAAACTTAAGTATATATTGCCTGATTATTTTATTTTGGACAGCTTTCAGTCATGTCTTCCCTTCATTATTCATTTCTGTTTGCCTCCCTCTTTCCTTTCTTCCCAGCCTTCTTTTTTCCCTCCCCTGTATTTTAAGTTTGAGTTTGATTTTAAAATATTTCCTGCTTGTTGGTAGTAAATCCAATTGGATGTTTAGCAGAGAATTGTTTGACTTTTAAAAAGTTATGTATCGGATTGCTGGTGTTTCAAAGAATAAAATCTGTTGGAATTAAAATAAACTTATCTCAGAATTCAACTTTAATTCGTTGCAAATTTCCTATAGCCTACATCCCTGAACATAACTTATGTTCTGACTTCCTCCATCTCATCATCCAGTGGATCGTACTTGGAAAGTAAGTCAACACTGTCTGGTGAATGACGCAATGAAAGCTGGGCACACAACCCTCTCTTGACTTCAGTAACCCCCATCCCCTGCTTTTTCCTGCTGTACTGGGCCAAGTGAACTCAGTTTTTCCACATTTAGATCATCCGCTGCCACAAAATTCATTGCTGGCAGGTGTATGCACATGTTTGCATGTCTGAGTTGTTAAACTTACCTTTTAATATAGAGGTATATGATTGATCTATGGGTCTGACATTGGATATTCCTGTTTAATGCTATTATATGATAACTTATAGAGTTACGTACGGTAAATGTTTCTCATGTGCCAGGTGTCATGCCGAATGTTGCGATGTCTATCTACAAGAATACGAGTCTTTTATGCTGTTCTGCAGATTTTTAACTTTAATTTCCCCCAAAATATACATTTTGTTTTGTCACTAGCACTTATTTGTGAATGTCTAGATAATTGAGAATTAGTCGTAAATAATAAAGAAGTTGTTAAATATTTTATATCATTTTTTTAGCAAAAAATTTTATTTAGTTACTAAGGTCTTTTTCTAGGTACTAAACTAAAATAAACTCTCATATTCACTTCAAGTGTAACTATAAAGAAGCAGGAAAATACATTATTATTTTCTTTTCCTTTTGAATGCTCAAGAAAGAAAACACTTTATTCAAATGATTAGCTATGTCTGTAGGAGTTTGTGCTATAAACCAGTCTCCCTTTAGCCTCTTGAGCCCATCATTCTGCTAGAAATATACAGCATGTTCACATTAATAGAAATAAATGTGTTCTCTATTTGTGCAGTTGCCTTCTCCTGTCATTGATATTTTTACTTTAAAGTAGAATGGAGGCAGAAAGAAACAGAAAATTATATGTGTAAAGGAACCCAAAGCTGGGCTTGCCATGTAGTGGTATAATCAATAGGAAATGGCACCTTTATTGTGCAATTGCTACAGCAAAAGGGTAAGCCAGTCATATAGAAGTTCTGAGCTCCCTGAAAACTGAGTTGCTAATGTTTAACTTTGATGAATAGCAAGGACATTGATCAGCTTATAAAAAAGGGTACCTGGTTTTTGGCTAGAATACCCCGGTTTGTTTACATTCCTTAAGGCTGAGACACAGTAATGGGTTTGAAGTAAGGTTTGGGCAGGGTAGTAGCCCTGCATCTGTGGGTTAGCAGGCTCTGTATTTATTATTTTTAAAAAAATTTCCATTATAGTTTACATTCAGTATTATTTTGTGTTAGTTTGAGCTGTACAGTGTGGTGGTTAGACAATCATATACTTCACAAAGTGTTCAAACATTTCTTCCTTTAATGTTCTCTTTCGTGGATACATGAATGCCATCTCACAAACACAAATGTTTCTGTCTCATCTGTGTCACATGATGGTGCTTAGAGACCCCAGACAGGTGCTTAGACATCTTCGTTGTTAAGATGAGCTTGTGAAGTATTAGACTGATATGAGAGTTTTAGGCCTCGTGGTGGTTATATGAAGTTCTCACTGGCATGTACCTGAGGATACTGGTCATCTTATTTAGTATCTCTAGCTGTATACAGGGCTCAATAAGGGGACAGAAACCACACTGTAGGTTAAATGGAAAATTTTACATAAATTATTAGCTATGATAAAAGAGTAGCTGTAATAGATAAGGAGACAATATATGGTACTTAGAACTGAGTCACCAAGGAAGGGCAGACTGGTAAGTGTTCAGACCTCCTTGGGAGAGGAATGCATCAGCCCCAGGAGAGCAGAGAGGCTTGCTGGTTTTGACAGCCTGGAGCTCATCTGGAGTTAGGCAAATATTCCACCCTCTGCAGTGCGTGGGTGGGAGAGCAGGCGTGGACGTACAGGGGGAGTCTGAGTGCTAGAAGGGGACAGAAGCTCTCCCCAAAAAATGGAACAGCCAGGATAGGAAAGGCGGGGTGGTCAAGGTTTGGGGGGTCATAGAAGCAGCTGCTGCTTGGAATGTGACATTCTGGGTCTCATAAGACTGTGTGTAGGAAGAGGGGTCCTGCTGAGAGTACTCATGGGCAAGGGGCCTTCAGAGCAGCCAGCCTGTGGGGGAGCTCTGGCTTCTGTGTCAGGAGGGCTACAGAAAGGTGATTTCCAGGAGGAGGCTGCAGGGTCACGGGATGGTGTGCCATGCCCATGTTTGGTGCTGGCTCCACCAGATGTCTTCACCGCCATCCCCCCAATACTCCAGGCCAGACCTGACATTTCAGGCAGCCCCTTCCACTGAAATGGGCTCCAGTGCCCTCCATAGAAAAGCTTTTCCAGTGCCCTCCATAGAAAAGCTTATGTCCACTTTCAGGAGAGCTGCTTAAAGGAATTCCATTCTTTACTACAGAGCCTGCATTAAAGGGTACATTTGGAACTGGGAGGCAGTAAATTGATAACTCTCACGGCATCTTTCATTTTGAAAAAGGGATATATTATGGTAATTTATCAAATCTATAAACTGCAAAATGGAAATTTGGTATTCATTTTGCCTTGCATACAACTTCCTATCTTCTGAAAGAATGATTGATTTATAAAACTAATGAGAATTAAATCATACCAATGGTATTTGAAAGGCTTGCTCAACATTGATCATAGCATCCTTTAAATCTTCTGGAAGCTGTTTCGGTTTGCAGAGGATGGCCTCGGGTGTTAATGATCATCTTGGGGGCAGAGTGCATGGGGTTGTAGTTTAAGGGGAGAATCTGCAGGTCTCCCTTTCCACCTCTTTTACCCCTTATCCCCCCCACCCCCATCTCCCTCTTTGCCTGACAGATTTCAGCCTGCAGGGACCTGCATAGCCTAGCTTAGCAATGCCTGCCCATGAAAGAACTTTCAGTTAGTATTGACATTTTACCTGTAACTGATGATATCAACAAGAGTCCTAAAAGCAATGCCTCACTTTACTGCTAGCCTGTGAATAGCACTGACTTTTAGAAGCTTTATGTGAAATAATATAGTTTTTTTTCATTAGACAATTTTATTACTAAATCCTCGCCTCCTTTTTGGAAGGCCAGCAACTTCCGTCAGTCATCATGCACCGTAAAATTTTATAAGAGGTTGGTTGCCTCGACAGAAAGCCAACCTATTTTTAAGGTTTTTATTAATTATAATAAATTTATATTAGTATTACATTATTATAAACAACACATACTCACTGTAAAATGTTAAAAGATATTAATAAGCAAAACATACCAACATTCTCTTATCTAGAGATTTTCCTATTTACACTTCAATGTGTAGAATTCTAGATTTCCACATGCATTTATTTTTACCAAAGTGAAATGCTATTTTGGTCATATTTGTTTATCAACTGCTTTTTTTTCTGCTAATACTTTTCTCCTTTCCATGTCAATACAGTTTTACTTTATGTAACACCCAGTTCAGTCCCACATTGGTTCAATTACATCTAAAACATTTACAGGTACTTTATCCTAATTAGGATCTAATTTGGGACTTGGCTTTGCATCTGGTTATGACCTGTAAACTTCTTCCTCAAGTAATAACAATGACTTTTTGAAGACAAAGCCAGTTGCCCTATAAAAGATTGGACTTTGTGGATTTTCTGTTAACTTCCTTTTGGTGTTGTTAGCTTGTTCTTAAATTCCTGTATATGGAAAAGTTAGAGCGAGGCAACATAGATTCAAGTTAAATGGTTTCTGGCTAGGATATATTTTAGGTGGTGTCATATGTATATTTCACAGCATGTCATGTCTGAAGCACAATATCCAGAGGAAATAGCACCATATGGCCCACTCTTCAGACCATAATGCAGTGCTTCTTTCTAAGCCTGCCACACCTATATTTCTTAAGTCATAATTTCTCAGCCTGATAAAAACCTTGTATATTTCCTGTAAAAGTTTTTTAGTGTTTCTTGAGTGAAACTTTGAAATAATTTTTTTTAAAGAAAATGTGCATTGTATGGTTGTTGATACACTATTTCCTTATCAGAGTTTTCTCAAAGGTGAAGCATGTATTATTTTAGACTTAATGTAGAGATCTTGGTCTCAAGAAAATAATAGCCCTACCAGTTTGGCTCAGTGGATATAGTGTCGGCCTGTGGACTGAAGGGTCCCAGGTTCGATTCCGGTCAAGGGCATGTACTTTGGTTGTGGGCAAATCCCCAGCAGGGGGTGTGCAGGAGGCAGCTAATCAATGTTTCTCTCTCATTGATGTCTCTAACTCTCTATCCCTCTCCCTTCCTCTCTGTAAAAAATCAATAAAGTATATTTAAAAAAAGAAAATAATAAAGCATCTTAGATTTTTTAAATGTATGTTCTATATGATTTCTTAAAAAGGCATAACTTGGTAATTAAAGCCCTGTAAGAGGCTGTGTTGAAGATGCTGCATACAATCCTGGAGAGTGTTCATTTTTTTCTTTTTTTTTTTCTTTTGTTGGAGAGAGTTAATTTAACTGGATCGTTATTGGTCAGTCTATCTATTTCCTGGGCAAGAAAAGTTTAGAAGACATTTGCAAAGATAAGTTTAATAAAACATAATGAATAAATGAAAATGATTAGTAGTAATTCCATGAAAAAAGTTAAGATCCACTTAATTAATTTTTCAAACCTTGAGGAAATTGCATATTTTTATTAAAAGTACAGGTAACATTTTCCCACTGCAATTTCTTTTCTATGTCTCTGTCTCTGATTCTCTCTACATATACACACACGTTGATATCATAGCATTCCTCTTCTGTTGAAGAGTTTGCAGTTTATATCTTTAGAGCTTCTTGAGTGCTTCAAAATTCTGTATTGCTTAAAAAATTTGTTCAGAGGCTTTTCTTTTAGAATGTTATAAAGGAGTAACTTTGAAAGAAACATCTAGGGTAGTTTCCCTTTCAAAATAAACATATTTGATTACTTGATATGTGGAAGCAACTTTCCCCTAGAGATGAAGATGAGAAGAGTCCTAGAAGGAAGTGGGCTGAGTGAAGACTGGTAACTCTGATAAGCATTTCTCACAATTCACTTTTGTTTGTGCTGGCTCTTGCTGTTGGCATTGATTTAGAAAGCTTAAAAATTCATATTCTTTGCTTTTCTTAACAATACTAGGTCATAAAAACTAATACTTGTTGGGTGGGGGAAGAATTTGTGAGTTTAACAATGTCTTTTGCTCTTATGTATAAATGGTGTTGACTTAATAAGAAAACACTTTGTGTGTGTGTGTGTGTGTGTCCTTGCACCATCAGCCTTAGTAGAGGATGAAATTGCCTTGTGGTTCCTGGGGAGTTCAAATCCTTGTGCCATACATGTGCTGAACCCCCGTTAGCCCTTCTGCTCTCACTTCATTGTTTACAGATGTGTGCACCTGACTGAACACTGGAATGTGCCAAATGGTATGAAATTTGCTGGGCCATTGCTGTGCTTAGTAACGAGTCACTTAAATTTCAAAATTTTAGGTATGGCATTGTGTAATTATTCATTTCGATGTTAGCCTTTTCCCTCACCTGATTTTTGTCTTCCCTACCCTCCTCATCCCATCCCCTCCCCCAAATCTCCTGAAATGAACTTTTATTTGTATACTTCTGAAACTTTTTTCAGGACAACCCCCAGGTGTAAGATATCTCTCTGACTCAAGAACAGTCTTTTTGCCCTTCATAGGTGGCATTTAGACAAGTTCTGTTTTCTTTGATCTTACTTCTGTGGGTGATTTATGGCATGCATAATTTAAGCCTTATAATAACCCTGTAAGAATAGGTACTGCTATCACCAGGATACAGAGGAGAAGGCTGTGGCTCAGCTTCCAGCCTTTCAGTTTTGAAGTTTGGATTTTTTTCTTTCAAGCAGATTGCTACCTTAAAAGGCAGACAGTTTTGGTTTTTTGTTTTCGTTTTTTTTTTTTGCTTAACACAGGGAGCTCTGCTGTTACTTCCTTCAGATTCATTCTTCCTCTTATAAATACGTATGACCTTGTGCTTAAACCATATCATTTATAGGGGATGGGGTCCTAATTATGAATAAATAATTACGTAACTTAACTAAAAGCTGTTTTAATCATCTGGCAAAACTTTCCATAATGTGAATTTTAACACAAACACACACACACACACACACACACACACACACACACACTTCAAATCTGTAATTGAAAATTGCTTTTCTAATAAATGACCCTAATGGTTTTCATACCTTATGCTTAGTTTTGAATTCTTGAATGGTTCCTTATACAAATGTCTTTCTTATTCTTTACTTGGGCACACTAGGATACTTTCTAAAATATATGTTGTTATTGATTTTAGAGAGAGAGGGAGGGAGAGGGATAGAGAGATAGAAACATAAATGAGAAACATCAATTGGCTGCCTCCTGCACGACCCCCATGGGGGTCAAGCTCACAACCCAGGCATGTGCCCTGACTGGGAATTGAACCAGTGACCTCTTGGTTCATAGGTCTGTGCTCAACCATGAGTCATACCGGCCAGGCTAATTTTTTTTGTTTTCATCTTATTTCTTGTCACATTAATTTTGGAAGGGAATTTCATGTAGAATTTAATATGGAAACTATTAAAACAAAAGTCTCTCAAAGTATGTTTCAAGTCACTAGTGATTTTAGTCATAAGGATCTTTGCAAGAACACAGATAACTTCAGGCAAAACATTATCAAAATATCTCATTTGCTTTTCCTCTAGTGCTATCTATCAAAATAAAATGTACATCAAAATTACATGTGAAAATACTTGAAATTACATTTTGTTAACTGAAATATATCACATTTGTAAAAGGGTCAGTTGTGGTTTTGCTGGAAATCTAAAATGGTATGATATCCCCCTTTTTAAATTTATTTTTTAAAGAAAAGGCTGAAACCTTTCTTTAAAAGGTTTTATAAATCACTGTTATATAACAGAAATTGGTCCAGCTGAAAAAAAAAACAAGTTTCATTTATTTCTACAATTTAAATAATGTAGAAGTCACCCCAGAAGTGTTTCAGAGGTCTCAATCATATTCTACTGTGGTAGGCAGGGGTGGGTCTGGCCTGTAAGAGTAAATTTCAGAGTTTCTGCCTTTTGGTGGGGCCTAGTATCTCAGGGTTGAATTTTGGAAGTAAGAAGCAGAGCTTGTTGGTTCTTTTTCCCCAGGCCGAGTAGTGACCCCAGATTGGAAATTTAGTGGAGTTTTATGGTAAACAGTAGGGTGTGTCCTCCAATGGAATGTCTACTCCAATTTGAGATTCCAAGATATAGTAGGGCTGGAAGGGAATTAACCCTGGGGTGGAGCTATCAAGGTCACTTAATCTGCCTGAATTTTGAATTTAGGGCAGCAGTTTTTGAGGGGTAAACTCTCCAAAGAGAAAGTGTATATGCTCAGAAGTGCTCTCTCTATATACAAAGCATTGGTAAAGAAAATAAAAAATAAATAAAAAAATTTGATGTTTCACAATTTAAATATTTCTAGAAGTCTTATTGAACCCAAAACTTTCAAGTGACTTAAAAAAGGATTTTCCCCCCTTCATGATATCCGATGCTTATTAAGGCAGTTTACTTACAGAATTTTAATAAAAAACTATGTGATTGGTATTGCTCAATTTGAAAGTTGACAAAATAGAGACTTGCAGAGGTTAAATAATTTGCCTAAGGTCATATGGTGAGTAATGAAGTTTGAATTTAGCCCTACGTATTTTGAATTTTGGTTATATGTTTTTTTAATCATGATCCTGTTGTCTAAAGTTAGCCATTCTCAACTCTGAGATAACAAGATCCTAACTCTGCTCTCTCAGGAGCCAATATGGGAATTGGTTTCGGAAGTGTATTTACTCTTTACTTAGAATAGCATCTGTGATGTGTTTATCCAAGGGATATTTGGATTAAAATTATAAAATAATTGAGCACTGATCTGATCCTTTCTGATATTTTAATAAAAAATGTATATTACCAGTTTTAAGTTGCAGAACATTAAAAAAAAAAAAAAAAGAAAAGAAAAGAAGAAGCTGTTTGGACCAGGCAAGAATTTAATACAGGGAATGATGTTTATGAGAGTGTTGGCAGTTTGGAGTCTCAGGCCCCGGCCAGGCCTTCAGGGGCAGGAGTGCCTTTTCTCTGCCTACCTGGAGCCCCGCCGCCTCTGCGGTCATCAGGAAGGCGGGGAAGCTGCCCTCAGAACACAGTTGGGATCCAGGAATCAGAAGCCATCACCTCAAGTGTTGACTCAGATGCCACACTGTGAACCTTGGGCTCATCCAGGAGAAAAATGATTGTCCCATGCTTTGTTAAAACCCTCGAAATTAGGGCCTGGACAATGGAGTGCTGCTGCGATAAACCCAATGTCTTCATGACACTGCTTAGCTCACTTTTTCCTTCCGATTTTTTTTTTTAAAGACATTTGTATTGATTTCAGAGAGGAAGGAAAAGGAGAGAGAGATAGAAATAGCAATGATGAGAGAGAATCATTGATTGGTTGCATCCTGCAGGCCCCACACTGGGGATCAAGCCTGAAACCTGTGCATAAGCCCTGATTGGGAATCGAACTGGTGACCTCCTGGTTCATGGGCTCACGCTCAACCACTGACCCACACCAGCCAGGCTTTCCTTCTAATCTTAATACCTGCTTATTTAATTAGCAGACCCTAGTTGAAAGGGGCTCTGCAGTAAGAAGTATTTAGGTTTTGGCCTCTGTCATACGGGAAGGCACACAAGAAGGACGTGGGTATGGAGACCGAGCACCAGTCCGCTACTTGTCCACTGGCCTGTTAAAAAATCATGGCAATGATGAGACCTGGCTTTGTTTCCACGGCCTCATGTCCTGACTTTCCTCACCCAGCCCTCATTAAAATGTCGCCTCTGGCCTTTCTGGTCATGTGTCCTGTGGAAGATTTTTTTTTCTTTTCCTTTTCAGTGTTTTGAGTGGGTAGATATATAGGTGACACAATTAAAAAAAAAAACAACTATGCCATTAGTCGCTTTATCTATGAATAAATACCTTCACAATAAATAGTTTAGCAATAGATGCAGTTACACTTTTTCTTTTAATTTTTGAAATATTGGATTTACTAGTATAATAAGTGGGCCCAGGATGTTAGAATTAAACTTTAGCTTTTAATTCCAGAACAGCAGAAAAAAGTTCTTAGCAGATACAACTCTAGAGAGTGCCCTAAATCTATTATACCTCTGGGAGAGTAAGTATTCTGCAGGGAATCAAATATGTGTATACAATATGAATTTATACATATATTCTTATATACATTTTTTCTGAAGTGAAAATAATTAAGATATGGGTTTTCCTAGAATTTTTGATGGGGCTTCCTTTGGATAGTGTATTTTAAGGCAATAGTTCAAGTTATGAGGAAGTGTTGGAAGGAAGTAATTTTTAAGTTAAAGTTTTATCTTTTGACTTTTTTTTTAGGTCAGGTACCTAAAATTGTGAAAAGTTTAATTGGTTTCTAGAAAGAAGGAGAGGTCCTCCAAAGCACTTTTTCACATTGATCAATTGATGTATTATATAAACCCATAGAGGCCTGGTACACGGACTCATGCACTGGTGGGTCCCTCAGCCTGGCCTGTGCCCTTTTACAATCTGGGACCCCTAGGGGGATGTCGGATAGCTGGTTTTGACCCAATCCCTGCAGGCCTGATCCAGACAGGAGGGAGCCCAATCCTGTGCATTGAACGTCTGTTCCCTGGTGTTCAGTGTGCATCATAGCGACTGGTAGATTGGTCGTTCAGTTGCTTTGGCTTTTATATGTATATATAGAAGATGTTTTCTTTTCTGCAGTTCCTTGTGTATTTTTTTCATTTTTTTTCTTTACTTATCTTCTTAAAAGCTTTTATATTTAGTGAGCAAATATAAGATACCAGTTTATAAGTTAAGGGGAAAAATGAATAAGATGTCTGTTTGTTTGTGTTTAATTACAGAGTATTTGTATTTCATAATTTTATCTTGATATTTACATTTTTATGTCCTTAATCTGTTTCCTCTAAATGCATTTATATATAAGGAGAAAAGCAACTGGTAAGCTAAAAAACACCCAGCTTGCTGTTTTGGAAGTATTCAGTTATATAATCAGCTCAAAAGGTGTAAAAATCCATCAATTTAAGGGCAGGGTAATAAGTAGTAATCTTATTGCTCTTTTGGAAGTATTCAGTTATATAATCAGCTCAAAAGGTGAAAAAATCCATCAATTTAAGGGCAGGGTAATAAGTAGTAATCTTAGCAGATAAATTATCCAGTTGCACTCAATTATTACTTACTTTTGAAAATGTTCTATAAAGGGGGTATTTGCAGAGAGAGTATCTGCAATTACAATCTAGATTTTGAAATAAGAAAGAAGCTTGCTGATTACAGGTTTTCAGGTAGATATTTAGGTAGTAATGAAGTTAATCCTATTTTCACCTATTCTGAAATCTGAATAGAAATAACACAATGATAAAAACATAGACTTTTGAGAATTAATGGATTAGCTATGCATGGGGTGGAATCTTCTGAACCTCTGACAAATAGAACTTTCGCTTCACAACTCCCTCTGCTCCTCCTTGTTCTTGTTCTTCAAGAACACTGCATTTCCTTTGGCAGATATTCATTCTCCTGAGCACCGAGGTGATATTCATATTGGCTTTCCCCTCTGCCCCATTTCTGCTTCGTGGTATTCTATATTCTTGCAAGAGAGGACATAAACAACCAGGAACTCTCACTACCTTGGAGACTGATACCATCTGGCCACTCTCTACTACCTTTACAGCTGCCCATCCCCCATCAGTTTTTTCTCATTCCTCTGTAACCTGTCATCATGATCTCCATTAATATGGGGTACTTGACTCATCCAGTCTCTTATCTTACTGTTTGTATTGTTTATTAAAAACAAAAAAACAAAAACAAAACGAACACACCACCAAAACCCCTCTGCTGTACTAACTGAAATTAGCAGACCTCTGAAATGGTACATTCAGAAATGCCATTCACTCCACAGATTCTTATCTTCCTCCCTTTCCTACTAAACCTATTCTGCTCTTTATGTCTCTTAAACACTTTTAATTTTTCTAAATATCTGGCTTTTCATGTACTTATTTTTCTGTACTATCTAAACTCAGTGTCAATCATTTTAACTGTCTTTAATAACTGGTTCAATTTTAAGCTTACTCGTATCCCTAGACAAACTTTTGCTCAACATGCCACCACCCATAAAACTAAATCAGCCTAAATGATACCATTTTAATTCTCCAGCTAACTGGAGGGAGAAAGTGGGCCTGCATAACTGGATGGCAGATTATTTGCATGTATCTCATGTAATATTTATAACTTCCATGGAAGCTATTGTTATCACCTTTTTCTAGATTTAAAAGAAAAAGAAGAAAGTGCAAAGTTGGGTTTGAACCTAGGCTTTCTGATGCATGACAGCACAAGGGGTGCAGGATTCTGAATGTCACATCTGCAAAGCAATCTTTCTTGGAGAGGAATATCTCTCTCCCCCCGATTGTCAAAGAGGCTCCTGGGCTTCACTCTGCACCAGCTTTACGCCAATCTCCATAGCAATTCCTATGGCCAGAGCCATGCCAGCCTCTAATTGTCTTGAGCTTGAGTTATTGCCAATCAGAGTAATAAGGCTGGGAGATTTTGCTACTTGTTTTAGGCCAATTAGGTCCACTTATGTAGCTAGCTTATGGGAGTTGACCTCATCTAGTCACCAGGTCTGCTAAACTATATGAGAAATATGAGATGGATACTTGGAAGCAACTGGCAAAAGTCTGTTGTAGTGGCTGATAATTTTATTCAAGATAAAGGTCTCCCATTTTCAAATAATCATTTATTTCAGGTTTGGTTACAGAAATTTAGAAAACTAAATCATAAGAGAAGGCAGTTCAACATAAAAATGGAACAATTTTTCAGGGTTTACTTTCTTAAGAAGCCTCATATGGGAGTAGAGAAGGTTATATTATAATAATTCCATGTTCGTAGGTTTATTAGCCTTATAAGCTGGAAGATCAGCAATGAAAAGCAATTGAGACTGGAGGTGAAAGTGTAGCTTAGGTGGTGCCCCAAGTAGTCTACGGTGGATGGCAAATAAATGAGGTGAGGGTGTTTATTTGAGAAGTCAAATGCACAGAACAGGGGATGCAGGAGTGTTAAAAAGGTACAAGTAATCAGAGAATGGGGTATTAAAGTCTTACCTTTCTCATATGGCGATGTTTCAGGCAATGACAAGATCCTCTGGTGATGGAGGACCATGCCAGGTAGGATGACCCATCAATGTGGGCACTGAAATTTACAGCTATAAGGAAGAGTAAGTTTACTGATGGCCAGATGTCCAATTCCTCAATGTTTATAGAAAGTGAATTTGGAGTTAAGTAATTAACATGGATAAAGTGGCACTATACCTAGATGGCGAGACCTTTGGAGGAAAGGGTGTGGTGGTTGACGAACTAGTATAATATGTTAGTGTGAAAGGTGCAGAAAGGATGCAGGGAAATGCTGGCATTGCTCCCTTCCTGATGTGTAGAGGCAAAGGGAGACTGAACAGACTTCATCTGGGAAGTTTATGATGAAGATGGTATAATTGAGGAGAAGGCAGTATACATGGGGGGCGGGGGAGTAGGATTACATTTGTGAGTAAGTGAAACAGAGAGTTTATTCTTGTATTATTATTTATTAAATATTGTATTATCTTCCATGTGAACAACTGTAAGCCTACTTTTGCCCCATCCTGTACATAAGCTTCTTGGTAATTGGAGAGCAGTTCCACAGTACAATAGAAGGGGTTTGGGTAGGGTTGGTGAGAAAGAACCTGTGCGAGTGACAAGCTACTCTGGGCAGCGATTATGGATTGTGGACCTGAGAGGATTGGGGTTGCAAAATACTCTTCACTCAAGATCTCTCTAGTATAATTTGACACTTTTCTTTCTTTTTTTTTTTTTTTTTTTAGTGTTATCACTGCCTATTGCCGGAGCCATTCCTCCTAAACCACTCAATAAACTAAGCTGCTGCTTATTCTCTAAGCCGCATATACACCTGTCTCTGCGCATGCATACATCTGGTGCATACATCCAGTCTCCCAGAAATGCTCCCTTAGTCCATCTCAACATGCCCCATAAGACCATGTCAACCTTCACCTCCTCCAGGATGTTTTTCTTCATAATTCATATACTCTCTGTTTCACTTGGCATAGCTTTTAAGATGCTTTATACCCATGTTATTTTGTGTGTGTTTATGGCAGGACTGAATATTTTAATATATTTCCTGTACTATCTAACATGGTTCCTTGCCCTTTGTGTGTGAATATGGCAGTCAAAGGGACTCATGGCTTCATTTTAGTCTCTTTACCACCTTTAGCTGCCTATGTTATACCTGTCTGGTGTAAAAATCTATCCCCACCCTTTTTTGGGAGGGCGTGAAGATTTCCTCTATTTTTTTTTTTTTTAAATCAAAGAAGGTCTCAGCTCTAGCTCATGTATTGAATTCATATTTTCTTCTGGAGAATAAGCTTTAGATGCTATTTTCCCTTTCTTGGGCTCAAACACCATTGAACACCTCCCTCCTTCCCCTACCCCCAAGCAGATAGAAAGAATAGTTAAATGATGTGTGTGATATCTGTATAAGGTTTATTTTTGCTGCCATAGCAACTACCAGCAGTTACATTCTCTCTCATTTTGGGAGCTTGTGGTTCACATGAAAGTGTTTGGTGTAACTTTTTGTGCTAACCCCTGAAGGAAACTGTGACCCACTCCCTGACTCATCATGAAGAGCTTTCCCTATTTTTTTATTTTGCTTAAAAATAAAAACAAAACAAAAAACAAAACAAAAAAATCCACTCTTTATATCTTTGACTACTTCAATTCATTTGTGGGATTCTCTAGAAGCACTCTTGTGAGTGTCCAAATACCCTTTTATATCTATTCTTTATAGTCTTCATTTAAAAAATCATTTATTGATTCTACTAGTACCAATGGAATTGAAAAATTAAAATGACAAATTTCTTGCCCTGAAGAAATCCACCATGTTGGAAGAGAAAGCGATAAATGCAAACAAGTATCACGTAGAGCTTTTGCAGTCTAATTACCTGTGAATGGCCTCGGGTGCTTAGTGAACATAGGACAGGGGACCAGAGTGTTCCAATGTGGCCTTCATTGTGATCTACTTATATGGTGTTGAATCTTATTTTTGTGCTTTTGATTTTAAGTGGTGAAAATCACTTAAATAATTAACATGCAACATTATGAAATCCGGAATATTGCGAAGGGAAAAATTACTCACTGCTCGTGAAATTCTGTAAGGGGTGTGTGTGTGTATTTAAAATTCTCCCAAGATGAAGGAAACAGCCAGGGGAAAATATGCACATCACAGGCAAGGTATTCTTAAAGCCCGTGTGTTCTAGAGTTTGACTAAGAGCAAGTTATTATTGACTGAGAATGCTATTTACTCCTTGCCCAGAGACCTCACAAGGCAACAGCGTGTCTTCATGAAAACACAGCATCTCCTCTGTGTCTGTTGCTTACTTTGCCTTTTGGATTTCCACCTTGCCCGGCAGTGACACTGGCAGCTCCACCCAGGGCAAACATCATTTGGTTTCTAAATAAGGCACAAAGCTGAAAATACACAAAAGTGGAGTGCTTGCTAAAGATAAAAGAGCATGGTGGCTCTTGTCCATACTATGTGGTGATAATGTCTATGTCTTTATAACATGGGAGCTAAGGAAAATAATATTTAGCTCTTCAATTAAGATTTACTTATTCATTATTTTCTAAGAGGAAGCCACTTTAGCCCTGGCCGAGTAACTTGGTTGGTTAGAGTGTTGTCCTGATACACCAAGGTTGTGGGTTTGATTCTGGGCATGTACAAGAATCAATCAATGAATGCATAAATAAGTGGAACGACAAATCAATGTTTCTCTCTTCTCTCTCTCTTGCTCTCTTTCTCCCTCTTCTCCTTCCTCTCCCCCTCTCTCTAAAATAAATAAATAATTTTTTAAGCAAGAGGAAGCCACACTATAAAAAGGCCTCATGAAAAATCTCAAAAGTTTTCCATGTGACTCATTCTGAAGCCTTAAAAAAAAGTGTGTATTTTTAAATTTAAGTTGACTAATAACTTATTTAAATTTTTTAACTGACATCTTTTTATTTAGAAGGGGAGATTACATAGAATTAATTTCACTTCCAAAAAATGTTTACTACCAAGATCTGCTTATGTTCTCTTTGGAGAGATTAGAATGTTCAATCAGTGTTAGATATTTCTACATGGCAGGCATTGTACCGGGGTCTTTTTCTATATTAACTTATTAAATTTTCACAGTAAACCCTTGAGTACACATCATGGCTCCCTCATTTCACAGATGAGGATCTGAGGTAGAGTGCGGGTAAGGACCTTCCTAGATCACACAACCAGTCAATGGCTAAGCTGAGAATCAGTCCAGGTGGTCAGCCGGACAACCGCGCATTTAGCAAAAGTAATTTTTTGCTTAAATTGTAGGTTAGGGGAGTGATGCTATAATTATTTATCTAAACTGCAAAAGTAATTATATATTTTATTTTTTAAAATATAATAAGTGCATGAGGCAAACGTTGCTCTCAGCAGGCCTCATCTCATGCCTGCGTGCAACATGAGAAATTTCCTACAGGCTTAACCCATATTTCCTTCTTGCAATCACTTACGCTTGCTTCAGTATTTCATCTCCATGAGTGGAGCTCAATCACCTTCACTCTTCTATCTTCCTCCTCTGAATTATTGGGGCCGTGGCTGGGGAAAGAACCCTGGTCTCTGTGGTCTCTGCTGTAGGAACTGAGGGGCCTTGCTGTAGAGCAAGCATGTCAAACTCAAAGGCTAACATGGCCAAGTAAACGAGGCATGCAACCCTCAGGTTGAGAATTCAACATGCGTGCGTAGAGGGCCTGGCAGTGGGCCCTCCTGCTCTGACGACAGCCGTGCCTGGGCCTGAGTGTCTGTGAGGATTCTCCCATGAAAAGGCCATCAAAGTAGCTCTGCTCAGAATTTATATTCTGAGAAGGGCAGGGTCTGGGAGCCAGACAAACAAAATAAATAAAATAAAAACAACAGTGCTAAATGCTTTGAAGAAAATTAAGATGGGGTGATGTGATGGCAGCTTGTTTGCTTCTTTAGACAAGATCCCTGAAAGTCTTTATGAGAAGGTAACATTTAAACTGAGATAGAATTCCAGGTGTAGGGATGAGCAAAAACAAAACCTCTAAGACTGGGAGGGCTTATGGATAACATGCCTACGAGATGGTCAGTGTTGCTGTAGCACCGTGGGCTAATGAAAAGGGCATGAGAGACAGATAGGGCCAAGCTGGTTGGTCTTATTCACCAGTCTGAGGCTTTGGGATTTCCTCTTAGACCTGTAGGAAGCCTTTGGAAGATTGAAATGGGGAATGAATTGCTAGAGTTTAGATTTTAAAATGATCACCTTGGAGGTTTTGGGAAGAGATTGGATTGTAGCATGAGCGCAGAGGCAGGGAGATTGTGATGGTGGGAGGGGATGGTGGGTTGACCTGGGATAGTTGTAGTGGAGACTAAGTTTATGGATTCACCATCTATTTTGGAGTGAAGGTGGGTAGTGGGGGAAAGAGGAATTGAGGTTAATTTTTAGATTTTTGGCCTTTGGGAGGCTACTTTTTGAGATGAGTAAGGCTGAGGGAATCTAGATAAAGATCTCACTTTTGGCTTTGTCAAGTTTTACACGCCTAATAGATAGCAAAGAGGAGATGCAAATAAGATGGACACTAATCCTCCAGGTAGGGTGACTATATAATTGATATGCAACCGGAAACACTTTGAATGTAAAATGGAAGTGTGGTGGGATTTGGATTTTAAATGCTAAAGCAGGGACAACAGAGGTAATTGGGACTCTCTTGGAAAACTGGAATGTATTGCATGCAGGAGTTTGTTTACAGGAAAATATTTCAGGATTGTCAATATCAGATGCTTAGAGTACTGCTAAGAAATCGAGTGAGATAACAAAGAAGTCTGTTTTTCAATATCCAGAGGGACATGAGGATCACTGGTGATAATAAAAATTTAGGACAGTCTCAGTGGGCTTAGGAGGGCGTGGCAGCCAGAAAGGAGTGGACTTGTGAGCAGATATTAGGTAAGGATTTGAGATCAGGAAGTAGAGATGGAAACTATAGACCTTTTATTTTATTATTTTATTTTATTTTATTTATTTTAATACTTTTATTGATGTCAGAGGAAGGGAGAGAGAGAGAAAGATAGAAGAATCAATGATGAGAGAGAATCATTGATTGGCTGCCTCCTGCATGCCCCCCTTCTGGGGATCCAGCCTGCAACCCGGGCATGTGCCCTGACCAGGAATGGAACCAACCGTAACCTTGGGTTCATAGGTGGATGCTTAACTGCTGAGCCACACCCGCCGGGTTATAGACACCTTTTAAAGAGAAGTTTTAGGGTATCTGCAGGGGATTTACCTGTTTTCTTTTTGTTTGATTAACAAAATTAAATGCCTGATCTGTTTTCTGAATTTTATTTTTACATACCTGCTTTTCTTCAAACTATCATCCTAGCAATATTAAATTTTATGTTGATATTATACAGATGTTTTTAACACGAGCATCTAATGATTAACTAAATTATCTAATCTGCAAGCATTTCTAACTTTATGAAGGAGATAAAAAAACAACAACATTGAATTCTCTAATATTTTAGGAGCTACTTGTAAAAAACTATAAAACACATTCTCTTCAGAAAAATGACCAGTGAAAGGTGTTACTTGATCATTCTTGGGATGACTCTGTAAAACCTGTGAATTCCTTCCTTTACATATTTGCCTGAGGTAGGATGTGCCTGGCACTTAACACATGATAAGCAGTAGAGTTAGTAACACAACAGGACAGTGGTTTAGCATTCTTTAAGAGTGAATAGCCAATGAAGTGATACCATTTTAGAGAGACTCTTTAAAAGAATCGTAAGTATATATGATTTATCAATTTAAAATAATCAACATTTTCTAATCATCTGCTTTTTATAATAGTCTAATATTTTCTTATGGACTATTATTACTCTTAAACATTTTAATATGTTTGAGGACTCTTTCAGTCAGAATTTTTATAGAAGAAGCTGAACTTAAATTTGTGAATTGATATTTTGGATTGACACATAAATTTTTCCTTTGACACATTAAATGTATGTGCAATGATGTAATGTGTGCTTGTTAGAGAAGAAAAATTAAATAATACTTAATCTATTCAACACTGTGTATATAAAATTAATTACTCCTCTTTAGTTTTAAGACATGGTGAAATTCCTTTCACATTATCATGAATATTTTAATAAACAATGTAATAACTACATTTATCTAGGGCTTTCACTTTTGCCATGTACTAATCATTTTTTATAATACAAGAACCCTATATAGCAGATTTTGGATATTTTCTTCATTCACTATCAGAAATAAGTAAATGGAGATTCAGAGGTATTAAGTTACTTAACAGAGAAATTCAAACTAGAATTAAGCATTTTTATCCCTAGGTTGGTGCTCTTTCCCATATATCATTCTGGCATAGGGCCTTTCTATATTAACACCCATTAGGTTGTGAGTAAAAATTTACCTGAATTAAACAAACAAACAAAAAACAGCCCTTAACATATACTCTTAGAGAAGACCCAGAGTGTAATATTAACTGTCAGCATGAATCATAATAGAATGTTGCGAGTGGGAATTCTGGCTTGGCTGGTACTTGATTACATATGACTTTGCTTACTTAACTAACCAAAGAGCATAACTTGACTCATCATTTTGTTTATAGTACTGTACTTCTTTTGTAAAACTGTGTGCGCTACAACTTCATTCTCTTTTTAATGACCACGCTAACCTCATCCAGTATGTAGATGCCTGGCATTATGTAGTCTTAGATGACATGCGAAAATGAGTCTTTTTGTGTATGCTAAAATTTGGGGGTAGATTTTCTGTGGATGATAAAAATGGTCCTTTTAATTGAAACTCATTGGCAGTTTGGTGACTTAAAAGAAATGATGAAGTGAAGAAAAATGTAAACTAACATTGTCTTGTGGTAGAAAGTATATTTCTCCTGCTTTATTGCAAAATGACATATAACATTTTGTAAGTTTAAGGTATAAAATATGTTGACTTGATGCACTTAGGTATTGCAAAATGATTACTACCATAGCTTTAGCTAACACCTGCATCACATCACATAATTACCATTTCTTGTTCTATGGTGAGAATATTTAAGATCTATTCCCCTAATATCTGTCAAGTATATAATATACTTACTATAATCATCTGCTGTACATTAAGTCCACCAGAACTTATTCATCTTATAACTGAAAGTCTATACTCTTTGACCAACATCTCCCATTTTCCCCATCTTTAGCCCCTGGTAACCACCATTCTACTCTGTGTTCAGCTCTTTTAGATTTCACATATACACGTAAGTGATATCATATAGTATTTTTTCACTCAGTATAATGCCCTCATGGTCCATTCATATTGTCACATATGGCAGGATTGCCCTCTTTCTCATGGCTGAATAATGTTTCATTGTGTGTGTGTGTGTGTGTGTGTGTGTGTGTGTGTGAGAGAGAGAGAGAGAGAGAGAGAGAGAGAGAGAGAGAGAGAGAGAGAGATCCATATATATTACATAGTCATACTAATACCAGTTCAAATACTAATACAATACTAATAGGAATATAATTCAGATATAACACATCTTTGTTATTCATTAATTCATTTTTGGACACTTAGGTTGTTTCCATATCTTGGATACTGTGAATAATGCTACAATGAACATGTAATGCAAATATCTATTTAATATCCTTTTTCATTTCATTTGACCATATACTCAGAACTTCTGGATCATATGGTAGTTCTATTTTTAATTTTTTGAGGAACTTCTATATTATTTTCTATAGTTGATGTATCAATTTACCTTCCTACCAACAGTGCATGAAGATATTTCTTATAACTGTTTGATATTTAAAGATGTCATTTTAGAAGTAATAAAATTATAAAAACCTGAAGGAATGGAGAATTAATATTTGTTTGTACCTAAGAAAGATTCTAAGTGTTCAAATTATAAATCAGCTTGCTATTATAAAATATATCCAAAACTTGGAAAATAGTTAGTTCAATAAAATTAGAGTGGTTACATTTTTTTAAGAAGGTCAATGTTCTAAATACCTTGTAGAAATCTGACTTGCTTAATTCAAATTTAGTTTATCCATAGAAATAAATTCATGAATTGTGTTTCAAATTTAACTCACAAAGAAACCTTGTGACATTTAAGGTATGCATACATTATAACAGCAGCAAAGATATAAAGTTATTATTTGTCCCTGGTGAGTTGTTGCTACTAAGCACACATTGCGGATTAAAAATGAAATAAATCCATTGACCCATGTAGGTCATGAGGTCAGATAGTTGAGACTATAAATAGGCAAATTTAATGATGTTATTAATAAAAAAAGAGGAGAATGTCTCTCTGGGGTGTCTTGTTTACTCTTACTAAGCTTATGTTCTTTAGAAAACAAATTACTAAAGCAGATGGAATAAGGAAAAAAATGAAGGTAATAGAATTACTTTAACCTGTTATACATTCAACATTAAGAGTATAATTATATTCCATTTTCATGTTTGAAACAGAAAATAATATTTTATGTTTCAAAGAAAATAATACCAAATGGTATCAATCTGTCTCTGCATTAATCTTTCGAATTAAATGTGGATGAGTGTTTTCTACAGAATCTTGGAGTTATGTAGCTATGACTTTAAATGGAGTATTTGGAAGCCATTGTCACCACAGTTATTTATACAAAGACAAATGTGGTGTTTAGTTCATAAACCATATATATGGAGAAGTACAACTAGAAACTCATTCTTTCTAAACCATACTGTTTCAGCCATCCCACAGTGCTGTGGCCAGTACTGACCACAACCCCACCCCCTCTTTTTTATTTTATTTTTTTTTAAGTTCAGCCTATTGTCAATTATGTCACAGAACTCTTAAGTTGTATGGATAGTCCACAGAAGATTCTAATCAGTGACTGTTGGGGTAACTTGTTTGCTAAAGGTTTTTACTTCTTCTTCTTTTTTTTTTTTTTTAATGTACCTACATTCTTTTTTTTTTTTTTTTTTTTTCAAAAGAGAAACCAGAAAACAATGAAAAATTTGTTTAAACAACAACAAAAAATGGATGCAGTGTTAACTTGATGACTGGTTACATTTGGGGTTTTTTGTTTGTTTTTGAGAATTGATCTTATGGAATCACATAAAGGTGATTTTTGAATTTTCACAGTGAATTAGAGAAAGGTTAAGTTGTTGGTCAAAAAGAAATGGTTAGTTTTGTGATAAAATATAAATAAAATTCTTTATATTTTCTAGTTTTTATCTTTCTAGTTTTCCTCAAGAAAAGTAGTAAAAGGAGATTAAGAAAATAAAGTAAGAATGATATGTGCATGATGTTTATGAAATTGTGGGGACAAAAAGGAGAATACAATGATCTTTTTGTGAGACTATTGCACTAAATATCTCCGATTGGTTTTTATTTTAGGATCAAAAAGTGAATGTGTCAGCAATTATTTTAGCTCCTTTTTCTTGGCATTCATAATAACCGGACCACACCCATTGTGCCAGAATTCTTGTGCTAAAAAAGTTGTTGTAATGGCTTTGATATTCTAAGAGCTATTTTTGAACAAAATATCTGCTAAGACTTTGTGCTGCATGGCCACGGCTACTTGGCATGTATGTATGCCTTTGTTTGTAGGTCCACCTATTTCCTCAGGGAAAGTTTGCAGAAATGAGACTACTGTATATTTCTTTGTCATTTCCATCTGCTGTTTCTTGGGAAGGAAGAACTGCCATGGATTGTACAGTATTTGTACACTAAATTAGCTACCTTTCTGTGAAACTGGAAAAAAAAAAAGGTTGTTGGTAGGGTTGGGAATAATATTTTAGGTTGTCTAAACAGGCACATAATTTACTTTTTAGAGTATGGGTGATTTTCTTTGTTTGAAAAGACTAATAGATCATGAAAGCATGACTCTGATGAATTAGTCTTTAACATATACCTGTCTAATGTTTCTTGTGGGTTTTTTTTTTCATTTTTTGTTTATTTGTTTGTTTTTCTGGTGAGTCAGTACTTCTTTTAGCTGTTGTTTCAAGGAAAATAAAAACAAATAGTATCAGTCTGTCTCTCCAAATAGAATTTTAAGATCTCGATTATTGTTTCATCGGTGCTGGCAATTCAGTATGGGAGAAAGGAAATGAACTTGGAAATGAACTACCGCAGGTTTAAAAACCTACATCTGCAGTTTACTGTGACTAGACACAAGTTAATTATCCTCTTGGGGATTTGTTCTTTTTTAAAAAAATTCTTTATTGTTGAAAGTATTACATATGTCTCTTTTTCCCCTAATTGACCTCTCTCCACCCACTCCTGCCCCCCAGCACAGGCCCTCACCCCCCTACTGTCTGTGCCCATGGGTTATGCTTATATGCATGCATTCAAGTCCTTTGGTTGATCTCTTACCCCCTCCCTCCCCGCTCCACCCCTGCCTTCCCTCTGGAGAATTTGTTCTTTATACTGTGACATACAGATAGAGCAATTCACAGGTTGTTGTAATAAGTATAAGGCATACATAGCTTCTTGCCTTTGTAACTTATAATAAATTACACTATTGATGTTATGGGTGCTTTACCAGTGCTCACCGATAGAGCAAACTAAACAGAAAGGGAGAACAAGGTACATTTGGGGCTTTTTATGTATACTTAAATTGTATAATAATAAGTATTAATTTTTTGAGTACAGGAACTGTCCTATCTATTGCTGTACCCAAAGCAAGTGTAGGTGCTTAATAAATGCTTGTTGTGTGAGGGTGTGGGTGGGGAAATTCAGGTTTCTTCACCTTCTGGTTCAGTGTTCTTTCCCACATAGCGTTACCTTTAACTCCGCATTACTCTATTAAGTGAACTCATTTTAATTCATCTGTAATTTGACCTTTTTCACAAACAGGAATATAAAATACATTCTTATTTGCTGTTGATTAGGAGAGAATACATACAAAATACTTTATTTGGGAGAGTTGTCAAACAATGTGAGAAAATATTTGTAAAAGGTAAATGACTCTATGATAGATTTAGGAGGAAGAGAAAACTCTTTTAATGGGATATAGATGTTAGAAAACCTAATGGTTGGTTGGTTGGTTTCTTTTAGACATTGCTTATAGACAAACAGATTTTTTTTAATGACTGAAAATAATTTATTACTTGTGCAAGTTCTTATTTGTGAGAATCAGGGTCAAATGGTAAAAAAACAACTGTCATTTCACACCAAATGCATAAAATGCCCTGTCCCAGACTGCTTTTCTTTTTAAAAATTTATTATTGCCACTATTGCAAATGTCTCCCATTTCCTCCTGCCCTTTGCCCCCCTCCGCCCAACCCCCAGAACCCCCTTCCCCTGGCCTTCGCCTCACTGTTGTCTGTGTCCAGGGGCTATGAATATATGTTCTTTGGCTAATCTCTTCATCTTCTTTTATCCAATTCCCCACCCTGCCTCCACTCCCTTTTAAGAAATAAAAAGGAGCCCTGGCCAGTGTGGCTCAGTTGCTTGGGCATCATCCTGTGCACCAAAAAGTTGCTGGTTTCAATTCCAGTCCGGGCACTTGCTGGGTTTGTGGGCTCCATCCCTGTTAGGGGGCATGCAGGAGGCAGTTGATCAATGGATGTTCTGCTCTCACAGTGATGATGTTTTTCTTTCACTTTCCCTCTCCCTTACTCTCTCTCTAAAAATTAATTTAAAAATTAAAAAAAAAATAATACAGAGAGAAAGCATCTGAGCACCTCTGTCTCTCCTCAAGCTTCTGTTCACTAATCAGAACTACTCACTAATCTGAATTGTGAACATTTACTATAAGCCATTTGAACATTACTGTTGCTGTATGAAAAGTATATTCTGTTTAAGTAGGGATTTCTTTGCTTTTATGTTATCATGTGCTTGCAATTAAAAAAATACCTATAAATAATTAAGGAAGCAGGAAGGCCAGCTCTTTCACAGAGATCTTTATCTTTGTCAATATTCTATGTCAATAAATATTATTTGTTTTTAAATTCCATTGTGATGTTTCAGTTCTGATGGCACAAATAAGATTTGTAAATATATCTTAAACTTTTTTATTGTTGCACATACTATGGGATTGAGAATAGTCATTAAAACAATTAATTAATAGAAATGGGACAGTACCAGATTATTTCTTCCTCAGATAAAAGGGATTGTTTCTATAGAAAATAAAAATGACGGTTTTTGGAGAGCTATCCATGTAACTTAATACTACTTAGATTATCATTCTACTGAGAGAATTATTAGTATCATTTCTGACACGTGTGATCTGATCTATAGTGTGGTTTGTTTATTGTCTTTTGCTATTAAAAATAATGCTGCAAGGGATAATTTTATCTATAATTCATTTAGTAGTTTTAGCTGGTGTCTTTGAAATAGCTTTCTAGTAGTATTACTGGGTCACAGGGTAACAGCATATTTCATTTTGTCAGATATTAACAAATTTTTCTCCATTGGGAAAATCCCTCCCTTTTGGCTTCCCACCAGCAATGTATGAGAGTGCTTGTTTTCCCCTTTTCACCCATAGAGTAAGTTGTCAACCACTGATTTTTTTTTCAAGTCTGATAGGTGGAAAGTGCATCTTTTTGTAATATGGAGGATTTTTGGATTGTGTAATTATTTTGTCATTAGAGATGTGACCTTTCATGTCAGTGATCAGGAAGCTTTTCCTGTGAAGGGTCATATAGGAAATACTTTAGACCACGAGGGCCCTACTGTTTGTGTTACAGCTGCTTAACTCTGCGGTAGCTGCATGAAAGCATGCACTGATAGTCTGTAAACAAATGAGCGTGCCAGCATTCCAATAAAACTTTATTTTTAAAACGAATGATGGGCTGAATTTGGCCTCCAGAGCATAGGTAGCTGACACCTGCTTTATGCCACTTCTATAAATGCTAGAGGCCCAGTGCAATAAATTCTTGCACGGGGCAGGGAGTGGGGGAGGCGCTTCCCTCAGCCCGGCCTGCACCCTCTCCAATTTGACATCCCTCTCGCAATCTGGGACCACTGGCTCCTAACCGCTCACCTGCCTGCCTGCCTGATTACCCCTAACCACTTTGCCTGCCTGCCTGATTGCCCCTAACCTCTCTGTCTGCCTGCCTGATCGCCCATAATCTCTCTGCCTGCCTGCCTGCCTGATAACCCCTAACCATCTCTGTCTGTCTGCCTGATCACCCCTAACTGCTACTCTGCTGACCTGATTACCCCCAACTGCTCTCCCCTAATGGCCTGATCTCACCCCCAACGGCCCTCCCCTGCCAGCCAGATCTTGCCCCCAACTTCCCTCCCCTGCCGGACAGATCTCGCCCCCAACTGCCCTCTCCTGCTGCCCGTCCCTAACTGCCTCTGCCTCAGCCCCCTCCACCATGGCTTTGTCTGGAAGGAAGTTGGATGTCTGGAAGATGGCCGATTGACCCGGTCTAATTAGCATATTACCCTTTTATTAGTATAGATAGTTTAAAATGGCCAGATACTTGTACCAAGTTAGCTTGTTTGTTCTCATATAATAGACTGTTCATTGAGCATATTAATTACATGAGACAGCTGAGACTCTCAGTATGTGTTGGGTTGGTACTAGAACAAAAGTCTACACTCTCATAATGTAATACCCTTTCCCTAGTTCCCCTTCAGGTTTTCTTGGGACACTGTCTATTGGGTATTGTTTCATTCATGTAGAGGAGATGGTACTACTGGCTAACCTTACATTGAAAGGACTTGTCCTTCTTCAAATATAAATACTCATTGGACTTTTATTGATGCTCATTTTTGCTACCTGGTGATTGGCATTGTTACCTGTAGTCAAGGAGCATGGTCAGGCCCAGCCGATGTGGCTCAGTGGTTGAGCTTCAACCTATAAACCAGGAGGTCATGGTTTGATTCCTTGTCAGGGCACATGCCAGGGTTGTGGGCTCAGTCCCCAGTAGTGGGACTTGTAGGAGGCAGCCAGTCAATGATTCTCTCTCATCATTGATGTTTCTATTTCTCTCTCCCTCTCCCTTCCTCTCTGATATCAATTAAAAAATAAATTTTAAAAAATTGAAAAGGAGTATGGTCAGGTTAGATATCCCTAAAGGGCAGGATTAAGCTTATGACCAAGGATTTCCTTGAAGCTATATTAAACCATGGGACTATTTGAGCATAATCAGAATGTGATTGTAATTTTTTACCCCGAAGAATTTATTTTTCCATAGAGCTGAGAGCAAGTGACCTAGCATTAGAATTTGTAGCAACTGTTTAAAATAGAGATTAGCAACCTTTTATAAATGGTGCTCTAAGACTTGATTTACTCTGTTATATTGCTAAATTTATTCCAGTAACAAGGTTGCTCAGAGACAGTGGGAAACTGCAATTCATTCCTCCCTGAGGAAAGGTGAAAAAGGTATGGTAGGCACTTGGCACAGAGGCACAAATGTGAAAGCCATGGGTCTGGGGGTTTAAATGTGCCACTTTTACCCATTCCTGTGACAGCCTCTTAAGAGAGAATAATTGAGGGAAGTCTTTGTAGACTCTTGGGATTTTAACTCTTATTGTGTTGTATATGGAATAATGTCTAGGTTGGTCTTTCAAATGTTTTTTTCTTCCCCTAACAAAAGAATCTTCAAATCAAGTGCTTGTGTGTGTGTGTGTGTGTGTGTGTGTGTGTGTGATTTGTCAACAATAATTATTTTACATAGAAGCCCAGGTAAGGACCTTTCATACACATTTTAAAATGTAACTCTTGTTTCTCATTGAGGATATGTTTTCCCTACCAGCCTTTGTTTTAATATTATAGGTTTTTTGCTGTATATCAGCATTTTTACTTCTGTATTGATATGTCAAGTTTTGTTATGAATAATAGTTTTTGCATTTTTAAAAAGATCAGGAATTGATTTTATTTGCACGTCTTTCACTGTCTATAAATGAGAGCTGCTTTATTCAGTTATATAGTCTGTGATTGTAAGTAGGACTTCTTAGTGATTAGTCATTAAATAGAACAATACACATTAATGGGGATTTTTTTTTTCTTTCTAATACCTTTGCCTTTATTGTAGTCTAGTGGTTCTCAAATTGTCATGCGCTGGATCACCAATATATATCATCCAGATCTATTTAAATAGGTGCATTGGAGGGGCACTCATGCAAGTCTGTATTAGAAACAAGTTCCATAGATGATTCTAATATCTATCAAAATTTTGAAAATCGTTATTTAGATATATTTTATTATAATTAAAAAATAATTTTATTTGGAATAAGTTGCAAAAATAGTGCAGAGAGTTGCCCTGTGCCCTTCCCCAAAGCATCCCCCAATAATAATATCTCAGATAACCATAATACATTACTAAACCCTGGAGTGGCATTGGTAAAATATTGGTAACTTTGACCTTTTCAGACATCATCAGGTTTTACGTGCATTCTTTTCTTTTTTTTTTAAAATATACTTTATTGGATTTTTACAGAGAGGAAGGGAGAGGGATAGAGAGTTAGAAACATCGATGAGAGAGAAACATCCATCAGCTGCCTCCTGCACATCCCCCACTGAGGGGATATGCCCGCAACCAAGGTACATGCCCTTGACCGGAATCGAACCTGGGACCCTTCAGTCTGCACGCCGACGCTCTATCCACTGAGCCAAACCGGTTAGGGTATGTGCATTCTTTATTACTGTTATTGTTTATTTATTTAGGTTTCCTACATGTGCAGATTGGTGTGAAAGCACCCCCCCATAGAAATATAAAACTCTTGCATCATCACAGACTCCCTGTGTTACTCCTTAATAGTCCCACTAGTAATCTGTTTTCTATGACTGTAGATTTGTCACTTTGGGGTTCTTATGTAAATAGAATCATACAGTATGTAACCCTTTGAGACTAGCTTTTGTTTTGTTTTGTTTTGTTTTTGTTATCACCAGAGGATATTTTTCCATAAATTTTTAGAGAGAGTGAAAAGGAGGGAGGGAGGGAGGGAGGGAGAGAGAGAGAGAGAGAGAGAGAGAGAGAGAGAGAGAGAGAGAGAGAGAGAGAAACATTTATGTGAGAGAGACACATCGATTAGTTGCCTCCCACACATGCCCTGACAGGGGCCAGGGATCAAACCTGCAACCTAAGTATGTGTAAGTATGTGCCCTTGACCAGGAATGGAACACATGACCCTTTGGTTTACAGACCAAAGCTCAACCATTTAGCAGCACCGGTCAGGACAAGAAAATGGTATTTCTGATTATTGACTTGTGATTGCTCCTTCACATGAGTAAATCTGAGAACCACTGGTCTAGTGTTATAGAAGAAAATAACAATGAGGTCCAAAGAGGGGAAATGACCCAGTCAAGGTGACACAGATAGTTAATGTAAACAAGACCATGAACCTGAGGTACCAGGCCTCCTGCCCAGAGTCCTCTAACCCTGAAATGAGACTGGCTTTTATCTGCACTCAGCATAATGCCCTTGAGATCATCCATGATGCTGAGTGTATCAAGACTTCATTGCTTCTTGTTGCTAATATTCCATTGTGTGGCTGCACCACAGTTTGTTTCTTCATTCTTCCACGAGAGCACATCTGGGTTGTTTCGTTTGGGGTTGTTATGAAGAGTACATACATATACAGGTTTTCTGTGACCATAAGTTTTTATTTCTCTCATATAATTACCCATGATTAGATTGCTGGGTCATAAGATATGTGAATGTTTAACTTTATATTATACTGCCAAACTGTTGCCCAAAGTGATTGTACCATTTTGCATTCTCATTATACAACCCACAGATGAGAGATCCAGTTGCTCCACATTCTCCTCTCCTTTGATATTATTAGTTGTTTTCCGTTTAGGTGTGTAGTGTTTCTCATCATAGTTTTAATTTACGTTTCTCTAATGGATGATGATGTTGAACATCATTTCATGTGCCTATTTGCCATTCTTATATTCTCTTTGGTAAAGATTCAATCTTTCATTTGATAATTGGATACTTTTTTCTTCTTCTTACAGTTTAGAGGGCTCTCTGTGTATAAGTCTCTGTTGTATATGTGACTTACATATACTTTCTCCTAGTCTGTTGCTTATCTTTTCATCCTCTTAACAGGGTTGTTTCAAAGAGCAAAAGTTTTAAATTCTTGATGAAGTCCAGATTTTCAATATTTTTTAAAAATATTTTATAGATTGTGTCTTTGGTGTCATATATAAGAATCTATTGCCTAATAAGTCTTGGTCCCAAAGATTTTGCCTATTTTTATCTAAACGTTTTATAAGTTTATATCTTACAATACGATCAACTTTAGTTTTAATATTTCTAAACTAGAGCCACTATTTCCAAGTAGTTCTTTTAGACCAGTATTTGACAACATCTATAGCTAGGAAAATGAGTTTGGAAAATTAATTTCAATGACTTTTCTTTATGAGTATGCAATGAACATTATGCTTAAATGTCATTTACTCCAACATACGCCACTCCCCAACATAGATTTAAAACTTTAACAGAGAATAATGACTCAGTGTTGTTGAATATTTGCCAAAGTACATATTTGAGAGTAGTACATTAAGATCATGACTTAAAAGCAACTTTTGCCTTTATTTTATGGCTGGTTAATTTATCAGTGTGCTTTCTTGGCTGATTTACTATGAATATATGCATATGTTTTAATAATTATAATACCCACATGTAATAATTTTCAGTTTTAAACCTAGTATGCTTTTAAAAAATGAAAAAACCACACATTTCATTTAAAAACATATTTTAAAAACTTAATTTATTTAGAGCAGTTTTAGTTGCTGCCGGGAGCCGGTCCATCCTTGCTGTTTCAAAGGACCTGGCATATACGGCATACTGTTCTTAAAATGTTTGCTCACCTTCTTGGCACTATGTGTTTTAACCAAGGTCTCTGAGAAAGGTTGTTTCCCCAGGTAGGGATTTTCCCCTGAAGTTAGGGAGGGAATAAAACCTCTTAACTAAGTGCCAGGCGGGTAATTAATCACTTTAACTATGAACAATCATGCTTAAGCTACATAATCTTTACTCTCTGGAATGGAGATAAGAAACGTCCTAACCTTTGTAATAGAGATTGATAGGATTGAATCAACTGGTATAAATACAGATGTAACAAGACAGCAAGAGACAGAGAGAGAGACAGAAATTGGCACAGAACCTACACAGAACGTTATCTAGAGACAGAAGAACTTCGCTGGAGAGAACATGGCAAAAGATCCCGGACAGAAACTGGCCTCAGAACCTAGAGACAGAACCTAGCGAGAGAACATAGCAAAAGATCCTGGACTGAACCTGACTACAGAAATTGGCAAGAGAACCTGACTAGAACCTGGTGACTGAACCTGGCTGGAGAACCTGGACAGAATCTGGCTGGAGAACCTAGTGAGGGAACATGGCTACAGAACCTGGCTGGAGAACCTGGAGAACCTTGCTGGAGAACCTAGCAAGAGACCATGGACAGAGAACCTGGCTGGAGATCCTAAGCAGAACCTCTCTGGAGATCCAGACCAGAACTTGGCTGGAGATCCTGGCTAGGCTGCTGATCAACTGAACGATGTCTCCGTGTCATTCCTTCTTCGCCGACTCCGTCCACACCTTTGGGGACCCCTGGACCTGCTGGGGTTGGGTTTTTTTTTCTTTTTAATGCCCGCTTTTAAAAAATAAAAAAGGGGGAATTTGCCGGGAGCTGGTCCATGCTTGCTGTTTCAAGGGACCTGGCATATATGGCATACTGTTCTTAACATGTTTGCTCACCTTCTTGGCACTATGTGTTTTAACCAAGGTCTCTGAGAAAGGTTGTTTCCCCAGGTAGGGATTTTCCCCTGAAGTTAGGGAGGGAATAAAACCTCTTAACTAAGTGCCAGGCGGGTAATTAATCACTTTAACTATGAACAATCATGCTTAAGCTACATAATCTTTACTCCCTGGAATGGAGATAAGAAACGCCCTAACCTTTGAAATAGAGATTGATAGGATTGGAATCAACTGGTATAAATACAGATGTAAGAAGACAGGAAAGAGAGAGAGACAGAACCTAGGCTCAGAACCTACACAGAACGTTCTCTAGAGACAGAAGAACTTTGCTGGAGAGAACATGGCAAAAGATCCTGGACAGAAACTGGCCTCAGAACCTAGAGACAGAACCTAGCGAGAGAACATGGCAAAAGATCCTGGACTGAACCTGACTACAGAAATTGGCAAGAGAACCTGACTGGAACCTGGTGACTGAACCTGGCTGGAGAACCTGGACAGAACCTGGCTGGAGAACCTAGCGAGGGAACATGGCTACAGAACCTGGCTGGAGGACCTAGCAAGACAACATGGACACAGAACCTGGCTGGAGATCCTAACCAGAACTTCGCTGGAGATCCAGACCAGAACTTGGCTGGAGATCCTGGCTAGGCTGCTGATCAACTGAACGCTGTCTCCGTGTCATTCCTTCTTCGCCGACTCCGTCCACACCTTTGGGGACCCCTGGACCTGCTGGGGTTGGACCCCAGCAAGTTGCACAGCAAAACTTAGCAGAAGGTACAGAGATTTTCCACTTATACTCTGCACCACACATGTATAGGCTCCACCATTATCAATAGCCCCCTCCAGAAGGGTACATTTGCCACAGTTGGTGAACCTGCATTGATACATCATAATCAACTGAAGTTCATAGTTTGTAGGAGGGATCACTCTTGATGTTGTGCATTCAGTGGGTTTGGACCAATATATAAGGACATGTATTAATCATTATAGTACCATATAGATAGAGTATGTTCACTGCCCTGAAAATTCTCTGTGTCCCACCTATTCATCCCTCTCCCCACCACCTCAACTCCTGGCCACCACTAACCATTTTATAGTCTCCGAAGTTTTGCCTTTTTCAGAATGTTAATATAGTTGGAATAATAGAGGGTTGGGCAATAATAGGTTTACTGTTTATATGGAAAATAATGCAATAATTCATAAATAATAATACAAGAATATACTCTGTGTTTTGTGTACTCACAACTGTAAACTTACTTTTGCCCCACCCTGTATAATATGTAGCCATTCCAGACTGGCTTCTTGCACATAGTAAGATGCACTTACACTTCCTTATTTATGTATGTATGTATGTATGTATGCACGTATGTATTTATTTTTATGGCTTGACAGCTCATTCCTTTTTAGCACTGGAAAATATTCTATTGTCTGGATATACCATATTTTATTTGTTCATTTACTTATTGAAGGACACCTTAGTTGCAACTAAGATCTTTAAAACTTACCTTTATGGGTGAAAATTTCTTTTTCTTTTAAATATATTTTTATTAATTTCAGAGAGGAAGGGAGAGGGAGAAAGAGAGAGAAACAGTGCTGATGAGAGAGAATCATTGATAGGTTGCCTCCTGCATGCCCCCTATTGGGGATCGAGCCCATAACCTCAGCATGTGTCCTGACTGGGAATTGAACTATGACCGCTTGGTTCATAGGTCAATGCTCAACCACTGAGCCACACCAGCCAGGCAGACTCATCTCAGTTTTAGGTTACTGATATCTGAGGACCTCATATGGTAGGTATTTTTTCAGTCTACCCAGTTTCTTTCTGTAGCACTGAGCACACAGGGGTGACCAATAAATGTTGTTGACAGTCCTGTGACTCACTGTTTATTTTGCTTTCAAGTCTGTTTTTTCAACTTTGTCATTTGCTTTGATTATTTTTTTTTTATCTCATCCTTTGATATGACCATTTCTATTGGAGGCTTTCTTTATATTTTCTTTTGTTGATGTTTAACTTTCTTAACTATGCATAAAATAAACATTGCCTATAAGATATTTAGGAAAACCCAGAGACAAGCTGAAATTACAGGGACATTTATAGGGCAGTTATGAGAAATTTAATATTTAATTTAAATTTGTAGATACATTTTCCTACTTTATCTTAATCTGTGTGGTGGTTCCTTGAGTGTATATATGTATGTAAAAATATATTTATATTTTTCTGTATATAAAATATACTTTAGTGAAAAATATCAGGGGAAATTTATGTTTTCCTTTCTTTCACAAGAGATTTTCTTCTATGATAAAAGACAGCCAAATTATAATGGGGATTTGGAAATATTATTACTAAACTTTTGGACTACTTTTAAGATTTGTGATATTTAGTGGTTCTAAGATCTTCCTGAATTTATATGACTTGATTGACGTAAGTAGCAACCTTCAGGCAGTTTCAGAGTTTACAAAGTTCTGTGACGGTGTATCATTAACTCTAATTGAATACCTAGCATGCATCAGGCATTATGCTAGACCAGTGGTTTTCAGATTCGTCTGCATTTCAGAAAGCGTTGGGAAGATTTAAAATATCCCTGCAAGCCAATTAAATCCAAATTTCTGGGAGTGGGTGCTAGGCCTCACTATTTCCTAAAACTCCTCAGGCGAATTCACTGTGTAGCCAAGTGTGAGAACCACTGGGCTGGACAATGAATGTACATTATCCATTTCACCTCAGTAACCCTGCGAAGCAGGACATACTATCTAATTTTGTGATTGAAGAAATCGTTCCAGAGAGATTAATAACTAATATGTACAGACCCAGATGCAAACCAAGATCTCTGACTCCTTTCTAACCTTTAATTATATCAGTAACCTTGGTGATTAGCATGTAAATTATTTTTCCCTCTTTTTAATTGCAAATATATACCTATTTTTCTATCACTTTGTGCCTTTCTGGAATGTCTTAATGTTGCCCATGGGAGATAATACTGTATGTATCTAGTGAGCTGGACATTTTTATTTTCCCCCTGCCACCCTCCACACCCACCCACAAGAAGAAGGTGGAAACCAAATGATGCATTTATTAACTAAAGCTGTGTATGTGTGTGTGTGTGTGTGTGAGAGAGAGAGAGAGAGAGAGAGAGAGAGAGAGAGAGAGAGAGAGAGAGAGAGAAGGGAAGGGAAGGGAAGGGAAGGGAAGGGAAGGGAAGGGAAGGGAAGGGAAGGGAAGGGAAGGGAAGGGAAGGGAAGGGAAGAGGGCTTAGAAATGCTTAGATGTAAATGGCTTGGATGTAAACTCTTAGCCTATCATCTTTTGTAAAATGGGGTATACATATTGTGTAGTTATATCTTCTATTGGTATAGATATGTGCTTAAAACATATAAGGGAGCACCTTATGTCTTTTTGGGTAAATGACAACAAAATCATAACAAAAGCTTCATGTCCTCATGCTAACCTATCCTGGAACAGATAGTGTTTCCAAGAAATTCTGTTATGTCTCTGGACCTCACTCTGCATAATTACTAGGTTCCTAAAAGAAGTAAAAAGGGAAGGTAATGTATTAATCAGAAATACAAAACATTATATTCATAATATCTGCCTCAAAAAACTTTACTGGCAGATAAGGTGATATACACTGACAACTATACCGTAAGACACAAGGTAGCCCAAGGGGCTTTATTTCCTGCCTTTGTTAGTTACTCAGCTACCTCTGAATTCTGTCCACCACACTGTCAGTACCAGAGGGGAAGGCTTGTGTCTTGTCCTTGGATTTGCTCCATTTCATCCAACACAGTGTGTTGTGTGTGATAGATCTTCATAGTTAGTTACTGAACAAAAGGATCTGTACAAGTGTCCCACTATAAATATAAACAAGATACTGAAAGATTTTAAAGTGGAAGGACTTCGATGTGTAAACAGGAAAGGTTCTTGAAAGAAGAGGCATCCAGACAGGGTTTTCACTGTTGTATTACAAAGAGGATACCTTCTGTGGGCAGGTGATGGCCTGTGCAGAGGGGCTTTAGAGCCTAGTGAGAATAGCAGGGACCTGAAGCTGAAACTGAGGTATCGGGTTTACGTAGAACCCAACTCTGCCAGCTTGCTGGTTGAGGTAAGGATGCAATCAAGGGGTCAGCTGGGGCTCATGCCACTACTGGGGCGGGACCTGCTTCTGAGCTCACACGTATGGCTATTGGCACCCTTCAGTCCTCACTGGCTGTGGGCTGGACATAGGGCATTTCATAACACTGCTGCTGGTTTCCCTTAGAGTAGGTGAGAGGGTGTCCAAAACTGAGCGCAGTCTTCTGGGAACCTAATCTCAGAGATGACATCCCATTACCTTTGCTGCATTCTGTTCACTGGACATGAGTCACTAAATCCAGTCCACACTCAGAGAGGATTACACAAGAAGTGGGGGTTACTGGGGACCATCCTAGAGGCGGCCTATCACAGAAATATATGTTATTAACCCACTATGTAAAATATATAATTTAATATGTAATTAATAGGTAAAAAGTACTAGTAGATTTTTAATATTTTATTAAGTCTACAAAATACAGGGTGTATTTTACACTTATAGTGCATCTCAATTCAGATGCTATATTTTCATTAGAAATACTTGATCTATATTTAGATGCCATAAAATTCATAATGGGAAAATAGCTCCACATACCCAAGTTGTTCCGAATATGTGTGTTTTATATGCCCTGAGTTGGCACTGACCCCTGGACACCCCGTGAATGAGTCATGTCCATAGTGTCCTGCTCAGATCCTGTAGTCTCCTGGAAGCCAAGTTCCAAATATACTTAAATGTTTTCAGTAATTGAATCAAGTATCCGTTTAAAAATATAACATACTTTTTCTGCTATCTCAGAGCCTGTGGAGGCCTGCTGGGAACATGACTTCTGTAACGACAAGTATGTCTGGAAGGCTGTGGTCCAAGGCCATTTTTGCTGCTCTGAGTGGGGTCTCCCAAACCAGAGGGAGCACATAGCTCTTCTTAAAAATGAAGGTGTTTACACTCCAGATGAAACTGAATTCTAGGCAATAGATGTGCTTATGTGTATAAATCAAAAAACGACACGGTGACTCCTGGTGGCAAACAGAACAAAACCAGAGTCATCTGGGGAAAGGTAACTCATGCTCATGGAAACAGTAGTGTGGTTTGTGCCAAATTCCAAAGCAATCTTCCAGCTAAGGCCATTGGACACAGAATCTGTGTAATGCTCTGCCCCTCAAGGATTTAAACTTAATGAAAAGTAAATAAATAAAATGGGTTTGTTCTCCTGAAGAAATAATAAAGTAAAATAAAACTGAAAATATAGTTCCTCAGTTACACTAGTTATGTTTCAAGTGCTCAGTAGTCACAAGGCTGCCATATGGGACAGCAGAGTTCTAGAAGTTTGGCTGCAAAAGGAAGGAGTGAATTAAAACAGTACTTGGAAGGAGCAGGGAGGTGGGAATTAAGATCATAGGAATCTGTGCATTTTGTGTGTGTGTTCTGGGGAGAAGGAAAGTAATCTAAGATGATAGAAACATAGGGTATGATCGATGTGGCTTTGGATTAGTGGGCAGATTTGAGTGGCGGTGCAATTGGGCAATGAACCTGAACTGATGAATGACTTGTGATAGAGACCTTCTATTCCAGGTGTTCAAATGCAAACCAACTGAGTGTGGGAGAATGAAACCAGAAGCTTTTTAAATTTTTCTTTTGAGTTGTCACTCTATTCATCATTTTTTCCTAGTGTGTGTGCCAAGAGAGGGAAAGGCACTTGGAAGTGGAGCCATTTCCTGTGAGCCCCAGAAGAGACCCTTTCCTGACCAGAAGTGTTCTCAGCATAGGAAGAGCTACCTGGAAACAAGTCCCGTCCATGCCACCCCTTCAACCAGATGTTATCTGTAAATTAGCTCAGCCCCTGTGCCCTGCTCCCAGTCCTAAAATATCTTATTTGAGGCCTCCACTTTCAGTCTCTAAACAAAATTATTATGCAGAATCTCTGTACGTCAAGAGGTGAAAGGGGCCTGGGATCATCTATTCTGATACCTGTATTTTTTAAATGAGGGAATGGAGGACTGAAGTGATTGATTTAAGGTAACTTGAGTGGCCAGTTAGGACACTGCCTTTTGATTCCCAATACATTGTTTCCAGAAGCCCTGGGAAGTAGCTAAGCCTCTGTTGGTGTGAGTGGTCATGTGCACATTTGGCTTCTGCATTCCTGTGAAAATACTACCAGGGGTTATTTAGATGGCTCTTGTCAAGATTATGGCGAGGGTTTGGTGCCATGTTCTCTGTGCTTTGGGAAAAAATTCTTTGTAAACCCTGATTAAATGCAATGGCAACTGCCTCGTGAGATTAAATGTAGGGAAAAAAAAATAAAAAGAGCACCAGCACAGTGCTCAGCAGGAGTTTCAGTAACTGCTGTTGTTTTTCTCCTCTATCACTTGGCTTTGTGCAGTCATTGTTGAGGTTGTTAGTTTATTTTGTGTGAATGTTTCAGCTCCCAAAGGGACAGTGTATGTAATGGTGAAGAAGCTTTAGCATCTGACAACTTAGGTTGAAATGTCCACTCTATCACTTACAGCTAAATCCCTTCACCTCTCTGTGCCTCAGCATCCTCACCTGGAACATGGGGATGCATGGTCGCACTTACCTCACACAATGCTGTGACTTAGGACAATTTTCAACACGTAGTCAGCATTCCTGGTGTTCGCTGTTGTTGTTGATAGTATAATAGTAAAAAGGAATAAAAGCCAGTTGTGTTGTGAGTGTCCTTATTGGACCTTTGGGACTCGGAGGCACTATCATTTAACACATGTTTAGTGTGATGTGAAGAACGCCCCCTGCCTCTGTATTTGGTGTGTTATGTCAAATGTACTGGAAAGGTGAATTCCACTTTTACAAGTGAAAATGTAACACAGAATTAGGTTGTTCTTTCCTCACATTAATCATGGTCCTCATTGGGCAAGGGAAGCTACAGCCAGGACATCTGAGTTCTGACTCTCAAATGGGTTACATGGCCGCGGGGAATTCACTGAACATCTGGGCAAAGGAGGTTTCTTTCCACCCTAGAAGTCAGTCTGTCCCAGTTTAATCCCTAGTCCCACTCCCAACCCCAAATAGGCATAGGATTTAGAATCTTCCTGAGGATTGAATACTTTTACTCGTGTGGGTCTCTTTGGGCTTCTTATTCCTTTCATTGGCCACAAAATAGCTTGTGTTACAAAAGTGTTTGATACTCAGCAACCAAGTTCTTAGAGTCATATAATTCATTTTTCAAAAAGTATATTTTATTGAATTTTTACAGAGAGGAAGGGAGAGGGATAGAGAGTTAGAAACATCAATGAGAGAGAAACATTGATCAGCTGCCTCCTGCACACCCCCCACTGGAGATGTGCCCCCAACCAAGGTACATGCCCTTGACCAGAATCGAACCTGGAACCTTTCAGTCTGCAGGCCGACACTCTATCCACTGAGCCAAACCAGTTAGGACAGAGTTGTATAATTCATGGAATTGATATAACCTTCCCTTTGTACCTCCCTCAATTAAATCAACAAGCATGTATGCAGTACCCTAACTCGTGCCTGTTGCAGTTCCAGGTGCTAGCAGAGAATGAGGCAAGCCAGGTCCCAGCACTCAGAGAATCTTCATTCTGGAGGCTAAGGGCAAGTAATAAACAAGTAAATAAGCAACCAGGATGGTATCCGATAGTGATAAATGTGAGATCGGGAAAGTAGGGTTATGTGAAGGGTGTGCTGAGAGGAGTGACTCCTCTTTTGAGTGGTTAGAGAATATCTCTATGAGGAAGAGATATGTGAGCTGAACTCTGAATGAGCTCAAGGATCAGACAATTGGAAGATCTGTGGTTAAAGGCATTTTGGAAACAGCTGGGCAAGTCCCTCAGCTGTGAAAGGACTGGGTCTGTTTGAAGACTGGAAAGAATGCCAGTGTGAATTACGCAAGGAGTTGAAATAGGAGGGGAAGCTCCGAAGTTGGCAGATGTTAGTGGTTTCTTAGACTTTCGAACACATCAGAATCACTTGGAGGGTTGTCAAATGCGGATTGCAGGGCTCTACTCCCAGTGTTTGTGATTATATAGATCAGGGTTAGGGCCTGCGAAGTTGCATTTCTAACAAGTTCCGAGGTGCTGTTCACACTTTGAGAACACCGGGCTAGTTGATCTGTAAGCCAAGGAAAGGAATTTGAGTTTTATTTTCTATGTAATGAGAGGCCAGTGAAGGATCAGAGATATTATCTGATTTACATATGTGTGTGTGTATAATTTAATTTTTATTTTATTTTTTTCCATCACCATTTATCCCCTCTATGCCCTCTTCCACACACCCCTTTCCCCACAATCACCACATTGCTTAGTTACATATTTAAAAGAGCACTCTGACTGCTATCAGAAAGACTGGTTAGGAGGCTATTGGAGCCCTCTAAGCTAGAGATGTTGTCTTAACCCCTAGAGTGCCAGGGAGCATGATCGCGCGCACGCTCCTCCTGTCTTTCGCCAAAAATGCCGGGAGCGCTATCGTGCTCCTCCTGCAGTGTCACTATTAGATGCTAGTAGTTCACTCTTTATGTGGGGGAAAAAAATTTAAAAACCTTAACTCAAAATTCCTTGGCAATTTTAGCATAGTTCCTAGGATATTGGTTGGCACTCAAAGGGTGGTAGCAGAGGAACTGATGAAAAGTACACTGAGCAGGATATGTTTTACAGTTAAGAATTCACAGGACTTGATAATGTATTGGAACCAGGACATAGGGAGAAAGAGGAATCAAATCATGCCTAAGACTTTTGCTTGAGGTAACGGGTGGTGTTTAGTGTCGTGTCGTTGGCAGAGGTGGGAAGGTTTCTGGGGGAGTTTTGGATGTGAATAGGCATTGGGAGTGGAGAGGAGAATCAAGAGTTTGGTTTTAAGATACCTATGGGACATCCAAATGGAGATAACCATGTGGTTATTTGTTGTAAATGTTTCCCTCCACGTCCCGCATGGTTCAGGGTTCAGGATCTGGAAGAGGAGCCGCACACAAATGAAAGAGAAAAGACAAGAGATAATTTGGGAATATTGGGGGCCAGGCGGGTAAGTCCAACTCAAGAGGAAGGACTTCCACTGGTGCTCAGGCCGCACAAACCATTTTATAGTCAGAGGTAAACAAGGTAGTGGTTACCATAGTTACACAGTTCTTGTGAGTTTCACTTGTTTTTGTTCTTGTGAGTTTCACTTGTTTTGGCCATTTCCTGCACTTCACTCAGCCCATTAGCTTCCCAGATAAGATCTGGGGAGGCCATAAAGTCAAGCCTAATTATGCTTAAGAGGACAGTGCCCTCTAAGCTGGGACTTGTTTGTCAGTCCGGGGCTTAACCCTATATTGGCTCCCCACATCTCACCCTCCTTTTATTATTAAGCTACTATAATGAAAATAAAACTTAAACATCAAGAACAAAAAGCTACCATAATAAAAGTAAAATTTAAGCATTAAGAACAAAAATGTTTAAGTCCCAATTTCAATGTCCAACAGTTCTGAGCCCAAGTTTCAATGTCCGACAGTTCCTTATCTGTACATGTCAACAATGATATTTCAGTTCTGGAAGGTGGACAAATGGTGGCAATGCAGGTCCAACCCTCTCTGATTTGATCCAGGGCAACCTGCAGCAATGCATAGCTGCTGACTGCTAGCATAGCAAAGTGTCGTCAGCGTCTTCCATCTCTGGATTGTTTTTCCTCTTGTCTTCATGGTGGGAGCATTCCTGATAATTCCTCTCTGTTGCAGGAATCCACATGGTCTTGGAGTTGTTTTCTGAAAATAGACAAACATATTTTCGACCAAAAGTTAATAAAGGAAATTTTACTTACGATCCTTTTTATATTTGCCCAAATGATTTTCCTTTGGCTTATTTTAACACCATGTATGTTTTTCATGGGTGTCTTGCTGTTAGCATTACAAATGAAAAAAAAATTTTTTTCCTAGATGTAAATTAGTTACAGGATATTTTTCCTTACATGGTATTTTTCTACTATGCTTAACCCTATATCGGCTCCCACAGTTATTGGGCATATAAGACAGACCTCAATAAATAGGTCAGGGTTGGAGCTGTGAATTTGAGAGTCACCAACTTGTAGATGGTAATTGAAGCCATTGAGTTTGATGAAATCATCTGGGGGTGATGGCTGTGGGAGGAGAAGAGAAAGGAGCAGAGAAGGAGCTCTGGGGTGCTCCAGCATTTAGAAATCAAGCAGGGGTATGAGGGCATTAGACACTGAGGAGTGGCAGTGAAGAAAGAAGAAACTGTGTTGCCACACAAAGAAGTAGAGGGAAGAGAATCCCAAGCAGAGGGTTTGGGCAGCTGTTAAATGTGTCATTGGAACTTGGGCACTTACTCAAATGTGACCAAGATTAGACAGATAATCGCCTATTACATTGGGATACACAGGTGATTGGAGACCTTGACAAGGGAAATGTCTGTCAAGAGTCATATAATGCCTTGGGCCTCTTCTTATTGCCTTTCATTTTTGCTTATCTTTTAAAGTCACTGGATATACTAGTATTCATCCTGGTTTGATTTTAGGCTCCTGACTGCATTCCCTCAAGCACATAGCATAAAGCTATGCCCACAATTGGAACAAATTTTGTTTAATAAATTTTCTCTTGTTTTGTTTAATGAGAGAGATAGAGAAAGACTAAGCAATTGTTTTTGAGAAACTAGTCTTTACTTTACAGTTGAAATGCATAGATTAGGGGGCATCAAAACATGTCCAGTAATTTAGAAGAACTGCCTCATGGACAATTATCACAAGGCAGCTTCTGTTAGATAGTCTTCTATACTGAAAGAAGGTGGCTGTTAGGTTTCCTTTTGGTTATTAAAATGTAATACTTAAAATGTCCATTTTTGTTTTGTTTTGTTAATCCTTACCTGAAGATATTTTTTCCATTGCTTTTCAGAGAGAGTGGGAGAGGGGCGGGGGGAGAAAAACATCAATGTGAAAGACACATTGATTGGGGTGAGGAGCGAACCCACAACCCAGGTACATACCGTTGACCAGGAATGGAATTTGAGACCCCTGGGTGCACAATTCAATGCTCTAACCACTGAGTATACTGGCCAGGGCAAAATGCCCATTGTTTTAACACTTATAATTCCATTCTTACATTTTGTATCTAATATTGAAGCTGTATTTTTATATAGTAGTTTTCTGAGTGAATCTCTAAGAATACTATATAAATACAGCAAACACATGAGATGCCATTGGACTATAGTGGCTTACTAAGGATATAATTATAACTCATGTAATTTAAAACTTTTTTTTCTCAAACTAAGAAGGGGTGACTTAAATACATTTCTATTACTTTATTCCCTCTTTTCATTTAAGATGTTAATATTGAAAGGATGGAGCAATGATTACCATGGACAAATGATTTTTGAAGAGTTTTGTAAATCAAATAATAAAAAGACCAATCAGTAGTAATAGCAGGATTCCAATTGAATTCTGCATTGAAATTAAGTTTTGATATTTTTAGTGTATTATTGTGTAATGTGAAATTGTACCTTATTTTTTATTATGGAAATTGAATGTAATACTGAGATCATTTGAATCAATAAAGCAATGACTTACTTAAGCCATAATTACTATGGATATGTTTTAGAGTTGAGAATTCACAGGACTTGATAATGTATTGGAACTAGGAGATAGTTCCAATATTTTTAAGGCTTGATTAAGGAATTTTTGTTCTGATCTAGAGAAATTTTCTGTCTCGAGTATCTTTTCAGTGTAACCTCTCTGCCCAACCTTGTGTGAAATTTGCTATTGTTTATTGTGAAAGATAGGAGCCTCTGAGGAGTAGGAACTGATAGTCAGACTAGGCCACTGGGAAAGAAGAGTTTATGTGAAAATCCCGTGGGTAAGAGAACTAGCTCAAACATTCTTGTTTAAAAGAGTACAGGGACTTTAATGGCCGTTACTGTGACTTCAAAATATTAGTGAAAACAGGAATTCTTAAGCAGTATAATTTAAGAATTATTGCATGTTGATGTGCTACTTTTTTTTGTTTGTTTGTTTTTACTTTCTTACACTTAGATTATAACTTTTGATTATTTTCAGTGTATCTTTGACTTTGGGTGACATTTAATTTTGTTATTGCTTCAAAGTATAATCAAGAATATTGGAAGGAATGTCAGTAGATCAATCTTAAAATCCTCATTGGTGAATATTTCCAATAAGTTAACAAAGTCTAAAGCTGCTTAGGACTCAGGCCAAATCCAGGCCTCTACCTGGTATTCTTTTCACTAGTCTATGCTGTGTAGTCAGCAAACTTTAACTAGCTAGCCACATTCCTAACTTTCATATAAATAGATCACAGTTGGGAACCAACACATAATTGATCCTACAGGGCTCTGCTTGTCTAAATTCTACTTTTCTTTCAAGAGCTGAGTCATACATTTCTTCTCTTTGAAATATACCTTGTTACCTGCCTCCACACTCCCGCAGAGCTAGTTTGAGCTTGCTCTCATTGCTCTGAATTTTCAGGATTACCCATTCTTTGCTTTGTATTCATTATTTAATTACTTACACATTACATCTTCCCCATGATTTCCAGTTCATTGTGGAAGGATCTTGGTCTGATTCAAATATCTTTCTAATTTTTAAGACCCAGGGTAACAAATGTTTTATTATTTCAAGTAATGCTAGAGAACATTAAAGATGTTCTTAACAGAAGTTCTATGTAAATAATATTTCAACTAGTGCTTTGTTCTGCTGTGTGTGTGTGTTTTTTTTTTTTTTTAAGTAGACTTAACTTTAGTAATTAGAGATGGGTTTTCATCACAGATTCAAAGAACCTTAGGAAATAAGACAGTCCCACATACACAGAACATTAAAACTGTGAGTCAGAGTAGTTCATTGAAGTGTGCCTTAGACAGGGAAGACAGTCCAAGAAATTGTGACTCAGTCTGGACCTATAAAGGCAGAGAGGATGGGGAGGGCATTCAAGTGCAGACCAGGATGAGCAACACTTGGAGCTGGCAAGGTGCCTGGAATGATGAAAGCAGGCTATAGGAAGGCCATGGTGACAGGAGGATGTACCTGTCAGACCTTCCTTCACTGCCATCCTTTTGAAAGCCAAGTTCACTGTGGACAGAGTTGTTCCTGATGCTCCACCTCCCTGCCTGTGCAGCTGGGCTTCTCTCCTGGCTTTTGCTAGGAACTCTTTCAAAGCACTAAAGTTCCCAGTTATCCCATGCTAATAAATCCAGTGTGTATTTTTAAAAATGTTTTTATTGATTTCAGAGAGGAAGGGAGAGGGAGAGATAGAAACATCAATGATCAGCTGCCTCCTTCTTGCCCCCTACTGGGGATCAAGCCTAAAACATGGGCATGTGCCCTGACCGGAAATCAAACTGTGACCTCCTGGTTCATAGGTCAACGCTCAATCACTGAGCCATGCCAGTTGTCTCAGTATATATTTTTTTAATACTTATCTTTAAAAAAAATAGAATCAATTATTTTAAAAGTCCCAACACAAGTAATCCTGATATAAAAATCCATTTTCTTCCTTGGTGGTAAGAACTTTTTTCCTTCTCAATTATATGCCTAAGTATCTCATCTTTTGTGGATAGTATTCATTGAGTTCATTCATTCAGTAAATATGAGTGGCTCCTATGCGGCAGGCATTGTCCACTTTTGCAAACATGTGACACCAGGTAGTAGAGACAAGTCCCTACTCTTTAATGGAAGGAGATAAACCAGGATGTCCCTTGCTGATAAGCCCTAAGGCAAAAAGTAAAGCCCATAAATAGAGGTGTTATCTTAAGGTCAGGAGGAACCTTGTAGGGGGTCCTGAATCAGGAATGTTCTAGGTGTTTCCAAGGAAAAGGTAAGAGTCATAAGATTGGAGTGCAGTGAGCCTAGGGAGAATGTGGGAACGAGAAGACTGGAGAGGCCAGAGGACAAGGGGGTACACATGACAGGACTCTAGATGCTGTTCTGGGTGTGGTCTGAAGACTTGGGAGGGTGTGAGAAGTGCCGTGATCTGACTTACACTTTAAAAGAATCACTCCAGCTGCTGGGCTGGGACATGGAGAACAGAGTGCAGTGTGACAACATTGGGAGCAGGGGGGCTTAGCAGCTTGAACAGAGGTGTTTGGGGAACAAGGCAGTTGGTGGATTCTGGGTCTATTTATGGCACAGTAAAGAACTGGAGAAATTTGTCCATGGGTTGTATTGCATGTATATGAAAGAGGCTATTTTTGGCCCAAGCAACTGAAAGCATTGTGACTTACTGAGATGGGAAGACTTGGAGCGGAAAAGATTTGGTTTGGAGAATCTGGAAAGAGGAATTGGAAGTTAAATTAAGTTGGAGACTCATTAGTCATCTGAGTCCCTTTACTTTCCTCTGCCTGAAATATCAGTTATTTCTTATCTTTTCCTGTGTTTCTATTCATTCCCCCAAACTCAACTGTTCCCCATCTGTAAAACATTTCTGGGTTCTTAAGAAAGTTTCTCTTCCTATGAGCTTTAGCAGTACCATTTGCATACCTTCTTATATGAGAGCAGTCATCAAACTTTATTGTAATTTTATACATATCTGACCGTCATTTTGGATCACAAACCCTTTAGGGATAGGATCTGGGTCATATTGCTATTGGAAAGGGGACCTGGTCCTTAGTGTGTCTGCCTAGGGACAGGCTGGTAGTGTGTGGATTCTTGACTTAGTGCAGAAAAAATTTCACAGCACAAATCCAGGTGAATTTTAGAGGACGTTTATTAACACTGGGGACAGTGAAACAAGGAAGGGCCTAGGGCAGTGGTTCTCAACCTTCCTACTGCCGCGACCCTTTAATACAGTTCCTCATGTTGTGGCGACCCCCAATTTCATTGTTACAAATTGGACATAATTAAAGCATAGTGATTAATCACAAAACAATATGTAATTATATATGTGTTTTCTGATGGTCTTAGGCGACCCCTGTGAAAGGGTTGTTTGACTCCCAAAGGGGTCGCAACCCACAGGTTGAGAACCGCTGGCCTAGGGTTACAGGAGAGGGACTAGGCAAGGAAATGAGCTTAGGCTGAGCTGCTTTGGCTCACTAAGAAGTGAGAGAAAAGGGGGCCTTGGGACAGGTCCAGGGGGTTAGGGAAGATAGGATTTACTAGGTGGCTGCAAACTGCTTGTTGAATTATGTGTCTCAGTTTCCCTATTCCTCTTGCCAAGGAATCTTCCTAGCTTCTTACTATCCTGCCTCAATATTGGCTTTACATCCCCAGTGCTTAGCTGAGTCTGCCACATGATTGTGACAAGATAAACGTTTGCGAATATGTGAATGGTCAATGTCTGCAGATTAAAAATGTTTTGAAATTGGTTCAAGTTTTTCTTCATATAGATTTTTATGAACTTATTCTATTTATTGTAACACTTTTAAATATTTATTTCAAATCTTTTCTAAAGTTCAATATATCTTTCAATTATACTCCAAGGCCTATTATTTTAGAAAATTAATAGATGTAGGAACCTCACTTCTGTTTTTTTCATGATGCTGAGTGCGTAAAGGTGGTTGTATTCGTGAGACCTTAAATTTTGAAAATAATGAAGACTTGGATGTTATGTAGTTACTAACAAAGAAGCCCTTTTACTTGTTTGATTTGTATTGTTGCCTAGAAAATGGGGAGTGAGAGGAATTAAAATTTTATATTTTTCCTGAATGGAAAGCAGTAGTAGTTGTTTTTCCAAAAGCAATCAGCCTTTTATAAAGGTAACATTTTAAAAAACTCTAACTTGAAGTACTTTAAAAAGTATATGTGTCATTACTTATAGTTATTTTATATTTATATTTCACTTTTTCAACCCATCAAATCATTGAATTGGCCATGTGAATTTTTTCATGATGTATACTACCTATTTCTGTTGTAAATCTGTTAAAGGCTTATTCTAGTAAGTGGCACTGAAATATATTTACTCAAATAATTATTTGTAACATTTTTCATTGAAACAGCAATATAATTTATCAAATAACCAATCAGACTTTATTGGTTATTGTTAAGTGCAGTGGGAAATAACAACATGTTTTAGAAAAATATGTTACACTTATGGAATCCGTTATATGCAATCTATAGGGAGAGCCTGTGTAAGGGGCAGGAGGGAGAAGGTTTCAGCTGGACTTTAAAGGGTAGGTAGGGTTTATCTGCATAGAGAGGTAGAAGACACAATTGGAAACAAATAGAATGAAAGGCACAAAGTTAAGAGCTATTATGAGTATGTGATGGAGATACTGATCTCCACCCAGAGACAGTATAATTTATCTCATCAAAGAAAATGGTATACTTTTGCTTTGCTATAGTAAGCACACATTAATTGAGTTAATGGAGGCAAATATCAATCTCCTCATTATTATTTTGTTTCTTTTTATTACCAAGTAATATAGGCAGATTGTTGAGAACAACAACAAAAAAAGTGCTGGCAAAAAAGGCAAAAAAAAAAATCCTTATTTTCATTATTCTTATTAAACTAAGTTAACATTTTGGTGCATTTTTTTTTTCTAGATGTGAAAAACATATATGCACACACATTTTGTGTTTTTATTAAATTAGACCATATTAGGAATTTACTTTGAAAATACATATATTTCATTTTCTGCCATTGTTTTTATTTTAGGAGAAAACCAAAAGCCAAGGCACCCCTTCCTCCAGCTGAGACCAAAAACCTTGATGCCTCTCCAGTTGATGATGCTGTAGAATCCTTTGCTTTCGTCATGGAACAGAAAGAAAGTATGATAGATAAAGACATTGAACTCACAGTGGTTCTACCTGGGGACATTATCAAATCTACAACTGTTCATGGCAGGTATGCTGGAGCTAGCGAAATGCCAGGACTTCCTTTCTGCTGTCATTCAAACCCTCTGCTGTATATTTCTTGATTTTTTTTTTCTTTGACAAAATACTTCATCACTCAGTTTGGTTATTTAAAAAATGCTAAAAGTATTATCTTTTTTCTAACAATGTTTTGATATCAGTACTATGAATTACACCATCCCAGTCAACTGACTCTTAAAATTTTGAACTATTTTATAGTTGTTAGTCATTTAGTATGTTTTTTTAAAAATAGCCTTTCCCAGAGGAACAGTTCTCAGTTGTATTGATTTTCTAAGTCAGACTTAGAAAAGCAAGCCAGCGACCCATAAAAAAAACCCTTTCTCTTCCTCTCCAAATTATGCTTTTTCTTTTAAGCTATTTCCCTGAATTTGATTTTGCAGAAGTTACTAACTACTCTTAAAATGTAATGATCTCCTATTTATCAAAACAGATAAATCTATCTGTGAAACAAGCAGTATTTTTTTTTCCCCCTGAATGGCTAATTAATTCCTAAAACTGTGGATAAATTTGCTAGCCATATAAAACTAAACTGTAACCCAGTAAGAAGTGAAGATGTGATTTAGGAAACTGACATTTTTAATACCTATATAATAGTTGGAAAAATGGAATAAAACCAAGTGTAATTTTCCATTTCGTTTTCAAGTGGAAAGTTACGTGAGTTGTATGCTTGGTCTTGTTCCACCTTTCACCTTTAACCACCGTTTGTTATCAAGAACCCTGTTTTAGAATTTAAGCAGTTTTGATCTTAGTAGTGTGTGTGTGTGTGTGTGTGTGTGTGTGTGTGTGTGTGTGTCTGTGGACCAAAAGAATAAGTAAGCAACATATTGGGCATTGCATTCTTACAATGTGGTTTAGACGAAACTCATTCAGTAGAACCTTAATCTTAAAATTTATCATCAAGGCAATGCATAACTTTACAAATTATTGAAAGTACATGAAAATAGAAAAGTTCAGCATTGGCAAACAATACTCTGTTGAGTATTAAATTCTCATTAAATGTAAGTAAGTTGCATTTTGCCAATTATTTTGTATTAAAAACAGTTTGGGAGATCACACATTGAACCATATTTAGGAGGTTGAAAAACGTGTAACTTCTACCTCAGATGCAGGTGATCACCTGCAGGTTGAGCCTCTTCTGGGTGCGAAGGTGTCCTGCAAGTTGAGACAATGGCCATCATCCTCAATCCTTGAAACAATACCGTTACCCTGGTTTTAAAATAATGACAATGGATGTGGCTGGGGATAATAAAGGCAATTCCTCTTTTTTTTTTTCTTCTTCTGAATTTAAAGTAAGTTTTAAAAAGTCAGCATTTTTCTTGGTTCTTCACTGATGCTGACAGGTAACAATAGCTTCATTATCAGCACTCCAAAATTTCTTCCCGGATGCACCTCTCAGGTGTTTATTTTGTCATCTTCTCTGCTATCAGTCTTCTGCATCCTTTAGATTTTTTTTTTTTAAGTTCAGTGACCTTAGTATTAGAATCATGGTTTTCCTCTCTCCTGTCTACCATTATAATTATTGTTGCCTTTTCCACATGCTACCCTAAGCCAACTTTTCTTCTGTTTCCTTAACTCTGGGTATCTACACCCATAGTCCACCACCCCTCCCCCAGGATGGTGGTATTTCAACATGGAAAGCTGTCCCATTACTGAGATCTTAGGGTCCCTCTTTGAATACAACCTTTTTGACATCTGGGTTATCCACTTCTCTTTCTTAGTTATTTGTTCTTCATCCTCCTTATTTAGTCTAATTTATGACTGCTTTTCAGGTTGCTGCACTTTCTTCATATTTAACTTGGATTCTGCAATAGTCATTTCCATTACCTTTGTGTTTACAGGGGCTGTAGATTTTCCTCTCTTTTCTCATCTTCCAGCAGCTTTGCCTTCCTGGTCCCTAAATCTGAGTACTTTTCATCAATCAGCTTTTTACTTCTGGGCTGCCAACTCTTGTTGAATTGCCTCAGTTTTCTTATCTATAAAAATGTTTTATAACTGAGTCATTAGGATTAAATGAAATACTATCAGTGCCTGGCACATACTGGTTTCTTTTATTTTCTATTGAGAACTTCTTTCCTTAACCCTGAGCTCTCTCCGTTTACCCTCCACCCTCAGATTATTCTAACCACCCCTCTGTTTGTGGCACTATCCTTCATTGTTGTTAATCCTCACCTGAGGATATTTTCCATGGATTTTTTAGAGAGAGTGAAAGGGAGGGGGAGTGACACACAGAGAGAAACATAATTGTGAGAGAGACACATTGATTGGTGATTGGTTGCCTCCTGCATGCACCCCAACCTGTGCCAGGGATCTAACCTGCAACTGACCAGAATCGAACCTGAGACCCTTCAGTCCTCGGGCCAATGCTCTATCCACTGAGCCAAACCAGTTAGTGCTGTGGCACTATCTTTGATATTAAACACACACACACACACACACACACACACACTGTGCAGGGATAGTAATTCAATACCAAATTAAAGAAGTGTAAACCTCATTGTCTCTTCCAAAATTAAATAGGCTTTTCCTTCACTACTCCCCTTTAAATATCTTGAACTTCAGCCTCATGACTCTTGTTTTACAAATACTCTCTGTTTTCCACCTGCACGCCTTTTTGAAAGTTTTTTTCATGTGGAGTACTGTACCACCCACATTTTTTTCCAGTTAGTTTATATAACTTTTATATCAAGGTTCCCTGATCTCCCCAGATTGAACTGTTACCTATGACTTTCAAACTATTTTGACACTTTATATACTATTGATGGTGATCATATATTGTTCTATGCTGTAATTAATATATGTGTCATATCTTCTTGAATAAACCATAAGATACATGTGGACAATATTACCTTTCTTCATAGTGCTTAGCACATATTTATGCAATGTAATTGCCATTTAATAAATTCATTAAAATGATTATTGTTTCCCTAATCCTTTATATGGAGACAGAGGTAGCAACTTAAATGGTATGCCTTGAAGAGATAGTTAGATGGGCTCTGGTTGCTTTCCCAGGTTCTTCTCACAAAGACATTTTCTCCAAGTAGAGAGCAAGGCAAGAATACCCCAAATGAAAATGCCCCAAATGCTGATTGCTTTTTAAATTTTGTTTAAGGTTGCAAATGTTTTCTGAGAGTAGAATTTGTTCATATCAGTGTTTTCTTTTGAATATTTTTTAAATTGCAGTTGATATACAATGTTATATTAGTTTCAGGTGTAAAACCCTGTGATTAGCCATTTGTATAAAAGTGTGGAACACAACGAATTTGCGTGTCATTCTTGTGCAGCAGACATGTTAATCTTTGCATTATTCAAATTTTAGTATGTGTTCTGCCAAAGTGAGCACCATATCAGTGTTCTTAAGAGGGGGTTTGATTTAGAGACTTTGTTCCTAATATATAATAATAAAAGCATAATATGCTAATTAGACCAGACAGCCGAACAACCTTCCAGAAGTCATTCTGGACGTCCTTCCAGATGAAGCCACAGCGGTGGGGACCAAGGCAGAGTGGTTAGGGGTGATCAGACAGGCAGGCAAACAATTAGGGGCGATAAGGCAGGCAAGCAGGTGAGCGGTTAGGAGCCAGTGGTCCCAGATTGCAAGAGGGATGTCGGACTGAGGGACTCCCCCCACCACTGTGCATGAATTTTGTGCACCAGGCCTCTAGTAGTTTCTTAACTCAGAAATGACAACTTGTGGATGCTATGACTAATTTTTTAATATTGTTTATTATTATAAGTGGTTGTGTGAGTTAGAATATTTTAGGAGTTTGATTCTGGATTTATTGGGGGTATTCTAGATACTTTAGAGTGTGATTTGGGATATTTTAAGACTTTGATTTGGGGTATCTTGAATATTGCAGCTACTGCTGACCCATTGTTTGGGGGAAAAAAAAAAACCCTCAATATTGAGTGATGACAACAACAAAAATGCTTAAATAGATAAATATAGTCTATTTCTGAAAAAAATGTTAGCTATCTAATATGAAGCCCCATGACATAGATTATAATTTAAATTTCTTCCTGGCTTTGTTACTATAAATGGAAAAGGAAACATTTCAACAGTATGATGCAGGAATTGGTTGGCAGGGACTAGGGAAGAGGAATTTTAAATAAGTTTAAACGCATAAGGTTTTCTTTGATAAGCGTTTCTCCCGTCACTGTGAAGGATCTTTAATATAAACTTTTGAGAACGTTTTTTCTGAATTTGTTTAAATATTTCTTGCATATTATATTTATTTTGATGGTATACCTATGAATTTCCTTTGAAGAATAGTATCAACATTACACTAAAATAAATATTTAGAAAACATACATGCTTCATTGAACGTTTTAGAATTTTTTTTCCAAAATATATTTTTGGGGAAATTTTTAGAAAGTCCCTGTGTCATCTTATGTAAACCACACAGAGGTGTGCTCAGAATGTTCCATCTGTGAGAATGTGAATGCCCAGCATTAGCTTTGGGAGAATCCACTTATTTGTACATTGAGGTTTTTCTTTTTTTACCAAAGAGCTTATTCAGATTAGAGAACACAATAAGGTTAGAGGTGATAATAGACTTTATGCTTAGGAGAAAATTAAAAACTTGTTATCTTGAATTAGGTTGTCAGTCTTCTGCTGGCTTACCAATCTTTTGGTACGAGAGCTTAGTGATACTGCTGCTTTAATGACCAAGAGTCACCCTGTGTCTGCCGTCTTGCCTTTGCAATCCTTTGCTTACATTGAGGGTGGCTACTGTGCCAGCCTAAAATCTCCTGGGCATTTCTATGTATCTTGACATCAAGGGTGATTAGGTTGAAGGATCTCAGGAGCTAAACTGTTTTAGACACTAGAAAGAACAAGGAATTTTGTGGGTACATGTTTATATCACCCTAGGTCCTACCTTATAGTCAGGTGTCTGCCCAGTATGTGATCATTCCTCACTGAATAACTATTCATTCCTTTTTCCTCTTTTCTCTTTCTCTGGGACAATTTTAAATAAATTTCAATTTAGGAAACTTGATAAAAGATTGACATTAATCTCTGTTAGCCTACAGGAGAGCATTCTATGGCCACACTGGCACACTCTCTCCTACAAGAGGGAGTAGAAGTAACACAGTGCAAAACAGGAGGTTTCTCTCTTTTATGCTCCTACCATGAAGAGGGATTTGCTTCACTTTGAGCAAATCTGAGAATGCCACGAATGAAACACAAAGAAAGAAAGCATAGAACTTGAAGTTAGAAATCGCAGGTATGGTTGATTCCATATCTTGTTCTGTGACTTCAAGCAAGTCACCTTAACTCTCTGGCCTTTGCCTATAAAATGACCTGGAGATATGTTGCACATGACTTGTGACCTGATTAGCTTGTTCAGTAGCACTGTTTGATAGTAAATTGAGACTAATACTTACAAGGTCTTGACTGGCACCTCTGAGTCAAATGAGCTGAAGAACATTTTACATGGAGTAGAGTGCCACCTATTGGAAAAAAGCAGACTTTGAAAAATTACAAGGTGATACTAAAACAGTGTGGGTCATTTTTTGTTTAACATGTCCTTGAACTCATTACTAATTAGGTGGGTTAGCATAAGATGGATAAACATCAGTAACAATAGGGAATGTTCTAAAAATCTCCATACTATCGTTTTTAAGTATAATTGGGTTGTCAGTATGCATTTATACGGGACCGATTAAACCAATTCAACTCAATTGTTTTGAGGATTTATTGAAAGTGTGTAAAATATTTTATTATATATTGGGGCAGATTTAAAGAATCATAATAAGGAATACTTTTATTCATAGAGTTCACCCTGTTATCAGATGCTTGAAATTCACCTATTCATGATAAGTACTTATCATCATGTATCCTCATTTTCCTATGACAGTTCCTATTTGTACTTATTATCCCAGAGTAATTACTAATAGTGCCCTTTCACTCTCAGGTGTCCCAGACTGAATGATAAATTACATAGCCACCATATTGGTAAGTGACTTTGCTTAAACACCTCCAGGGTTTGGAAATTCACCAAGGCAGGTGTTTGTACATCTTGCTAATCTGAAAGCTCTTTGGTGAACCATCACCTGAATTTTTGATACCCAATGAATGGGATCTTTATAACACAAAAGCGGAAGTCTTATGTAGCAGGTACCAAAACTAGGACAAGAATACCCTCACAAATGCAGAAAGCATCACCAGCAGATTTAGGAGGTGATTTAGTGATGTCATCAATCTATGAAGTAAAATTGTGGCAGATAGCCTATAGCTTGTTGAAACCATCTGCCCCATCCTGCATCCTGACTAGTGGTACCATGTGGCTGAAGGAGTACAGTTTTAGGAGACAGAACATTCTAATCTTGACTGCTTCTTAATTCTATATATGCTCTTAATCATCTGGTCATGTGACCTCTAAAAGGAAGTGGGAGCTCTCATAGGGATTTCTCCATTTCCAAGAAGAATTTTTAAAGAGTCTTTAAACAATCTGCCTTTCAAGAAAACATTATTTTACAAATGAAAAAATATATAGCCCACCAGGTGTAGCTTAGTGGTTGAGCATTGACCTATGAACCAGGAGGTCACAGTTTGATTCCTGGTCAGGGCACATGCCCAGGTTGCAGGTTCAATCCCCATTAGGAGGCATGAAGGAGGCAGTTGATCAACGATTCTCTCATCATTGATATTTCTATCTCTCTTTCCCTCTCCATTCTTCTCTGAAATCAATAAAAAATATTATTAAAAAATTAGAAAAAATCTGAAAATAATATAATGCAAAGAAGACCCTGTTAAGTAAGCTAGTAAACCAAAATTCAAAATGATGTGGTAGTATAGAGAAGGAAGACTGTTTCTTAGCTCAGTGAGGAAGTGATGATCTAGTTTAGCCAATCCTTTTCAACTGTAAATATTTTGGCTCGTGTTTCAGGTGGATTGCAGGCTTGTGCTCCTGCCTTAGCAAACAGGAAAACAAGCATCCTTCCTGTGGTGATCCCGTGGTCAAAACTGCTGGCCAACTTCTGTTAGGCGCATCAGCTCCTAATAATTATCCACAAACCAAAATTGTTGTTTTTGGTAGAAGTAATCTGGCATCTGGGTGGATAGTTCTAAATAACTATCCTCAAGAGATGAGTTCATTTTCTGTGGGTGCACTTTGTGACTAGTTGAATGCAAGGTCAGTTTAAATATTAATGTGCTACTTTGATAGTGTTATGGCTCCTTTATGGCAGAGGTAGGTAGTAATTCCAACCCTCAAAATCATCAAGGTCAGGGTCATCTGTGCTTTTTGTGCCAAATGCTGAGGTTTCAATTAAATACTTCAAGCATTTGAACTGATCCAAGGCTGTTTTGGAAAAGTTCTTAGTCTGACTTAATGCTTATGTCCCGCCTCTGTAAAGATGTCATGGCTTCAGACATAACAAGGCTACTAATCAAGTTTGTTAAAAAATAAATAAATAAATAAATAAAAACCAAAATACAAAACAAAACACAGCTTTCACAACTATATGTTTTTTAAAGCATATGAGCCTCTTTTAAAAAACTTTGCCTTTTTTTTGGTGTCAGATGCTGTACAAAGATCTCAGTTATACATTGTCTGCTGTGTATTTCAACTCATGGATGCTTAAGCAGAATTACCTAGAGATAAATAATCACTGGTTCCTATAAATTCCTCCTTCAATGACATTGGCCTCACTCTGTATTAGGCCCTGGGAATAAGCATTGCTAAAAGGTGGTCCTTCCAAAGAGAAATTCAGATCTAGGTATAAATGGAACCCTGATAACATCTTGAAGTCACTCTGCTCCTTAAGGACTTGATATAATTGGCTGGAACCCCTATTCTACTTTTTGTGGAATGTTCAACCCCTGTATAATATTATTGTAAATTCCCAAGGGTTTATGTTATCAGAGTCACCTCTGGCCCCAACCTTACATATATATTATTTTGGGATTCTTATTTTTTAGTCTTTAACTTTTTAAATCTTCTTTTTTTTCTTGATTTAACTCCTCCCAAATCTACCAGGATTTTGGTGATGGTTTGTGGGCCACCAAAGAGAAGTTAGTAAGTATATCACATAGCCAATAACTTAACATTTCAGGCCTCCTGTTGCCCTTTTAGCAACCCTGCCACTTTGATAGTAATAAAAAAATATATATATTTTTTATTGATTTCAGAGAGGAAGGGAGAGGGAGAGAGAGATAGAAACATTAATGATGAGAGAGAATCATTTATCAGCTGCATCCTGCACAACCACACTGGTGATTGAGCCCGCAAGCTGGGCATGTGCCCTGACAGGGAATTGAACCATGACCTCCTGGTTCATAGGTCGATCCTCAACCACTGAGCAACACTGGCCAGCAACCCTGTTACTTTGTGGTGTCCCTGCAGTACTGGTCTTTTACCACTGGCTAGTTCCTCCTGTCTCTTGCATTTTCTTACCCTTTTCTTCCTGCATTGGCTTTAATCAGCTCCTTACAAAACATACATGGAACCCGACTAGTCTTAAGTCATCACCGTCTCCCACCTACATTTTTGCAATAGCTTTTAACTGTTCCCTTAGGCTATTCTGAATACATCAATCACAATATATTCCTCTTAAAATGTAAAGTAGATCACCCCTCACAACTCTTCAGTGGTTTTCTAACTCAGTAAAATTCTAAGTCTTCACCAGGCTCTTAGGTCTTCACTGTAGCTGGTTTCTGTTTTTCCTTAAGCATGTAGAGCACAATTCTGCTTCAGGGCCTTTGCATTTGTTAGCTCTGCCTTGAATACTTTCCACAGATATCTCATTCCATTCAGGTCTTTGTTCTAATGGTATCTTTCTATTTAGAACATTTCCTAGCCTCCTTCCTTATTTTATTTTTTCATCATACTATTTATCATTACCTGATATTCTGTATATTTGGCTTGTTCCTTTATCCTTTTCTCTCTAGAGAAAAGTATGCATACTGTAGTATGCATTAGAATTAGCAGAAGTGCTTGTCAAAGTACATGTTGCTGTGCCTCACTCACAGCTTTTCTGAATCAGTGATCTGGGCTGGGACTGGGCAATTTGCATTTCTAGCAAGTTTCCCAGGATACTGATGCTATGGTCCATGAATCACACTTTGAGAATCAATGCACTTGTCCATCCAATATAGTGACCACTCACCACATGTGGCTATTTAAATTGAATTGAAATGAAATTAAATAAAATATTCAGCTTGTTAGTCCACTAGGTCAGTGTATTTCAACTGCTCAACGTAAGAATGTTCAAACATACAACAAATTTTATGAGTTTATTTGAGCCAAACTGAGGACTTGCTTGGAAGCAAGATCTCCAAAATTCTCTGGAGAATGGCAATTTAGCAGTTCTCTTTATGCATTTGGGATCAAAATAGGGAAAGTAAGGAAGATTACATGAAATCCACTGGTGGTAGATTAAGGAGGGAGAAATCTGACTGGCTAAAAAGTAAAATGGAGAGAACATTTACTGTAAATAGGGATGGTTTATGGGCAACAAGATCATGTGTGCCCTTGAGGATGGTTAGAGGGGTCTGGGAAAGGGGATTATTCTGGCATTTCAAATATTTGTTAATCTAGATGCACAAGATCAATGGACAGGACTTGCCTAGGTAAAGATAAACCTTTTATGAAAGAAGTTATAGGCCTGGGCCGTGACTACCCACCATGACCTGCCCAGTTAGTAATTTATGTTCAGGTCACCCTGTGAGGTTACCTTTGGTCACTGAGCTTGTCAGATTCACTTCATAATTCCTTTCTCATTCACAATAGCCACATGCGGTGAGAGCCCTTTGTATTGCACAGCACAGATAGAGAAAATGTCCATCCTTGCAGAAAGTTCTATGGGCAGTGTTCTGGGGCACACGTTGCATGAAGATGGACTTCTTTTCTGTCCTCCGCCCCCCCCCCCCCCCCGGGTTGTATCCTCATATTTGTATATCTGGTCCATGTGGAGTTTGCTATAGTGTAGGAATGAATAAAGTAGATACATAACTTTTTTCTTTTTTTTTTTTTAGCATTTAAATGTATTTTAATGAGAATGCTTTTTTTATTGAGTGCAAAATCCTGGCCATGAATGTGGTGACTCTCCTCTGTAGATGCTGCTGACAGGAAGCTGAGCAGAGGGAAGACCAATACATACCTTTTTTTTTTTTCCAATCAGATGGCTAGTCAGTTTTCCCAATACCAGTTGTTCAAAATTTAATTATGCTCCCAGAAATTTGAAATACCATTATTAGATGTAGTAGTAAATTCCATCTGTATTTGTGTCTGTTGCAGAACTTTCTGGTCTACTGCATTTATCTTTCAGGGTGTGGGAATATTTTCAAGACAAAATTGACTTCTGAAATTACTGAATAAAGATTTGAAACTAGAATTATAAAATGAGACAATAAAGTCAGAAAGAGTTCTGTGATTATTAGTTGCCTTTTGAAGAGGCATTTTTTATTAGAAAACATTTAGGTAGTGTTGAGTTCAAAGGTCAGGCTATAGCTCTGTGTTAGCATGAAAACTTTTTGCCGTGAAATCAGCTATAGTGTGCAATGACTTCTCAGTGTAAGAAATATCTAAACCTTTGGAGAATTTTTATAGAAATTTATTTAAGCTACAACTGGTGGTAATTACAGGGAAGCAAAATCTCAAATACTTTGGAGAATTGACAGTTTTTCAGTTTCTTTTATGCATATAAAATTAAGGAGGGAACCGAAAGAGGATTATATGAAGGTGAGAGAAAGCAAGGCAGGGATTGAGTTACAGGATAATTAAGACTGTGTGCTCTCCTGAAGGTAGTTATGCTTATTTCAAAGGTGTATTAACCTAGACCTAGATGCATAAAAGCAATGGACAGGGCTTGCTTAAGACAAAGATATGCCCAGTTAGGAATGTATGGTCTAATCACCCTGTGAGGTAACATTCCGTAGAACCCCTTTTCACCCACTGATTATAGATGACCAAATTGATTGAGGCAGTAGGCCATTTTTATAATATTCTTGGCCCTATCTATGAAATTATAAAATTAATGTGTCACAGATTAAAACAATAATTCATTAAGGCATATCAGAAGGGTTAAATAAGAAGTATATATAAAGAGTGTTATATTGTTCTTACCTTTTAAAAATGGAAAATGTTTTTCCTTAAATGTTTATATGTTTGTACATAAAAGGGTATCAAATGATTAAAAAAAATAGGGATTAACCAAACAGAAACAAACAAACTTTACATCAGTAGCTACTTTTGTCTTATTAACTTGTACTGTGTATTTCTAAAATACTGAACATTTTGGTTTTTTAAATTCTAAAGAACTATACCTTTAAGAAATGATTTTCAAAATGTAAGTTTAGTATTCATATGTATTACTTGACATGTTTATATATAGAGAGAAAGAGAGCTATAATCTGAACATATCACCATTTACTCAGGCAATAGTGGACAGTGTTCCATTAGGTTGGCTGTAAAAGCTTTCTCTTCTTCCAGACCAACTGTATTTTATAATTATACTAGCGGCCCAGTGCATGAAATTCGTGACTGGTAGGGTACCTTGCAGCTGCCGGCTGCCTGCCAGGTACTCCTTCCCTTCCCCTGGCCACCTGCTGTGGGCCAGGGCCTCCCTTCCTTCCCCTGGCCGGCCCTGTCCCCCTGGCCAAACTCCCAAACTCCCAGTCAAGGGGACAATTTGCATGCTATGCTTTTATTATATAGGATTGTATTTACCTAGACATTGCCTAATCCTTCTTAACCTTTTTTACTATCAGAAAAAGAAGGCACCATTTTCAAGTTTAGAATTGGTATATAACTTCAATTTGCTCACATAGAGTACTGTTACCATAAACTTCAACAATACCATTATGCTAGTCTACCTCTAAGTGAAATTTAGTAAGTACTATGCAAAGCAAAAATTTGAGCTGTAAACAAATTTATGTATGAGCATGTTATGTCAAGAGAAGGACATAAAATTTCTAAATATTACTGTGAAAGCATCTAATAAAGACATAGGGAACATATTTTGAGGACTGAAAACTTATTCCAGAGAACATTTTTTTTTACTGAGAGACTTCAAGTCTTTTATTCATTTTCCCTGATATATGTATAATAAGGTACCACTTGTATGTAGGGGCGGGGGAGAGAGGGGGGGTGAGGGTACTATTGTAAAGCATACCTCTTTATCCTATGGAGATTGGAATGGCCTGAGGTTGGGCAACAACCACCAAGAGCTGAGGTTGAGGTAGGGAGCTGAACATGGGGACGGTTTGGGAATCTTTAAGTATTTTTGACCCCAACACTACACAATGTCAGACAACTACCCTTCCTTGGTGGGAGACTGCCTCGCTGGAAAAACTGAACCAGAGAAGCTAGAAACCTGGGAACTCCGTTTAGGAGAATGGGGATTAGGTGCATATGAAAACAGATGTACTAAATTAAAATTGTCATATAGGTAGGGAGATTCCTAGCCTCATTTTCCTGTCTGAAAACCATAGCCAGAATCATATCTCTAGTTATGAGATTAAAGAATAGTTTGTGTGTTTTTTTGTTTGTTTTTACTGACATTTAAATATCTTAGTGGAAACATTAGTGGCCATCTGCTTACCCTCAAGTAAAACTTGTCAACCTGTACCTCAACCCATGGAAATAGGACCTTTATACAGTATTTTAGTGCCTCAGTCAACTTTAACAGTTGCTGAAATTGTTTTATGATCTGCATTACTTTTGTTTTACAGTAAACCTATGATGGATTTGCTGATATTCCTCTGTTCCCAGTATCACTTGAATCCATCAAGTTACACAATCGATCTGCTGTCAGCTGAAAAGAACCCCATTAAGTTTAAGCCAAACACACCAATAGGAATGTTGGAGGTGGAGAAAGTAATTTTAAGGCCAAAAGTTTTGGATAAGAAAAAACCTACACCTATAATACCAGAGGTAAGAATTTCACTGTATATTTTGATATCTTATGGCTAAAATACTGTTGCTTTTCCAGCCATTATCTTTAGTTCATTATAAATAAAATATAATCGCCTTTCCTGGTCAAATTTGATGTGAACATGACTGTCATATTTTCATAGACAACTTTTTTTAGGATTCAGTTGGTTATTGATCCTTGGGTTAAGTAGAATTTGGGAAATACTTTAGATTTTAGATGCTCTAAAGTGATCTATATGTCAGTATTAGAATCTGACAATTATAAATCATCTGTATTTCAATCTACTCTTTTAAAACATATTTTATATGTACAGGAAGGTTTTAGAACTTTTTAATGAAAATTCATCTCTATCTCCATCTCTCTCTCTTTCCCCTTATTTTGACTCTGTAACTTATTTCTTGGGCAGCATGGGCTCACTTCTTCCATGGCTCATTACTTCTATCTCTAAATAAACTTAAAAGAAAGGAAAGCCATTTGTTTAAGAATTTATTAAAATATTTTTGGCTTCATTTACTTGTCAAGTGATGGTTGTAACTTATTAACTTATACATTATTTTTCATTTGAGCTACATAATGGCTCAGTTTTCTGTAATGTATGGATTTTAAGCAAAAATTTTAACCAAAATATTCTAATATTATCAATTCTTTATATAATTGTTCTTTATAAGCAATAGAGGTAGAAGCTTATGGGTTTCAAGAAATATTCTTTCATTAGCAACAACATCAACCATTTTTTTTACAATCCTAAAACATACTTGCTCTCTATAAAAGACGGTTGAATATTAATTAGGTTATTAGACTATATATCTAGATATATATGCTATTTATCTAGACTGAGATAGTATTATTTATGCGATAGCATGGCATAATATGTGGTTTTTCAGTTTTATGAATACATGTTAAGTTTGAGGATCTGCAATCTATAGATTTCACTTAGCATGGTCACATGTTTCAAAGTTCTATTTATATACAGGATTTAATTCAGTTCCATTAAAATGATCAGTTGCTTAAAATCTCAATAATTTTGAATTAGTAGAATTAACGATATAAATAAGGAACACTTTAATACTAGTTACTAATATATTAAAATTAGCCAAAGTAGTAATAATAATAGTGACAATAGGTAGTAATAATAGCTAATGTTTATTTATTGTAATTTACTATGTGCCAGACACTATGATAAGTTCTTTGCGTGGATTGTCTCATTTAACTTATTTCCAAAAGAATTTAAAAAATGTTAGTGTTTTAAACAAAATAACCCCTTTTTGACATCTAACAAACTATTAAAAAGTAAATATTCCACAAATAAAGGATAGAATAAAACATGCATAATTCTGTATTATTATGTCTGTTTGTTAATTTTAAAGTAAATATTTTAAGAAACAAAGCAAAAATATCCGTTTCTTTTTGGATTTAAATCGACTTAATACTTTACTATACAAGGGTGTGAATTTAGCCTATATTTAATAAGCAAACTGTTTCTAAGAATCTGATTTGGATTAGGAAGTAAAATTAATCAATAAAAATCTTACACTAAAATAAAAAATTCTGTGTATTGTATGAATATGTACTTGTAGATTTCTCATTACTCTAGACATCATTGTAGAACGTTTATTTCAGTATATTATGGTATAACTATGGCTTTAATCTGTGTTTCAGAAAACTGTGAGAGTAGTGATCAACTTTAAGAAAACGCAGAAGGCAATAGTGAGAGTTAGCCCACATGCGTCACTCCAAGAACTAGCCCCCATTATATGCAGCAAGTGTGAGTTTGATCCGTTACATACGCTGTTGTTGAAGGATTATCAGTCTCAGGAGCCACTCGACTTGACAAAATCTCTTAATGACCTGGGGCTAAGAGAATTATATGCCATGGATATCAGCAGAGGTAAGACTTTTTTGTTTTATTCATTTGACAGGATGTGTATATATGTATATGTGTATTGTGTTTATGTATAGTTTTTCTCAAGTTCATAATGGCACTTTAAATGGATCCTATAGATAGAAGTCAATACATGGCATTGGGAATAAGAAGAGAAAACAAAATATAATGTATTTTAATTTGATTTCAATTATTGAAATTGAAATAAAAACTTGCCTTTTTTAGCTATCATCACATTTTATACTTTTCCATCTACCTATGAATACTTTTTTTAGTGGAATTTAACTTAATTCTTTGTGGCGTGGAGATTTAAGCAGAAAATAAAAAATTTACATGTAAATTCATTATGGTTCTAATCAAGCATGAATTACTGTAGACTCACCATGATTTTTGCGGAGTCCGAATTATCATTCAAATTTGGAAGTTTCTTGCTAATTTTTTTTCCTAAGGTCAGCACCCAAAATTAACTGGCTTAAAAAATGCATCAGTTTAATTCCAAAATTCCTCTAAATAGAAATACCAGTAATTTTTAATATTAATCTATAAAGAAAAATTTAGTGTATTAAAATTAGATAAGGTTGGTTTGCATGATGTCTAATAGAGAAATGCAAGCTTATTTACTCAATATGAATCTGTTTTATTAGGAGAAAAAAAAGTTTAGTAAAGGAGGCAATTACTTACATCTTCTGTACATAGGGAACTTCATATTTGATCCTGAGATTGTGCTTTATGTAAGTCTATAGACAACTATTTCAACTCAATGATGTTATATACTTGAACAAACATCATCTTTAAGTCAATTTACCCTCTTTTACCCCCTCCACTGTAGCCACTTCTGTTACTGCCTCCAATAAATCATCTTTACAAGGTAAGACATATGAATCAGTAGAAACAAAACATAATGTGAAATATCTATTTCTATTGGTAAATGGAAAGTAAGCTTCTAATTTTATTTGCTTTCTTAATATTACTAATGTGTAAAAATTTTTTTAACTGAGACAATCTTCATGTTTTATTTCCTGAAAAATAATTTATAAGGTTCTCCTTGATTTCTCAATTTAATAAAATAATTATTTTTAAAATTAATATTAACCTAAGAATGTAAGAAATATATTCTTGACTCTCAGACAAAAAATGATTTTGCTAGGATCTTTATTGGGTACAAATGCTGATAGTTTGGTTGTGCCCTGAAAGAATCTTAGATTATTTTCATTGAACTATTTTTTCATAATAATCAGGGTATATTAATCATAAAGAATTTTTGCAACCATTAAGTTGTGAATATTTTGTAATAACTTGGAAAACGGCTTATACTAAAATTAGCTTTTAATGCAGGTATAAAAAACTTTTACATGAAATTTCTGAAAGAAAATACATAAAAAATTTTATAGTGGTTACCTTTGGGTGGTAGGGCTATGGATGACTTTTCATCCTTTTCTTTATATTACAGAATTTTATAATGGAAATGTATTCCTTTCATAGTGAAAACTTTATTAAAAATAGCCAATAATAATAAAGTCTGGAAGTTTTGCACCCATTAAAAAGGAGTAGGCTCAGATAGTTGATTACTGTAATAATTACCATCCTACTAAAAGAAAAGAAAAGAGCACAATAAAATGTACACATTTTATATTATTAGAATCTTCTTTCTTTTCCATTTTCAATTTTTCCAGGGTACAATGAACGTCCCAATTCCAAGAATTAAGTCCACATAAATAATAGTATGATTATCTACTATTAGTGCCTAATGAATAGGAGCCTAATCAAAGGAATGAAAATTTCCTATGTAAAGTATATACTGGTTAATCAGAGGGCAGGCATTTGAATTGACAAGCTCATTTGACAAGTGGATAGGGCAGATAGCTTCATCTGTCTGGATCTAACCTTCTACTTCCATGACAATAAAGAGATTGGAAAAAGTTGTCTTTGTGATTCTATTCCCGCAAAATTTATTTTGTTACTTTTACTTGGCTTTTGCTTCTACCTTTGCCATTCAAGTGAATCCCATAATCTTGTTGGTCTCATTTTGAAAATGCTGAATGCATTGATTTCAGATACCCCTTCCAGCCAAAAACATATGTGGTTTATTCAGAGTATTAAGTGTTATGAATATAACCATAAGACATTGGAATAGGAAAATTAAGAAAACTCCTCTGACAGTGTCAGAATCTACAGGGTTAGTCCAATTGCTATAAATACCTCCCCCCCCCACCCCCCATCTCATAACTTTATCTGATATGATCGGGAAGTTTAGAATTTTGCATGCCATTACTTACAGACTCTCTTCTGGAAACAGGAAACTACAGTATTTGAGTTGCTTTCTAAGTAAGCCCAAGCCCTTGTTTGCCTTAGTGTTTAACTGTGACTTACAGTGATCCCTGGCATAGAGCGTTAAGTGAAGATTTAGGGGGTAACCAGTGTGTATAGTAGATGAATGGGCACCTGGAAAATACTTAAAAAAATAACTATATGAAATAATGTGGTTATATTTATTGCACTGTACCAGTATGTGAATTTTCCATCTACTCTTCCAACTAAATTTCATTGTGTATTTATACATTCAATTAGTGGAGGATTCTATCTTAAAATGAAATAGTAGCAGTCCTTAAAAAAAAAAAAAGTCATTAAAAAATGTTCTTTAAATGGAAATCAGTTTCAGTTGTACCATTTAATGTCCATGTGTTTTGGACATTATTCAAACTCTCCGGTCACCTAGGTCCTCAGATATGTAATGGGGTGATACTGCCTGCTTCCATTCTTTACATCCCACAACTTAGAAAAGGGACTCACAATGATAACTTACAATATCTACCTCACAGAATTCTTCCAAGAAATAAATTAGGCATGTAAAAAATCTTTAACCATGGTGTGCTACCACAGATCAATTACTATTAGTTGTTAGCATTGTCAATAAACTCATGGTAGCAAATGCATATTGCTTATTTAAGATTTGAAGGATCAGATTTATAAAGTTTTATTTTGTGAAATATATTTCTCCTTATGTTAGTAGGGCATATTGCATTAAGTTACTAGTAGTTATTGCTTTCCTGGATAGCCCTACTTTGTTATAATTTAATTTTTAAACATTCCTTTTTAAGTAAAAATACTATACATTTACCCCTAAATAATTGGTAAATATAAGATTTTAATTTAGGCTATATATTTGCTTCTAACTGCTACTTTACCTATATCCCACCAGTTTCTAGTTATAATACTTTGTTTCCTATGTCACTGAGATTACACTGTGATTTACCATAAAGCCCATATGTTTCTTAGTAGAGATGCTTTTAAAAATTTACAGATCTCCACTCCTTATCTCTCTATTCAAATATTTTTTCAATTTATTTATTGAGTAAGCCAGGTCATTTGTCTTACAGAATTCCCCACATTCAGACTGTTGCTAATTGTGTCCTGTGATGCCACTTCGCATATTTCCCTATCTTATTTCCTATAAGTTGATAGTTAAATCTAGAATCTTGTTGAGATATTTTTGGCAAGAATATTTCATGGGTGGTATTGTGTAGTTCCATTTGCAGACATATAATGACAAGTTATCTTTTTTTATGTTAGCCATATATAATTATTGCTCTATTGTAGTTAATTAAGATTTGAAAAATGGTCATTATCTATTGCAAACATTCCTTTAATTATTGGTTGATATATTTCTAAAAAGGCAAATTTCCCCATGTTGGCTTTTTGTCTATCTATGTAGAATTCATTCAAAAAAGGCAGGAGAGTGTGATTCTTTCCTTTCATTAGTTTTTAAAATAATAGTTACCTATAAAGATGAACAATGAGGACCAGTTACTTTTTTTTGTATCACTATGAATGCATGGAATTAAATATATGTGTTATGTTTCAGTTTGTTGAGTTATTTTTTTTTTTAAATATGTTTTTATTGATTTGAGAGAGAGAGAGGAAGCAAGAGGGAGAGAGAGAAACATCAATCGGTTGGTTGCCTCCCATATGTTCCCAGACCAAGGACAAAACCCAAAACCTGGGCATGTGCCCTGATCAGGAATCGAACTGGCAACCTTTTGATGAACAAGACGACACTCAAGCAACTTAACCACACCGGCCAGGGTGCTGAGTTATTCTTAAGTCCAAATTGTCTGGACTTTTGCCAGTAGAAACCATATGAGATTTATCCTTGAGTTATTTTAAAACCACCCCAGTAGATTTTGATTGCTTTCTCTCTGGTATGACTAGATATTACAGGTTCATCTTTGATATCAACAAATAATCATTCTTAAGCAATCATAGTTCCCATTAGTGGGAAATGGGAGAAAGACAATCTGGGCCAGGTGACTTCGCACTCTTGGACTTGTCTTTGGGTGTAGGCTCTTTCATTGACATTCAGAAAGACTTTTTGGAGAGTGAAGCATTACATATGTTACCTTGAGGCTTGAAATTTGTCATTCTAATTAAAGTGTGATTTCTTTTAATCTTGCTACAATTGACATTTGGGACCAGGTAATTCTATGTTGTTGAGGGGCTGTCTTGGACACTGTAGTATGTTTAGCAGCATCATTGGTCTCTACCCAGCAGATACCAATAACACATTCTCCTCACCCTAACCCCTCAGTGTGACAACCAAATTGTCCCCAACATTTTCAAATATCTTCTGGGCTGTGCAGGGGAATCACCCCTAGTTTAGAACTATTGGATTAAAGGAATATCATTTATGAAACATATAATGAATTATGAAACATTTAAGAAACTATAATGAATCATGTTTTAGAGAATAAAACATTTTATCATAGTTTAGCTCTGACACAAAAATATAGTTCAAAATAAACAAAGGGACAAATTGTATATAGCAATTTTATATCTCATTTAATTTGAAGCTTTGTACTTTAAAATGCTGGTAATTATTTATGGAACACAGACTTTCAAGTTACAAAGAATTGAGTTTGTCATAGCTCTGTAATTTTTTGATTATTCACCCTGAGTAAGTATTTTAATTTCTCTAAGCTTTAGTTTCCTCCACTGTGAAATAGAAACAATAATACTAAATTTACCCATTACTTTGAGAATTGAATAAGATATAAGGTGTCTAGAAGAATACATGGTTCATAGTGGACCATAAAGAGTAGCTTTTATAACAAAACACATTTTTCAAAGGCAAGTAATTGTGAGAAATCTTGGAAATGAACATATATGATGAACAAAAAGGCCCTCTTTTTCTATTTTAGAGTCCTGCCAAATATCACAAAACTTCGACATTATGAAGGAGAAGGAAAATAAAAAGTTTTTCAGCTTTTTTCAGCGCAGTAAGAAAAAGCGGGATCAAGTAAGTATTTCCTTATTTATCATTTTATAAGATTCTTCGAATCTGTTTTTAATTACATGTGATTTTTTATCTTGAATTTACATAGAGATTTTGTCTTCTCATTCTTTATTAGACTGCAAGTGCCCCAGCGACCCCTCTAGTGAGTAATAATCGCCCAACTTTTACAAGGTCCAATACCATTTCCAAGACATACATTTCGAACACCCTGCCATCGGACGCACCCAAGAAGAGGCGGGCTCCGTTGCCTCCGATGTCAGCCTCTCAGAGCGTCCCCCAGAACCTCGCTCATATCCAGGAGAGGCCAGCTTATGGTGTCATGAAATCCATGAGTGTGGATGAGACAGATAAGGTGCGGAATTTTGTTTTGTTTTGTTTCAGGCTGGGCACAAGACCATCTATTTTTCCTCTTACCTACTTGTCTTTTTCCACATAGGCTACTAATAAGGTTAGTAACAGTTACTGATATGCAATAAGGTGAATAAGTAGTCACTAGTAAGATTAATGCTGGGAAGAGGTTCTCTAGATATGTACAGTTCTATGATGCAGTAAAGAATAAATATATTGCCCTGCTGGCATGGTTCAGTGGTTGAGTGTTGACCTATGAAACAGGAGGTCAAGGTTCATTCACGGTCAGGGCAGATGCCCAGGCTGAATCTTCAGTAAGGGATGTTCAGGAGGCAGCAGATCAATGATTCTCTCTCATCATTGATGTTTCTATCTCTCCTCCTTTCCTCTCTGAAATCAATAAAAGATTTTTTTTCAAAGAGTAAATATATCCATTTTAAGTAGCTTTCACATTCAAGAAAATAAGTCATCTGTAAACCGTAAAGTGCTGGTCTATAAGGACTAACTGGAGGCTTTTGCTTGTATCTATTAGGAATGGAAATATTCATTTTTGAACATTTTTCTTTAACAGCAACACAATCTTTGTGTCACTTTCATGAGTTTCCAACTGGATATATGTGTTTTACTTTACTCAGAGAGTCTCAGGGAGATATACTGGCATCTGCCTGGTACATAGATACTCTATAGCAGGGGTCCTCAAACTTTTTAAACAGGGGGCCAGTTCACTGTCCCTCAGACCGTTGGAGGGCCGGACTATAGTTTAAAAAAAAAAAACTATGAACAAATTCCTATGCACACTGCACATATCTTATTTTGAAATAAAAAACACAAAACGGGAACAAATACAATATTTGTATTTGCATGTGGCCTGCGGGCTGTAGTTTGAGGACCCCTGCTGTGAAAGAATAATTTTTGTTGTTTTAAGCCACCCAGTCATGGTAATGTGTTATGGCAGCCCTAAGAAACTAATGCATCAACTTTGTAATTCCAATTCCAACATTTTTCCTGTTGCAGTTTAAATTCATGGTTGCTTCTTGACTCATCACTACCTGGAAATCAGAATATTGGATATCAAACTCACTCTTTTTTGTCCCATATTGAAAAGCTCAAGATCATCTTTGATGTTTATTATTTTTTTTCTTTTCATATCCAATTAGTGAGCAATCCTTCACTCCATCTCTCTTCACCATGCCTACTTGTCCCTCATTTTCATTCTCTCTCCTGAAGTCTGATCCTAGAGAAACCCAGGCAGAGGGTAAGGAGAAGATCAGTACTTAACTTGTCTTTCACATTTTGTTTTCATAATAAAAGAATGTGGCAAGTTGCTACTTTTATATTTTGTAATTAGCACTTCTCAGTTCAAGACTTTGGATAGCTGGCTGTTACTTTCTGGGCATTCAAAGTTTTTTTACAAACTGATCACAATTTGAGGGGGGGGTTCTATTCTTTCTTTGTTTCTTTGTTTTTTCTTTCTTTCTCCTTTGTTTTTTTTTCTTTCTTTTCAGCTTTATTGAGCCATAATTGACAAATAAAATTGTAAGATATTTAAAATATGCATCATGGTGATTTGAAGTAGGTATACATTGTGAAAGAATTCCCACCATCTAGTTATACATTCATCACCTCATATCTCTCTCTCCCCCACCTCTCTCTAAGAGTACTTAAGTTCTACTCTTTTAGCAAATTTCAGTTATTATCAGTGTTATCAACTATAGTCATCATTTTTACATTAGATCCTCAGACCTTATTCATTTTACAGCTGAAAGTTTGTCCCATTGCCCCACCCTCTCCCTATATCCTCCACCCTCCTGGCAACCTTTTTCACTCTCTGTTTCTATGAGTTTGACTTTTTTAGATTCTACATATAAATGTTACCATGCACTATTTGCCTCTCATTGTCTGGCTTATTTCATTTTATATTGTCCTCAAGCTCCATCCATGTTGTCACAATGGCAGGATTTCCTGCTTTCTCATGGGTGAATAACATTTCCTTGTGTATGTATTCATATATTATGCACTATGTTATAATTCACCTTTTGGTACTGAATGGTGTATTTTGGATGTGTATCAGTACATAAAGGGCTTCCTCATTTCAAAGGCTACATAATATTTCATTGATGTATGTAACATAATATGGGATGGTGTAAGTACCCCATCCTCTAAATATAAACATTAGGGTTATGTTATTGTTTAAAACTTTGTTAATTATCTTCCTTTCCTCTTTCCCAACCAGAGGGCAGGAATTGTGTTCCCCAGCAAAATTCTGTAACATAGTATGTGTTCAAGGAAATTGATAAGTAAACTTTTAGCATTGCTTCCACGCAGCTGGGTATAGTATATACAGTGAGAATGTCTGTCACACATAATATCACTAAATTTTAGTATTTTATATGTATGTATGGTAAATTTTCAGAAGTACTTAGATAACTTAAAAATTGCTTATATTTTCTTTATAGTAATTTGGCCCAGGTAGTTCTTGGCAATATTTTCCTTAAGATTTTACATAAAAGCCAGAATTTTGGCAAGGTTGTATTGAGTGATTAAAGACCAATAACTAAAATGTGATATATATTACATAATGCATATAAATTAAATTGCCCTCTGAATTGAAGTTGTTTATGTAGCCAGATGCAAATATTCAAGAAATTTATGGGTGAATTTTATTTTACTGCTTGCTTGTTTTACATTTCAATCAAACATAGTCATTATCATTATAGACATTTTATACCTATTTAATAATTGAAAATAATGGCAGGCTAGGAAAAAATAACTAGAAAAAAATGATTAAATGATTTCCAAGTCTATGGAGAATATTGGGTATATTTATATCCTGTAGTTTTTATTGTTTACAAAGTAAACCACAAGGGTGCGCTGTTAAACAGAATTACAGCATTCTGATTTTTCTAATCTCACCACTCCCTCTCCCCCAAAGCATCCTTTAATAAAGCAGAAAGAAAATACTAGAAATAGTTACATTATATTAGAAATATAAAATGCTTACCTCTTGTGAGTGAAGTGCCAAATAATAGAGCTGGAGAGATAAATAACAGTAATGAATCAATTTTATTCATTTTGAGCTTTTATTTCATTTTAGTGTCCTTTTAAGTAGTCATTGGTATTATGTTGGCCTTAGATAGGCTTATGGATAAGGCAGTTTATCTGTAGCTTGGAAAAAAACCTGCCAATTTAATCTATTTTATGCTTTTTGGATGTCTGTTTTTAAAAATTTGCCTCAGTCTTCTAAGGCATTTCTTGATACTGGCAAATTAAAGTATTTGGATAGTGCTTTGGTCGTTTAAACTGAAACTATTAACATGAAAGCCTGTTGATTTTCTGAGCTAAATTTGCAAATAATTGTGCAGTTTCCAAAGAGGATTCAATAAAGACCCAAGTTAGTAAAATAATTTATCCTAACCTTTTTTTTAAAAAAAATTACTGCATCTAAAATTATTTTATCCACCTAAAGAATATGTTTCAAAGACAGTTGTTGTGGCTACAGTGTCCTTTTTCATGTCCCTAAATTTCTCTGTCTTCTCTTTCACGTGATTTCAAGCCTTGTGTTTTTTTCCTTATAAGGGCGAATATACTTCTGTAGAAATGTTCACTCTGAGAAAGAACTATCCAATTAGAAATCTTCTGGCAGTTTTTCTTGGTACTTTTTGAGCATTATGTGGATATAATTCTGCCTAAAGATTTGAAATGCCATTTGTGTCCCAGCATATGTCCTACTTGGCTCCTGCTGCTATTTACATGAGTCATATCACATGCATTATTGTATGAAATCCATATAGTTATATACAGTAAGATTGTATGTATAAAGTTATTTACATAAGGTTGCTATTTGTTTCACACATGACAGAAGTCAGACACAATGACATTGACTGGAATTGAAAATGACTTAATCATTCTGGGATTGAAACTGCGTTCAGAAATCCAGAACTGTATCTGCCCTGTATCTGCTAATCAAGTGTCTGTGAGAAGCACTTTTAATAAAATTAGTGTTCAAAGAATGTCCTGGATGATAAATTAGCATTTTAACCCTATTTTACATTTGAAGACCAGGAAAAAATTGGACAGAAGTTGTGCATAATCATCACACATAGAATTCACAGAACCTGTGGGTGAATTCTTCCTTTTTGCACATTTTGTATGACTTTGTGGCTAGGAGTCATGTGTATATATCAGAGAGCAGCTTTCCCCAGGTTACTCGCCTGGTACCTTGTTTTCTTTAGGATATTTGCTTTTGGCTAGAAACACAGTCAGGAATTATCTTGATTGGGCTTTTCCTTTGGTCTCATTTTGCATTCTACGGCAAACACTCAAATATTGAGAAATTGAAATACTTTGCCATCCAGTATTATGCAAGTGAAATTTAATACTCAGAGTGTTACTTTTTTGACAGCTGATTTAATTGTTTTTCAAAAAATGTTTGACGTTATTCATCTTTTACCCAATTTTATCTTTTAACACTTACTGTGGTTTACAAGCAGATGATAGATTGTCATGTGTTTATGAAATGTGTTAGTAGATTTTTTTATCTTAGTTTCACTTAATGAGTTTTAAATCCTAGTTTTACACAGAGTCATTAAGGCTGTTGCAATGGAGCATGTATTTGTAATCTTTAAGAAATATTCCTCTTTTTAGTTTCTCCTCCACATAACGTTTGGTTTTCCCCTCTACTTTCCACTTATATTTATTATATAGAACGTGGACCACACACATACTTCCACAATTGCCTAGAAACAGTAGTTGCCATGGCATTTGCAGTTTGATATATGGGATACAGCTGTCTGTTCTTCCAAAAATATGACTTGTTTCATTCTGTAGAGAAATGCAGCAACACTGTATAGTATCTAATCTGCTTCCTCTTATAAGGCTTTCCAGGAGAGAAGATGAACTTTGTCATTGTAGTTTTCACTAGATTTTCAAAGGTTCATCATTTCATAGGGACATTAATGATCAGTGCTTATGTAGCACTCACCAATGTTTCAGAAGAGGTTCTAAGCACATTACTCACTTAATGCTCACAAAAATCTTCTGAGCCATCATTTTTACGTTTCTGCCAGCTTTGCCTTTGACCTAAGTGTTAAGGACTGTGTTCATTATAAAACCGTTAAATTTTAAAGAACAATAATATTAAACAACCAAGGACTTGTATGCATGCATATTAGCATAACCAATGGACACAGACACTGGGGCAGTAGAGGCTTGTCCAGGGTGGGAATGGTTGGGGGGAGAGGAGGTCATTTGGGGGGAAAGGAGACATATGTAAAACTTAAGATAATTAAAAAAAAAAAACATAATAGGATAATTTTGAAAAGAGTGTGGATTTTTCTTCTTTATGCTAGTATTCCAAGACTGTGCCTCTCTGAGGTGCATACTGAGTTAATACGACATCACTGAAAATAATCAGTGGTAGGAGTCTTTCTTTACAAGATCTCATGGTATGGAGTTTATTTAGTCTTTCTACCCTGTGACATTGGGATCTCATGGGGGGAGACATGCCTTTTGCTGGTAACCAGCATATATTAACAGAGGACAAAGCAGAGAGAAGCAGGCCTGATTTTGGAGCCACAATGATAAAAATGGTGGGGTCATTAGGATAATGCCTGGCCTGCAGCTTTGACTCCCTTTCTGGGATGAATGGAGTTGGTCCCAGTTTGTTCCCATGATCACTACTTTACTTGGTAGAGGGCTTAAACTCAGTTCATCTGTAAATGTTTAGCATTTTCCTACCCTGCCCTAGAAACCTCTTTGTCTTGATCACAATGACCTCAAAGAACCATGGTTACCACCACCCTCTGTCCTTTTAACTTGATCCTGAGCTCTGGTTTACTTTGTCTTTTTTTTTTTTTTTAATATATTTTATTGATTTTTTACAGAGAGGAAGGGAGAGGAATAGAGAGTTAGAAACATTGATGAGTGAGAAACATCGATCAGCTGCCTCATGCACACTCCCCACTGGGGATGTGCCCGCAACCAAGGTACATGCCCTTGACCGGAATCGAACCTGGGACCCTTGAGTCTGCAGGCCGACGTTCTATCCACTGAGCCAAACCAGTTAGGGCTACTTTGTCTTTTTTTATTCACGATCTTTGGGCATCTAAAAAATGGTATACATAAGGGATTACCACTAATGTGACTTGGTTATATGTTATCTTAAAGAATTGTGGGGTTGGTAAATGAAAGCACAGATTGCTTCAGGAAAATAAATGTAAAAACCTTGCAAGTGTATATAACACGGGTTGTAAAATTTGGGGGTGCTTTTTTTTCTTTTCTGGTATGAATGGAGAAGGCTGGAAAGGAAGTTTATTGTGGCAGAAGAAGCCCTAGCCTGGCTCCAGAGATAGTCTTAGATTCTCCTAATAGGACTATTACATTTTTGTTTGACATTGTTATTTTTCTCATTGTCGTCTTTGTCTTCTACCTGGAATAAGCCAATGAACTTCTTTATGGCTTGGGTTTCTCCCAACTAGGGCTTTGTAACTAAATTTCCAAAAGTCTCTTTTAACTCTAATATTATAAAATTATTTTATTCTTTGTTGTCTTTTTAAAATTAATCTTTAAGAAATGAATGTACTTTGTTGCATAAACCTTTGGCTTGACCAGTGTTAATCAGATAGTCCTGGTATTACTCATCTGAGGATTTTAAAACCCTGTAGTACAGTAGCAACATGAAACATTGACAATCTTTTCTTTTTTAAAATTTATCTTTATTGTTGAAAGTATTACTGATTTACCATTTGTTTGTTTGTTTGTTCTTTCCCATTGATCCCCTCCACCCATACCCTCCCCTCCCAGGCCTTTACTATTCTATTGTCTCTGTCCATAAATGAATCCATCTATAAAATCATTGTTGCCTTTCATAGCATGTATTTTGGCAGATTGATAGGAACATCCTTAAAAATGGCATAATCGGTGAATGCTTACATAGTGTGGATTTAAGAGCTCCAGGCCCATTTCTCTTTTCTGTAATTATAGTCACATGGTACCTGAAATGTCACTCCTATTTCTAAACCCCCTCACTTTCATATGATATGACTTTTTCCTAATCTAAGTTGACTTATATAGCCTAAGACTTTCAGTGCTATACATGAAAAAATCTTAAAACATATTATTATAGAGAATAAGAAAATAGAAGACATAAATTCTAGTTTTGGGGGGAGCTAGAAGGAAGTACTACTAAAAAAAGGAAGGAAAAGGAAAAGGAAAAGGGTATATAGAATAAGAAGATTCAGGGCAGCAAAATAAATTGTCCTGGCCCCAACAAAAATACAGCATTTTCTTTAAGAAATAATCATAAACAAAGAAAGGAAGTGGCACATATGCTTTCATCCAATACAAGCCAAAATATGCATGCATGTATGTGTGTGTATAAACAGGTGTAAAAGATACATAGAAGGTGGGATACACAAATTCCTATGAGGCAATCTAGATTTATTCAGATTTACAGTGATTGTTTTCCTCCCCAGTGTATGTATTGTTTGTATCTCATATGATATCATGCTGGTTTTATGATCAAATTAATAATAAAAATGATTTTTTATGACAAAAATCTTGCTTTCACAGCTGTACCTATTTTACTCATTTAAAATAATACCTCATACTTCTATTATATATGTATTATGTTATGAGAGGCCCACTACATGAAAATTTGAACACTGGGGGGGTCCTTCAGACTGGCCTGCCCCCTCTCAGAGTCTGGGAGCTCTCAAGGGATATCCTACTGACGGTTTAGGCCTGCTCCCCATGGAGAATGGGCCTAAGCCGCAGTCTGGCCTCCCTCTGTGGGAGGCGACCGGCTCATCAGGGGAAGGCGATGCCCCCATCAGGCCTCTGCTGCAGCCACTGCTGGGTGCAGCGGCTGCCTGAGCCTTGCTTGGCCCAGCCCTGGCAGTGGCAGCTGCCATCCGCAGCTTGCCTGAGCCTCAGGCAGCCGCTGAGGCTTTGTCCGGAAGGATGTCTGGAAGGACATCCAGAGGACATCCACCCTAATTAGCATATTACCCTTTCATTAGTATAGATAATAACTGCTTTGAAGTATAAGATAATTGATTTGTTATCTAAGCCGTAAAATTATGTTAGAATTCTTCCATCAAGAGTTAAGAGAGTTACAGCTTGACTTTCCATTATATAAAAGTTCAGTCATCCTATCTAATAAAACAGAAACATGGTAATTGGCGTACGACCGCTACCCTTCCCATTGGCTAATCAGCGAAATATGCAAATTAACTGACAGCCAAGATGGTGGCCTGCAGCCAGGCAGCTGGAAACTAACATGAGGCTTGCTTGCTTTAGTGATGGAGGAAACCAATGTTCCCCACCTGCATTGCCAGCCTCTGAGCTGCACTCTATGCAACTATGTTACAAAAATAGAAGCTAAACAAAACCCCAGGCTTCAGCCAGCAGGACCGCAACATTGTTTCAAATACAGAAGGGTAAACAAAGGCCAGAAACCTGCTTTCAGCAGTGGAAGTCTCATAGCTGGAGCCAAGCCTCAGAGCTAAAGCTAGCCCAGAATGAAAAAAAAAGGAAAAAAGGACAGGTTGGGAGCTTCAGTCACCCGTCAGCCTGAAAACGGCCCTCAGCCCCTCACCCAGGCGGGCCAGGCACCCCAGTGGGGACCCCCACACTGAAGGGTGTGTGACCAGCTGCAAACAGCCATCATCCCCTCACCCAGACTGGCCAGGCACCCCAGTGGGGACCTCCACCCTGATCCAGGACACCCTTCAGGGCAAACCAGCCAGCACCCACCCATGCACCAGGCTTCTATCCTATATAGTAAAAGGGTAATATGCCTCCCAGCACCGGGATCAGTGGAGCCGCGAGGCCTCCCAGCACCGGGATCAGCGTGACAGGGGGCAGCGACCAAACCCCCCTGATCGGCCCTGCTCTGTGTGTGACAAGGGGCGGTGCCCCAATCCCCCCCCCCCCACCCCCCACGGGCCCTGCTCTGTGTGTGACGGGGTAGAGCCATAACCTCCCCATCGGCCCTGCCCTGAGTGTGGCAGTGGCGGCGCCCCAACCCCCTGATCCACCCTGCTCTGTGTGTGACAGGGGGCGGTGCCCCAACTCCCCTATCAGCCCTACTCTGTGAGTGACAGGAGGGAGCTCCTCAACCCCCTGATCAGCCCTGCTCTGTGCGTGACAGGAGGGAGCTCCCCAACCCCCTGATCAACCCTGCTCTGTGCGTGACAGGGGGCAGCGCCCCAACTCCCCAATCGGCCCTGCTCTGAGCCCGACCAGGGGCTGCACCTAGGGATTGGGCCTGCCCTCTGCCACCCGGGAGCAGGCCTAAGCCAGCAGGTCGTTATCTCCCAAGGGGTCCCAGACTGCGAGAGGGCACAGGCCGGGCTGAGGGACCCCCTCTCCCCCCGCAACTGCACAAATTTTTGTGCAATGGCCTCTAGTTGGTATATAATTCATAGTCAATTATATATAGCTAATGTCAACTATAAAATATTTAAAAATGTTTTATACCATTGAGAATGTCCAAGTTGGAGAAAGATAACATGAATATGTTCCATAAGAAGAAAAAGATCTATATGAATTTTAAGACAATTTTAAGGGATTGCTTAGGTTCTTTCCTTCAACCACACCCCTTTCCACATGTGGAAATCATATTATAAATGAAATAAAAACCCAAAAGCTTCTAATAGAAATATTCAATATTGAAGTTGAGCCTCTGTATTTCCATCCTTTAATTCAATTTTTTCTTATTTTTCTATTTATATTCTTTCATTTAACTCTTCTATCCAGAATATATTTATTTAAATGGCCCACATCTTATAATTCACCTATAATTAATAAGTGATCCAATAACTAGTACAGAGCTGTTTCTCAGTAAATCTGCTGAATGCCATTCAATTATATTTTATTCAGCTAAACTTCGTTCCATTTTGAACTAGTGAATTCTGATCTGGGTGTGAATTCTCAAGGATTAACTATCTGGCATGCTTTTCAACTTGACCTTGCCACTTTCGCTGGTGTATTCTTTTTCTCTATGCAATATTTCCTTTTCACAGGCCATAAAATTCAGTGATAAGCATTCTTGTTAGAGGTGCAGTATTCCCTAGTGGCAAGCAGATTTAGTGACTCTAACTAAAGTAAATAATTGAATATCTTGAATTATTAACCAAAGTATTTTTCCCCTAGTAAGCAGACACCTCTCTGTTTTCTTGGTTTGTAAATTCTTTGGACTTAAAAATAATTTAATCTCAACTCCTTTTTCAAAATTTCAATCATAATCTGACAAAAGAAATGTATCTTAGTGAGAAAAGCTAAAGACAGTTCTAAGCAATTCTTTCATTTTAGTTTTTCACATTAAATTTATGAAATATTTCAAATTTGTATACCACAATATACAGCCATATACCCATCACTAAAATTTAACCAACTGGCATTCAATTTCTTTATATATATATATATGTGTGTGTGTGTGTGTGTGTGTGTATGTGTGTGTATATATATGTGTGTGTGTGTGTGTGTGTATATTTACTTCAGAGAGGGAGAGAGAGAAACATCAATGATGAGAAAGAATCATTGATTGGCTCCCTTCTGCATGCCCTCTATTGGGGATGGAGCCTGAAACCTGGGCATGTGCCCTGACTGGGAATTGAACTGTGACCTGGTTCATAGGTCGACACTCAACCACAGAGCCACTCTGGCTGAGCTAAATTTCTTTAAGGTCTGATGAGGCTGCCTGAGGTGACTTAACAGTGGAGTTTTTACACTTGAATGGCACAGAATGCTTATGCAGTGACCTGGTCACAAGGTCCTGAATGTTGGAGGCTGTGGGGTTTTAAGGGTTATTGTAACTGAGATTAATAATAGGATTCCCACCATCATTGTCACTAAAGCAAAAGTACAATTTTAGAATAAATATCTCCTTTACCCATATTCTTTATACTTTGCTTATTTTATTTACAGATCACTTTCATATACTTTAAGATAGATGAATTATGTACAATAATATTAGCGAATATTTACAGATTGTGAACTGTATGCTAGGCACTGTGCTAAATTTTTATGCACTCGTTCACTGAAGCTTTGAAGCCACCCTTGAAGTAGGTATTCCTACTTTTTCCACATTATTGGTGAAGAGGCTGAAGGTTGCAGCGGCAATGAATGCCTTGCTCCCTGGTTCAAGCCCTGGCAATGTCTCTAAAGCTCATTTGTTTGGTAATCATTACACTGGGCTGCCTTCCAACTTGCAAACCCCCTGGAAGCCTCGCTCCAGCTAGACAAACACACTCAAAATTACTGGGCCAGTCAACCCTGACTGAGTCAAGAAGAGAACTGTTGGAGGGCTATGAGGAACATACTCCTGGAGTACAGAGGAACAAATAGGGTTTAAAATTGCTGCTGGGTGGCTTCGGTGGCCTTCCTTGCCTTTTCTCTTTCTTCTTCTACATTTCCTATGAGAACTCATGATGGATTTATTGAAATAACTGTGGTAGTTTAGCCTGCTTTCTGACAGTAGTTATTCTTGGGGTAGGAGCCTCCCCAATATTGTAAGCTAGGTAAGTGTATTCTACTCATACCCCTCAGTACACACACATTTTTCTTGGCTACAATACATTCAGAAACTTTTAGATCTTCTCACTTAGATTCCCTTTCTTTTTCTGCAAGCTTTTACCTAGGAAAGGGATGTCTGTCGTCGATGTAGATATAGAACATCCCTTTTTCAAGGCCCAGGGATTCCTCCAGGGATAAGGGTCTAAATCTCACAGAATCAAGTTATAGAACATGTGCTCCACCAATACATTTAGGGCTTTATCCTTCTAAAATGCATTATTTTGTCAAATGTCTTCACAAATGCTATTGAAGTTTTTTAGCATTTGTGAAACAGAAATGTTTTGTTGTTTTTTGACAAATTTTAAATTCTTTATCCATAGAAATATAAATGTCATGCACAAAAAGTTAGCTTATTTTATGAGACTGACGCGCTACCTACTGCGCAACGAGGCACCTAAGTTAGCTTATTTTAAAACCTCTAGTGCAGTGATGGCGAACCTATGACACATGTGTCAGAGGTGACACACGAACTCATTTTTTGGGTTGATTTTTCTTTGTTAAGCGGCATTTAAATATATAAAATAAATATCAAAAATATGAATCTTTGTTTTACTATGGTTGCAAATATCAAAAAAATTCTATATGTGACACGGCAACAGAGTTAAGTTAGGGTTTTTCAAAATGCTGACACGCCGAGCTCAAAAGGTTCACCATCACTGCTCTAGGGTGATAAATGAAATATGAGTCTATTATTTTCTGTCTTTGAGTTGTGGATAGATTTAGATAAATTTGTGAGTCTTTGTATATACTAGGTATACCGGTTAATAATGCGAATTTTTTTCAATAGATGGAGTTACACATATGTTTATATATATGCGATTTGATATGTATGCTATTTTGTTGTATTGCTCCTTCAGATTACCACTTGTTCCGATTGATGGCACATGCACTTTCTGAGCAGCACTCCAAAACGTATGAAGTAGTGGAAAATTGGGTCTCTGAATGGTCTGCCTCAAAACAAGAACAATTCTATTGGGACAGTACCACAAATTACCTGAAAGAAGGGGGAATGTGTAGCTAGCGATGGACATTACTTGAATAAAGCACTTTTGATGTTTTTCTTGAAATTATCGTGTTTTCTTTGGATTACAAAATCTGCATTATTACGGTTAATAATATGGATTAAGTATTAACCAGTTAATAGCATGGATTAATTATTAACCGATTAATAATGCAGATTAGCTGTTAACCAGTTAATAGTGAGGATTAACTATTAGCCTGTTAATAATGCAGATTAACTGTTAACTGATTAAAAGTACAGATTAATTATTAACCAGTTAATAGTGTGGATTAATTATTAGCCAATTAATAATGCAAATTAATTGTTAACTGGTTGATAGTGTGGATTAATTATTAACCAATTGATAATGCAGATTAACTGTTAACTGGTTAATAGTGCGGTTTAACTATTAACCGATTAATAATGCAGATTTTGTAATCGAAAGAAAACACCGTAATTTCAAGAGAAACATCAAAAGTGCTTTATTCAAAATAATGTCCATCGCTAGCTACACATTTCCCCCATCTTTCAGGTAATTTGTGGATACCGTCCCAACAGAACTTTTCTTGTTTTGAAGCAGACCATTCAGAGACCCAATTTTCCACTTCTTAGTACGTTTTGAAGTGCTGCTCAGAAAGTACATGTGCCATCAATCAGAACAAGTGGTAATCTGAAGGAGCAAGGTCTGGTGAATACAGTGGGTGGGTTAATACTTCCCAGGCAAGATCTTTTTACGTGTCTTTAACTGGTTTTGAAGTGTGTGATGGTGTGTCATCATGGAGCAAAATTACTTTGCCATGTCTTCTGGCCCATTCTGGTCATTTCAGGATCAAAGCATGGTTCAAATTGATTATTTGTTGTTGGTAACGATCAGTATTAATGGTTTCACCTGGTTTTAGAAACTCATAATACACACCTTCCTGATCCCACCAAATGCAGAGCATTGTCTTCTTTCTGAAGGGATTTGGCATTGCAGTCAATGTTGATGGTTGACCTGGATCAACCCATGATTTTGTGCATTTGGGATTCTCAATATAAATCCACTTTTCATCACCAGTCACAATTCGATGCAAAAAAGACTTTCTTTCCTGCTGTTGAAGCAGGAAAGACTGCTTTCAACTTTTTTTTTACTGATGACTTTTTGTTTTTCCATTTGTCTTTCATTCATTTGATGTGGCACCCATTTTCCTTCCTTTAAAAACTTTCCCATTGCTTGTAAATGACCCGAAATTGTTTGCTGAGCAACATTTAATCATTCTGCAAGTTGTTTTTGAGTTTGACACGCATCTTCATCCAATAATGCTTGTAATTGTTGGCTTCAAACTTTTTTAGCTGACCTGGATGTTCTTTGTCTTTCACATCGAAATCATCACCTTTAAAGTTTTTAAACCAGTGTTTACAAGTATCTTGAGATGGAGCATCTTCACCATAAGCTTCCTGAAGTATACGATAACTTTCAGCAGCACTTTTCTTTAAAATAAAGTATTGCTCTCTTTTTTTGGCATGAAATTCGACATTTTTAACTGTAAAAATATCTATGATGTTAACACCTTCAGGAAATTTGACATATGAAGTTTTGAAGCTTGTTTTCAATACAACAAAACAGCATACATATCAAATCGCATATATATCAACATATGTGCAACTCCATCTATTGAAAAAAATCCGCATTATTAACCGGTACATCCAGTAAGTGTTTTTTTTTTCCCCTATGCTGTCTGCTTTATTATATTATAACCCAAATTTAAGCACTCTAATTCCCAAACAGATACAATTGTCTGAGAAATTCATGTTGTGACTGCTTTTATCGGGTAATAGAAAAGACCAATAAATGACAGTAATTGGGAATCTGACCTAAAGGCGAAAACCAGTTTTCAGCATAGAACTCATGAAAGTAATCAGTCAAAACATGGAAAACAAGTTTTCAGCATAGAGCTGGGAAGCAAATCCAATTCTGCCATTGCTGCATGTGTTCAGCAATTATTTATGGCTCACCGACTCCGTTCTTTCTGATAAGCTTCTGTGATAGGAATGGCACGACTTAATGGGGTTTTACATTAGTAAATGCATCAAGAAAGAAAATGACATCTACTGCCTTTGATGTTTAGATCACATATTTTAAAAAGTGACGTGCACATTGTTTTTGGAGTATTTTTGTCCTTTTCTCAAATGATTGCTAAATTTGTTACTTTTATAAATAGCAGGTGAATGTTGTGGAACACAGAGACATATCAGTAAGAATATTGTTTTTATTTAAATGTAATATTCTACTTAAGATGATATTTAAATACTGCCCACCCATCATTACACTTTTTTCTCAGCTAGTATATTGCCAAGGGTCGTTCTCCTAATTGTTTTAAAAGCCCAGGTAGTATTTGAGGCTCTACTCCATGCCCACAGGAAATGGAGGTGAACCTCAGGTTTAATCAGAGTTAGCTTTAGTGACTGAATCAAAATCTGGTGGGAGGCTTCAAGTCTTTTCTTGTTTTATTATGGAGAGTTCTGGAGCAGGGACCAGAGTAATGAGGGGAGAGGAGAGTGGTGGCTCCAGCTGTTTATCACTTGGTATGGAAGGATTTTAATGGTTAGACTCTAGGTCAGCCCAGAGCCACCCTGTTCTACCTCTTTTGTTAAGAGGAGCTAACCTTCCTAAGAGTTGTGTTCTATCAAGTGCCTGCTGCTGGACCTAACTCTGCTTCTTCTCCTGTGAGATGACCTAACACAGTTGGCAATGATGACAACTAACTCACATTTTTCTCTTTGGGGTCAGGCTTCCTTTTCTTCTCTGGCAGAAATATTACAGTATTACAACATACAAAAATTTGCTACATTTTTCTCGGTGTGAAGCAAGGGATAACGACTGAAAAAAAAATTCCTATGAACAAGTTTTCTCCTCTTAGGTATATTAGTACTTGCATTGTCTCATAAATATCGAAAAGACCCACGCTTTAGGTATTCTCCAAGTCCAAGTATATCAAGTCCTTTTATTTACAAATGAAGAGGGCAGTATTTCATTCATGATGACATTCATTCAACAAATATTTATTGAGAAACTTCTATGAGCCAGACAATGTTCTGGAGATAAAGCAGTGAGCAAAATAGGAAGGAAAAACATCTTGGCCCTTATGGTCAACCATAGCAGAAGCAAATGATAAACAAGGTAAATAAGCCAAGTACATGGAATGTTAGAAAACTATTAAATGCTATTCATAAAGATCAATCAGGGAAGAAGGACAGGAAGTGAAGGGGGGTCAATGAGGAACTCATTGAAAAGGTGGCATTTGAGAAATGACCTGAAGAAAATGAGGGAGTAAGGCATTACGTTATTAGAAGAGTATTCTAGGCACAGAGAGCAGCAAATGCAACCATCCGGAGGCAGGAGCACTCTGGCACATCCGAGGAGCTGCAGGAAGGCTAGTGTGTCTGGCCTGGAGTGAGACTACATAGTAGAAGGAGGTGGTTAGAGGGAGCTAGGGGCTGCGCGGCCAATTGCCTTAGAAGTCATTACAAGGACTTTGGCTATTTTTTGTCAATTGGGAAACTATTAGCAGGTTTTGAACAAAGTGACCTAATCTGGCTTGTGTTTTAACAGGATCCTTTTGCTGCTATGTTGAGAAAGTACTGTAAGAAAGCAATGTGGCAGCAGAGTCCAATTAGCAGGTTGTTGATGATAATTTGGGCTATGTGTAGCCATGGAGCTGGGTGAGGCAATAGGATGTTATGAATGTGAAGTGTGAGAGAGAGGAGATGAGGGTGACTCCAAAGTCACTGGCCTGAACAAATGGAAGAACGACCTGCTCTTTATTGAAACAGAGAAAACTATGAGAGCAGGGTTAGTTTTGATAGAAGTGGGTAGAGGAGGGGTTATCAGAATCTCATTTCCAGACCTGCCAAGTTTGAAATGGTCTTAGATATTAAGTGATGATGAGATAGAGGCCCAGGATGGAGGCCTAAAATTGGAATATATATATATAACAGAGAAGATTACCAAGAGAGTGAGCACAGATACTGAAGAGAATATGCGTGTCCAAGAATTGAGATGAAAAGCAACCAACCAAGAAAACAGAGTTCAGATCTGTGAGAAATGTGGTAAACAGGAAGTATAAGAGAAAGGATTCTAAGAGAGTGGTCAACTCTGTTTAATGCTGCTAACAGGTCAAACAAATTAGTTCTAGGAAGTAACCACTGATTTAGTTGTAGTGAAGGTCATTAAGGACTTTGATAGAAACAGTTTTAATGGATCAAAGGTTGGGGTAATCTTATTGGAAAGGTTCAAGTGGGAGGTGAGAAATTGGACACAAAAATATGAATAACTCTGTTAAGTAGAAAGAGAAAGCAAGGGGACATGGCTCTGGCCCGCCTGATGAGGCAGGATTGTCGTAGGGTCTGCTGACAATCACATGAGCGTGAGCATTAGCTGTGCATACAGTTGTAACCTCAAATGACCTTGCATAGGCTAGACATACAGATTTTTGAAATGTTTGTCATTGATACATTCATGCTAAAAAGAGAAATATTAATCAAGCAAGCTCCCTTAATGTACAAATATTCTTCCCTTTTTTAGCTTTTATTTTATGTCCAACATTTTCTCCAGATTCTTCTTTGAAAGTTAGTTTTTAACTGTATCATTCAGGACTCCTACACTGTGATGCTTTGTTTGCACGTCAGTCTCCCGTCCTGGCCTAAGTTTCTTGAGAAGGCCCATATTTTATTTTCCTTTACATATCCATCTCATAGCCCAGCTCCTGGCACATGGTGGACACTCCATTTACGTTTTTTGAATGAGTGACTTTTATGTTCCATATTGTCATATGATGTGTTTGAGGTCAAGTTAGTGTCTTCCAAAAGTTTGCTATTAACTTCCAAATAGAACTTGTGCTTGGTCATTGTGTTTCCCATAGAGTTCCTGTGGAGCAGACCTAGTGAGGACAGGCTCTCTGAAGCTCAGTAGCACATCCATTGGGAACTCATCTTTGAAAAGGACAAAGCGAAAGGCACCTTCCCCACCCTCCCAAATACCCCTGCATCAAAGTGATGAAAGCCACATGACTGGTAATGTTACTTTTCCCATTCACATTACATTAGTATTGTGTTCTGTTTAATATAGACAGTAGAAATGATATGTTACTAGTGGCCCGGTGCATGAAATTCATGCATGGGGGGAGGGGTGTCCCTCAGCCTGGCCTGCACCCTCGAAATCCGGGACTGCTAGCTCCTAACTGCTGACCTGCCTGCCTGCCTGATTGCCCCTAACCACTCTGCCTGCCAGCCTGCTCACCCCCAACTCCCCCCCCCACTAGCCTTCTCACCCCCACTGCCCCCCCTGCCAGCCTGATCACCCCCAACTGCCCTCCCCTCCTGGCCTGATCGCCCCTAACCACCTCTGCCTTGGCCCCACCACCATGGCTTTGTCCAGAAGGACGTCCGGAAGGTCTCCTGGTCTAATTAGCACATTACCCTTTTATTAGTATAGATAAATCATGTCTTTTTATTAACAATAATAGTTAAACTTAGGCTTTTAGTTAAGTTTAATAATAACACTTAGCCCCTAATTATTCTCACTTAACTACCTTTTAAAAATCCGCAACATGACAAAATGAAATGAAAGGATTGTGCAGCTTCATGATCCTAATGAGTATGTGACGATTTATAAATCTGTTCAGAAAGATGCAGCCATTCAGGATTGACTACATGTAGGAATGGAAATCTAAGTAGCTTAGTAAAATGGCTGTCTCTTTCGGAATTATATAAAAGTAAGCTACTAAGGAATTGTTTCTTTTGTAAGTGTCACTTGTTTCCAATTTGTGCTGCTTCTGTGTTCTAGCCCTGCGGTCAGTGCCTGCAGTTCCTACGGACAGTGTTTCAGAGGCAAGCTCTCCTGAGGGGCTTCCCAGCCCAGGTGTGTATTCACCTTTACTCCATATCATGGAATTAAGGTGAAGGATCTTTTATGACAATTGAGGAATGAATCGGGTATAATGTTCTCTATATGAAAGGGATACAGATGCTTTGACTCCATTTCCCAGATTTTATATTATGAAATGAAAATATTTTTCCCTGGGGTTAGGGCATGAAATAAGCACATTCAAAATTTTAGGTCTGGTTCCTTGAGTCAGTTCCCTACATGGTCTCCTGATTTTTCCTATGTAATGTCAGGTTATAAGTTATTAATCTCCTTTCCAAGAATAATGACATATCTTGGTGTGTTCAGAAGAAAACTTACATGAAGATGTAAAGCACCATTCTTTTTGTAATTCAATTGGTCATCTATTTTCAGTTAAAACATAGTTCATTCTTTTAAAAAAATTTTTTTTACTCTTTATTGTTGATAAAACACCATTCTTCATGCAACTGTCCTAAGTATGAATTTAACATGCAAAGTGTTCAAATCTAATGGTAAAAACTTGTTATTATGAAATATTTTTATTATATGTTTTCATTTTAGATTCCCAATAAATTAAATTCAGGTAAAAATAAAATAATTCAAGCTGATTCTGTTTCCTAATATTTTTTAATAAAAGCTACTTATTAGTAGCTATTATAAAAATGAGTATGATAAAAATTTCTTAATTCTTAGACTTAATTTAAAGTTAAATATAAGTGACTATGATGAGCTAATGATGTATAATCAAAAATAGAATATTATTATGCCAGTAGGATAATTTGATAGGTATGCAAATTGCTTAATATAACCTTACCTAGTTTTTACAATTCATATTCACAAATACAGAGAGAACTCAGAAGTACCCAAATGTTCCTGAATCTTTTGTATTTAGATGATATTTAGGAGTTGGAATTTTGACACATCTTACACAAAAAAATTCTCCTCTCCTCTCTAATTAAAAGTATTACCGTTAGATACCTAGTAATGATTTTACCTAACTTTTACCCAAAATGATATTAATGATATCATCTATTTCAAAAAAGAAAATTTATTACATTATATCACACAATATAAGTGAAATAAGAAAATTTGGAAGTATTAGAAGAAAAGGTATACTTGCTATTCAAACTTTGCTTAATATCTATTTCAATTCCTTTTTTTTTTCTTTTACTTCTTCTTGTTTAATGCATGGGTAATTGTGAGCTAACAAATCTGATTCCTTCCGAAATACTTCTTGGTCTCTGCCTGCCTTAACTCTTGTCTAAGTACCATTTCCACAGATTTTCCTTCTTTGGCAGAAGCCTCACTTGGCCCTGGGCTCCCCAGTTATGAACAGTGCACTGTGCCCAAAGGGGCAGACGACATCTCTCTCGTGGAGTGCCCTGAAACGCCCGAGGCAGCCGCAGCATCTCTGACATGTAGGTGACCGGGCCTTTCTTGAGATGTAAGATGAATGAAATCAGTGGTTCTGCAGCATTTCAGTTCCTCTTCTATTTGGCTTTCTTCTTCTGTGGCAAACTGTTTGAACTTTATTACTTAACTATAAAAAATCCATGTTTTTCTTTCTTGAAGTTCTCTTTTGTTACCTAGGCATGGCTTATTTTCTGTAGTATTGCTTTTGATTGGGATTTTTATTTTTAAAATGTTGGAATTATTTTGTGACCAGTGGCAAAACTTTATAGTTAGGTAATACTTGAATGTTATAAATATTTTCTCAATTTTTCAGTGATTCAGAAAGAGTCCTTATCACCTCAAAGTGGTTATTTAAAATTAGTATATTATCATACACTGCTTATAGGAATGTACAATCGTGTGGCCAGTTTGGAAAATAGTTTGGCATGTTTTTGTTTGTTTGTTTTAAATAAAATTTAAGCATTTGTTTTCTATATGACCCAGCAATCACACTCCTAGCTATTTTCTCAAGAAAAATGAAAACTTATGTGTATACACAAACTTCCTTGTGAACTATTATAGAATTTTTATTCATAATTGCCAAAAGCAGGAAACAATTCAGTGTCCCTAAACTGATGAATGAATAAAAATAACTGGTTGGTTCATACATCAGAATACTAACATCTATCTGTAAATAGGAATTAATAACTAATTCATGAAACAACATGGATGAATCTCAAATGTATTATGTTAAATGAAGGAAGCCAGATTAAATGGCTAGATACTGCATGGTTTCATTGACATACTGTCTGGACATAGGAATAATAATTACCAGGAATTGGGATTAGGGAGTGGGGTTGATCACAAAGAACATGGATTGTTTTGTGTGTGTTTTTTTAATCCTCATCCAAGGATATGTTTTTATTGGTTTTTAGAGAGAGAGGAAAGAAGAGAGAAAGAAACATTGATGTGAGAGAGAAATATTGATTGGTTGCCTCCCATATGCGCCCCAACCAGGGATTGAACCCACAACCTAGGTATGTGCCTGACCAGGAATTGAACCTGCAACCTTCTGATGTATGGGGTGATGTGCCAACCAACTGAGCCACCAGACCAGGTTCAAGGCAGGGGAATTTTGGAGGTTGATGGAATTGTTCTAAACCTTGATTGTGCCGCTGGTCATACAACTATATATCTCTGTCAAAACTGGATATTTCAACATATATTCCAAAAGTGATGAATTTTTTTAAAATATGTTTTATTAGTTTTTTTACAGAGAGGAAAGGTGAGGGATAGAGAGTTAGAAACATCGATGAGAGAGAAACATCGATCAGCTGCCTCCTGCACACTCCCTACTGGGGATGTGCCCGCAACCAAGGTACATGCCCTTGACCTGAATCGAACCTGGGACCCTTGAGTCTGCAGGCCAATGCTCTATCCATTGAGCCAGGGCTCCAAAAGTGATGAATTTTACTGAATATAAATTTTACCTCAGTTTTTAAAAATGAAAAAGAAAACAACTCTCCCTGGCAGCAACGACAGTAACGTCTGGCCTAGTTAGCACTTTCTTATGAGTGAATTTTAAAACAGCGACTCACCAGGCTAGATTTAATGTAATATAATTCTGCTAGAGGCCCGATGCATGAAATTCGTGCAAGAGTAGGCCTTCCTTCCCCCAGCTGCCGGCACTGGCTTCCCTCCAGCACCCAGGACCCAGGCTTCCCTCTCAGTCCCAGCTTTGTCCAGAAGGTCGTCCAGAAGGATGTTTGGAAGGACAGCTGGTCTAATTAGCATATTACACTTTTAGTATTGTAGATTTTATCACAAAGAGGTATTTGTCAGATAACTTTGCCATTTTAATCATCTCCAGGAAAAACATACTAGGATCCTAAAAGTAGTGAAATTTTAAGCTTTAATAACTTATAAGTAAAATGCTACAAACTTAGAAAATCATCTTCTGAAAATTAATACTTACGTTTCATTTAATGTACTATATTTTGTGAGTTTTAAATAATTTTAAATATTTTCTTTTTCAATTTTGTTATCTAATTGAGAAGGACTGGAAAACTTAAAAAACTATTCGAACTATATAAAGCTAAGTAAGTAAAAAAGAAATGTCAATAATCACACTTTTAGGTTATGTTTTTATAATATTTTAACATTTATATTTTGGATGTTGTTAAATCTTAAATCTTCACTAAGAATTTGAGCACTGTTGTTTCCACGTGAATATTCTTCCTCTATAACTTTTGGAGCTGAAATATGATAGTTGTGATGTAACGTTTGTGAAAATTATTCATCTTTCACAGCCCTTAACCCATTTTTTTTATTGTAGTCCTCAAATATAGCCATCATATAAGTCAATTAACCCATACAAAAACAAACTTGATTTAATACTTTTTAAAGCTTGAGGAAATTTGTACTAGCTAATCAGCCAACTGTGAAAGCTATTTTGGATTAGAATTTTTAAAAGGAATCAGACTTTTCTATGATATTTAATAAAAGGAAGTCTAAATAACTATTTAGAATTATATGTTTGAGATAATCTGATTATATGTTAACATAATTATTCATCATTAGAAAAGTATTCCACTATTAGTTTTGAATCAGAATTTAAGAGTCTAGCTAATTTTTGTTTTAAAAATTCCTTCTTTGCCAGGATTGTATAGCATGAGTGAGGCAAATTAATATTTAGGATTCTATCTTCATTTCTTTGTAGCTGGAGTAAGCTCTGATTACAGTCTTGAGGAGATAGAAGAAAAGGAAGAACTGAGTGAAGTGCCTAAAGATGAGGCTGAAAATATTTCTGGGAAGTCACAAGATATTCCTTTTGGACCTACTGATATAATAAATACACTGAAAAGTGATCCTGACTCAGCCCTTGGCAGTGATACTGGAGAGTCCTCACAAAACTCCAAAGATGAAAAACAAGAAACTAGAAACACAGATGGACAGTAAGTAGTCTATGTGCCAGAAAGGTGGTGGTGGTTTGTTTAATTAATACTAGTCTTCTGGAATATAGATCTGATATTTTAAATGCAAAGTATCACTTACATGCAACTGTTCGTAAATTAAATCAAATTCAGAAGTTCTAGTACCTCTGTGTCAAATAAACCATAACATGTAGCTAATTTATATGACTCAAAAATAAAAGTTTTGTTTATTTGTATTGTATGTATTTTACCTATTACCTATTTAACCTAAATGAAACATTTAATTTTCAGTTTTGTGAAATGCTCCTTAAAGATTTTTACTGACTTGTATATAAAACAATTCCACATATTAGAGTATGATAATCAATTACCAATATTATTTTTATAGTCAACTTTATGATACAAACAATGCACTTGCCACTTGATCCCAGGAATTGAAAACTATAGTACAGTTCCCTTGCATTTTGTTAAAAATGCCATACCATGAATAAAGATGAAGTTGATTAGACAAAAATAAACCATCTTCATCAAAATTTTGCTATAATTTTCATGGGATTGCCTCCAAATAAAACTCTTCTATCACCAATAAACTCCAGTGAGGTCAGTCCACATTCTGACTTGCCAGAAGTGAACCATGTCATATTATGCTCAGTGAAAAGTCAGTCAGAGAAAGACAAATGCCATATGATTTCACTTATATGTACAATCTAAAGAACAAAATAAATAAGCAAAACAGAAATAGCTTCATAGATACAGAGGACAGACTGACTGTTGTCAAAGGGGGTGTTGGGGGACTGGATGAAAAAAGATGAAGGGATTGAGAAGTACAGATTGGAAGTTAAAAATAGTTTGTAGGGATGTAAAGTATAGCATAGGAAACATCCTATATAATAAAAGGCTAATATGCAAATCAGCCAAATGGCAGAATGACCGGTTGCTATAATGCATACTGACCACCGGGGGCAGACACTCAAGGCAGGAGCTGCCCCCTGGTGGTTAGTGCATTCCCACATGGGAGCGCTGCTCAGCCAGAAGCTGGGCTCAAGGACCCCTCCGCAATGCTAAGGACCCCTCGGGGGATGTCCGTAGAGGGGGTCCCGGACTGCAAGAGGACTCACACCAGGCTGAGGGTCACTCCTCACCCCCCCCACCAATGCACGAATGTTGTACACCAGGCCTCTAGTAGTCAATAATATTGCAGTAACTACATATGGTGCCAGATGGGAACTGGAAATATTGAGGGGAAACACTTTGTAAAGTATAGGATTGTCTAACCACTATGTTGTACACCTGAAAGTAATAATACAAAATAATATTAACTATAAACTGTAATTGAAAAATAAAATTTGACTATGCCAGATGCAAGATTAAAATGTTTCATTTATATCCCTTTTCTTTAAAAGACAAATAGTAATGACAAAAAGACATTGTTTTGGGGGAAAGTATACATTTTACAAGGTTTTTACATCTTTCTTTGTAATATGACCCCCAAATGCTGCTTATATAGCAGCATTTCTCCTCAGTTGCATTTTTTTCTTTGCTATTAAATTTTCAGTATTTGGCAGAAAAAGATGATTATTTTAGTCCATCTGTCTTTGGAAATTATTGCCTGTTTTCTCATTGTGCGTGTGTGCGTGTGTGTGTTTGAATAGTTTCGATATATAACATACAATATCATTTTTGCAGAGAACCACACTTGATGGTATATAATCCAAGAAATGAAGAGAGGGTAGTTGACAATGTAAGAAACTTGAAGTCATTGGGCCCAAGTCAAGGGAATGGTGAGTTCTAAAATCACTAATAGCCAACACTTTCATAGCACTTATGTGCCAAGGGTCATTCTTAATTCTTTATATATATTAACTCATTTAATCTTGTATGTTAACTCATTTATGAGCATTATTATCTTTAGTCCCATTTTATAGATGATTGATTGAACCACAAAGATATTATGTAACTTACTTGAAGTACCACAATTATTTAGTGGTGGGCCTCAGATTTGAACTCAGGTGATATTACTCCAGAGTCTGCTTTTAACTGCCATGTGTACCCGTTTTGTCCTTGTGGTTAAATGTTAGAAGTTATCTGATCTAGAGATTAAAGATGTATACTCAATGCATACTTGTGATTTATTTCTCTTTTTTCCTACATGTTGGTTAATTTAAATATGTATGTTTCCGATTCATTTTCCTCATGGTCTACCATCCCGAGATACAATACTGAGTATTTTTTTAATAATTTCCGCATTTTTTTACTCAATTCAGTTTTTTGTGATGTGGTAGCTGCATTTCTATTGAGAAATCATGATTTTAAAGCTGCTTCCTTATTCTTAAAATGATAATCAAATTAAATATGTTTGGCTAAATTTTGGCATCAAGTTAGTGGTAGGGTCACAGGTACACTTCTGTAATAATACTTACTGGCATTTGCACTTGATTTTTTGCAATGACCTTTGTCAACTCTAGGTGCTTTTTCAAATAAATAAATTCTGTTGCCCTTACAGTAGTTTCATTCTGTTTTCCTCTTTTATTTTTTTCCCTATCCTGCATACTTATATAAATCATCTTTTCATCAGGTCATAGATATTGATGTCAGTTTTGAGTAGGGGAAGGATAATACAAAATAAACATTCTCCTTCTACTGACTATTCTTGAAAAAAAGTGGCCTGTCCATTCATTGACACTTGGTTAGCATCATAATCAGGTATTTTTTATGATGGACTGGGCAATACATTCAGTTATGATTCTAAGTGTCCGGGCCTGACAATCACTTGGAATAATCATGAAATTTTGATTTGAAATTCAGTTAGATGATGGTAAAGTAGGTATAACCCACCAAAAAAAAAAAAAAAAGTGAAAAATAGAAATTTGGATTTCTAAGTCAATAAATTAGAGTTTGTTATAGGGATTTCATTTTTAGGTTGGTGTACCTTCCTTTGGAAAGTGTTTCTATTGCGTAACTGGGATATATCTCTATTCAGTGGAAAGTGAGAAATAAGAGAAGGAAATACATTTAGGCCAAGGACCACTTCTTATATACTTCTTATATATCACTAGAGGCCTGGTGCATGAAATTTGTGCACTGGGGGTAGGGGCAGGGGGTCCCTCAGCCCGGCCTGCACCCTCTCGTAGTCCAGGACCCCTCGGAGGATATCTGTCTGCCAGCAGTCAGACATCCCTCTTGCAATCTGAGACTCCTTGCTCCTTAGACCTGCCACGGAGGTGGGAGAGGTTCCTGCCACCGCCACTGCGCTCACCAGCTGTGAGTCTGGCTTCTGGCTGAGTGGTACTCCCTCTGTGGGAGTGCACTGACCACCAAGGGGCAGCTCCTATGTTGAGCGTCTGCCCCCTGGCAGCCAGTGCGCATCATAGCAACCGGTCATTCTGATTATTCCACCATAACGGTTGCTTAGGCTTTTACTATATAGATTTGCTAGTGCCAAGGACCATTTCTTATATACTTCGGTGCTCATAGCAGCATTGAGAGGAGTACTTTTCATACAGATATTAAATATACTTATCAGCCAAATAAATGAGAGCAAAGGCCGATATGTGCCTCTTCCATGGTTCCTAATCACATGTGCTTAATTTTGTAAATCACAAAAGTTAATAATTATTTATCATTGAGAAAAGTCACTCATGTAGAAAATACATATTCTTATAATTAGTTGCATTTTATTTGGGGAAAATAAAAATGAAAATTATATATTTAATATGGGAACCTTGCAGCATAATATAAGATGTAACTACGATGACCAGTAAATTGTACAGTTAGGCAGGCTTTAAAAACATGATATTTTGAAAAAGTGTTAGTATACAAATTTACCTGGCAACATGATTTTTTTGCCTGCATTTCTTTTTCTTGCCTTTTTTTCTTGTTTTAATAGAGGAACTAGTTTAAATATCTCGTGACACCTTAGGCAGTGAAATTGATGTTTACCGTATACATGAAAGTGAGTGATGATAAAACTATAGAGAAATACTTGATATCCTTTCACAGTTTGGCTCCCAAGGCTCACATTTCACTTGTGCTATGCAAACTACAAGATTGAAAGAGGAGGCCTCTGAGGATTTTGAAGATGGGGGCTAGTTGGTCATTCAGGAGAAGTGATTCTTCTGGGCATTTGAATAGAGAAGCACCGTATATATAACTCAAGCATGTTGCTCAGTACTAGACACATGATGCATACTCAGAAACCCGTGCTTCTTTTCAGATGTCTCATTCCATCTCTTTGCCATCATGTATTTGGCTGGCAACTGTTGCTTTGTTGATGTAGACACTGGCAAATGATTTTTGTTTTTAGGAAGTCTGAATTAGAATTAAGAGGAAAAGTAGTACAGGGAGAGGGGGGCTGTTTTCTCTATTTGAACTCTGAGAAGAATAGGTCATTTTTCCCCAAATGAACAAAACCACCTGATCATTTTTATGTAGTGAAATCACTAGTATTATGACTCAAAACACAGTCCCTTTCGGAGAGGACACTTAGTTGACAACTCAGCCAGTACTGACTGTGTTTTTACTTTAACTCTGAAAGGTAATGTTTCTGTTGTCTGCCTTATTTAAAACTGATAACATTTGCTGGGATTGCTTCCCCGTATTTTTATGTATGAAATAATAAACGACAGAAGAGAATTGAAATGGAAAAACATAAAGAATAAAAAATATATTTTGAATTTGTTAATTTCTTTTGTTATTCTTAACAATGACTGTGATATGAAGTCTTTACTTATAAGAAGAAACATAGCAATGTTCTATGGAGTGCTTGCTCTGGGCAATATCCTATCCTAATAAGCAATGATAGAGAAAATATATACTTGACTCCTAAACAACATGGATTTGAGCTCCATGGGTCCACTTATATACCTATTTTTTTCAATAATATATAAAAGTATATTCCCTTCCTTATGATTTTCTTAATAACATTTTCTTTTCTCTAGCCTGCTTTATTTTAAGAATACCATATATAATGCATATAACATACAGAATATGTGTTAGTCCATTGTTTAGGGTATCAGTAAAGCTTCTAGTCAACAGAAGGCTATTAAGCTTCTGGGAGTCAAAAGTTATATCTGGATTTTTAATTGTGTAGAAAGCTCAGTGTCCCTACCCCCTGAGTCCTTCAAGGGTCAACTGTAATACATACTTTCACATTTTTACATCTGAGCAAACTGAGGCTCAAAGGGTTAAGTAATAAGTTGTGATCACAGATGTTGTAATTAGTCAAGCCCGCTTGCAGATGGGTTCCAGACTCGGGTCTCCATGACACCAAAGCCCATGCTGTTTTCATTAAATGCAACTACCTGATTTTGTGTAATGAGTGAGCCGACAATTTTAAACCGACCTAATTTAGTTTGGGGAGGCAAGCATTGCAAACTGAAGTTTTTCTATTTTTTCTTCCTAATACTTGATGATTTTTTCTTTTTCTCTCAGTAGATCAAAATGAAATAACTGTCACTTCAAGGAATACGGAAGATCATATGAAAGACGGAGTGAGGAGAACAGAAATCAATGGAGGAGGTGTTGCCAAAAATAACAATGTGGACATGGAAGTTGACAGACTTCAGGCACATAAAACTGAAACTGCTAGACGTGACAAGGAAAATCATCTAGCTGCTTCATCAGAACCAGGCCCAACACTGAATCAACCCCGTGCAGAAAAGACAAAAATGCAAGATGCAGCAATTCAGGCAACTCCTTTCTGCAACAGTTTTGATGGGAATCACCGACATCATCATTTGTCCGACTTCAAAGTTGATGAAAGTGTGCAAACTGCAAATAACAACAAATCAACTCAACATTCGTCTTTAAGTCCACAAGGTTCCGTGGACACCTCAAGAGAATTCAGGAGACAGGGCCCTCTCACTGTACATTCAGAAGATCAGCTCACCATGAAAGATTCAATGTATGCACATGGTAATGATGCTCCCGTAGACGAGATTAATAAAAACTCAACGGCTTCTTATATGAAGAATTATCCACTCTACAGACAAGACTACAATCCCAAGCCAAAACCTTCCAATGAAATTACAAGAGAATATATACCCAAAATTGGGATGACTACTTATAAAATAGTGCCGCCCAAGTCCCTGGAAATAGTAAAAGATGGGGAAACAGAAACCTTAGGGTATGAAGATGATCAAGACAGACATTCTTTAGGGAAAAAGCACATGCATGAGAATGTGAAAGAAACTGCAATGCAGACAGAAGATTTTGTTATTTCTGAAATTCCAAAGGAGCCACAGCTAGACCTTCAACCCAAGCCTGCCCTGAGATCAGAGCATAAGGGGCACAGTGTGGCGGGCGTGCCCCACAGCCCCGCGGCAAATCCTCTGAAGCCCACTCCCAGAATGACGAGAGACACTGGCACGGCTCCTTTTGTGCCAAACTTGGAAGATATAAACAATATATTAGAGTCAAGACTTAAATCTCGGGCTTCAAATCCCCAGGCCAAACCAAGTTCCTTTTTTTTGCAAATGCAAAAAAGAGCTTCGGGTCAGTACGTGACATCTGCAGCGGCCAAGAGTGGCCACGCTGCCCCTAACCCTGCTCCACAGGAGCTCCCGAAGAAGGAGGTGGAAAGGGGTCCGAGGCCTCCTCCAGAGCAAACTCCTTCTCCCTCCAGTAAGACAGCTCCTCGCTCGCCTCCGCAGCCCCACGTTAAAGACGCTGATGGTGGCCGCAGCAGTCAGAAGCCTCCGGAAACCCCTCCTCCTCCCCCTGTGGCTCCCAAACCTGTTTCTCTTCCCACAAGTCAGTTGGCAGCGCTAAACCTGAAGACGCTGACTACGTTCGGGGCCCCGCGACCTTACTCGAGCTCGGCGCCTTCGCCCTTCGCCCTGGCCGTGGTGAAGCGGTCTCAGTCCTTCAGCAAAGTGCGCACCGAGTCCTGCAGTGAGGGCGCCTCTGCGCCCGCTCCCAGTGACGCGGAGGAAGGGCAGAGTCCAGCTGTGGACACACCTGTGGACGCCCCACAACTCGGTGTGAGTAATAAGGTAAATTTTACCTTTTCAAAAAGAAGGGGTTCTTGTACTGCATGTTGATATGTTTGTGTATTAAGTCTGAATTCGTATTAATCTATTATCAAACAACCTGCTGTAGAAAAAAAAAGTTTAATACACAGAATCTGATATTTACTCTCAGAATTACTACCTATAATAATAAAAGCATAATATGTTAATTAGACCAGACGTCCTTCCGCATGACCTTCCAGACGAAGCCGGGCCATGAGGGAAGCCTGGGTCCTGGGTGCCAGAGGAAAGCTGGTGCTTGCAGCCGGGGGAAGGAAGGCCTACTCTTGCATGAATTTCGTGCATCAAGCCTCTAGTAATTCATATAATTTGATTGGGTATCAGGCCAACATATAATTATATTCTCAGCAAATATTTATTTTAAAGTTTCTTTGCTCCTACATTTGTATAGCGTACTAGTTTATAGTTCTGACTCTGTTTCCCTGGGTTTTGCTTATCTTAATTTGTTTATAACTTTCTGAATGTTCTGGTTTACTTTATTTTTTTCTCCAATTCTACATAATTGCAAAAATAGTTGTAATTATATAGAAATATAGCCTGGCAGGCATGGCTCAGTGGTTGAGCATGGACCTATGAACTAGGAAGTCATGGTTGGACTCCTGGTCAGGGCACATGCCCAGGTTGCAGGCCTGATCCCCAGTATGGGACGTGCAGGAGGCAGCTGATCCATGATTCTCTCTCATCATAGATGTTTCTATCTCTCTTCCTCTTCCTTCCTCTCTGAAATCAATAAAAATATTTTTAATATATATATTTATATAAACAGTATCAAAGCCTAGGTAAAATAACCAAGCATCTCTCAGCTATGTATTTTCTATAATATACACTTAAACTCAGCTTATTAGATATCTTTACATATAAATAATTTAAAACCAGAGTTTAAATATGCCATTTTCTTAATTTCCTATTTTGTTAATTCAGTGTCAGCTTTTCCAGTTATGTGTATGTTGACCAAAATATCATTTAACTTCTATGTAACCTTAATAATTTACAAAAAGAGGGAGTATTTGTTGACTTAGTGTTTGCTCAACTATTACAGTTCGCCAGATTCACATAGTCAAAGGAGAGGATGAAATTCGCAGAATGAGTTATGATATTCCCCACACAGTTTTTAAAAAGTACTTTGTGTACTTTTACTCTGATCGTGTTTAAAGAATACTTCCATATTTGTGTGACAGTTCCAGATGTATTTTATACGAATTTTTCAAACATTCCGAGAGTAACAGAACATTAACCATATTGCCAAGTAAAGATTTTTCCATAATTTAATGCAATGTTTATCTTGAAGAATATTTTTTCATTTCATGTTTATGTTTATTACTTTGATATAGTTTCAGGAAGAGATATATGATGTGAGATTAATTCTTTACTTGGGAATAAAGCCTGTGTTTTTTCTTAGAATGGAATACCTTTCCTAAACAACAGAAGCTTGATTTGGAAAATACAGTCTTTGAGCCACTGCCTGAGCTCTGTTTAACTCACCATTTGTAAAGATATTTATTTGGCAGTTTGAAAAAGACATATTTAAAATTTTTTGATAATAGTTGCCAGTTGAGTTACTTACTAAATAATCATATCTAAGAAGTTGAGTTAAAATTTTAATTCTTAGAAGTTCCTATTATTTATCTTTAGTCCCATGGGAAAAATAAAGAAAACATGGCCATCTCTAGTCCTTCTAACTTCCAGAAACAAAACAAGCCATTACAGGTAGCATAATCATTAACATTTTATTATTAGATGATATGTTGCTAGTTTCAACCAGTGTGAATTTGCCAATATTTGTCTATTTTGAACCATCAAAAATAATAATTTCACAACCTAATATGTTGGAACTGTGAAAATGGGTTCTTTTTTAGTCTGTGGAATATTTATTTTTAAAATTCATTTGGCTCTCTTAGGCAACTCCGTTGGAGAAATCAGCCTTATTTGTCTCAAGGACAGTAAAATTACCCTTTGTTCATGAAACAAAGAGAGATACCACTTTTCTGCCTTAGCACCCTCCCTATTCAAGAGAAAGGAAATTAATGCCCTCTTTCCAGCTGAGCTCTGGTAGCTGAGACAGTTCAGTGGGTGAGGAAATAGAACTATGTCTAGGAAACCAATGTGGCAAATGGTGAATCCTAAAGCACTATTGATGAAGAAAAAAAAATGTTGAAAAATTGCCCATTTTTCACTTGGTATTCATATAAATATTTTGCATTTATTGTTTTAGGAAAATAACTCTGCACATAGTGAGCGGAATTCCCAAATACCATCTCCAACCGACTGCCCACCATTCACCCTTAAGAGGCAAAGTTCTCTAACATTCCAAAGCTCTGACCCCGAAGAGTTCCGACAGAGTCTGCTGACTGCAATCCGTTCTGGAGAGGCTGCTGCCAAATTGAAAAGGGTAAGTTTTCTTTATCAGATGGGTGACAGTGGATTTCTTTTCAACACTGTCAGACTAATACTTAGGGGAAATTGTTTCCTGTATTTAAACTTGAATACATAAGATGTCAGAAGTTACTCTTTTGTGTCAGGGGTCATTTTTGAAGTAAAGTCTGAGAGAGTCCGGAGTCTTACACATACTTTAAAATATGTCAAGTCTGTTTTCCATAACATGGACCAGGTGCACAACATGCCTTTTGCTCATTATTATGTAAGTAGATATAGAAAGTACCTGGACTCTTATTTTAAGAAATTGTTAACCCGCCTGGCCACCTCAGCTCAATGGTTGAGCATGGACCTATGAACCCGGAGGTCACAGTTTGATTCCCGGTCAGGGCATATGCCCAGGTTATAGGCTCGATCCCCAGTAGCGGGCATGCAGGAGGCAGCCGATCAATGATTCTCTCTCATCATTGACATTTCTTTCTCTCTCTCCCTCTCCCTGTCTCTCTGAAATAAATAAAATTATATTTTTAAAAAAGAAAGAAATTGTTAGTTCAACAGGAAAGATTATTTCGGAAAGATGATTCCCCTGTATTCCACAGAATCTGCACTAGTGATAGTAACCTGCACTAGTTTCAGTTATGGTTACTAGGGTAATCAAGTTATTACCACATATGGGATTAGAATCAGTGGTTCTAATCAGTGGTTCTAGACAGCCGTGGGCAAACTACGGCCTGCGGGCCGGATCTGGCCCATTTGAAATGAATAAAACTAAAAAAAAAAGACCGTACCCTTTTATGTAATGATGTTTACTTTGAATTTATATTAGTTCACACAAACACTCCATCCATGCTTTTGTTCCAGCCCTCCGGTCCAGTTTAAGAACCCATTGTGGCCCTCAAGTCAAAAAGTTTGCCCACCCCTGTTCTAGAATCTAGTGGTTCTCAACCTTCCTAATGCCGCGACCCTTTAATACAGTTCCTCATGTTGTGGCAACCCCCAATTTCATTGTTACAAATTGAACATAATTAAAGCATAGTGATTAATCACAAAAACAATATATAATTATATATGTGTTTTCTGATGGTCTTAAGCGACCCCTGTGAAAGGGTCATTCGACCCCCCCAAAGGGGTCGCGACCCACAGGTTGTGAACCGCTGGATTAGATGAAAGTGCCAAAGGGGGGAGAGAGTTTTTATAGGTTAAACCAAAAAATGTAGAGAAAACCTAGAGAACTGAGGTAAGACCTAATGTAGATATTCAAGTCCTAATAATGCTCCGCTAGAATTGTTCAGCTCCTCTGTACTGAGGTGTAGGAGAGCTTCGGGAATGGGGCAGATACCAAACAACTGTCACAGGGAATCACTGCAGGTGAGTTTACTCCCTCCGTCACCGTTATCCCCTGAAGGAGGACATGGATGTCCGGCTGGTGTGGCTCAGTGGTTGAGTGAAGACCTATGAACCAGAAGGTCATGGTTAGATTCCTGGTCAGGGCACTTGCCTGGGTTGTGGGCTCTATCCCCGAGTAGGGGGCATGCAGGAGGCAGCCAATCTATGATTCTCTTTCATCTTTGATGTTTCTATCTCTCCCTCTCCCTTCTTCTCTAAAATCAATAAAATATATATATATTTTTTTAAAAAAGGACATGGAGGAGCCTAAGCCTGGCATCATCACTTGGACTTCCCAGAGGCTATAGTCTCCCTAAATGTCTTTCTTATTCTCTCTTTAATCGTCTTGACTGCAAATTCCTCAACACCCAAAACAAGAAAAAAAAATCATTATTCCACTGAATCCATAGGCATTTTATTTTGTAAATTCCTTCTCTAATCATTTTAGAAGCTATTTAGAGAAGATTAAGAGAGTTGAGTAAAACACTGAGCTCGATAGAAATGAAATCTGCAAAGCAATAGGAGTGCTGCAAAGATGGAGAGAAAAGGGAAGAAATCTTGGGCACATCTCCTTGGCAGGCCTTGCCTACTCTGGCCATTTCCTCAGTGTGTGTGTTTCAGAGGAGCTGTGAGCGACAGCCATTCGGCTGGAGGGCTTGGTGCTCCCATCTGGGCACACTTGGAGATAAGGCAAAATGTTGTGTGCTGTCAGGAGTGGAGGAAACGTGAAGGAGTAAATCAGGGGATTAAGAGGGAATTTTTTTTTAGAGTGTTTGTAGGCTGAATTTAGGTGCCAGACAGCAAAAATTTGGTAGAGCTTTACATATTAAAATTGGTAGTTCACCAGATGACATTTGAATTTTTGTGGGGGCATATGCCCCTACTAAATCACATATTGTCATTTATGAAAATATTTTCATTTTTATCTTGTAAATTAAGGATGTATTTCAGATATATCCTTTCCAAATCGAAAGCCTTCTCAATTCAATAAATTTGACAAGCATGTTTTAAGCACATAGATGTCAAACATTGTACTGGATACTTGGAAGACAAAAATGAGTCAAATGAAACCTATGCCTTCTGGGTGTTCACTGCCTGGGTCTGAGAAACAGTGATACATCAGGCCCACAGGAGATCCAAGTAACTACACAGGAGATAATTGCAGTGTGTTTCCACTAAGCCAGTGGATATATTAATCAGTGTCAATGAACTAAGTGTAGAAAACAGTGCATTAAGGTGGAGATGCCTTTTAGCTCAACAGAATTGCACAGGCAAGCAGCTGTTTGCTTGGTGTGTTATGAGCCCTGATTTGGCAGTCTCTTCACATATAAAACTCTCATTGCTTCCAGAATGAGCTGGATGTGAATCAACAGAGAGAACAGGCCCAAAATGATGATGCTATCTATAATTGTCTCCTGTATATAACTCATTAAGTTCTATTGAGCCTAAATTTTATCTGTCTCAGTAGATTATGGTTAGCTCTGAGTCTACGTACGTAGCGCCAGCTCCTAAATTTTGTTTAATGAAAATGTCTTACATAATCCATTTTATTCTACTAAGAATGAACACCAGGTCTGGTAAAGTTCACAGTATCCACACTTCACAATCAGCTTCCACTTCATGATCACTTCTAGTTATATATGCTAAAACTATGTGTGTACCAGGACTCTCATATAAGAATATTCTTGGAATATTGTTTGTAAAAGTTTCCGAGAAATATAGCCTTACTATCCAGAAATAGTAGAATGAATAGTAGTATATTCAAAGTGCGGACTATCATATAGCAATAATTGGACAAAATATAGCTAAATATGACAGTATAGATATCTATGAAATTTGTAGTTTGACAGCACGCAACACTAAATTATGTTCTTTAGTGATACATGGTAGGTGGCAATTATTTTTAAAATCAAGGAAATAATTATAAAAACCCGATAGTGGTTACTTCAGAGGGAAAGCCAAGGGGTTGTTAGGGGCTCATTGGAGCACAGGCACACAATTTAAGAGGGAACCAAATAACTGAGTAGTCAAGATGAATATTATCTTAAAGCAATATTTTTTAAATGTCCAAATTAATGCAAAATCCATGATGACTGAAATGTCAGAATGTTAAATAAAGACAGGGTTAGCAGGGAGATGGAGGTATTCTCTCTCTTGACCTAGGTGGTGGGTTAGATACTGTTTGTGCTTGTTCCCATTGGGCTTTTCTGTAAATGTATTCTATTTCAAAAAAATTGCCAAAGTTGGTATAAGTGGGCACAAGAAGGCTCTAATTTCTTGTGATATTTGCTTAGTCCCATATTTCTGTCCTGTCTGAGATGTTTCTCCCAGTTTGTTTTAAATTCTAACATTTTTAAATAGAGCAGCAGTTCTAGTGCCAAGTACAGTCCCTAGTGATTTTGACAGTAGGCTTAGATTGTTCATCAGAAAGTTGGCTCAGGGTTTGCCTTCCTTTTGGCACCCAAATGTTGCTTAATTCCAGGTGCCAACCTGCCTTATGGCTCTGGTTCATACCGAGCAATTAACCTTCATTATAATGGTTGGTTCACATTAGAACAATTGTTCCTTGATCGCTCTAGTGAGAATGTAGTCATGAGCATGCCATGTTGTTGTTTTTTTCCTGTTTCTTAAGGTTTTTGCCTTACTCCCAATCGACCCCCACGCAGCCACAGAAATTTCTCCTTAGATGCAGCATTAATAAATCTAGCTCAGTATTTTATAAAATGTGTTTGCTATTTAGATTTGTATGTTAATCAGCAGATTGTTTTCAGAAAGTAAAACAGATTAGGTAATTCATTATTGTTGACTTGAGCTGACACCAGAACTTCTTTGGCAGCTTTCAGATCCTGATAGTGCTTGAATTACTATTCCAGGTAGAAAATAGGGTTGTAAAAATAAAATCTGAAAATAAACTCACAAATGAGGCTTATTACTTGATATTAAGTATTTCCTCAGAATGTAAGTAAAACTTATCTTTGACTAGATAGAAATCTGGAGTGAAGAAAAGAACTGGAAACTTCATCCAGAATCATGCTGGCTTGTTTTGTTTATTTCATTGGTTTGCTTTTGATTCATATTTCCTTGGTTTGAATTTGAACTATCAGGGGTTTCAGGTGGGTAGTTCTTTTCATATGTTTTTCAAGTAAAAATAAATGATAGTTTCATAATTAACTCTCTTTATGAGAATAAGAAAGCTATGTAAATATTCCTGAATTTTTTTTTTAACTTCAAGGGTAGACAGTCAACTAGTACATACCCATCAGTAAATTCTTAAAAGTTACTTTTATTTTTTTTATTTTTTTTTTTTAAATATATATTTTATTGATTTTTTACAGAGAGGAAGGGAGAGAGATAGAGAGTTAGAAACATCGATGAGAGAGAAACATCGATCAGCTGCCTCTTGCACATCTCCTACTGGGGATGTGCCCGCAACCCAGGTACATGCCCTTGGCCGGAATCGAACCTGGGACCTCTCAGTCCGCAGGCCGACGCTCTATCCATTGAGCCAAACCGGTTTCGGCAAAAGTTACTTTTAAAAAATATCTTTATCATAAGTGTCATGTGTTCATTGCTCAAAAATTAAGCAATATTTTTTACTTTATAAATGCTTGTAAAAAGTTACCATTTTCCATTCAAGAAATATTCATTGTTTTATTCTGTGCCAGGCACTAAAACAAACATGAGTATAAAGTAGCATTAAAATAAAAAAGGTCTCTGACCCCACAGAATTTATAAAACAGAATTTTAATGATGTCTTCTCATGTTTGACAGTTCAGTCAACAAATTTTTAAATAATAAACAAAATACAGTTTCCTTCCCCAAAGTAAATGCTCTAGATAGATAGATTACAGTGTAATCTGTCATACCACATTTGTAGTATGTAAACATATTTAATTTTTTTATAAAAATAAAATCTTCTATAAAGCATTCAAAAACATATATCTCTTTGAAGCGTTTCACCTTATTTTATATATATATATATATATATATATATATATATATATATATAAATTTTATTCTTTTAAGACTACATAGTATTTGTGGATGAGTATAAGCTTAATTGCTCTTTATTGATGGACATTTACCTGGATCCTAGTTTTTCACTAACAATAGTGCAACAATGACACCTTTTACTTGTAGATATTTGGAGCCATCAGTATGTTGTTTTAATGCTTAAAACAAATTCCTCTCTTGTACTTAACAAAGAATTATGTGAACAAAAATTACAAGAACAACTTTTACACACAGAGACTTTTTGGACCAAGGTTTCATAATGTCAAGTCATTACCTGTGTGTTGTTTGTTGGCTCTACTTGGAAAGAAATCCTACATGAATACTAAACAGGGTGCGGACGATTTTTTCTTCCCTAGTGGCAACTATTCTTCTAAGCTCTTTTATTTCAGGTGGGTAATGTCAGCCATTCCACTCCACCCTGGATTCATAAGAGAGTTAAGACAGTTGACTAGTTCAGATGATCCTTCTTTGCGTAGTGGAAAGCAACAAAGGAAGTACAAGGAAACCAAATTCAAACTAAATTTGCCAATTTTATTTTCCCTTTCACTAACTTATTTTGTTGCTTAGCAGAATCGGTGGCCTTTTGTACTTCAAATCTCTTCTTGTGAGAAGATGATAATGTTTGGTTATGAACCTAAACTAGTCAACTTATACTCTAGAGATAAACTATGTTTCTTAGAATACTACCATATTTGATGCATTTCAAAATAGTGTACCTATTTACTATTTAAAATCCAGATGATTTTTTTTACATTTTTCTAAATAATATTGGAATTTCAGACTATTTAGTAAATTCTTGTTATAGTGTTTTTCATTCACTTACACTTTATAAATAGAAAACTTTGGCATACAATTTTGGAACTTATGAGTTTATTTATTTAAAAAAGAACAAAACAAAACAAGATCTTTTTATCCGGCAACTGTTTTAGCATAACAGTCATAAATTTGACTTTTTTAGCCCTTTTTAAGAAAGTATTTTAAAAACCAAAGCTCTTTTTTTTTTTTCCTTATAAATAAGGGATACTTGTGAGGGGAACTTCAAGTTAATATATACCACCTATACAAAAATTGTAAAATTCTTTGCTTTGTGGAATTCCCTTTATTTTTGTACATTCTCCAAGACACTTTTGAAGAGCCAGAATTAATCTAGCTAACAATGCTCTTTAACAGCTTGGCCTGCAATCAGTTGTGTTCTTGTCCCTTTGAGTTGATTTGGCAATCTTATAAAGAATAAGATGTGTTAGTGGATTACTTAACTTGTTTGTTGTGGAAATAACAACCCTTTCATTTTTAATTTCATGGTAGAGTGAACATTTATTCTTATTTGTCATTTATTGCATAATAAATACTAAACGTTAGCATTTACAATTAAACAGGCGTTAAATGTAGTAATTGTTGAAAATTAGATAGCTGTCCCATTTTAAATTGACAGGTGTAAAGTGTGTTTCTTTCTCTTAGGTTACTGTTCCATCAAATACAATATCTATGAATGGAAAGTCAAGACTCAGTCATTCCATGTCCCTTGATGCCCAGGACGGCCATTAAAGGTTGCGCTGACCTACTGCCCTTCACCTCCTCCACGTCACAGAGCAACTTCGTAATGGGAAATGTTAGCAAATATATATTCAGATGTACACTAATATATTATCTACGAAAGTGTAAGAGTTTATGCTGTGGCTTTTAATGCCAAAAGAAGAATTACCAGAATTTATAATTTATAATAATATTTTTTACCTTTTTTGCCTTAAGAGCTGAATATGCTACCTTAGAACTTTAAGACGAGGTGTTAATGACTTTCTTTTTTTTTCAAATGAGAAATAGTCATGTTGTTGTTGGTTTTTGTTCCACTTACTTTTTGACACATTATCTGCAATGTGACTTAGACAAAAGGATAAATTAAGAGTCATAGACATATTTGTATGATACGTGAATAACTAGGCAAACCTAGAGCTGACATTGGCTGCCTCAGTGTCACAGTTTAATTGCAAATGTTATAAGTTATATTAAAGCCTATTTTGTGCTGAAAGTATGATCTAGAAAATGAATGATATTCAATAAGTGTATTCAGTTCAACGGTTAATTTCAGTGATAAATCATTTAGTGTGCAACTCTTCTGTGTTCTTTCTGTAATTACAAAATCAGTGTCAAATTTATGGGGAGTACATTATATTTTAATATTTTATTACCATGAAACACTTGGTTTTTTAATCTTTAGAACTTAAATTGCACAAGGTAAATTTTAAATATTTTCTGTATATAATTATGTTATTGTCACACAGATATTACACATTTTATGTGCCAGAAGCCTTAAAAATCTTCCTGTGAGAATGATATATTGTAACAGTTACTTCACATTTAATATGTAGAAAGGAATAGGAGTTAGTTTATGTCCATATTGGAAAACTTTAAAGACTACTTGGGGGTTCCAGAAATCTTGGTTTTAATTAAAATAAAATGAAAAAATAAAGTCATTATGTAGTTCAGATGCAAATATTCTAAATAATAATATATATTTACATTAAAGCTAAAACTGTTAAGCCAAACAGTGCCTAATGCGTTTGCTTACAAGTGTTCTGGAGTCTAGACCTTATTAATATTCTGTTCCTACCTTAAGAATTTAATTGTTCACTTATTTTAAAAGCTTTGTCAAACAAGCTAATGTTATGTTAGTTTTTCCTAAAGCTACTGAGATACCTGTCTCTTTGAAAAATGTGTTGATTTTTCCCCCCTGTTTAATAAAAGCAAGTTATATATTTGGGATTGCTTTTTTTTTTTTTAATGCAGTTTGTGTCAACCAGCCTATTTGTGTACTTCACCTGATGAACACATCTCTGTTAGCTAGTAAACAAACAAGTAAAGTAATACCTACCATTTATTAGGGTTCCCTGGTCTACATGGAAGCCCAGGCATTATAACTTAAATGCACTGTTCTCCACAGTGGCTGCACCAGTCTGTTTGTCCACCTGCAGTGCCGGAGGGTTCCCTTTTCTCCTCATCCTCACCAGCACTTGTCATTTGTTGATGATAGCCATTCTGACAGGTGTGAGATGGTATCTCATTATTGTTTTGATTTGCATCTCTCGGATGTTTAGTGACTTTGAGCATGTTTTCATATGTCTCTTGGCCTTTGGTATGTCCTCTTTCGAAGAGTGTCTATTTAGGTCCTTTGCCCATTTTTTGATTGGATTGTTTATCTTCCTTTTATTAAGTTGAATGAGTTCCCTGTAAATTTTAGAGATTAAACCCTTATCTGAGATAGCATTGGCAAATATGTTCTCCATGCAGTGGGCTTTCTTGCTGTTTTGTTGATGGTTTCTTTTGCTGTGCAGAAGCTTTTTATTTTGATGTAGTCCCATTTGTTTATTTTCTCCTTAGTTTCCATTGCTCTAGGAGCTGTATCGGTAAAGATATTGCTATGACATATGTCTAATATTTTGCTGCCTATGTAGTCTTGTAGGATTTTATGGTTTCCCATCTTACATTTAAGTCCTTTAACCATTTTGAGTTTATTTTTGTGTATGGTGTAAGTTGGTAATCTAGTTTCGGTTTTTTTTTGTTGTTTTTTTTTTTTTGCATGGGATTCATCATTACATTAGAAAGATTATACACCATGACCAAATGGGATTTATTCCGGGGATGCAAGGATGGTACAATATCCACAAATCAATAAATATGATACATCACATAAACAAATTAAAAGACAAAAATTACATAATCATATCAATAGATGCAGAAAAAGCATTTGACAAAATCCAACACCATTTCTTGATAAAAACTCTCAGCAAAGTGGGAATAGAGAGATCATACCTCAAAGTAATAAAAGCCTTATATGACAAATCTACAGCCAACATCATACTCAATGGGCAAAAACTAAAACCTAAGAACAGGAACAAGACAGGAATGCCCACTTTCACCACTCCTGTTCGACATAGTCCTGGAAGGCTAGTCAAAGTGATCAGACAAGAAAAAGAAATAAAAGGCATCCAAATTGGAAAAGAAGTTAAACTGTCATTATTAGCAGAATACATGATATTATACATAGAAAACCCCAAAGACTCCATCAAAAAACTACTAGACTTAATAAAAGAACTTAGCAATGTAGCAGTATACAAAATTAACACCCAGTAATCTATGGCTTTTTTATATACCAATAATGAACTCACAGAAAAAAAAAAAAATCCCATTTACCATTGCAAAAACAACAAAAAAAAGATACCTAGGAATAAACTTAACCAAGGAGGTAAAAGACCTGTACTCAGAAAACTACAGGACATTGAAAAAAGAGATAGAGGAAGACATAAACAAATGGAACAACATACCGTGTTCATGGATTGGTACAATCAACATCATTAAAATGTCCATACTACCCAAAGCAATTTATAGATTCAATGCCATCCCCATTAGGATACCAACGGCATATTTCACAGACCTAGAACAAACTCTCCAAAAATTCATCTGGAATTAAAAAAAGACCTCAAATAGCCACAGCAATCCTGAGAAAGAAGAACAAAGTTGAAGGGATCACAATATCAGATATCAAGCTGTATTACAAAGCCACAGTTCTCAAAACTGCCTGGTACTGGCACAAGAATAAACATATAGACCAGTGGAACAGGACAGAGAACCCAGAAATAGACCCAAGCCGTTATGCTCAATTAATATTTGACAAAGGAAACAAGAGCATGCAATGGAGTCAAGACAGTCTCTTCAATAAATGGTGCTGGGAAAATTGGTCAGGTACACGAGATTTTTTTTTTGATGTACACATAGATCATATTTATGGTGCTTTAAAGTTTACACAAAATTTTTATCTGATGCACATATAGAACAAAAAGTACACAAAGAGATTGCTGTTTTGCCAAAGTCACACAACCAGGTAAGTGGCAGAAGCCCAAACCTCACTTCCAGTCCTCTCTTTCCAATGGCCGGATTTCGCAAACGATGAAGATGGTGCTGGATTTCAGTAACCTACTTATTCTGGATCTTCAGTTGGTTTTCTTTATCTTTTAAATGTTACTGCTTTCCTGCAAGTTTTCATCCTTAACACCTCAGGCTCTTCATATGGATAGATATATTTTGCTGATGGCAAGAAAAAAATGCCACCATGTGTTCCCTCAAAGAACTTTTCTGACAGGTATTTCGAGAAGAATCGTGAAACATTCTGGTAATTTGTGTAGCACTGTTGGCATTTCTGCCTCACAAACTGAAGAAATTTATTTGGAACTCTTGAAAATTACTCATCTTGGAGAAGAAAAAGTACTACAATTTCAAACAAATGTATAGTTTTTAAGCAACTTTTTAAATTTCCAATTTATTCTGTTATTTTACCCACTCCTTGTGCTAGATTATGATGATGGCCCAGAGTCTTGGCCTCACCTGCATTCACACCTTTTGCCATGTGACTTTGCCCTTCTTTCACTAAGGAGACAGAACACATTTCCTCACTCACAGAAAGCAGGATTTTTGATTAATAGAATGAGGTGAAAGTGACACCAGGCCGATTCTTAGACTAGGCCTCAAAGGTCTGCATGCATTTGCTGCCCTCCCTGTACCTGAAATGCTGTTGTGAGAAAGACATCTCTGGGCCAGCTGAATGAATAGTTCTTAGAAGAAGACGAGAAATGGATGGAGCAGAGCTGACCTAGAGCATTCAATAGTCAGACCCTCAGACATGAGCAAGTTCAGCCAAGATCAGAACCACAAAGCCACCCCCTAGATGGCTCCAAAGTATGAGCAATAAATGCTTACCTCCTAGCTGTGCCACCTAGGTTTCATAGTCTATTGTTACATATCATTAGTGTGGCATTACATGTGATATACCCTCTTAAACTTGTATACATGTGATTCTACCCTAATCACAAATTCATTCAATGTGTTCAGGTTCATATACCCTCTTTCCCCCGGAGTCCCACAGACTACTTGTTAAAACCAATACAAATACACCTCAGACACTCTGTCTAGCTCCCAAGTAGCTCAAAAATATTCTGACTTATTAATTCCTTTATTATTTGTGGTGCAAAAATACTTCTTTCTCTATCCTTCTTTCTCGTTATTTTCAAACTTGGGAGCATGAGAGCTCAGGTATCAGAGCTTCACGACCCCCTCAGAAGCTCTTTGGACTCTTGTCTGTTTTATAGAGTTGCCAGATAAAATATAGGATTTCTCACTTAAATTTGAATTTCAAGTAAACAATGGATTACTTGTTAGTATAAGCATGTTGCATGTAACATTTGGATATACCTATGCTAAAACCTTAATCATTCATCTGAAATTCAAATTTAACTGCATGTCCTGTATTTTTTTTCTTTGCTAAATCTAGCAATTCTACTATTAATTGAAAATCTGGAAGGAATAGATTGAAGGAAGAAGAAGCACCTACTATGTGTGCCAAAAAGAAAGCAGGTCCAGGCCCAGCTAAGCCAAGAAACCAAGTGGCATTATGGAAAAGAGTAGTTCAACTTTTGATGGTTCATCAACAGGAAAACCCTCATGTAATGAATGGAGAAAGGTTCATTGGACCTTCATTCACAGTGAAGAACCCTTTGGATGACTTCTGTTTGTGGGTTTTAGATACCTACAAGTCATTGGGAAACGATATACTTAAGAAATTTTGAGCCCTGGCTGATTTGGCTTGGTGGATAGAGCGTCAGTCTGCGGACTGAAGGGTCCCAGGTTCGATTCTGGTCAAGGGCACATGCCCGGGTTGTGGGCTCAGTCCCCAGTGGGGAGCATGCAGGAGGCAGCCAATCAATGATTCTCTCTCATCATTGATGTTTCTCTCTCTTTTTTCCTCTCTGAAATCAATAAAAATATATTTAAAAAAAAGAAATTCTGATATTGGCCTATTAACCTCCACATTATTATGGGTTATAATTATACATGGTTTTTAGCTGTTCTTCATATTTGAAATTATTTATAATAAAGTGGGGAATAAACACATGTGGAAAGAAAGATACTTAATTTGTGGTCATTTATTTCCCTTCCACCAATTAAGAATTCTATGCAAGTTAGGGGAGATGGTGTGATACAAGTATTAATTTGCAAAAGCAACATGCTGTTAGCAAAGTTTATTGAAGGGTTTTATGGTTCAGTCTTAACTGAAAATAATAAGCTCCAAAATCTAATTGAACAGAGTTATTTGTAAGAGGGTGGCGAAGAGTAAGGAAACTAAAATTTAAGTACTGCCTATGCACCATTTACTCTGCGAGGTGGCATCTGAGGTAAGTTTATCGTCCCATTTTACACCTGAGCCTTGAGCACCCAAGGAACTCACCGAGAGTGGTGCTGAGGTTGAAGACAGGTGTGTAATTCCACGGCCCTCATCTTTTCCACTGCGCTCTGCTTCTGCTTTCCAGTCTTAAATTTGTACTTTAACAGTCAACCTTAAAAAAGGTATGGGTGGTGTTTATTTTTAATTTTTTCAAAGAGGATCTCTTATAGGACACATCCTAGCCTTTTTAAACATGATCTCAATTGCCTGAACATGGGAAAAATCAAAATGAGTGACTGATACTTCTCTGACACCAGTTATTCCGCCATTTTGAAACATAAAGGATGGATGTTAATTTCTACTAGGTGTTGTAACACGTCCCCTGTAAATATTAATCGGGCACTAAAAGAATGAAGTGCAAGGTACTTATGAAGAGGATGGCCCCTGCCCTCAGGACGGTTACAGTACAAGCCATGCCTTTCCCCAGTGACCTGACATGGCACATCATCTCCACCATTTTTGAAGTTCCTTAAATTAGTATTTGAGGGCTCTTTTTTTTTTCTTTCTGTTCCATCAGTTAAGATGTTTATTCATTCCTGCATCAATATCATACTGTCTTCTTTACTGTAACTTTATAATAAGCCTTTATATATTTAAGTGAAGTTATTCCTTTTTCCTTCTCCTTTTGAAATGTTTTGGCTCTTCTATATAAATTTTAAGGTAAGTTTATTAAGTTTCACAACACATGTATGGGAATTTTACAGACAAGTTAATGTTTCTGGATAATAAATGTGAAGAATGGCTCAGCTTCATTAGCAATCAAGGGATTGTGAATCAAGACCACAAGGAGATACCATTGGAACACATTGACAAAAACTCAGAAGTTTAATAATGCTAAGTTTTGGAGAGAATGTGGACCAACAGAATCTCTTATACACTGCTGGTGGGTATATAAATTGGTACAAACAGTTCGGAATTATGTAATATTTAACTTCTGCATATTTTTTTTTTATCTCTCTACATCCAGTCTCCAACCTTCTTTGTCCTGCTCTGAGCTCTTGGGAGCCTATAGCTTCATCAACCATCTCCCTTGCATTCTGGCTTCTGGTTAGGCTCAGCCAATGAGAAAGGCCCTGACAAAACGTTGGGGAGAATGGTGAAGATTGAAATCAGGGTTTTCAGTGAGGTCAGCTCTCTCTCCGCCAGGCTGTTGACTGAGTTTGACTGAGAGCGGAGCTCTGTTGGGTAATCCTCCCCTACAGCTGCAGCCGCCCCCTGCAGGTTCCAGTACTTGCTCCCTTCTCTTCAGGGAGAGGCAAGGTGATGGCTCCTGCCCTTGTTATCTTAATGTGCTTCATTATCCAGTCATTGTTCCTTTATCAAGCTTCCCCCAATTACACAGTTTGACCTTGTTTCTGCCAGGACCCTTATTGGTACAACCTAAAAACTGAAACTCAACTATTTTAGCCTTAGGCACATGCCCAAGAGAAACCAAAGCAGGAATGTTTTCCCTGAGACACATTCAAGAATGTTTGCAATACATTTTGCACACTCTGGTAATAGCAAAAACAACAACCCACAAACAAAACAAAACAAAACAAAACACACACACAAAGAAACAAACTAAAAGCCAATTGTGATATATTTGTTCAACATAATATTGTACAAAAGTAAAAATTAATTATAGCCACATGCAACAATATACATGAATCTTAGTAACCAAATGTTAAAAAAAATATTTTGATGCAACCCATCAAAGGCAAAATATGGCATAATAACCTTTTTATAAAATTAAAGATCTATTATTTTTATACCCCTATATGTGTTACAACTTTTACAAAAAGTAAAGAGTGATAAATATCAACTTTTGGACAGTGGTTACTTCTGAGAGCAAAAAAGAAGCATAGGATTATGGTAGGTAAAGAGCACGTGGATAGATTATTGGTAATATTTTATTATTCTATGTTGTAAATTACAGGGTGTGTTCAAGGGTTAAAATTAATAAATTGGTTAAATAAAAACAAATGTATAATTGATTACTGTTAAAAATAAAATACAGATTTAGAAGGTTTAGAATTCCAGGCTAAGAATTCTTTTAAGTTAATCTGCCCAAAGTGGACAAAAGCAGAAAATCCTTTGCCAAGTCCAGTGTGATCTGATGGAGTTCTGGCCCCGGAATCGTGACAGTGGCACCAGAAGAGAATTGGAAGGAAGGAGAAGCAAGGCTAAGAACTGACAGTATTCTAGGTGGAAATACAAAAGGCGAAAACAAAAGGGAACTGAAATATGAGGCCAAGAGTTAATAACCGGGGACAGATTTTCATAACAGAATTTTTGAAACTATCATTTTAAATACAAGTTTTAAAGGATATATGGAGAGTTTTGAACCATTTGATGCTGTCTCCATAGTGACTAAATTTATACTCAATGGTACTGAATACCTTCCTTTCTTGGGATCTCCCCAGCCTTATGATTTACTGGGAATTGAATACAAAAGCAGAGCTGTGACACTCCAAATCACAGTGGGTTTTAGCTACATCTGTTGTCCAAATTTGCTGTTTTTGTGTCTTTATTTTTTTGGTATTTTTGTTTGTTTTGTTAGTTTGTTATGTTATATAAAGGATCATCCAGCTAAAAAGGTTAAAGAAGCCCTATTTCAAATTAGATCATAAATTGTCACTGCTGGAATGTCAATCATTCTTAAAATTTGCATACACTTTTATAACCAAACATTTCTCTGAAATATTTAAAAGGTATCCTATTTTCTGCATTCAATAAGAATAACAAATCTTATTAGTGAATTTAATCCTGTGGGTTTGAGTTGTTAGTCCTAGTACTCTAACAATTATTTTTCAAGTTTATTTTCTATTTTTAACTTGTCCTTCAACTGCAGTATATAGTTCATTGTTGCCTATTTTTAGTGCACTCAAGTGCCACACGTCAGAAATGCTTCCACACTGCACTATAGAACCAAGGCCGTCCTGACCACACTTCCCTCTAGCCGGCGCGCTATCTGTGTCTTCCCACTTACGGGTGAGTGTAAAGTTTCCGATTCACCTACCATGAAGAATATCCATGTGATTGCAAGAAGAAAAAAGAACCATAAAATAGTTTTACTAGCCCTGTATTTTAAGAGACCTAAAAAATCTTTTCTGAAAATGGGATACGACATGTAATACAATTGCCAAAGATAAAGTGAATCATTTTAGTAACCCTGAGACTTTTGACTGATTCTTTGTCAAAAAGGTTTTGAAAATTCTAATGTGAAAATTGTTTTGTTTTGTTTTTTAAGAAAAAAAAAAAAATCAGACTGGCCGGTGTTGCTCAGTGGTTGAGGGCTGGAGAGGGCACATGCCCAGCTTGCGGGCAGGCAGGAAGCAGCAGATCCTTGATTCTCTTTGTTGATGTTTCTGTCTCTCTCTCCTTCTTCCTTCCTCTCTCAGAAATCAATGAAAAACATACTTTTTAAAAAGAAAAAAAAATCAGACATACTTGACTTCTTGAGGATTCTTTAACAGCTTTCTTTTTAAAATCCTTGTCTATAGAAGCTGTTTGTGGAACAAACTGACAGTTACTTAACTATGAATTTAAAATCTGCTTTAAAGATCTTTGATGCTTGAGTGGGGGCCAAAATAACAAGTGTGTTTATGGATATCTAGCTCATACATTTGCAGATTATCCAAATCCACTCCTTTCTAGAAGGCTGAGCGGTGGGATCAGAAGAGAAAGAAATGACTATATCATTATGACGTGATGTGGAAGAGAGAACAGTGTCTGGGTAAATGGGCCTGTGTGTTTCCTCCTCAGCCATCAGCCTGCCGATGCCATCTGTTGCATAATGGGAGGAACAACTGAGTTCCTCTTCAACAAACACTGGCTGTTGGTCTTTTAATTTCTTCCCTAAATACTTGTTCTATCAGGACAAAGGTCTCTGTAGCATCACAGAGCTTTTGGCTTTAAGGAATGTAGCAAAACAAAATTAGGATTGCTTTCTTGAAACTTTTAAGTGGTCATAAAGAAATGAGATTTAAAAAAATGTGAAAATAAATTATCCCAAGGGAGTCTGCCCAACACAATGTTCCTGTTGTGAAATTCCACTTGCTATTCACTTGAAAGGCTATGGTTTAGCCTAGAAATACCAAAGATTTCCAGACTCGGTCACCAGGGTGTGCGATCACAAAGTGAAGTATGGTTTCACTTGGTTGCAATAGCAGAAGAAAATGACACATGAACAGTTGGAGAGATGTTACATCCCTGTTATGTTGTTCACACTGTACTTCCCTTAGCTCTTAACATAATTGTAGTTTAAAAGTTATTTGTCCAGTTATTTATTTAACAACTATTTTCCTCTACTAACCTTTATTCTTCATGAGATCAGAACCATATCTATCTTGTTTATTTTCCATTCATAGTTCATCATAAATAATAATAACACCTAATATCTATTTTGCCCTTACCATATGCTCTTCTGAATGTTTAATTGATATTAATCACTTGATCTATAATAACAATAGTTGTTATCTCCATCTTACAAATAAGGAAACTAGGGAGCAAATTACCCAAAATCTCATGTCTAGTAACTAGAAATATCTAGAAAATAGAAAACCAGAACAGAGACCCAGGTACTTGACGTCAGAGTCCTCATTTCCCCATATCGCCTGCCAGATTAGGTGTGCAATAGAAATACTTGTTGAAAAAAGGAATGAGCCATTTAAGCAAATTACTTTCTTTCTTAGCTTGGCTCAGTGAGAAATCGATCATTTAAATTTTTCTTCTACCTCCTCATTAGAAATATCGATCCACTTCCCTATGACTGTAAGAAAACACTGGTAGTCAATAGTACTGATAGCATAGTAATATGACAGTGGTCAAGCTTCAATCTTGATACAACTATTCAAAATTTCCTTTCTAAAGAGACATCAAAGGAATTTTGGTCATTTACATTAAATTTTCTCAAAGTTGTCTTGACTTCTATGTCAACATATTCTGTCATAAATACATATAAATACATTAGAAAGCACAGAACTCTTTCATAGTACACTTGTAAAGGTGGCTTACAAATTTAGAAATTCCTACAGACGAATTCATTTATCAGTTTTTTAAAAAATGCATTAAGTGTCCACTCTGTAAAGTGCTGTGGCTTGTAACCAATTTCCCTCTCCTCCCCGTGGCATTTTATTATTCTTTCTATGGATTTGTACTCGTCGTGTATTTTGAGCCTGGGTTGTTTATTACTTTTCTCCCTTTTTAATAGATTTCCACAAGGGAACAGACAAATTTCACAAATAATAACGTTCCCTGAGAGTCATAGATATGTATACTAATAAATACATTTGCTAGTTCCAAAATTCTGTTTTATGGTCAAAGTTAAGTAACAATTAACCGAGGAGAGATATTATCACTTTAGCTAGAATCAGCTTCATTCAGGAGAGCACAGGGTCTCCAGTAAGGCAGTGGGGTTTGCAGGGGGCTGGGCTCTGGGGCTGGAGATGCCACCAATTTACCCGGAGGTCCTATCTAAGTCTCTTAATTTCTCAGAACTTCCATTTATCATTAGTAATACTAAGCTCCTGTTAAATGCCCCATGTCCTTCCAGAAAACACATACATATTTTAATCAATCATTACACTGATACTGTGAATTCAATAGTAACATGTTTCAATGTAACCATTGTGAAGGGCAAAAAAACCTCTGTCCTTTCTGGAAATCTAGATTCTATTGAAGTGATACTGTTTCTCTATGAAGAAATAGAATGAGCTATGGAGAAGGGACTTGAGTAAATGATCTCATTCGGAAGGCACCAAGGGGACAGAGACTTGTCATTGCCAAGTAAGTCACATTTAAATTCCCTCAAACCTTGAGAAATGATGTGAGGGAAAGTGCAAAAATAGCACAGTCATTCCTTTGGATCAAGTCGACTTGTAGGCCTCCTGAGAGCACCCAGCTGTGTATTCATCTATATGCAAAGAGAAGTGATAAGAATCATCTATATTTGGCACATGGCACTTTTCTATATACCAGTGTGCTCATCTATCAGTAAATTTTATGCTGAGCCTTTCGGGGAGGGACGATCCACCGTGCACACTGCCTGGTGCACAGCTACAGACATATATTGAAGATGCTTTCCCGCCCTGCAGTACAGAAAATTGTGAGAGCGCACAGCCCCACGAAACCAACCAGAATGAAACTGGAGGCAGCTGTAGTTGATTGAAACCGTGGAGAGAATTGAGATTGACAGAGTTGCAGGGCTAGGAGGTTAATGAGTCCATAGTCCTGCCTCCAGGCAGAACTGTCCTGAACCATTCCAGGCAAATGACAGCTCAGCCTCTCAGGGGGAAAAATATCTTTATAACATATTCCATTGTCTAAATGTCCTCATCCTCATAAAGTTCTGAAAGCAATAGAAGTCCACACTCTCCTTTGTTTAATCTCCCTGTTGACAGATACAGAGAATAATAAATTGACAGAAATGTCAAAGATGATGAGAGAGAGCCTTAGACAAGGGTCCCAGAATTGATTATCACCACCTTTCCGGAGACCTCAGAGGAGACAAGAATTAGCAAATCTGTGGACTGTGGTTCCCGTTATGGTAATATTATGGGCCCAACTATTTGTTTTTATAAATAAGATCTCCAGTTTATCATGAGTCACTAAATGAAACTTTGTGTTGCACTTTATAGCAAGGACCATGGGTTTAGCAAACACTATCTTGACCTGAAACATATAACCAAAAAGTAGTTCCTTACATAAAAAAGCAAAGAAAGTACAGAACTGCTATGCAAACAGGCCCATACTGCTTTATTTCCCAATTATTTTTTTGTTACAGTATCTGAATTTATGGATTCTTTCTTACATTTAATACTTCTAATAATAAATGACTGCCTGTCTTTCACTGAAAACTGGTATCAACTTCTAGAAATTGTGAATGTGTTGGAAGCATGATATATAGAAAAGAGTAAGAGATTTTTGGAGACCAGGTTCAAATTCCATGCCTACAACTTATCATCTGCATGGTTTGTAGTAATCTGCTTGGTCTCTGAGTTTTATTGCCTTCACCTACCAGGTGACACTAATAACATCTATTTCACACTGGTCTTGGAGAGTAAAATGGGATAATACAGTATGTAGGGCCTAGCAGGCACTAGAATAAATGTTCGTTGACCATGACTCTGATCTGTCACCCACTGCCTTTCTTTTTCTCCGTTCCTTATAAGATCTGAGAAGTAATTAAGTGTGAGACAAACCAGCCCGTTCTGAGTGTGTCACCAGGCTGTGTTTCTCTGTTGCTAATCCCCACAAAAACTCATGGGAGATATCCCTGAGGACTAAAGGTATGGGCAAGGAGACCTTCTAATGCCAAGTTAAAGCTGATGCTTGGGTTTTAACTTGAGTTTTTAAAAAATCTGTGATGCTACATTTGCACTTAGAACAAGTAGATGGAAATCAGATTTGAAAACACAATATTCATTTTTAGAAAGCTGTAATAGAATTGCTTTGTGCAAAGGATAAAAAGACTAACTCAAAGATAGACTGCTTTTTAGTTCACAGGAATGAGCAATAAAGTAGCTATTATTTACTGTGAAGTAGGAATGCTAATATCTGCATGACTAGAGATTGATTGAGACAACTTCTTATTTTCAAAGAAATGAGTTCATATCACAAAAAAACAACAACAGATAAATGTAGAGACATTGTAAAACATCATTCCTAATTTTATGATCCAGAGACAGACATGATAATTTGGGGTATATTTTCTCCCTACCTTTTCCTGCATACATTCATTTTTTTAAACTAATAAAATGTTCTATTTTATATTTTCTCATACGTATTTTTTTTTATTTTTATTGAATTTATTGGGGCAACACTAGTTTAAAAAATTGTACAAGTTTAAGGTGTACAATTCTACAACACATCATCTGTACACTGTATTATGTGTTCACCACCCCAAGTCAAGTCTCTGTTTCTCACTATTTATCCCTCCTATACACTCCTCCACCTCCCCCCACCCCAAAATCACCAGACTGCTGTCCCTGTCCATGTATTCTTTCTCTCTCTCTCTCTCTCTCTCTCTCTCTCTCTCTCTCTCTCTCTCCTCTCTTTCTCTCTCCTCTCTCTCTCTCCTCTCTCTTTCTCTCTCTCCTCTCTCTCTCCTCTCTCTTTCTCTCCTCTCTCTCTCTCTCTCTCCTCTCTCTCTCTTTCTCCTCTCTCTTTCTTTCCCTTCTCTCTCTCTTTATCTCTCTCTTCTCTCTCTCTCTCCTCTCTCCCTTTCTCTCTCTCTCTCTCCTCTCTCTCTCTCCTCTTTCTCTCTCTCTCCTCTCTCTTTCTCTCTCTTCTCTCTCTCTTTATCTCTCTCTCCTCTCTCTTTCTCTCTCTCTCCTCAATCCCTCCACACCCCTCAACCTCTGCACATATTCTGACAGCAAGAATGCTTTCAAGTTCTGTCACTTATTCGTTGGACTTGGGCAAGTTATTCAGTTGCTCTAAGCATCTATCACTGCAGCTGTAAACTGGTATCAACTTCAACTTCATAGAGTTATTGTGATGATTCGTGCAATAATGCCTCTAAAGCACTCAATATTGTATATGGTACATACTATGCATTCAATTATGTCAGTATTGTTATTCTTCTTTTTGTTACATATTTTAAATGAAAAAATATTACATAATTCAAGGAAAGGAAACAAAGGTTACTAGCAAGCTATTGTGACTTGGGATTTTGGAGTCTGTGCAGTACAGAGAGATTTCTCACATAACAACAACAGCATAATGGATAGTTTATTGAATGCATTACTATGTGGTTCCAGACATTGTGCTATCATGACTCATTCAATCCTCAGAACAATCCTGAGACAAAGTGGTATTATTATTATTCCCATTTTACACATGAGTAAACTAAGTCAAGGTCAGGTTAAGTAACAAGTAAAGTCTCACAGCTAAAGGGCAAAGCCAGCATTTGAATGCAATCAATCTAGTTCCAGAGTCCATTTTTGTAAACAAATATAGAAGAGTTTACCATTGAGCAGGTATTTTTGCAAATGTTACAGTTTAAGTCAAACGTTCTACAAAGCACATGATTTTCAATTAATTAGAAAAGAACCAGATAGATAAGTACCAAGAAAAGAATTAAATGGATGTCCTATTCTTTTAGCTAGAACGTTTTGCAATATTCCCAATTGGCCCATTATGCCCATTCAGCAAAGTTACAGGGCCTCACATTCTATCCATTTCTTCTGAACTTGGTAGGTGGCTAGAAATGGTTAGACATCAAGCAGTGTTCTTGGAAAAATAGATTTGTATTGCCCTTGGAAACAGACTGTGTTGCAAGAAATTCTTTGGCATAAAATAAGGCTGAGTATACACAGTTGTCTCTCAGCTGGTGTGGGTTTGGAAACGTAAGTGGACAAGCCAAACCCTTTAAGTCTTCCTTTTCCTTTGAATTCAATTCCAGAATGTGTGTTTTTTAAATGTCACTAGGTAGCATCCTTATTTATTTCTGCATAATATTTACTGAGTAAATGTAACAATGGCTATTGAATAAACACAAGATTCTTCAGTCATTCCAAAATAAGTTAAAAGTTCTATGCTCTCCCAGCTTACCTACTCATCTCTTTTGGATTGTAAGGAAAAAAAGAAAAAGAAAAGAAAAAGCACCCCAAAGCACAGGTGAGTATCATGAAAAGCAAAATCACTGTTAACTTTTGGGTAAAATTATATATTCAGATATGGCTGATGAAAGTGTAAATTGGTATATTTCTCTTAGAAAATAATTTGGCAACACTTACAAAGTGTACTATATATGTTCAAACCATTTGGCACAGTTCCCTTTATTCCCAGGAATTTATCCTAAGGCAATAATTAAAAAGAAAAAAAAAACATGAATGTAGAGAGAATTCAAATATGGTGGTAATTATAAATAAAAACTAAGGAGCAACTGATTATTCAATAACAGAGAATAGATAAGGAAACATCCATGGAATATTTTGTTCCCCCAAATAATTACAAACATGAACTATATAATGAAATAGAAAAAAGTTTAAAAGCAGAGCAGTGAATGAGTCGTATACTTAATTATAACATACTAGAGGCCTGATGCACAAAATTCATGCAGGAGTGGTCCTTCACAGCCCCAGCTGCCTTGGGCCTCACAGCCCTGGCTTTGTCTGGATGGTTGTCTGGACGGTTGTTCTGCTGTTCTGCCATTTGGTTGATTTGCATATTATGCTTGTATTATTATAGATGATGTGGATAAACTGGAAGGTAACATTAAATAATAGAAGTATCGGTGTTAAAATAGGAAGAAGGTCTATATAATTTTTCTTCTTAAATTTCTTTAAATGTTGCTTGAAATATGCAAAATAATTTAAATAGGAAATAAATAAATGGATGAAGAGGCTTCCTTGTCATTAGAAGGGCAGGTAAATCTTCCTCTTCCTACCCCAAAGAGAGGGAAACTAACCAACCGAACACATCAAAAACTAAACTTGACATTTGCCTTCGGGAAGCTGGTGTGTTTAGAGCTTACATGTGAAATAGCCTTTCTAGTGAGAAAGAGATTTAATAAACTTTTGGACTAGGGTCTTCAGTTTGCAGTAAGATTTCACTTTAAAAATTAGATTATTGCCTCCCCCTCTCCCCCTCAAACTACAGCATTGAGAAATATTGCTCCTTTCCTCCTAACTCTCAACATATTGCTTTCCCTGATCATTAAAATAGCTTTAATGGTCTTTTCCAGTCACTTTTCCCCCTTTTGCCTTCTATCTTAATATGACTATTTTACCTTTCATTTCTATTTGTTATTTATTTATTTATTTATTTATTTTTACTTCTTTTTTCTTTTTTTCTTTCTTTTTTTAATTTTTTAATTTTTATTAATTAAATCTTTATTGTTCAGATTATTACATTTGTTCCTCTTTTTTCCCCCCATAACTCCCCTCCTCCACGTTCCCGCCCCACCCTCCGCCCTCACTCCCCACCCACTGTCCTCATCCATAGGTGCACGATTTTTGTCCAGTCTCTTCCCGCATCTCCCACACCCCTTTTCCCCCCAAGAGTAGTCAGTCCATTCCCTTTCTATGTCCCTGATTCTATTATAATCAACAGTTCATTCTGTTCATCAGATTATTTATTCACTTGATTCTTAGATTCACTTGTTGATAGATGCATATTTGTTGTTCATAATTTGTATCTTTACCTTTTTCTTCCTCTTCCTCTTCTTAAAGGATACCTTTCAGCATTTCATATAATCCTGGTTTGGTGGTGATGAACTCCTTTAGCTTTTCCTTATCTGTGAAGCTCTTTATCTGACCTTCAATTCTGAATGATAGCTTTGCTGGATAAAGTAATCTTGGTTGTAGGTTCTTGGTATTCATCACTTTGAATATTTCTTGCCACTCCCTTCTGGCCTGCATGGTTTCTGTTGAGAAATCAGCTGACAGTCGTATGGGTATTCCCTTGTAGGTAACTGAGTTTCTTTCTCTTGCTGTTTTTAAGATTCTCTCTTTATCTTTTGCTCTTGGCATTTTAATGATGATGTGTCTTGGTGTGGTCCTCTTTGGATTCCTTTTGTTTGGGGGTCTCCGGGCTTCTTGGACCTGTAAGTCCATTTCTTTCACCAGGTGGGGGAAGTTTTCTGTCATTATTTCTTCAAATAGGTTTTCAATATCTTGGTCTCTCTCATCTTCTGGCACCCCTATAATTCTGATGTTGGTACGCTTGAAGCTGTCCCAGAGGCTCCTTACACTATCCTCACATTTTTGGATTCTTTTTTCATTTTGCTTTTCCGGTTGGGTGTTTTTTGCTTCCTCGCATTTCAAATCATTGACTTGATTCTTGCGCTCCTCTGGTCTGCTGTCGGGAGTCTGTATAATATTCGTTATTTCAGTCCGTGTATGCTTAATTTCTAGTTGGTTCCCCAATATAACATCGAGGGTCTCATTAGTTTTCTTGTAGATCTCATTAAGTTTATCGGCGGCTTCTAAACAGTTCTTGAGAGACCTTAAAAGTGTGGTTCTGAACTCTATATCTTCCATTGACAATTTTGTCCTGTTTCTTTGTCTCCGCATTTTGTTATGCTTTCTTGGTGCACCCCCTAGTTGTCTTTGTGTGCAGTCTTGTAGTTAATACCAGGGAGGGTTTGACCTCCAGGCCAAGTGGCTATGAGAATCAGCTGTGTCAGCAGTGAGAGAACTTCTGTCCTCTAGGGAGGTGCTAATCTGGCGTTTGCCTGAGGCTATCCGGCAAATGCCTCTGTGCAGGGCTTGGGCGGGGTGGGTCGCACAGGATCAACAGGGTGGGCCTGAGAGAGCAGTTACGGAGGCTCTCAGTCCTGTCCCCAGGGGCTCTGCCTCTCTGAGTCCCAGCAATGGCTGCAAACCTCGGAGAGAAAGCTGCACTCGCTCTTACCGAAGCCAGGCAGTCCCGCTTCTCCCGTTTGAGTCTGCGTCCCTAAAGACTCGCCTGTATCTGGAGCTCAGAGTCTGCGACTCCCTCCCGATGATTGAAAACGCCAACCGCGCCCTCCGCCGCCAGCCCGCTCCGCGCACTCCGCACCTCAGAATTTGACTTCAGCACTGCGCCTCCTCTGAGTGTCCGTATGCGTTTCTCTTTCCTCCTAGTTGTAGGACTTCCACTCAGCCAGCGTTCCTGTGGTTCTGGGTGATGTCCCTTCCGTTTTTTGGTTTCACTTTTGAAGTAGTTGTTTAAAGCAGCAAACTCCGGCGTTAACCTATGCCGCCATCTTGGTTCTCTCTATTTGTTATTTATAGTTGATTCTCTAATATACTCTATTCTCATTCTGTTTTGTGTAACTTTTAAAGATACCCTGGCTGACTGGCTATAATTTCATTGTTAGTAGTAGAAACAAAGGTTAACTCAACTCTCGCTCTTTATTTGGTTAAATAATTTCTCAGAATGATAATGGCTTTGTGTCACTAAGAACTTCTTATTATTCCTATCTTTGAATCAAATTCAACACTGCAAACAGAGGAAATGCTTTAGATTTCTTTACATTTACTCAGTATAAATAGATGCCTTATGAGGAAAATTAACTTTTCTTTTTCACCTATTATTTAAAAAATTTGTTACTTAGTTTCTATAGTTTGTCTTAGAGTTAATTAGTATTTCTATTTTTTCACTCCTGTTGGAGCAAACTAGGTAGGTGTCTACTGACTTAGTCTGCCTGCAGTGATTCTGCCCACTTTGTGTTGCTAGTGATTTATTTTCTGAGTTATTCAAATTAAACATTTTCTTTCCCAAGTGGATCATTGCCCTACAGCACCTTTGAACTTAATAAATATCAGTATAAATTGGCTTTTCGTTTTCTCATGAAGTCTTGCTATTTGGCAAGGACACTACGTTGACTCTAGTCTTTGCGTTAGGCCTTTTAGCACTTGGAAGTTCCAGACATTAGTACAGAAAACCATGCTTCTCTACATGGGAATGTAGCACCATGGGCCGATTTCTCTGTTTTCATAACTGATATGTAAGGGCACTTTTGGGGCCTAATTTAAGCATTCCAGGTAAACAGTTGAGCAGCGACATCATGAAATAGCATGCAAATATTTAGCCTTCATTTAACAGTACTCACTGAGAACCTACCATGTGTTAGGCAAAATTTGGGCACCTAGTGTGCAACAGGCTCCAGAACTTTACCCTGTCCATATCCTGCACTCTTCACTTGCAAAATGGGAAGCTGATAGTTTATCTTTAAGGCCCCTTTTAAATATAAAGTCTCGAATAATTCTGATTGTTTTTATTTCAAGAATCATAGGAATTTACACAATTTAATAAAAACAAAATCTGTGGGTTATTTACTTATTTGTTTTGAAGATTACATGGTGCTTGGCTCAATATTTTGAGTTTACCATGGTAGACATTAACTGGTGAATGTGTGTACTTGTATTTCTGAAACTACGTGTATTGCATAGAGAAATTTAAATATTGGTTGCCCTTTGCCCTCAGAAAATTGAGCAAAGGCAATGAAATATGATAAACACAATACAACACAACACAACACAACACAACAGCAGTTAGAAGTTTTTACATACAGACTAAACCATTCCCTGAAAAATTCAGTGCAGACACTATTTCTACTACCATGATACTGAGATGAAAGGATGCCCCCATATTATTATACACTGACTCTTCAGAAAACCCAATATTAAAAATTCTAAATGCATAACAGAAGTATTAGTTTCATATTACACCAGTCATTTGTAGGTTTTCTTTAAAAGTAACCATTTATGATCTCTCCAATAGTACATTTATAATGTGATTTCATGTGCAAAATTTTCATTTCTGTACAATTTCTCAGTAGTAAGTCTATTGTGTAAAGCATGGTCTACTTGCAATGTTCTTGTGCTGTACTAAGCAAGGCTGAGTAGCCTCAAGGTCATTCAGACTGGCTTTCGGCTTCTGTGTGAAGACAGCCCCAAGCTATTTAAGGAATATCTGGCTGCTAGAGAGCTTGGAGCCAAATCTATGGCTCTTCACTAGGAAGTGTATGTTTCTTAGATGTTAACTTCATTCCTGGCTCCATTTAACTTTCCACTCTTATTTTTCTTTACCTTGTTTTAAAATACTTATTAATTTCAAATAAATTTTTAAAAAATTACTCTGAAAAAAAACAAAAAACAAACTTTCAGTAATCTTCCTTAAATTGTTGTTGGTGCATATGTGGATATCTATCTCTCTATATAAAAGGCTAATATGCTAAGTGCCCATCCAGGTAATGACGTCACTTAGCAACGCCTGGCTTCCTCTCCCTAGCAATGACTAGACTTCTTGCAGTTTCTTCAGCCCAGGAACACTACTTGCTTTATAGCCAGGAGAAAACATTTCACACTTTAACCAAATGTCTGTGAAGTGTTTTCCCATGCCTCATCTCATTTGATCCTCACAGAAGTTCTGGAGTAGGTAGGTAGGAGACTCGGTGAAATCCTATTTTCTTTTCATTAGCCGGAAAATGAAAATTTAGAAAGCTTAGAAACTTGAACCTACTGAACAGAAGTAAGAAATGGTGGACCTTGAAAATGACTTCAGGTTTTCTCACTGCGCAGAGTATAGTCAAACACTGCTGCAGTTAAATATTTTACCCTTTGTTCTCCCTGTGTGATCTACAATAATAATCTGCTTGGTATTGATATTTACTGCTGTGTTGCTAACAATTACCTGGAAGAGAAGTTGGGGTGCTTCACTGGAAAAAGTTTAACTACATCAGAAAGCAGGTCTAATTAAGCAAGTTTATTCTATATGTGTAAAAGGCTAAGTTGACTCACACATGCACAACACATATAAAGCTCTTGCTGGCACCATTCGCATGTGTATGTTTGATCTGTCATTGTCAGTCGTGAATTTGGTTGACACTTCTATTATAGAGAAAGGGCATATAGCGATATTAAAATTTTTCTTCTAATTAATTTCCTTTCAATGTGCACAAATTCGTACACCAGGCCACTAGTAAATAAATAAATAAGGGCTAATTAATTTGTGTGATTAATAGGAAACCAAAAAGAGCAGAATTCTGGAATAACCATTGCTTTTATCAAGTTTATGCTAAAATAGGAAATGAATAACCATAAAAAGCATCACTTTTTAACAAACAATAACTCATATGTTGACAAACACAAACAGCCATTATGGGAAACTGACCTATTTAAATACATGGGTTTCCTTGAAGTAATCCTATAGTACTTATTTGTCAATTAAATTCTAAAAGAGTATACGAGTCTACATAGACTAAGACATTTGAAAATTCTACTTTAATCCTTAAAATGTTACTATAAATTGATTTACAGCATGACCCTCATGCAAATACCAAAGATATCTACATTAACACACAGTGAAAGAATAGTAATCAGTGAAACTTCTGTGATTTCCACATGAATCAATAGTGGTAGGTTGCTTAATGTACCACTATTACATCATGCTCAATTTATGTGGAAATGTTTGGATATGCTTTAAATGTCTTTGGTAAATCATTTGGGATTCTTAATTGAACATTTTTCTGTGATAAATTTCTTTGTAAACACTGAAATAATATTCTTACATAACTACCAGTTTATTTTGAAAGACTCCAACGACCCCAAAATATTATATTGTTTTCTTTGTATCCTTCTGGAATTTATTTTTCTAGTTTGTAGCAAATAATTCTAACCTTTATAACATTCTTATTTCCATCCCATACCTGATTAGCATTTTTTAAAACTTAAAATATTTATATGTTGCATTAAAATATTACATATCATGGTGAGCTATCATCGCTCCAATAATGAAAAATGCTTAGAATTAAAATTTGATAGTTTTTCCCCCACAATAATAAGCTACTTAATTTAATTTTTTTCTTTTTTAGAGAGAAAGGAAGGGAGAGGGATAGAGAGAGAGAAACATCGGTGAGAGAAAAACATCATTGATTGGCTGCCTCCCCCATGCCTCACATGGGTGATCGAGCCTGCAACCCAGGCATGTGCCCTGACCAGGAATCCAACCTTGACCTCCTGGTTCATAGGTCAACATTCAACCATTGGGCCACACCAGCCGGGCATAAGCTACTTAATTTAACATACTAGAGTGGTAGTGCTTTATTTCCAGATTCAAATCATTAGCAAGAATATTTAGGCCTGCCTGGCATGGCTTGATGGTTGAGGGTCAACCTATGAACCGGAGCTCATGGTTTGTTTCCCAGTCAGGGCACATGCCCAGGTTGTGGACTTGATCCCCAATGTGGGGCTTTCGGGAAGCAGTTAATTGATGGTTCTCTCTCATCATTGATGTTTTTCTCTCTCTCTCTCCCTCCCTCCCTCTCTGAAATCAATAAAAATTAAAAAAAAAAATTCAGGAAAGGAGTTCAATTTCATAGTGGAGACTAGTTAAAATTTATGCTTATGGTTAGTACAGGAAAGAGTTTATGTGAAGATGAGAAATAAATATTTTTAATCATAAAAGTACTCTCTAAAAATCAGAAACTTTTTTCATAGTCTTTACAACTGTAAAATCTAAGAATGAGAACCGTGCTAAAACTTAAATCAATACCTGATCAAATGTTTAAATCAAACTCTAATTTGAAAAAGTCTTATGTGCCCATTTACTTGAAATATAATACTTCTTTCTAAAGTTATAATTCCTTTAAGTAATGCAATTTAATTAAAATTGATGCAAATTTATATTATTTCAATAGTTATAAACTAAAATTAGACTATTACAATTTCCAGAAAAATGAGTAAAAAACAAATTACAAAACTATTTCAGAGTTCTTGTTTGCAAAGAAACAAGATAAATAGCAACAATAACAAAGCAAAATAATACAGCAAAAAGGGAATGTGGGTGCTACTGGGCTTGCTCTTCAGCTGAGTCCTTAAATGGATTTGGTGACTCCCCTCATCCATTGCACTTTCTTTTGCCTTCATCTTGAACCTCAGTGGTTCCTGATTCTTTACCCATTGTGGTGAGGGATCTGGGCCGCTGGTGGCCTTGCTTAAAATGCACCATACTGACATTTTCTTCTGACCCACAAGTGTGGCAGTAATCCCAAATTCCCCTTAATAGGAACAAGCAAACATAGTAACACAATAACAATAGTAACAGTCTTGTATTTTTGTTTTTGCCTGCTTATAAGGGACACAAGAACTCAAGTTGATTAGGTGCAGCTTTAGCTGGAATTCCTATTCTTATGGTACTTATTCTATCAGAATACAGAGTCCAAAACAACCAAAAACCCAGAAAGGAAACAATTGGAAAGTGAGCTGGTAAGTATAATTCCTCCCAGTTTTGAACCTCGGACTCCAGACTTGTAGATTCTGGCCAAATAAAATCCTAACTCCATGTGGTAGTCTTTTTTTTTTTTTTTTTTTTTTTTTGCATAAACTGTATTCTGAAGCACAGTACCACAGATTCCAGGTTGCTGGCCTTGGTTAAGCTCATCTGAATCTTCAATGACTAGTTCATACTGAGTAATGGGGCATGCAATAATACCAGTGAATCCCTTGAACACCAGCCCATTGCCTTGTTTGTTTTTTTAAAAAAATGAGTTATTTTAACTGAATCAATTTTGCATGAGATATCATGGCCTTGCATAAGGGAACCAATTAATCTTTCAGATAGTGTAATGACAAAGAAAAATAACCAGAATAAATATCTATTGCGATAAGGAAAAAAATTCTGCTGCTTACTCGTAATTCCCCAAAAGATGATAGGTGTCATGCATAGACAAATTGACACCAAATGGTTTTTTGGTTCCTCTAGATACAATGCTTTTCAAGAGCTCATGATCCATCTCTGCTAACAGGAAATGTAGCATTCATCACAGCTGTGATGAGGGCTCCATGGTTTTGAAACCATAGATAATCTTTATTCCCTCCATGATAAATACTGGTTTCATGAATCCACTGGTATTGCTGAGAAGGGAAGTTGACTATATCCACTGAGTGGGCCGATACTAGAGGCCTTGTGGTGAACATGCAACTTCCTGAGAAACGTACTCACATTTTGAGCTCATTTTGAGAGGTCATATTCCCAACATAACTTTTCCCCAAACATCCTCCACAATCCTCCAATCCTGCTCTTTCCAACTGCCTGTCTGTCAACTGAATTGGTGTAAGCTCCTGTTCTGGTTATCTTTGCTGCTTAAAAAAATCAACCCACAACTCAGCAGCTTAAAGATTTAACTTATTATGATCACAGACTGCAGGTAAAAAAAAAAAATCAAGTGGAACATAGTGGGGATGGCTTGTGTCTGCCTTGCTAAGAAGTCTTAAAGCTTGGGAATGACTATGGGCTGGCACCATCTGAAGGTTAATTCACTCACATATCTTGTACCTAGACTGGGCTTCTCTCGGTGACCAGCACTATTGACTGGAGCATGACCACATAGCATGATTGCCACAAGGTAATAGGATTGTATTCCCGATGACCACAGGACGTAATTTAATTAGCTGTTTTATTTTTGCATACTAGAATCCCTGAAATGACTAAGTAGGATTTTAAATTCCTTTATCTTCAACTAGGCTGGATAAAAGCCCCAAATCCTGCCAATTTCAATGAGATTCTGTGCTGCAACTCTCAACTGGCATTAATTTCCGTTTATATCAGGGTCTTACTTGCACAACAGAAACTGACTCTGGTTTCTACTAAGCAGAAAAGGACCGCATTGGAAGAATACGAGTTGGCTCAGATAGTCCATAGAAGGACTAAAGAACCAAACTCAGGAAACGGGCCTGAATTAGAGACTGGGAAGCAGAGGATGTAGATAATCTCCTATCTCAGAATCAGACCGGATAGGACATTGTCAGTAGCAGTGCCACCACTGGATCCTTGAGGTTGCTGCTGCTAGCATGAAGACCTACCACCTCTGTGAGTTGACTTAACTACTCTGTGGCCTCCAGAACAAACCCTAACTACATCTGATTCTGTCACTTCCTACAGATCCAACATTTCTGCATAAAGCTTCCTGCTGGCTAAACCTAAGTGACATGCCAGCGTCTTAGCTCTGTGGGTGAGAAGAGGGGATGAATGCTCCTTCTAGTTCCCTAGAAGGAAACGGGGCTTTGCCTCACCGCATTTACTCAACAGAATCCCTTCCAAATAGAAAGGGGGCTTAGATTATGCATGGACAAAAGTAAAGCAAATACCCATTGAACATGTTTAATCCGATTATTTAGTAATTAAACTGAATGAATGGTTGAATTGACAAGAAGATTTAATTAGTTCAAGGAACTATTTTAATAAAAAGAGTCCCCCAAAATCTAGCCTAGGTGTTGTAATGGGTCGGGGTAAATCATTTAACCTTTCTAGTTCTATTTTCTCATATATAAAATGAGGGTTTGACCTCTGATCACCAAATTTCATTATAACTATCTTCTTTACAGTTTTCGGTGTTATTTGCAGAGGCTTATCCACATGGTGGAGCTATATGCCTAGGACTTGGCAGTCCCCACTGTACTAGTTTATTTATTTGTTTATTTATTTATAAATATATTTTTTATTGATTTCAGAGAGGAAGGGAGAAGGCAAGAGAGATAGAAACATCAATAATGAGAGAGCATCATTGAATGCTGCCTCCTGCATGCCCCACACTGGGGACCAAGCCAGCAATCTGAGCATGTGCCATGACCTGGCATCGAACCATGACCTCCTGGTTCATAGGTCAATGCTCAACCAATGAGCCACGCCAGCTGGGTATACTAGTTAAGAAACAAACAAACAAAATAGCAAACAAAAATAATTTTAAAAATAGAGGTTTTTGTTTTTTTAATTAGAAATTTTTAATGATGACATTATTGCAGGTGTCCCTCTTTTTCCTCCCTTTGTCCACATCCACTCACCCCCTCCCTTGGCCTTCACCCTGCTATTGTCTGTGTCCATGAGGTATGCATATATCTTCTTTAGTGAATCCTTTCACCTTCTTTATCCAGTCACTCCCACTCTATCCCCATCCCCTCAAGCTCCGGCCAGTCTGTTCCATGTGTTCATGTTTCTAGTTCCATGTTGTTCATCAGTTTATTTTCTTCATTAGATGCCACATATTAGTGTGCTCATATGGTATTGCCTTTCTCTGACTGGCTTATTTCACTGAGTATAATACTCTCCAGGTCTTTCTGTGTTGTCTCAAAAGGTCAGAGTTCCTTCTTTTTTACAGTTGTGTAGTCTTCCATTGCATAAATGTACTATAGTTTGTTTGTTTTTTTATCTACTCATCTGCTTATGGGCATTTGGTCTGTTTCCAGATGTTGTAAATAATGCTGCTAAAAACATAGGGATGCAGATATTCTTTCTGATTGGTATTTTGGAATTCTTAGGATATAGTCCCAGAAGTGGGATCATTGGGTCAAAAGGCAGTTCCTTTTTTAATTTTTTGAAGAAACTCCACACCATTTTCCACAATGCCTGCACCAGTTTACATACCTACCAACAGTGGTAAACCAAGTATGTTTTAAAAATTCACAACAGATTACTTTTATGTTTGTATATTAATACTGGAGGCCCAGTGCATGAAATTCGTGCACAGGTAGGGTCCCTAGGCCTGGCCAGTGATCAGGGTCGATTGGGACCTTCCTTTCCCAGCTGCCGGCTGATGGGTGGGGCCTTCCTTCATTCTGCGCCACCCCCTGGTGGTCAGTGCATGTCATAGCGAGGGGTCGAACTCCCAAGAGGACAATTTGCATATTAGCCTTTTATTATACGAGGTATAACAAAATATTTGTGAACAAAGTTGATTAAATTTACTAGTAATGATCATGCATCTAATTTTCCATTGTGTGTGCATAAATTTGGGAATTTTTTTGGCATAGTCTTATTTTATTTTCTGAACTCCAACACAGCTTGATTGTCTGAAAATAGCCTATAGTCTGGAGAATAGGAAACTCAGAAATCAAGAGAGTGTGGGTTCTTGGTACAGAAACCTTCATGAGAGACTTTGTTCCAAAGTCCTCCACGAGAAAACTTTGGGACTTTCCATTTAATTTATTTCATGAGTCATTTTTTCAGTGGCCTGTCACCTCTGAGGATGATCCAACCATTTGAGGATAACCCAGAACCTTGTCTCTCTCCTTTGGGAAAGATAACACATATTCTTTAGAAGAAAAGATGATGGCACTCCAGAGTTGTCTGGCTTCTCCTCTCACAGTGTTGTTTATTGGGGAATTTCTTAAGCTTACTGGGAATTCCCCTGAATCCACCCTTTGGCAGTCAATATCGAATCAAGGCTAAATCTCCAGAGATTTCATTTGTAATGGCTCCCACAGCCCTCCTATGTGAATGGCATGAAACTTTAAAATGGAGCAAAGTCTTATAAATTCAGAGCAACACACTTGCCTTTTGGACAAAAAGACTATTTGTCAAAATGTTCACATTTTGCTATGCAGTTCAGTATAGACTGAATCCCAAATCCCAAATAAGGGTATGACAGAGAAACCAGGCAATCGGAAAAGACATTCAGATGTGGCTGCTCATCTAGCAACATGAACTTCCCATACCTAAGGATCTGGGGTTTTCTTTACGCACCTGAGTCATGCCTGTGCTAAAGGGAAATTCTCAGTGAGGCCCTGAATATGAACATTGGGTGCGCTTGGTCCATTCAGTGAAGCTTACAGCAGACTGTCCCACAGTCTTGCTGTGGAGCTGATTCCATGGTTACAGGGATTTTCACACAGCAGGGACATGCATCTACAAGTTGCTTTTTGACCAGCTGCACTAAATCCCTATGGCATGGCAGGCAATGGTTTATCAAACAGACAGAACTAAAGATTACAGGTTAGTTGGAGATTTAATACAGACAGATGGTGGGTAGTTTTCATAAGTGACAGCATTTTAGTTGTCTCATACTGCACCAAAATTACAAAAAAATGGCAATTTAGAGACCAGTACTAATAATCAGCTTAATGATTTGATGGAGGGAAAATTTAAGAAGATAGTAAATATTCACACTGTGTTAAAATTCTGGCATAAAATGGTCATCACAAAATTAATATTTATGTTAGCTAACTTTATAACATGGACATATGTATTATCACATCTATTTTCTGGAAGGAGAAACTAAGGTACAGAAAAAAAAAAGGGTTGCCCAGCTGGTGTGGCTCAGAGGTTGAGTGTTGACCTAGGAACCTATCACTGGTTCGTTTCCCGATTAGGGCATGTGTCCAGGTTGTGGGCTCGGTCCCCAGAAGGGGCATCCAATCAGTGATGTTTCTCTTTCATTATTGTTTCTCTTTCTCTATCCCTTATCCTCCTCTCTCTTAAAAAAAATCAATACAGGGAAAAATTTTTTTTTAAGATAGTTATATTGCCTAAGTACACCCTGACAGTTAGAGATGAGACTGAGGTTTGAACCCAGGTCTTTTCCAACCAAAGCCCACGTGCTTAGCCACACCACTGCGTGTGATAGATGAAGGCTGGGCTGAATAAATATTTTTAACAAAATAAGTACATTAAAGACATAAATGATAGAACACATAACTCCTTCTTGGAATACCAGTTTTTAAACCTCTTCTTAATTCTTATATCATTTTGTTAAGTTATTTTATTAGTGTCTAAAATTCACTTTAATAAAATCTATTGGTTAATATAGACATGGCCTTCCTTGCGTTAACTTTTTATACACGTTTACCTACAATGTATACACTGTACCATTTATTGTCTTAATTTCCATGTTTTATGACTATCTAAACAAAAACAAAGGTTTTTGCATTCTTAAAAGGTTAAATGAAGTTATAGAGTATATTGATGACCTATGTAAATACAATAGCTTTGCTGAAGGAACTGTTTCAGCATCCTTACATACTGGAGCCAAGTTCAATATAGCTTGGTAAACTTGTTCCAAAAATACATGTCATTGTTAAGGGTCTCATCTACTGGTGAAGGGACATTCTTATGTGCTGTAAAAATGACAGTCATTTTATGTAGACCTCTTTATTTATTTTTCATAATTCTCTGTTTCTTTTTAGGATTTTTTTTAGGATTTTTATTTTCCATTGCATGTCCAAACCAACCTCATGATGTCCCTTAAAAAGAACTATCCAAAGAATAATACAGGAGTCAATAAACAAGTTGTAAAATATTTTAGATAATTTTTCTATATTGTTCAACTGTTACATAAACTACAATAATCATTGATTCTGTGTAGATTGGTAATTAAGCAACATGATAATCTGTATAGGAAATGGGTTATTTTCTTCAGTTCCATGTTACTGTGGTTCAAAGGTCTTTGTCAAATAAGATGAAACTTATTTTAGTCGCAAAATCAGAGGTTGGCAAATGTTTTCCATAAAGGGCCAGAGATTCATTATTTCAGGCTATCCTGGCCATGTGGTCTCTGCCATGGCAGCACATAGCAGCCATAGACAACAGGGAAACAGTGTGGCTATGTTCCATTAAACTTTATGGGCACTAAATTTTGAATTTCATTTAATTTTTGTGTCATAAAATATTATTATTATTTTTTTCCAACCATTTAAAAATGTGAGAAGCATTCTTACTTTGTGGGCCTGTGGCTATCGTTTGCTGACCCCTGCAATTAACTGTGAAATCAGATGGAGGTTAAAAATAACAAAAATCTCCCAATGTCATTTTTTAAAGAAACAGAACAAAAAAAAAAATCATCAGATTTGTATGGAACCACAGAAGACCCCGAATAGCCAAAGCAATCCTGAAATTAAAGAAAAAGAAAAAAGAATGAAGCTGGAGATATCACACTATCCAACTTCAAATTATACTAGAGAGCAGCAATAATCAAAACAGCCTGGTATTGGAAGAAAACAGACACACAGACCAATGAAACAGAATTGAAAGCCCAGAAAAAACAACACACACACACACGTATATGTGCAAATAATTTTTTAAAATATAGTTTTATTGATTTCAGAGAGGAAGAGAGAGGGAGAGCGAGAGAGAAACATCAATGGTGAGAGAGAATCACTGATTGGCTGTCTCCTGCATGCCCCATACCTGGGATCTCTGGCAAAGTACTTGTAGTCTGTGTGCCTCAGTTTCATTATCTAAAAAATCAGGAATAATAACTATACTTAGAATTTACACCAGTTATAAAGACTAAAGAAGATAATTTCAGAACAGTGTGGAGCCTGTAGTAAGCACTAGAAATGTATCACATTTTAGTATTTAAAGTGACACCCAAATCACTCTGTAGGACATTCCGCATCCCCTCACGATCTTGCCCTGGCTTTCCTGCTGTCGTTAACCCTCGTCACTTTACATGTCATTCCCTCCCAGTAGCGCCATGCTGTAGCCACGCTGAGCTGTTTGCAGCTATTTGGAACTATTAATTGTCTTGGAGTAGGGCCTTTGCACACACAGTTGCTCTTCTATCTGAAAAGTCCCGCCCCACATAATTTGCCTGATTAAATTCTATTCTTTGGGACTTAGCTTCATGGTTGTCATCTTTGCAAAGACTTTTCTGGTTGCCCAAGCTTGGGCCAGGTATTCTTTCTGCCTGAATGCCCTGTAGTACTGTGTGTGCACCTGCCTTCATAAACCTCAGTGTAACAGCTTGCTTCTTGGGCTCTAGCCTCCATTGGTCCATGACATTCCTGAAGGCAGAATTTTTGAGGGCAGAGCCAGTGACAGTGCCTAGTACATAGTGTACATGTAATAAATACTTGTTGCCTTCCTGAATGAACAGTTTGCTATGGCATAATACTGTTGTTATTTCAAAAGTGGAGCAAAACATATTGGTAGCAATTATATAAACATCCTATTTATTCCCTTCCCCAAATATTCAAGAACATTTGGGAATACACCAATAAATGTGGCATTTGGAGTATAATATGTCTTATTCAAAATCAACGTTTGTAACCATTATATATCATGTTTTTAACTGTACCAAAAAACACACTTAATGCCCTAGCTGATGTGCCTCAGTTGGTTGAGCATTGTCCCGTGAACCCAAAAGTCACTGGTTCGATTCCCAGTCAGGGCACATGCCCTATATGGGAGTCAATGATTGCTGTCTGTCTCTCTCTTTCTTTCTCTCTCTCTCTCTCTCTCTCTCTCTCTCTCTCTCTCTCTCTCTCCTCCCTCTCCCTATCCTTTTCTATCTCTCTCTCTCAAATAAATAAGAACATATTTTGAAAAATACACTTAATGCTACAAACTACAAATTATGGTGCCAGATAGAAAACATCAAATTGGCAAATTGGATAATTACATTTTGACTTGTAATTTTTTTCTTTCTTTTTTTGTTGTTTTTCCGTTAGGGCCCTTTCATGTCCACTCAAGTCTAAAGTTCTGTTGTTTCTCCCCTTTGTTAAATCCACTGTCCTTGAATGCCATATCAAGTCACCACTTCTCTAATTAGCAATAAATAAGACAACAACTTTTCACATTTTACCCTCATTTCATGGGTCCCTTCAGGGATTTCCTTTTCTTATAAATTCACTTTGTATACTCCTTAGAAGTTGACTATTATGCCTTTTAATAGTATTATTTTTTTTTCTGAATACAGCATCTTTTTGTCTTGCTCATGGGTGGGTCATATAATACATTTCATTTTCTGTGTTGCTTCCTCTTAATTATTGCCAGCATCATTTCAGCTACTTTTGTTGAAAATGATTATTGACCTCATTTTCTCCTTTGAAAACACCACCTTTTCATTTCTCATGGCTGTATCTGAACATATTTCAAACTCTAAATAAGTCATTCTGAAATGATTTGCCATGAATACATTTTGGGGTAGTAAATAATATTGTTAATATGAAAGAAAAAGACCATGTAATAAATTGAATTTAGTAACCTTGTTCTCTAACTGTAGAGCTGATTTTTTTTTTTTTTATAATAAGAGTTGCAAAATCATAAATCATCAGGGCCAGAGAAGTAATGTAGTGAATGAAGTGGGCTGAGTTTCAGAATTCTGTCATTTTGATGCTGTCATAATTAATGTTCAGTTCTGAAGTTGAGACCAGGAGACATTAGAGATTAGTGGGGAGTGGCGCAACCTGGAACGCACAGGCCTCATATAATGGGGAAAATAGCCATTGGTTCCAGGGGATCGGTGCCATGTGGGGGAAGGCAGAGCCTCTCTAGATCTTCTGACTTTTTCAAGGGAAGTAGGACTCTAGATTTTTATTTGAAGTCTATTGATCTTATCAATGTTGGCTCAAATATTTAAAAAAGACTATTCATAGTTGTTATGGGTTAAACTGTGTCCCTAAAAGACATGCTGAGGTTCTAACCTCCAGTACCTGTGGATGTGACCTTATTTCAAAATAGGGTCTTTGCAGATGTAATCAAGTTAAGATGGGGTCAATAGGGTGGGCCCGAATACAATATGGCTAGTGTCATTATAAGAAAAGAGAGAAAAACACAGGGAAAAGGCCTTGTGAAGGAGGCAGAGACTGTAATGATGCATCTGCAAACCTAGGATTATGTCATCACCGGAAGCTGGGAAGAGAGGCATAGGTCTCCCTTGCAGCCCTTACAGCGGTGGGTCGTGACCCCTTTGGGGGGTCGAACGACCCTTTCACGGGGGTCGCCTAAGACCATTGGAAAACATATATATAATTACATATTGTTTTTGTCATTAATCACTATGCTTTAATTATGTTCAATTTGTGACAATGAAATTGGGGGTCACCACAACATGAGGAACTGTATTAAAGGGTCGCGGCATTAGGAAGGTTGAGAACCACTGCAAAGAACTCAATTTTGTTGACCTCTTGCCTTCAGCCTGTGAGGCAGTGCATTTCTGATGTTTTAACCACACAGCTTGTGGCACTTTGTTCATTTATATACTGGTTGTAAGACAAATTAGCTGGTTTGTCACTCCTTCTGTACAACTGAATAGTGTACATCACATTCGGACATTATTCCTGGAACGCACAGGCCTCATATAAAGGGGAAAATAGCCATTGGTTCCAGGGGATCGGTGCCATGTGGGGGGAGGCAGAGCCTCTTATGTGCTTTGACACATTGGCCAGAACCAGTCACATGGCTGCACTGAACTGCTAAGGAGTCTGGGGGAAAAAAGTCTTCAAAGGATCCAGGAAGGTAAGAGAACCAGATTCTAGTAGGCACTAGTAAGGTGTGCCGTAACCAGGCATTGGACCCATATGCTTCATATGTTTTATTTATCCTTCACAAAAGATCTTGAGAGGCTCTGCCTCCCCCCACATGGCACCGATCCCCTGGAACCAATGGCTATTTTCCCCTTTATATGAGGCCTGTGCGTTCCAGGTTGTAGGAGAGGAATACAATAGACCTTAACATGCCTGTGTGTTTTATATATAGTTTGCTATAAAGTAATATTAAGTAATTTAGTCACAAATTAAAAAACCCAGGAATTTATAAAAATGCACCTTTTTGGCTATGCTTTTCTGGAATATGTAAAGTTACTATGTGTCACTATCAGCATCTCCCTTTTCATCTGAGAATTTAACCCAATAAATGGCCAGAAAGTTAAGTATAAGAATGTATTCCCTCAATACATATTAAGCACTTAGCTGCCAGATAGTGGACTAGGCACAAGGGATGAAATTATGAAAGAACAACTCTTTTCCCCAAGAAATTTACCACTGTAACAATAGTTATAATGCAATTACATGATGACAGGAGAGTAGCAGAGATTGGTATGGGAAGAGAGAGAAGGGGTGCCTAATACCAGCTGGAGGTCAGGAATAATGTCCGAATGTGATGTACACTATTCAGTTGTACAGAAGGAGTGACACACCAGCTAATTTGTCTTACAACTAGTATATAAATGAACTGAGATTCCCAACACAGACCCCTGACCCAAATCTTATTTACCTCACCAAGCAATTTTTTTAATCTACAAAAATGAGGATAATATTCCTCTTTAAAGCTTTTGTGAAGGATAAATAAAACATATGAAGCATATGGGTCCAATGCCTGGTTATGGCACACCTTACTAGTGCCTACTAGAATCTGGTTCTCTTACCTTCCTGGATCCTTTGAAGACTCTTTTTCCCAGACTCCTTAGCAGTTCAGTGCAGCCATGTGACTGGTTCTGGCCAATGTGTCAAAGCACATGAGAGGCAGTATGTGAATTCCCATGCTCTTGCTTCCTGATGCAAGGACCACGTGTTCTAGATGGTGGAGCTGTGGATGACGAAGCTTCTGTCAGCTGGGGTCTCTGAGCCACTGTCAGAACAGGACCCCTGCCAACCTATGATGGAAATAAATCTATGTTTTGTTAAACTACTGGGATTTGAGAGTAATTTTTTACACCTATTTTATCTTAGTCTACTCTGACTAATGGAGTGGTCCATAATACATGCTCCACAATTTTTCTTTATTCCTTTGGCAATAATTTAGGTCACAGGGTGATAGAAATAAGTTTTAAATTAAAAAAAATAAAATGTAGGGCAGCTACATAGAATATATTTATACTGCAGATCCTGAGATTAAACCAAGAACAGCCTATGAGAGTTAAGAAAGTATGTCCTAGACCAGCTGAAGTAAAATATCTATTTGCTTTCATAAAAATGTCATCTCTCATTAAAGATCATTTTTTTCTCATTCCTCCAAACCAAATCATTTAAGTTTAAAAATAGCAAAAAGACCTTACCAAAAAGCATAAATGCTAAAAATCCCAGCTTGAGGTTTCAGCCACTATTCTTAACATACCTTTAGAAGAGTTTAACTGCCATTCCTACAAATAGAAGACATCCAGGAAAGAATTATTTACAAAAAGAAATATTTTATTTCAATCCAGGACATGGGGAGGAAGATGAGAGTAAATATAATTTCAAGATTTCCATTCAAACAAATCTAAATGTTTCTGCTTAATATTCAACATCTTTTTAAAAATATATTTTTATTGGTTTCAGAGAGGAAGGGAGAGGGATAGAGAGATAGAAACATCAATGATGAGAGAGAACCATTGATTGGCTGCCTCCTGCCTGCCCCCTACTGGGGGCTGAGATTGAGCCCACAACCCAGGCATATGTTGAACCTGGAAACATTTTGGCTGAAATCGAACCTGGAACTCTTTAGTCCACAGGCCGACACTCTATCCACTGAGCCAAACCAGCTAGGGCAACATTAACCATCTGGATGATATGTTCTCATTTGCTAACTAACCACATTTCCCACTTTTTTTTTTGTCTGATGTGGACTCCATTTTAATTAAGTCTCCTCAAAGTCTATAAATAAGCATATTCATCCTTTCTTTATGTCTTTATCCATTTGCCTGAAATGCCACTCTCTTACTTGGGCAATAAGTTTTAAGACCCCTTTCTGTAGCCCAGCTGGTGTGGCTCAGTGGTTGAGCATCAACCTATGAACTGGGAAGTCACGGTTTGATTCCAGGTCAGGGCATGTGCCTAGGTTGCAGGCTCAATCCCCAGTGTGGGGCATGCAGGAGGCAGCTGATCAATGATTCTCTCTCATCATTGATGTTTCTATCTCTCTCTTCCTCTCCCTTCCTCTCTGCAGTCAATATATATATATATAAAATGTAATATATATATATAAAATGTAATATATATATATATATATATATATAGAGAGAGAGAGAGAGAGAGAGAGAGAGAGACTGCTTCCTATAGTTGTATTTTGTCCTCTAAGATTCAATGTTTATATATTTTTTTAAATTTGTTGATTTTACCCTTTCTTTAAAAGAAAAGTGATATAATTGCCATATCCTATATAATAAAACCCTAATATGTAAAGCGACTGAACAGCAGAATGACCAGCCGCTATGACGTGCACTGACCACCAGGGGCAGATGCTCAATGTAGGAGCTGCCCCCTGGTAGTCAGTGCACTCCCACAGGGGGACTGCTGCTCAGACAGAAGCAGGGCTCACAGTTGGCTAGTGCAGCGATGGTGGCCGGAGCCTCTCCCGCCTCCACAGCAGCTCTAAGGACCCTTTGGCGGACATCCCCTGAAGGGTCCCGGACTGTGAGAGGGTACAGGCGGCGCTGAGGGACCCCGCCCCCCAGTGCACAAATGTCGTTCACCGGGCCTCTAGTAACATTATATTAGTTTAAGGTGTATAAGGTAATAATTCAATATATGTATACATTGAGCAGTGATTACCACCATAATTCTAGTTAACATATATCAGTGCTTTTTTATGCCTAGTAATTTTCTTTTATCTGGACTAGTTCTCCAAGAACAGGAATAATTTTTTACACTTCAACTCTGTATTCTCAAAGCTCTGGCACTGTAGTGAGCACATCAGCAGTACATAAATCTTCATGGTTCATTGGCTTGTGAGTGCATGTGGGGGTGGGTAATGCAGTTTGATCAGGGAGAACGGAAAATTGAAGAGGTTCCAGCAGACTTGTGACTGAAGTAAAAAATCAGTGTCTGTGGGAGGGGACTTGAAAACATCGTCCGCACTGTTTTTAAAGCTGAATATTACCAGTGAGTGTCCATTTGACCATAGGCTTCCCACGACTGCCCCATAGAGAATGAGAATAGGCAAGGAGGCATTTCAAACACTTTCCTGCTTGGGAGCAGCACCAGATGGCTGGGGAAAGGAGCCTAATAATGCTACTGTTTACATTTTAAAAACTAGGCACTTCATTCTCTGCTATTGCCTTCACTTTTGAGAAGCAGATACGGGATCATGAGTGCATTGTATGTATTATGTCATATCACTCAAACTGTCACCTAAGTTACAAATACAGCCCAAAGACGTTTTAGTTTGTTAATAGTGTTGTGGTACATACTAATGTGAAGTATATTACCACCGGTATTTAATTAAATTTAATTAATTTGTATTTAATTAAATACAAATATTTAAGATATTTGAGTAGGTTTTTCTCAGCTGCCTGATTGTACTACACTATCCTGTAACCTGTTATGATTGTGGTCTTTGGATATATTCTGTTAAACTAGGTGTTGAGTTAGATTTGACATTCCCAAAAACAGAAGTTGCCTGGTTGACAAAGCCATAAACTGAGCTGCTTGAGTGGAAGTAAAGTAGGGAGAGATTGAAGTAGTTGTTATCTTTAGCTCAGTTTACTCATTCAGTAAGTATTTCTTGAATGTCAGGCACAGTTCTAGGCACTGAGGAGCTACAGGTGAAGAAGACAGACATTCCCTCTGTAACCATGGAGCTTATATTCCATTTGGGGTGAGAGACAGTAAATAAATGAATAAATAATCAAGACAGGCTCAGACAGTGATAAATGCTATGAAGAAAATAAAATAGGGTGTTTAACAGAGTAGTGAGGGAAGGGATGGCTAAGAAAGACTGCCTGGGGAGGAAATGTAAGCAGAGGCCTAAATACACAGGAGAAAGCAGCTTTACTCCGATGCTGGAAAGAGCGTCTCAGCAAAGCCCTTAGAATAGAGTGAGAGTGAGGAACTGTAGGAAGGCTGGTGTGACCGGAGCGATGTGAAGGGAGGAGACGGGACAGCAGTGGATGGCTCAGACCTGGAGGTCATTGGAAGGAATTGGGTTTTAATTTAATTTAGGATGAACTCCTCATTACTTTTTTTTTCTTTTTGGTTAATCCTCACTTGAGGATATTTTTCTGTAGATTTTTTGAGATAGTGGGGTAGGGAGAGGGAGGGAGACATTGATGTGAGAGTGACATCGATTGGTTGCCTCCTGCATGTGGTCCTGTAGGGATTGAGCCTGAAATCGAGGTACATGCCTTTGACCAGAATTGAACCCAGGACCCTGCAGTCTGCAGGCTGACCCTTTACCTACTGAGCCAAAGCGGCTAGGTCACAGCCGTGGGAAAACTACGGCCCGCGGGCCAGATCCAGCCCGTTTGAAATGAATAAAACTAAAAAAAAAAAAAGACCGTACCCTTTTATGTAATGATGTTTACTTTGAATTTATATTAGTTCACACAAACACTCCATCCATGCTTTTGTTCCGGCCCTCCGGTCCAGTTTAAGAACCCATTGTGGCCCTCGAGTCAAAAGGTTTGCCCACCCCGTGCTAGGACCTTTTTTTTTTTTTTTAAATTCTAGTAATAGCTGCACACATTCTGCCTTTGTTGTTCACCTGTTCCTAGGTGGTAGCTTCAGGTCCATGTGCTCTTCTTTCTTTTGTCCTGGTTGCTGTTCTGAGGAATCCACCATCTTACAAGCAGGAAGACAATGTCTCTGAAAAATTATTTGGAGAAAACACATATGTAGTGGCGCATTAGTTCCACCTTATAAAGGACATCTGGTCCTCATGTGTGGCTTATTTTTCAGTCATTGTTTGAGGTGGTTTGCAAATATGCTGCAATCTATATATATAAAAGCCTAAGGAACCATTCCAACCGAATGACTGGAACGACCACCAGGAGCTGTCCCCTGGTGGCCAGCGCACTCCCGCAGCCAACATCCCCAGGCCAACCAACCTTCCACGGTCCCTCCCCCCAGTGGACAGGCCCTGATCACTCGATCAAGGCCGGGGCCCCGGGCTGGGATGAGGAACTGGGGGTGGGTGGTGGCAGCCACAGCCCTTTCCCACGGGGAGGGAGGGCCAGCTCCCTCCTCAGGGCTGGTGGCCAACCTCCCATGCCCCGTCCCTCCCTGAGGCCGGCAGGCCCTGATAGGCCTGCTGCCCACCTGCTGCAGTGGCAAGGAGAAGGTAAGGTGGGGACCTGCGTGGTGGCGGGGCACCGACGATGACGGCATCAGCATCTGGCGTCTGTTCCTTCTGTGCCCGGCCCAGCAACCGTCACCTTCTCTCCCGACTCCGTCGGCCTGGGCCCTGATCTGCCTGGCCCCAATCAGCCCTGCTTGCTGGCCAGGCCTAGGGACCCCACACATGCACAGATTTTGTGCACCGGGTCTCTAATATAACAATAAAAATAATAGCAACTAAAATATATGTACAGAAGGAAGTCAAAGTCAATGCTAAGAATAAGGGAAACAAAACAAACTAAAGCCAAATACTATTTTTCCCCAAACTGATCTAATGAAATCCAGTCAAATCCCAGCAGATCTTTGCAAAGCTAATTCTGTAGTTAATAAATTGAAGAAGAATAAAAATAAAAAGCATTGTTCTACTGAATACCATGACTTTTTAAAAATATATTTTATTGAATTTTTACAGAGAGGAAGGGAGAGAAATAGAAAGTTAGAAACATCGATGAGAGAAACATCGATCAGCTGCCTCCTGCACACCCCCAACTGGGGATGTGCCCACAACCAAGGTACATGCCCTTGGCTGGAATCAAACCTGGGACCCTTCAGTCCACAGGCTGACGCTTTATCCACTGAGCCAAACCGGTTAGGGCATATCATGACTTTTTATAAGTCATAGTAATTAAGGCAATGTAATATTGGTATAAATATTAACAAATAAAACAACGCAATAGAAGAGAGAGCCCAGAAAAGACCCCTGGATAGATGGACTATTGAATTATGACAAAAAAGGCACTGCATATACCTTCCCACCCTCATACCATAAGAAAAACAAATTAGTCTTTAGGTGAATTGCAGATTTAAATGTGAAAGGCAAAACAATAAATACTTAGGACAAATTTCTAAGCAGGACATCTATATATACAAAAGCTAGGCAACTGAACGACTGGTCAGCTGGTTGCTATGATGCACACTGACTACCAGGGGGCATACATTCAACACAGGAGCTGCCCCCTGGTGGTCAGTGCGCTCCCATAGCCAACCTCCTGGTGCCAATTGGGGTCGGCCAGCCAACCTCCCACAGTCCCTCCCCCTGGCCAGCTGGCCCCATTGGCCCTGATTGCCCGCCAGGCTGAGGGACCCCACCCATGCACAATTCATAATCAGGCCTCTAGTAAAAATACAATTATAAAAAGATAATTTTGCTTATATTTAAGAACTTCTGTTTATAAAAGATACCTTTAAGAGCTCTAATATGTAAGACACAGAATGTGAGTATACACTTACAAAATATAATTAACAAAGAGCTGGTAACTAGAAAATAAAAAGAACTATTAAAAAACAAGAAAAAGACAGACAACTCATCATAAAAATGGGCAGGAGAACTGGTGCTTATCAAAAGAGGTTGTCCAAATGACAGAAAATCGTGTGAAAAAGTACTTAACCTCATTAGTCATAAAGAAAAGTCAAATTTCACCATGAGATACTGCTATACACTAAGCAGAATGTCTATTGTGAAAATCCTAATAATACTCCAATTGTCAAGGATGTAAAGAACCTGGGAAACTCATGCATTTCTGGTGATGGTAAAAATTGTACAAGTAATTTAAGAAACTGGCAGTATCTACTAAAGCTGGATATACTCATATCATGAGCTCACAATGCCACTCCTGCACATATACCATATGGAAATGCATGCACTTGTGTACCAAGAGAACTGTACAAAATGCTCATGGTAGCAGTATTAATAGCCAAAAGCTGGAAATGTTCCTGATGTTTATTAGTAGTAGAACGGATAAATAAATTGTGGTATTTACATATAATAGAAAAAAACTACAGCTACTTGTAAAAGCATGGAAGAATCTATAATAATAAAAGCGTAATATGCTAATTAGACCAGACCTCCTTCCAGACGTCCTTCCGGACGACCTTCTGGATGAAAGCCAGGGCTGCAAGGGAAGCCTGTGTCCTGGGTGCCAGAGGGAAGCAGGTGCCGGCAGCGGGGGAAGGAAGGCCTACTCTTGCACGAATTTTGTGCATCGGGCCTCTAGTCCTATACAATAAAAGCTTAATATGTAAATTGACCAAAAGGCGGAAGGATGGGTGGAACGACCGGCTGCTATGATGTACACTGACCACCAGGGCCAGACACTCAGCGCAGGAGCTGCCCCTAGTCTGCAGGCCCCAGGCCGGCCAAGGTGGGTGCCAGCAGGGGCTCCCTTGATTGCCCCACCAGTCGCCCCACAGATGGCCCTGATTGCCAGCCAGCCAGGCCTAGAGACCCTATCCTTGCAAGAATTTTGTGTGCTGGGCCTCTAGTATAAAATAATATGGTAAAGGAGCCAAATCAAGCACAAAAGATTCATACCTTATGATTCCATTTATATACAGGTCAATACCAGACAAACAGATTCTATTGTTCTTTGGGATGGATACCTGTGAGTTAGATTATTATGAAAATCTGGGTTGGTGGGAGGGGCTGTTGGAGGACTGACAAGAATGAATTTTATTTTTATTTCAGAGAGGAAGGGAGAGGGAGAGAGAGAACCATCAATGATGAGAGAGAAGCATTGATCGGCTGCCTTCTGCATGCCCTCCACTGGGGATGGAGTCCACAACTTAGGCATGTGCCCTGACCAGGAATTGAACCATGACCTCCTGGTTTATAGGTCAATGTTCAACCAGTGAGACACACTGGCTGAGCGAGAATGATTTTTTGTAAAACATCAAAAACTAGTTCTTTTGTTGGCTTGTCTCAGAAATATGAATGAGCTAATACTAATAATGCTTGGTACAGGTCCTCAAGATATCTGGGAATAAATTACATATTTAACGCTAATCTACAAAACAAAACTATTTAGGTTCTCATTCCTCTGAGACTTGTTCTTTTCTTTTTGGTCCCTGATGACTACAAATACGATGTTTACCCATGGGGGTTAGAGGTAGAGCATAAAGCTTATAAGTGGATACTCCCTGGACTTTTACTAAATAAGAAAATGTCCAGAGAGGAGAGACACAATTGAAATCTCATTCCACCAATGAATACTCTTTCTTAAGGTTAAAAATTTATGCAGCTTATTGGAGCAGGATATACTATTTGGAATCACCAATTCCAGTGATTCCAAAGATATAGACAGTTTTCACCCATCCTTTTCTCTAACAAAAAAGACCAGCTTACCCTCTGTGTGTGTGTGTGTGGGGGGGGGGGAGTTGGGGTGGGGGTGGGGGTGGGGGTGGGGGGGGGGGAGAAACAGCTGCCTGCAAGTTTTGGATGAAAATAGGGATGATGGCAATGATGATGATGACGAGGAAAGTTTTCTTTCTTTATGACTTTTGTTCAAGTTTTCTGCTAATACAAAAACTTTCATTTTGCTGGAGTGACCTCAATATGTCTGTATGCTTTTACATTAAACTCTTTAAAAAGCCCCACACAGTATCCACACCATAATTTAGGGAATTGGATGTGAGTGGGGGCTTTGCCGGGAACACAGCATCTATACATGTGACCTCTCATTATTAGTAGTAGTAATGTTATCCCTCAGGAGAACTACCCTTTTGTCCTGTCCTGGCCATGGCACTGTGAAGTCCCAGAGAACACACCCGCCATGTGACCCAGGCCAGTACTACGCTTTACTGGGTGTTCATTTTGACATCAGGAAAATAAAGCTCTTTCACTCAAAGGATTTCTGCCTCCATGGAGTTTCTCCGAGTCTCCTCAAAGGCTGGGAGTTAGCGACCCCTGGGTGTCAGCAGTGGATGGTGCGATGGTGTGTGTGGTGGTGGGCGGGGGGTGGGGAGAATGCACGGATGTTTGGCCCGTTTCCTCAGGAGGCAGTGTGTCATCTGCCTTCCCCTGGACAGAGGGTGTAGAGGTTAAGAAAACCCGGTGGAACAGATGCCAGGGACAGATGTTATCTAATCTGGTCAAGGAACATAGTGTAAAACATTTGGAAACCCTCAATGGTGCACGGGGATGGGGACAAGCGTGGAAGAGCAGAAACAGTATCACCCAGATCTTCCTGGTAGAATTGCCGCAGCTCAGAAAGTGATCATAATTGCCGTTTCAAACGGTCTGGATTTGATACGGAATCTTCTGGCGTGGAAGCTTGACTGCACCGATTATCTGGGCGATGTTGCTCAAGGTCCTCCTCCATGGCTTTCAGCCCCAATTTCCTTATCTGTAAAACCTAACACGAGGCTGTGGTGAGGGGGAATCGGGCAAGGCAGAGTGGAAACTTGTTAAACAAGAGCTGTTCTTGTTAAAAGAAAATGAATCATTTTTCTAATTCCTAAGACATCTTCAGGTTTACTTGTGCCTTCTTAAGAATTCTCAAACACTGCAGTAGTTTTCTCTACTGATAGTATTTACTGCCTCCCCTCCTCCCGCCCTGGCCCCCCAAACCCCCCACCCCAGCCTTGGCCTGCGGGGTGGAAGGGGGGAAGACTGGGGCAAACCTTGCCCCAAGGCCCCCTGGCCTCCTGGCACCGTGGGGCCTGTCATGGCGGCCCAGCCACAGCTTAGGTGATGATCTCAGACTGCAGAGCAAGAAGAATGGAACGCGCTGGGGGTCCGCGCAGCTCACACGCTGCCCCACCTGCAGGCCCGCAGGCAAGCCGGGCGGGATCGCCGCTCCGTGGGTCCCCGCCTCCAGCCGCGCGGGGCCCACCCGGACCCCGGGCTCATCCTCGCGCTCCGGTGCCCACCTGGGGAGGCGGGGGTCCATCCAGGCCAGGGGCGCAGCCCCCGAATCCCAGGCGCGCTTGGCCTGGGAAGGACGCCGGCCTCCTGGAGCGCCCCCGGCCCGCGCGGGGCCCGACCGGCACCGGGCCGCCTCCCCGCCCCCTCCGCTCGTCGCCCCGCCGCCCTCGGCCCCCACCCACCGCTCCTCCCCTCTCCCCACCCTCCTCCTCCGCCCCCTCCCCTCCCCCTCCGCCTCGCCCGCTGCTCGGAGGAGCGACGGAGCCGCCCGGGCCGGAGCGCAGGCGGCGAGGCCACCGCACCTGCAGCGCGCTCGGCGGCCGCACGGGCACCTGGCCTCCTGCCTCCCGACCTCCTGCTCCCGGGCGCGGGTCTCCCCGGACGCCCGAGCCCCCTGATCCGCTACGATGACCACTTCCCTGCAAGATGGGCAGGGCGCCGCGGGCAGGGCGGCAGCCGGGGAGCCGCCGCTGGCCGCCCAGGTGTGCGGCGCTGCCCGGGGGAGGGGCGACGCCCGCGACCTGGCGCGGGGCCCCCGGCTGCACGCGCGCGCGCTCCTGGCCCCGCCGGACGGGCCCCGCGGCTGGGCGGCCGACAGGTAGGCAGCCCTCCGGGGCGCGGGGGAGTGTCCGGGGTGGCGGCCGGCGCGGGGGTGAGGAGGCGGTCCTCGGGGGTGAGCCATGTGCCCAGAGCCGGGCCAAGTTTGTGAAAGTCTCTGAAGACAAGTCCCTCGGAGCTGGCTGCTGCCCGACCGGCGGGACATTGCGATCTGGCAGAGCCTTATAAATAGCATCGCCGGTTCAGGGAGAGCACCCGGGCTCGCGCGCCTCTGCCCGTCCGTGGGAAGTGGGAGGCCGAGCTGCAGGCCGACCGCCCACCTCCCTTCCTTCTTCCTGGCCCCGTATTGAAAAACAAATAAACAACGCCTTTTATTTTTATAGATTTACAAAATCCTACCGCAAACGAGTTCACCTCCCGCCTAGAGTCTTACGGCGACCCTGAAGGAGGAGAGCAGGGATGGACACTTGAGCAGTCTTGCTGTTCAGCAGGAAAGAATAGAGGCTTTGAAAGGTTTCCCAATTGCCACAGCATTCAGCTCTAAGTGCCTTTAGAGTTCACAATTTTACACGCACGTTAGAAAAGGAAAAGGTTGCAACAATACACGATTCTCTTAGTCCTTTACATTCATACATTTAATTGGGACTTCTTTCAGATGTTCAAAGTGCTTCAACTTCACTGAAGTTAAAATTACTTTCAGTGGACTAGATATTCCCACTAGCAACTTCTATTCACTTATCTCCTCAAAAACACTGCCTTGCGATTTAGTATCTATAAGTACTTGAAAAACCAGCAGACTGTGTGTGGGCAACATTGTGAATGAAATTTGAAGTGAGATGAACCACAGCTATAATTAATAAACCATAACTTCCAAAAGTGATTAGTAAAATGGCATAGGGATGCATTCACTCTATTTTTATAGACTTCGTCAATTCAATGGATGCATAACAATGCCTAACTCCTATGGGTGATTTTTGCATTCATAAATACATAGTATGTATTTGGGCTTCAGGGAAATTATCAAAGTGCTGGAAATGGGGTTTCCATGCCTGGTGACTTTTTACCCGCCCCCTCTTCCCAAAGGATAGGATACTATACATGATAGTATATTAATTAGCATTTTATCTTAACCCACAGAAAGTACATCGCAGACTGTTGTCACAGAGTGGTGCATGTTTCCTTAGCTTTTTAATTCTGACAGCAATTATATTTTACTTTCTGTTTCATGTAAATTTCATCCTATGTTCTCTTGGTGTAGGAGAAAAAAGAAAGATCTTGATGTTCTGGAAGTGTCATCTATTCCAAACCCTTTTCCTGAGCTATGCTGTTCTTCATTTACATCTGTGTTATCGACAGACCTGTTTCCCCAAACAAATTCAAGGAAAAAACAGGTATGCATTTAAAAAATCTTCTAATTCAAAATTATCAGGAGTTCTACACCTATATCGTCTTTACAATGCCAATAACTTGCAATATTAATGAAGGCCTATTTCAGATAACTCCATTGACTGACGTAGTTCTTTGGCATTATTTGCCCCTAAGGTCTCAGTTTTCCCAGTTGTATAACGGGAATTTAAAGCTTACCTGTCAGGCCCGGCCTGGTGGCTCAGTGGGTGAATGGCGACCTATGACCCAGGAGGTCACGGTTTGATTCCCAGTCAGGGCACATGCCCAGGTTGTGGCCTTAATCCCCAGTGTGGGGCATGTAGGAGACAGCCGATCAATGATTTTTCTCTCATCATTGATGTTTCTCTATTTCACTCTCCCTCTCCCTTCCTCTCTGAAATCAATAAAATATGTATATATATATAGCTTAGGTGTCAGGTTTTCTGGATGGTTTAAATGAGAAAATATCTGTATAGTGCAGAGTCTGAGAGCTATTATTCACAGAGTAGGTGGAAGAAGTCTATGGGATAACTAGATTATCAATTGTAGGTCAGGAATTGGAAAGGGGGGGCAGTGATATGGGGGATGAGAAAGGGTTTGGCTGGTTGTTTAATACCAAACCAACCTCATTTACTAAAGGAAAGTGATATAGTGAATCTGTGGCAGAGGTAATTGGAGTTTAGGACCCCATGTCTTCTTTATTTCAATGAATTCCTCTTACTGAAGGCAGAAGGCAGATCAATGTAAGTGATCATTAGAAGAAGGACTTTTATTTTTATGATTTTCTTTCTTTATGAGTTTCTAGTGTGGGACCGACTTAAGCAAATTAGATTTTAAGGTTGAAGCAACTAGGGGGAGATCCATCACAATTACACATTTTGCAAAAGAAAACAAACAAAAAAATCAGTATATTCTAGAATAATCCTATCTCTTCTTAATATTCTTCCTCCCTGTTTTGAATCAAGAAAACAAGGAGAGGCTTCTCTAGGCAAAATGTATCTTGTTCTTGCAGGGTAGAAGCAGTAAGTTTAAACAGTCAGATGCTTGCAGTGAGGAGAGAGAGGGATCATTTCCGCCCATCTGTTGTTCCCTTTCTTTTTTTCCGCACTTTTACTACCTGTGGTGGGTTCGGGAATGTATGTTTATAGTTTTAGGGATGGAGGAAATGCCCTAGGAAAGAGATGAGTCCTTGGTAACATGTAGTAGTAATTCCATCCATGGGATGTTGTGTTTTGACAGAAGTCTGGTATAACAAGGCATATATACTTCTCTTTGGTGGAGGGAGGGTGAAATTTAATTGGTGCATGTACCTTTTGGATAAGGACTGGAGAGAGTGGGAATAAACATTCCCAGAGCAGACGAATGTTATGAGTTAGTCCTTAAGCGGTGGGACTGAGACTTTGGACTTGGACGGGGAGATGAGCAAGAAAGAGACTCTCTTGAGAACTTTATTGTCAGAGTGAGGTTTAAAGGAAGAGCCCAAGGGAAAAATGCCATTCTGAAATGTCTGGGCCCGTTGAGAGCTTGGCTTTTTGGGATATAAAATGGAAGTATGGATGACAGATTTGACTGTGTGTCAGTGTGGTGGAAAGAATTGATTCTGGATTGTCCATGTGACCCAGAATGGGAGAAGGAAATGTCTGGTGGAGTTTCACAGACTCCCCTGTTTATGGAGGGCTTGCTATGTTCCTTGCGCCTAGGCCAGTGATGGCGAACCTATGACATGCGAACTCATTTTTTTGGTTGATTTTTCTTCGTTAAATGGCATTTAAATATATAAAATAAATATCAAAAATATAAATCTTTGTATTACTATGGTTGCAAATATCAAAAAATTTCTATATGTGACACGGCACCAGAGTTAAGTTAGGGTTTTTCAAAATGCTGACACGCCAAGCTCAAAAGGTTCGCCATCCTTGGCCTAGGCTCTGAGACACTGAGCTAAGCAAAAAGGCCATCCAGAGGGTGTTTACTGAGGTGGGGCTTTGATTTGGGGTTGGGTTAATTTTGTGAATGGATATTGAGAATGCCTGTGTCTAAGAGATGCATTCATGGGGCAGGTTTCTTTTGAATAGAGAGATAATCAGTATTGTATGCTTATGCTAATAGAATTAAAAGAGAAAGAGTGGGTGTTGAGGTGAGGGTTAAGCCAAGCTGTGCCCTATGTGTGGCTAGTCATCATCCTAGAGTAAGACATCTTATCTTGGGGAAGGACATTTCTTCAGATCAGGCTTAGCAAATGGAAAGATGGGATAAGGGTGCTGTATTACTGTCTCTGACTGATTTCTTGCTCAGGCCTTGTGCCCTGTTTCCCCAGTGACCTTCTCAGAGAGCTCCGCACCCATACAGACAGCTGTGCCGTTTCATTTCATGAGCAGAGTTCTGGCCTGAGTCCTGGGGACCAGTCCCAGAGGGGCGTTCCCACCAGAAAGGGCACTTCCTGCTGATCTCTTCCTCCAGCCCAAGGGTTAGGGTCTCTAAGTAGAGAAGGCTGTCCCAAAGTGGAAAAGAGGAAGGTTCTTTTTCATATATTTTTTTAATGTTTTCTTTTCCCTACCGTGACTTTGCCTTAAGAATTTATCCTTTGTTTTAATTCCTTTGTATATGCTCAGTTCTTTGGAATGAGTGAAGTTTTGGGAACCCATGATTCTATGTCAGTGATTTCCCCAAGGTTGTGTCTTGGTAACACTAATTACCCTTTTACAAGATGATATTTATGGACCAGTTGTCTCTGATCTTTGGTTGAGATGATGCAAAAGACAGTATGGAAAAGACACTATTGAATATTATACGTGGGTGAAACATTCTAGGGAACGATGTCTCTTTTCTTTATATTCTCTCTTTCTTTTGGTTTGACTATTCCAGTCATTTTAGCAATTCTTTCTCCCCTTAGAAATGCTAAATTTTATGTGGCTTTTCAAAACCACAGTCAAATCATTTCACAGGGTATATATATATATATATATATATATATATATACACACACACACACATACATACACAATATGAGTTGCCTACATAATTCATGAGTGGTAAACTGCAATGAAACCACAAATAAGATATGCTTTATCTCTTTTTGCAAATACAGTATCCCAGAGTATTCAATACTGTTGGCATCTGGTATTTCTTTTTTAAATGAGAGCTGGAATGAGATAAAATCTGGATTCTTCACTTACTCTTCCATTCTAGTATTTTTATAATATTGGCCAGATATATTTCCCAGGCATATTTCTTTGTGTTCACCAATAAAGCAATTTCAAAGTGTATCGTCTTTTTGTACTTGGACCCGGCTCGTATAGTAACTCTGGTTAATTGCTTCCCAGGACTATGTAGTAAAACTAATTCAAAATAAAACCTCTGAAGATTTTAAAGATAAAAAGACACCCGTGAAAAACTGTGTCATGGAATGTTCGAGCTGGAAGAAGTCTTCAAGATCATCTAGTCCAGCGGTTCTCAACTTGTGGGTCGCGACCCCTTTGGTGGTCAAAAGACCCTTTCACAGGAGTCGTCTAAGACCATCCTGCATATCAGATATTTACATGACGATTCATAACAGTAGCAACATTACAGTTATGAAGTAGCAACGAAAATAATTTTATGGTTGGGTCACCACATGAAGAACTGTATTAAAAGGGCCAGAAGGTTGAGAACCGCTGATAGTCGAATGAACTTTTACAGATGAGCAAATAGAGGCTAAGAAATGCTTTGGCTAAAATATGGCTTTCTTTTTTATTTTTAAAATATATTTTTATTGATTTCAGAGAAGAAGGAAGAGGGAGAGAGAGATAGAAACATCAATGATGAGCGAGAATAATTGATTGGCTGCCTCCAGCATGCCCCACACTGGGGATTGAGCCCACAACCTAGGCATATTGACTGACATGTAATCGAACTGTGACCTCCTGGTTCATAGGTCGAGGTTCAACCACTGAGCCACGCTGGCTGAGCAAATCTGGATTTCTTAAAGCTTTGACCATCTTTTTTTGAAGAAGATACAATTTCCAAAGAAATGAAGAACCATAAGCGTTCTTCAAGTAATAAACTTATGGTAGTGTTGTTAGTGATAACTCTGCCCATTATACAAGAGTAGGGGTGACAAATACCATTTGTTAATATTCTAATAGCTAAGGACCTGAATCTTTTTATTCTTTGACAAAGATAACTGTGTCACTGTGTTTTCCCCTTCTAGCTTTCTTCTCCATCTTCAACCTAACATTGACAGGAAAAATTTAGCAAATAATTAGTCATCTCACCAAATAAGATTTATTAGCATTGCTAATAACTAGCTTTTGTATGTAGTTTATGGTCCACAGGATGTTATCTCACAAGCACACCAGTAAGTGGGTCTCTTATCCAAATTTTAAGCTTTAAAAAAGGAAATGCAAAAGCCAGAAGTGATTTGCCTGTACATCTGCGGTTTAAATAAAAGGAGATCAAAAAGATGATTATGTCTCAATGTGCTTTGCCTCTTATCCCACTATTTCTAGTGTATTCTGTATGCGATTAAGCCTTTTTGTTACTTAAGAAAAATGAAAAATATCTTCCAAATAATTAAGAAATGACTTTTCCATAAACTCTGCTTTTGAAATTTTTTTCCTTTCATTTGTCAAGGATGTTAAAAGGAAGTTCATCTTTTTTCCCAAATTTAGGGCCTCTTCTTTCAATCCTTTGTGTTTAAGTAATTATTCCATTTTGTGCAGTGCTGAAACTGTGTGTATAATCCATTAGCCACACTCTCATATACTCATTTCTCCAGTATACACAATAGAAAACAATAAACTGTAGCCCATGTCCCCATTTATCAGATTTAGCAATTATCAAGATTTTTTCTATCTTTTATTTCATTTATTCCTCTTTACAATTTTTATTGTCTTTGTTGAAATTTTATAAAGTAAACCCTGTACATACTGTTGATTGTATCCTTACCTAGTTTTGTCTGAATCTCTGAAAAACACACACATTTCCTTAAAAGGCCATTATTCCCTAACACAAACATTAATTTACTTTTAAAACCATCTATAATCAAATTTTCTCATTTACAACCATCTAGAATCAAATTTCTTAGTTGGAATGGTACATCAAATGCTAAAATTATAAACTGGCTGTATTTCAAACTCTTTAAATTAGTGCTTTGGAAATTTAAATTTATTTTCACATGAAACGACATTATAAGTTATATTTAGGCCACCCAAGCCATTTCACAAAATCCTATTTGATGTGAAATGAAATGCAGATATCATGTAAAGGCAAAAAAGAATAATAGAAACAGTACTTGCTTCTATTAGGGTTTGAAACAAATACGTCTTTCCAACAGCAATTACTACTTTTGAATGTTGGCACTTGATGAATATAATTTTTCTTGGAGAGGAATTTGAAAGTACACAGATCTTTGTAGCAATATTGAAGCAGGCTTTAGAACAGTACTTCTCAAAGTGTAGTCACTGGACCAACCTTCCTCAGAATGAGCAGGGATGCTTGTGAAAAATATAGAAACTTAAACCTGTTCCAAAACCCACTGAATAATAACACTGTGAAGGGCATAGGAATTTGACCTTTTATTATTTTTCTCTTTGACATACGTACAAAATCAGGGGTATTCTTATCCTCTGCTGCTTTCAAACTCTGGGGGCAATCTGACTTTTTAAAATTGTGGACAATTTCATTTAGTTGGTGAAAGGTAGGAATACTACAAATGGACTTCAGTCGCTATTTTGACCTGGTATTGATTGGAGGAAACAGAACCTCACATGAACTAGCCTGAAAGGTTATGTTATAGTGCTTCAGGGCCAAAAGTTCACTGATCTCATGAGAAATTGGAATTGGAAACTGGAAAGTCAGCAAAAATCACCACAGCCACTTTCTCCCTTCTCTTTCTTTTGTTCTCCCCCAAGCATAGCACATAGTCTCTGCTTCGTGTACATCGATTTCACTTCATGACATTCTGCAGTCCTGCTTGTCTTGATTGCGTGTCAGTGCAGGTGTCCCAAACGGCCACCCCAATTGGAATAAATATTTCATCCTGGTAACTGACTGGAGTCTATACCTGGACAGAGATTTTAACCCAGAGTGTTAAATAATTATTCAGTCAGCTGTGGTCAAAGGGACATAGGGACCTGGACCAAGGCTCACTAAGCAAGGGTTGTGAACTGGAGGTGCAGGTTCAGTAGGTATGGTATATAGTGGTGGAGAGAAAACAATGGACGGCTAGTGACCCAGAAAAAAAAGATCCCACAAAACAAATTCCTATAATAAGTGAATGACGTGGTGACCCATTGATTGGTTTGGCTGACCAGTTTCTTCACCTCAGATCACTTGATTCACTTGAAGCCTATTTATTTGATATGGTTTCAGTTGGTGCCACCCGTCAGTGATGGGAAACCCCCTTGGCCATTGTTCTGAGCTTGCATCTTAGTGAGGCCCCTTAGCTACCAACTCTAGTTTCTCCCTTGTTCATGCTAGTTACCTTCATTTGTAGCAGAAGACAGCTGTCTCTTCCTATTTTAAAACTTAAATCCCTGGAAAATATTCTGTTTGTCAAGGTTTTATTTCCAGTTCGAAGATTGCCTCTAAGTTTTGGTTAATTTGAAGGGTACATTGTAGTACATTTGTCTCCAATATGCGTTTTGTTTTCCAGTTCTTTGAAAGCTCAGCTTCTGGTTTGTTTTCTCCTTGGGGCATATATTAAGTTCTATCAAGAGAAGGAAAATTGGAATCATTCATGGTTTAATATCAACGTGGATCTTAATTAATATAAAAAAGATTTCTGCAGTCCTATGCATGTTGGTTTCAAAAATATCAGTTTATGCCTGGCTGCGGGGGCTCAGTGATTGAGCATCGACCTATGAACCAGGAGGTCACAGTTAGATTCCCGGTCAGGGCACATGTCCTGGTTGTGGGGTCGATCCCCAGTGTGGGGCATGCAGGAGGCAGCTGATTAATGATTCTCTCTCATTATTGATGTTTTTTTCTCTCTCTCTCCCCTTCCTCTCTGAAATCAATAAAAATATATTTTAAAGTAAGCCAGGTTATATGAAATAGTAACAAATTATGTTGTGTAAGCGTTTGATCAGGGATAAGCAGACTTGGGAATTGTTCTTTTGGCACCTAGAGAAAGGACAGCTCAAGGGAGAACCTGGGAAGTGACTACAAGCCTTTGCCAAGGCGTGGGAGCCGAAGGGAAACATTTGGAATGAATTCACAAGAGAAATGGGAGAGCTAGTATGGGGAGAACAGCCATTAGTTCTTGCCCTTCCCTTTGGTCCCACTTATTTAGTATTTTTTCAAAGCCGCAGAGAAAATAAGAACACAAAGAAGGATATTCTTAACAAGTTTATGACTGTTTCTATCTATTCCACAAGATCATTTGTAAGTTGGCTGTTTATTTACATGCATTTTCCTATAGGTGTAATGTTACATGTGGTGGTTAGATTGGTATGGCAGTCAGTAAAAAATTTTAAACCCATAATAGCTCCAAAGAATAGTACATGTACAACATCCTATATACCATTTTTAATAAGTTTCTATGGAAAGAGGTGAGCCAATATGATGTGATTAAAAGATATTAGACTGGGAATAAAGAAGCCTAGTTTTTTTTCTCTCTTTATTGATTTTAAGGTATTACAAATATGTCCTTATCCCCCCATTGTCCCCCCACCCCCCAATCCTGCCCTCACCCTCAACCCCTGTTGTCTGCGTCAATTGGTTATGCTTATATGCATGCATACAAGTCCTTTGGTTGATCTCTCCTCCTTACCCCCACCCTCCCCTACCTTCCCTCTGAGGTTTGAGCATCTGATTGATGCTTCTCTGTGTGTAGTTTTTAATAGGGTCCTGCTGCTGATGAGTGAGTGAGAAGAGACTGTTGCCTACACTTTCTGGGCCTTTGAGCGCTGCGATTTCTTCCTGTTCTGAGAGCACGTGATTCCAGTGGCTCTTGAAGAACTAATGACTCCATGTAGTACGTACAGGAGTCTTGGGAGGTTTCTTTGGTTCCATTGCCCCAGAAGTTCTTTTCTAAGCCTTTGTTCTGATCTTCCCACACATGTTCACCACACCTTCTTTGATAAAGAGTCCATTGGGGTGCCATGGGGCAAGGAGCAAAGGAGCCACCATTGTGGAAATGATGGGGGCAGGCGGGGCTAGTTAAACCACAAATTGTGCGTCAAAGTCAAGGTCCAACTATTAGAGAGTCAGAAAAGGTATATCTGGAAGTGGGGCCAGATTCGGTGGTACAGTTATATTTAAACTTAGATGTATGGATATAAGATTAGATGTGGACATTTGAGGCTGACGTAGGTCCAGTATGTACCTGGCTGTTCTCCACTTTCAAGTCATCCATTGGTTGCTCAAACCAGAAACCTAGGAGACCTCTTTCTGATCTTTGTCAAGTACCGCTCCATCTTTCATCACAATATACTAGAAGCCATAAACTTGTCTCTGTCTCCACTGCTATCATCCCAAGTTAGGTCCCTGTCTCTTCCTGTACAAAAGCCTCATAAATGGCCTCCTTGCTTCTACTTTCGCCTGTTTTGGTCTATTCTCCATTCACTTGCTACAGTAAACTTTCAGAAATGTAGATCATATCATGTCACTCCCTGGTTGAAAACTTTTCTATAGCTGAGAATGAAATCTAAATTCTTATCTTGGCCCATAGGTCTGTACATGGTTTAGCTTCTGTACACCTCTTAAAACTCACCTGCATTCTACTCTTTGTTCATTATACTCCAGCCAGGAAGGGCGATCCTACCCGTTTGTGAACTTGGCAAGCTTTTTTCTACTTCAGAGCCTTTGGCTTGATTGTTTCCTCTGCCTAGAACCTCTTTTCCTGACTCTTCACATAGCTGACACCTTTTTAATCTTAGCTCTCAGTACAAGATCATCTTATCAAGGAGGCCTTTTTTTGACTAGTCTACCTAAGGTATCCCTCTACATCTGTAAAGGGTATGCATTTCCCCATTTCCATATTATAAACACTAAATAATTCAACTATGCCATTACACCCCCACCTCCATCACACAACCTGTTGTATTTTCCTAGCTGTACTTACCATAATCTAAATTGTCTTTTTTATCTATTCGGTCTAATTATTATTTTCCTCTCTAAATAGAGTGTGGTAGGTTCATTGTTTTGGAATTCTTTGGGAAAAGAATAGATAATTGGGTTATTGAAGATAATTAAAACCAATTTTAACAAATTGTATTTTGACATATTTTTCTAATCATGATCAATCATTTTCTTCCTCTTTTCATCAAATTAAAAAATATATATCCAATTATATTAACAGAGTCTATGAACAAAGCTAAAGTTATATGCTAGAATGCTGGACCAACTGGATTTAGTAGCATATACATTTTGCTTTCATTACACACATAGGATCATGTGTAATGAAATTAATGATATATTTCTGACTTTATACATTATTTCATAGAGTTATAAGTGAAAAGTGCTTGATGGACTGCTGTACTTTCTTCCAGCTTACTTTGTATTAACAAAAATTTAGCCCTAACCGATTTGGCTCAATGGATAGAGCATCTGCCTGCAGACTTAAGGGTCCCAGGTTCGATTCCGGTCAGGGGCATGTACCTTGGTTGCGGGCACATCCCCAGTGGGAAGTGTGCAGGAGGCAGCTGATCCGTGTTTCTCTCTCATCGATGTTTCTAACTCTCTATCCCTCTCCCTTCCTCTCTGTAAGAAACAATAAAATATATTTTTTTAAAAAAATTCACACATTTAGCAGAGTTAAGTGGAAATATCCATTGGGTTTATAATATAAGTCTTTCAGAGCAGGGGATTGGTGTTAGCACATTTTTTAATTATTAACTATTAATGGCATAGTTGAATTATTTAGTGTTTATAATATGGAAATGGGGAAATGCATACCCTTTAGTATATAAGACTTTCCAAGGGGTGTACAAAATCATAGATTTAAGAAAATCTGTTTTTAAATCCCCATCTTCCAATGTACTTTTTCCTAAAACTTATCTTCCTGAGAACCCACCAGTGTTCACAATAACCTTCTCACCTGGTGCATTACCCAGGGGCATGTAAACCTCCAGGGCATCGCATACAGGGGATGCTTCTTTTAATAATTAATCAAAGCACCACAAATCAGAAGCACTGCCTATCTTTTTATGCCTTACACATATTTCTCTGAAAGGGAGATAGGGTTAGAAATGAGAATTTTGACTAGTGTTGAAATGTTCTGATTTAGATAAATGATGGTGTGATGGGAGTAATGACAAATTTTATTTATTTTTTTGTTTTTCAGCTTTCAATTATTGACTTCAGTTCTTCCCTCTCCTGTTGTCAGAGAATGGATAACCTTTGAGGGAGAGTTTCCTAAGAACAAAGCAATAGTGCATCAGGGAGAAATATTGAATGCTGAAAGTGGCCTTTGGTCATGTAGTTAAATGTATTTCCCCTGTTCTCAATACTTGGGACCCATCAGTAGCTGAAGGAAAGCACACTGACAAACACCTGATGTGACAGAGGTTACTGCTGTGGCGAGGATCCTTGGGAAGCCAACCTGAAGAGTGGCTTTGCCTGTAGAAAGTTTACTAGGGAGAGCTCATGGAAACATTACCTGTGGGAATAGACCCAGGGGATAGACACAGTGCAGCCCCAGCAGAGACCTTAGCCAGTCCCATAGGAGCTCTGGATCTGGGATGACCCTACAGAATGATTCACAGTTAGGGCCGAGGAGCTGGGCTGTCCCGGAAGGACTCTCTTCAGCCTAGTGCAGTGGCTGGCAGGGAGGGCTTAGCCAGGAGGTCTTCATGGCTGACACTCTAACAGCTGGGAGAATGAGTGCTTCAGTGCCGAAGGCTTGGGATGGTGTGCCGCAGCATCTGCCACAGTCAGTAACTGATTGCTTTAAATGTAACAGAAATTCCTTCGGGGGGGACTACCACAATTTTTAGATACATTAGATAAAACTCAAGGAAGTAATATGTACATAATTTTTTTTCAGATTTTGCGCATTTTATTTAATATTGTGGTTAAAACCCATTTTATGAAATCATATCGTGAGATATTTATTTGTTTGCCAGTCAATTCCCATTCTATTTTATTAAAAAATACTTTAATATTTCTTAATTTCTGTTGACAAAAAATATGCTAGCTGCTAGACTCATTTTTTAAAAAACATATACCTTTTGCTTTCATTAAAAACATAAAGACATTTTTATCACAATGTAATTCCAATTAAGGGGGCTATTTCTAATTTCATACTTGGTTTTTATTTAGTTAAATAAAAAAGCTAAAAGTCAAGGTGGAAATGACACTCACGCAAAGGAATTTCATGCCCTTTTTGACACTTCATCATACTCCTCAGAACTCTTAGTTCTGTATTTAATTTTGATTGCTTTCAGCTATTTCTCTTATAAGATATAGTCAATAATTTTCAGTAAAGATTTTTCTTTCTCAGAATGCCTATTGATAATGTCTTATTGAGAAAAGTAAAGCGGATTTTATCTGATAGAGACCCTAATTGCTTTACTAGATGATGGATCATTAAAAAGATTCTAGCTCAGGTGGAATTTAAAACCGACATTGCTTTTCACCACCTCTGCACTCTTTTCTCTCTCACCCAGATTAATTTTTCTTTCTAGCTCATCATAGTTTGTCACATATATGTGTTCATTCTCTGCCTTTTCCCATTAGGAAATAAACCTTAAGAGAGGGTAAGGACTTTGGTTTATATATCACTGAATCAGTGGAGACTGCAATGCCTGGCACTGAATACATTTTGCTGAATGAAAGAATAAATGAATGGGGAAGGACCAGAGAAGTGGTTGTTATTAAGGACAGAAATGAGGGAATATTTTGGAATTTACTGGTAGTCTAATATAAATAATAAAGAATTTGCAATGAAACTTAGAAAAGTGAAAGTAACTAACTTAGTTTAGTTACCTCGAGGGGTCTGATATTGTTGTTAAAAGAGATCCTAGAGAGGATAAACATTTAAGTATTGATTTGTCACTTTTAGCACCTTCTAAATTTGGGTCATCCTTACTCAGAACAAATTCTATTTTTTTGTCTCTTTGGTCCCCTTGTAAGCATTTTCAGTTTTACCAGCTCATGTGTGCCAGTTAAGAAGCATGTATACTTTATGGGGCTGAGTCCAGTAAAAGCTTTTCGCTCAACCCCCATTCACAGTGGAAGATTACTTTCATTCTTGGGAAGGGTGACATCTGCGTGTGAAGCCCAGTATTCAGATGAAAGGGTACTTTGGTATTATTCAACTGTGTATTGGCAAGACTCAGGCCAGTATCTAGTTTCTCTTTAGAGACATTTTGCATTATATTACAGTACTCTTACTGTGCTGTGCCAGGGAAATTAAGATCAGCTGGAACACTCTGTAGGTCATTGGCTTGGAGTCTTAGGGCACTGGGAACTTGATGTTTTGTTTTAATGACCTCATTTAGGCTGAACCTGCCTTTGTTCCAAAGGCATAAGGGCCTCTTACAAAACCAAGTCTGCACCTTTAGAGAGGTTTAGAGAAAGTGACCAAAATATTTAAAGGCATTGGGTCGACGTCCAGGTAAAGAGTAGTTGATAAATTATGGCTCTTGAATCAAGAAAGACGAAGAGGCACAATTCAAGTCTCCTCAACTTGGTTGTAGCCATTAAATGTCATGGTATCCGAAACCTATTTGGAAGGTTGAAGGAGGTAGTTTTAAGAAAAATGGAAGGAAGAAATGTTGATGGGTCATGGGACTTGTGCTCAGGTAGATGGTCTCTGTAGAGATCTCCAGAGGACATCACTCCTGTGGAATGAAGCACCTCCTGCATATTTCTCCCAGTGGGACATGTATATGCACGTGGGGTGTGTGAGGATTGTGGGAGGGCCGTACGGGAAGTTGTATGATGAACATGGAACATCTTTCTGGAACATAACTTTTAATTGAAAATAGGGGGAAACAGTTTTATATTTATACCAGAGGCCTGATGCACGAAATTCATGCAAGGGGCTTGGCCCTCACAGCTCTGGCGTCATCCAGAAGGATGTCCAGAAGCTTGCTCGGCTGTCCGGTTTAATTAGCATATTATGCTTTTATTATTATAGATTGTTATATTTATATTTACACACTCCTATTTTTACAAATAGAATTCACAGGTTATGTGTATATTTAAGACAGATTAAATACCTTAGAGTTATTGCCTACCCTGAGATGGAAAGGGCTATGTGATTACTTTCTTTTGCATTCAGTAGTTCTGGTGGAAAAATTAAAAAAAAAAATTAGTGTTGTTTTCAGTTCTGTGGAAAGTGGCTCTTTACAATCCTCAGGAGATTTGGTTATCATCTCTTTTTTCCCTCTCAGTTCTTCTCTAGACAAAGTTCTTTATCTCTAAAGCTTCTCTTATTTTATTAGTACCTATATCATTAATATTGAGGATATTGGCCCAACTGGAGTGGCTCAGTTGGTTGAGCATTGTCCTGTGCACTGAAAGGTTGCTGGTTCCATTACTGTTCAGGACACATACCCGAGTTGCTGAGACATCATACTTTCATGGTATAACTGATGTGCCTGATGGAACAGAACCTGTTTTAGATTTATTTTTTTCTAAATATATTTTATTGATTTTTTACAGAGAGGAAGGGAGAGAGATAGAAAGTTAGAAACATCGATGAGAGAGAAACATCGATCAGCTGCCTCCTGCACATCTCCTACTGGGGATATGCCCGCAACCCAGGTACATGCCCTTGACCGGAATTGAACCTGGGACCTTTCAGTCCGCCGGCCGACGCTCTATCCACTGAGCCAAACCGGTTTTGGCAGAGCCTGTTTTAGATTTAAAAAAATATTTGTATTGATTTCAGAGAGGAAGGGAGAGGGAGAGAAATATAGAAACATCAATGATGAAAGAGAATCACTTCCCACACTGGGATAGAGCTCACAACCCGGGCATGTGTGCTGACCTGGAATGGAGCCATGACCACCTAGTTCATAGGTCGATGCTCACCACTGAAGCACACTGGCCAGTCCTGTTTTAGACTTATCCAAAGGTTTCTTTCACTTAGCATTAGCTTGGACTCAATTAGTTTAGTTCTAAACATATCAAATTGTAGTCATATAAAATTTAAATATAAACATGCTTTTTACTTCTTTGAGAAAAATGATTCTTCAAAAACAATTATTAAGACTATATCCTGGATTTGGAGGTCGGTGCAGTTATAACGTAGTGTGATTTCTCTGGTGCTGGTTTCTAAGGGGCATACATCCTGCTTTTATGTTAGTGATGATACAATTTTCAAGGTATTTTTGAACATGTTATCATTTCTATCCTTTGAATACCTGACTATAGTAGGTATGTGAGTTAGTTTTATCTCAGTTTTACAGATGGAAAGGGATAGGGTCAAAGATCAAGGGTTAAATCGTACGGTATTGCATGACAGAGCCAGGACTTGAACCCAGATTTTCAGATTTCAATTCCAGCCCTGAATGCCTAACACAAAATTGATAGGTGAACTTATATTTAAAAACTAGACACAAAATCAATATTGCAGATTTTTATATGGTGAAACATGGAGTGTGACAATAATAAAAAGAGTTGTCCTTTAAGATGCACATGAAACCCATCCTTAATATATTCTGATATCCCATGACCTCCAGTTTTTTTCCTATGTGTTGGTATATTGCTTTCAGGAGACCAAACCTTTTCATTATGGTTTCAAAAAATGTCAGAAATCCTTATTGTTATTTTTTAATTTGTAGCATTTTGAATGATTTTTAGAAACCAGCAGGAAAATTGGATGATTCTCAAATCAGAATGTGTTTTGACTGAAAGAGTTTAGTTATACTCTGAGGTGTTAAATTAATTTTCATTGACAGGCCCTTGCCTGGGATTTAATTGAGATTTAAGTTAGTAAAAGTCCTGCCCTGTGGCCTAGAGAACAAGGCCGAAGTAGATGGAGTGAAGAGGAATGTGTTTTCTCTTGCTTTTTTTCTCTTGGACGGAACCCAGGTCACCTCAGAAATTGATGTTTGGTAGTGGACCTGTCCTGCCACCTTAACAAGTCCAACACCCATCGTTAGAATAATTACAGGTCTATAATGTCAGTGTAGAGAATAATGGTTTAATCATGGGATAAAAAATGATTCAAATATTTAGAGATAGAATTAAATTCCATTATAAAAAAAGTTAGCAATCCTTTACTTACCAATATGATTACCCATTCATCTTCGAAAAGTTGTGGGCTTTTTTTGTTTTGTTTTGTTTTGTTTTAATCCTCACCTGAGGATATTTTTCCATTGACTTTTAGAGAGAGTAGAAGGGAGGGGGGAGAGAGAGAGAGAGAGAGAGAGAGAGAGAGAGAGAGAGAGAGAGGAGAGAGAGAAACATCAATGTGAGAGAGACACGTGAATTGGTTGCCTCCTGCACGCATCTCGACCTGGCGGGGAATCGAGCCTGCAACCAAGGTACGTGCCCTTGACCTGAGTCGAACCTGCAACCCTTCAGTCTGTGGGCCAATGCTCTATCCACTGAGCCAAACCGAGCAGGGCAAAAAAACAACAACATTTTTTTATAAGGCTTTAGGGTGGCAGTTTTCAAATCTCCGTAAGCATGTCACATACCTGGAGTTTTTGATATAAGCATAAATGATTGGTCCTCATTTCTAAGCATTCTCTTTCCATAGGTGTGGCATGGGGCTGAGTTAATAAACTTTTAACAAGCACTTGCCTGGAGAGTCTGATGATTCTGAGGCAGGCTCTCTGTAGAACACTTTGGAGGAAACCATGGTATAATCTGATTGAAACAGCAGTTGGCAGGGCATTTCCCCAACAGAGGAATAATTGGGAAATACACCTTCCTTTCTGGAGGTGGTCTTACTTGTACATCCACATACTTTATACAGTATATGTTTGTGGTTCTGTAATATTTTTTCTAAAGGATAAATATTGTCTAAATATTTTTTTGCTTCATTTCAAAGCTGATTAGCTTTTGGTTGAACTTTAAATTGCATTATCTTTAAAAGATAAATTGTATTTGTTGTTTGAAAATGAACCTCAGTGGCAATGGGAATTGTCAGGGCTCCATGACTGTGAAAGTGGTTGTTGAAGTAGGTCACACAGGGGCGCTGTTGAGATATATTTTTGTCTGTGGTTAAGTTCCAAATACAGACAGCAGAGGGGGCATGCTTTAAATGACCCAAAGGATCTGTGACCTGATTGTTTTAGTCTAGATTAGTCTAGATCAGCGGTTCTCAACCTGTGGGTCGCGACCCCTTTGGGGGTCGCCTAAGACCATTAGCAGTTAACTATTTGACAAAAAGTATTTTAATCATGTATTTAAATAATTCTGATTTCTATTCACATTTTCATAATACATTATGAACAATGGTTCTAGATACCATTATTCTTAGCTGCAAGAATCTGATTTGCTAAAGTGTTATCATAAAACTGGAATCGACAGATACGTCCTATACATTATTTGTTGAATAAAGTTTTATAGTGTTTTGCTTAAGAATTAAAGATATATGTAATTCAGGTCATATTATATGATTAAAAACATTTGGAATAAATCCCATATCCTATAACTTTTTTCCCTCTCCTTCAGACTTAGTGTGCATGTAAATACTTTATTTATATAACCTTGATATTTGCATTTTATGTGGCATTTTTACATACATACTTTCATCAATAAGTGTTTAGTAATAATAGAATATTATTAATTATTGTATTATTTTCCATATGAACAACTATAAACCTGCTTTTGCCCCACCCTATATAACTAAGAGAAATTATAGGCATTTCTACTAGATTGTAAACCCTTGATAGGTGGGCTTGATTTTTTCTTTATAATCCATTTTCACATAATTTTGAAACACTTAGCAATATTAATCGTATAAATGAATAAAGATTAAAATTGTAACCTCTCTCTATGATTGCATATCTGTGCTAGAAAGAGGTTGAATGCACCGAAGATTATTTTGAAAGAGGTTGAATGCACATTCCCCGCATTTCTAGCTTCTGTGTTTAATGCCAGTGTCTGTGAAAGTTAGTCAGTTTTTGCCTTTGGCTTTCTCTTTTACCATTAATATTCACTCTCACTGATGGTCTGGGGATACTGCCTTACACTCTTGTTATGATACTATCAAAATGTGGAGCTGTGCAAAGGCATAGGTGTGATGTGGTTAATTCATTAATAATAAAAGGAATATCTGACATTATTTCTATTCATTGGAGTAAGATTAAATAAATGAAAGTTTTGTAGGTTATTTCAAGGATTCAAGGCTAGATATTGGAAATATTTTTTTTTTCAGCTGGTTTTTGATAACAAGTGAACTATAGTTCTTTACTGAAGCAGAGTAATTTGCACTGTGACCATTCCAGCTTTCCTCAAGGATAAGACAAAAGTTATGCTTTAAAGTTCAAGGTAATTTTTGTTTTTTATGTTTCCTGGAGCCTGATTTGAAGTGTAAAAATAAGATTCCAAGAAGTCCCAAGTTAAAGAACATATTATTCCACAAAATGATATCTTTGTGTATTTATCAGTTTTTTGCTCTTGCTATTCTAAACTATTTTCTATTTTTATCTTCTAGACAAAATGTACTTTAAATAATCCTTCAAGTACTCAAGAGGGAAAACACAGCAGTGAAGGAATCCCAAAGAGCGACTTAGACGCTGTAAGGAGACATTTTATTAAGGCTCTTGGTAATTCTTAGGGTTTTTTGTTTTGATTTTTAGGACAACGGGAACTAAAGATACTTGGACTCTTTAGACATCCAACTGGGCACAAATTCTTTAGAAACTCAATATTTCAAAAGATGGACCTTAACTCTATTTGTTTTACTAAACCTTGACTCATTAATGTCATAGCTTTTATAAAAAGCAACTGTTATGTCCCTAATCGCTTTTGTTTGGGAAAAATGTATATGTAATTAGCATGTTCCAAGTTGAAAGTTGATATGTAGGTACCAATATAGAATGCAGAAGATTGGGGAATAGCTGGTCAAAGTGGCAGGTGCATGAGATGCCGAGAGAGAAGTAGCACAATGAGAAAGGAAATAAGGAAAATGGAGATGGGTATTTAGGACAATTTTCAGAGACTGAGGAATATTCCTACTTGTTCATAATAAAATAGTTTGAAGAGTACATACTTCATCACATATAAAGCGCCTACAAAGAAAGCAAAGGGAAGAAGATTAGTCTTACCATGACTTCCCAGAATACCTAGTGAATAGCAAAGTATGAATCAGAAAGTCTTACCACTTCCAAAAGAGAATACCTGTCTGTACACATCCTGAAGCGTTTTGATAGACTTGAGGTTCTTTTTTTTTTTAAATATATTTTATTGATTTTTTTACAGAGAGGAAGGGAGAGAGATAGAGAGTTAGAAACATTGATGAGAGAGAAACACCGATCAGCTGCCTCCTGCACACCTCCCACTGGGGATGTGCCCGCAACCCTGGTACATGCCCTTGACCAGAATCAAACCTGGGACCTTTCAGTCCGCAGGCCGATGCTCTATCCACTGAGCCAAACCGGTTTCGGCTAGACTTGAGATTCTTAAAGGGTTTCTGTGATTTTTGGCTTCTTACATGTATAGTCAGCAATAAATATCATTCAGTGATTCAAAATGAGGATGACGCCTTCAAGGAAATTACTTTCCAGGCGTCTGTAACATCATTCTACAAAAACAATTATTCAAAGACTTTACTGGTGGAAATTCAGATAAGGATGCTGAATAAATAGTTCCATCAGGCTTTGTGTATGTGTAAGTAAGAAAGCTCTACTAAAGCAGCATAAAACAATACAAAAAAATGTTTGGTGACTTGAAAAAACCTTGCCTGATTTCTTACATCAATCTATATTTGTGAAAGAATATAATTTTATTTTATATTTATAATTTAAATTTACATTTCAATAATTTATTTGAACTATTAAATATTATAGAAAATTAGGAACTATATACAAATAAAAGATAAAACTAGAACTACTGAACAAAATCTAAAAACATAATTGTGTTGCTTAGAGATAACTCCTGCTGATGTCTTGGGCATCTGGCCCATCCTTCCTACCTTTTTAATGCATCTAAACATAATTTTAAAAATATTTATCAAATACTCTATATTGATCTAGAGTCACAAGCTTTTAGCAGAAAAGGGCTTTACTGAGGATTTCTTTTCTTGTTTTACAAATGTAGGGACTGAGCCCCAAATGAATTGAATTACTAGCCAGTACTTGGCTGTAATCCTTTATCAACCAGAGTGAAGGCAAGAGGAGAACCTGAGTTGATCTTTGTACAGTGTCACTAAATGCAGGTCCCAGCCTTCCTTTAATTTCTCAGATTGTTAGCAGGTTGCCATGCACACAAATGCCAGACTGAGAAGATGCAGGCTGCTTGAACACAGTGTGCCCAGTGGCTGATGCCAGCCACCTGCTTGGATCCCAGCCTGGCAGTGCCCAAGAGACAGGGCCTCCAAGTCAGAGCTAGCTTGTTCATGGTTGGGCCCCAGAAGCCTCTCTCAGATCAGTAGTATCCTATGAAGCAGAGCCCTGGACCAAATTTACCAAGTGTGGGGCCCAGCTGCCCAGAGTAAAAGCTACTCTACTGCTTTGGAGAAGGCAGTGGGGTCAGGAAAAGATTTCAGAGAACGAGAGAGAATGATGGAGAAGAGAACAGGTCTGAGGCCTTTGGAAACCTCTGGCCTCCAGACTAACCACCTGAGGATTGGAGTATCCCAGTCCTTCCTACATCAGTCCTCTAGTTCTCTGAGGATTAGCAAACGAATAACATGGTGTTGTAGGACCCAGGGGGACCTGGGCAGAATAACTTTTCCCCTTTCCCTCTTTTATTGAAAAAAGTAAGTACTGTTAAGACACATTGAGCCCAAGGCTCTGCTTGAGATGTTATTGATGTGCACAAGGTGGAGGCAAAGAAAAGGTAATGTGTTTTGTTTCGTTTTTTTGTTGTTTGGTTTTTTTTAGTCTTGAAACACCCCAAGATTTTGGTACTCAATAGACACTTTCAATGCAATGTTTTGGTCAAAACCCCTTACTTAATGGCCTGGGATGGAAGGTGGCCTCAGTGAGATGCTGACAATAAAAGCAAACACTAATGTAATTTGCCTGAGAACTTTTTCCATCCCTAGTCTTAGAAAGCCTACCATTCTGCACACAAGACTGATGTGGAAGAGGTTTTGTTTTTGTTTTTAAGTAAAATAGCTATTTATCCAGCCTCTTGTCATACCAAAATGTTTTGTGCATATACCGTTGCAATTAGCACACAGGCAAACTTAGACATCAAGTTACATTTCATGTTACCTAATTATATAAAAATGTAAAGGGAAGATGATGTATCAATTCCTTTTAACACAATGAGCAAACAATTCAGCAGTAGATATGAGGCACAAAATCTTAGTAAAATGACACAGACAAAACAATAATGTAATTCTCACTTAAGTTTAACTTACCATATTTTTTTTATGACTATACAAAGATAAACTTTTTTTAAAATATATTTTATTGATTTTTTACAGAGAGGAAGGGAGAGAGATAGAGAGCTAGAAACATCGATGAGAGAGAAACATCGATCAGCTGCCTCCTGCACATCCCCCACTGGGGATGTGCCTGCAACCCAGGTACATGCCCTTGACCGGAATCGAACCTGGGACCCTTGAGTTCACAGGCCGACGCTCTATCCACTGAGCCAAACCGGTTTCAGCAGATAAACTTTTAAAATGTCATATTTACTAAGATTCTGGCAAGAGCTTTATGTAACAAGACACAGCATACGAGGCCTGCCACTCGACTTGTATACGGTAAGCCTCAATGTTACAAACAAAACAAAACAGAGGAGTATTTTTAAGTGTCAACTCATCTCATTCACTGCGAGGTTTGAGAAGAACTGTCATTGAAATATACAGAAATTTCCATGTATTATTCCAATCAGTTTAGTATTAAAACCTGAAAGAAATTTCTTAAGCTTGATAGAAATTCATTAAGGCCAAATACTTTACTGGGTCAACCATAATTGATTAGGATTATAGCCACGTATTGCCATGCTATTATTACCCATGCGATGTAGATATTTGCAAAATAATCAAGTGGCAGTTTTGCAAATATGGATTAGAATAGATTAGTCACCATTGATCTGGTCACCATCAGAATAGATCAGATCACCATGACTGATTTTAATAGAATATTATAATAGCAAAATAATGGAGTTAATGTTTTCATATAATGAAGACTATCATGTGTCTTGTTTATAAAATTTAAAGAAGTGCAACTACTTGTATAAAGTGCTGTCAAAGTAGTTTCAGTTGTAGGAGCAGATGAAGCAGTGCAGTAGAGGAGACGTGTTGAATCTTGCGGGTTTTCTCCAGTGTCAGGGCACCATGTGCTGAATATAGAGTATAGATTAATTTGCACCTGATCATCACCTAAGTAATAGTTTTGTTGTTTTACTCTTCTCCAAACTATCGAATGCAGTTTCATTTGGGTGTGGCTTAATGCCATTCTGTTTATTAATGCCAATTCTATTCCGGGACTCATACATCAGAACGAGTTGAGTCTCCTTCAAGGTAGTCACTAGGAGATGATGTTGATTCCAGGGATGGTGTTACTACTCAGGAGTTTCGGAACAACTGACTTGTTTTAGAGATTGATAGCAATCTTCACAAACATTCCCACGGATGGCTGATCTTAATTCCTTGTGACTATCTGATTTTGAGAAAGAGCAAAAGGTTGTTGAGAGCCAATTCTGGGGAATGACATGAGCCCTCAACTGAGGAAGAGTATGTAGTTAATGAGGCTCTGCGTTTCTTGCTTGACTTGAATGTTTTTGGTATTCCCTAGGGGGAATATAGAAACTGCTTGTGGAGAGGCACATTGTTAGAATGAGGACATAGGATGTCTAAAACTTTCTGTGACATCTTCTGTAGAACAGCAAAGTGGAATATTTTAACTAGGATAGATTTTTCCCAAAGGTAATTTCAACTAAATACATCCTAGCAAGACAGCATCATGAAAGCAAACATACCATAGCCGCAAATCCCTGTAAATAAGCAGTTGAATACAGTCTTATAATTCAGCCCCTTTAAAATGTCTGTAAATATACACATTGGCTCCTGGCGAGACCTCTATGCCCTGTGATGTGTACATCCAACAGGTAAAAGCCATAATTCTACTCAGTTTTGTTGTGCCACTGATATGTATCATTATGTGAATTTTATTTAAAATACATTTCTTAGAATAATTTGTCTGAATTGGGGATTTTAATAAAGATCTGTGATGTTTAAACAGAAAGTATCTTTTTCTCAAAATAGCTTTTCCTGCAGCAAGCTGAACTCAAAACTACTGCACTGACTTTAGAACCATGTTACTAAAATAGCTTACAACTCCTTCCCTTTATGCCAGAAAATAAGGGTCTCTTCTTTGTTAAAGATAAACGGATAAAGATGGCTGAAAATAAAGATATAGGTTTATTTTTAAACATTTTAGAATGAAGCACCACATGATGAGAGCTACATGAATAACTCCTGAGACAGTCACTTTAAAAAATATATTTTTATTGATTTCAGAGAGGATGGGCATGGAAGAGAGAGAGAAACATCAATGATGAGAGAGAATCATTGATCTGCTGCCTCCTGCACATCCCACACTGTGGTTCGAGCCCGCAACCTGGGCATGTGCACTGACCCAGAATTGAAGAGTGACCTCCTGGTTCATAGATCGACACTCAATCACTGTGCCACACCAGCCAGGGTGCGACACTCACTTTTGAAGGTTTTGCTCATTTGCTGCATCCATATATTCTGCTATATTTGTTAAATCAGTATCATCGCATAGTCACACCTCATAAATATTTGAACATGTGGTCAAAATGCATATTCTCCCACAATTACAGTTAAGAATATTTTTTCTCTCTCCACCTACAGACGGCTCTGTAATGATGTCCACATTTGCTTTCTTGAAGTTTCTGCTGTGACCACTGGCAGAAACAGCATAGCGACCAGATGGTCTGTTGCATTGAGTAGAGAAATTCTTTGGCCGTTGCTTAATTCAGTAGTTCTACTCGGCCTGCACAAGAAAGTCTAATGAGAGAACATAAGGATGCTGCTGTTAAGAGGAGGTAAATTGGCAATATTTCTGCATTTCTTGCCTACCCTTGGCTGGGCATCGTTGGAAGTTTCTTTATCTTTATAAAACAATTAAATGAATAATTTAAATATTAAATGCATTTTTTCTCCATGTGGCGTAATATTTTAAAAGGTTGTTCTACATTTAAAATGTTACCTAGAGAGGATATGAAGACTGGAAACACAAATTTGTCTCTTAACAATTGACGGGAAGTTGGCCATCTCATTTGGCTTAAGAAGTATTTTGTGACCACTGTGATTCTAATGGGGAAGGACTGGGATGAGTAGGAGTGAAATCCGGAACAATGCAGGGACTGTCTTTGGGACTCTCTATGTTTTATATCAGACGTTGTCATGACAAAACACCATCTTTGGAAAGACCCTTCGCATCCTCACCTCCTTCTGATGTTGTCTGCAGTGATTCCATGTCACTCCCTATGTGGTCTTTTACTTCTGTGAGAATATTGTCATGGCAGCTGCAGTTTTCTTTACAGTTGGTCCTAATATCTAGAGTAAAATTTTGCTTTGGAAGATAATGCTAAATGTCAGTTTCTGATGGTAAGTTTAGCAGACTGAATTTGGGGAAAATAAAAGTGAGTAAGTATCTTTGCTTTGAATTATTTCCTGGAGCTTCACTTATTGACTGCCTGACTGACTCCTCTCTCCTCTCTCTCTCACCCCCTGCCCATCCCATCCCATCCCATCCCATCCCATCCCATCCCATCCCATCCCATCCCATCCCATCCCATCCCACCTCATCCCTTCTCCTCCATTCCCTTTATTGCCAGTAAAGTTATTTGTTAGTTTGTTGTATGAGAGTTGATGGGTACAAACATTAATACATTTTTTGTGTCAATTCCAGTATTAAAAATACTTATTTGTAGAAATATTGGAGATGAGGATGTTTGGGGAATACAGCATTCCAATAAACTTAGTTTAAAAAACAATCCTCACCTAAGGATATGTTTTATTAATTTAGAGGGAGAGGAAGAGAGAGGGAGAGAGAGAGAGAAACATCGACGTGAGGGAAACATCAATTGGTTGCCTACTGCATGTGCCCGGACCTGGGATCGGACCCACAAGCTTTTTTTTTTTTAAAATATATTTTTATTTATTTCAGAGAGGAAGGAAGAAGAAGAAAGAGATAGAAACATCAATGATGAGAGAGAATCATTGACCAGCTGCCTCCTGCAAAGCCCCCTACTGGGAATTGAGCCCACAACCCAGGCATGTGCCCTTGACTGAAATCGAACCCGGGACCCTTCAGTCTACAGGCTGATGCTCTATCCACTGAACCAAACCAGCTAGGGCCCCACAAGCTTTTTGATATATATAGGACAACACTCCAACCAATTGAGCAACCCAGCCAGGGCCACTAAACTGAAATTTAAAAAATATTAACCAAAAGACAACTTTTTATGCAGAAAATCTGCCTTGGTCATAGTAGTGCACTTGAAATAATGAATGCCGAGCACCATGCCTGAAGCACATAGGGTATTTATAGTGCATTTGAGAAAAAAGCTCTATTTTAAAGGATTTTTTTTTTCACTTGACATTCACTCTTGTTTAATAATTTGTCTAGGTATAGAATTCCAGGCTCAAAATAAATGTACTCTCAGACTTTGAAGCTATTAAGCCATTGTCTCTCAGCAATCAGTTTTGAAAATAAAAAGTTTGTTGCCAGTTTGATTTCTGTTTATGTGTAAGACCTTTTGTCTTGATTTTGGGAGCTCTGTAGTCTATTTTCTTATTGTTGGAGTTATGACATTTCACTAAAATATGTTTAAAACACTGTCTTAAAACATTCACTCTTCCTGCTCTGTGCTTGGTTGGCTCATTTCATCTGAAACCTACAGTCTTTATTTAGCTAAAAGAACATTATGTGTTTCATTATTTTCCCTCTTCTGTTTTCCCCTTCTGGGTCCCACTTTTGCCAAGCATTATGTCAGCACTGTGGTTTTGAGCAAGTTAACCTCTAACATCTTTGATCATCAGTTGCATTACTATAAAGTGGAAATTATCATCCCCAGGAGGCCAGTACCCAATATGGTAATTATTCTTTCTCCTGCAGATGCCTTGCTCCTCTAGGCTTATCGTTTTGATCAAGGCACTTGAATCTAAATATAGACTTCTGGCTCCTAAAGTGATGTCTGGGCTGTTTTTAGCATGAAGGTTATTGGACATGCCTCTGTTCTTCTTCAAGGTAGCACTGGCTCATTCCTGAAGGCTTCTTTGGATACTGTAGCCTGTGTTATATGGCACATTCAGAGATCAGCACAAGAGGAGACAAAGCATATGTGGAAACAGGAGGTAGAATGTTAAATGACAGGGTGACACGACACTTTGTTATAAGGTAGAAGTCTATGAAAGAAAACGGAGGCATCTACAGTATTTTCATATGGATTCACCTGATGAATGTCTGCCAGATTAATTTCCCCAGAAGGACAGCTTTAGTCACATCACTCTGCTCAACAATCTTCACTGGACCCCCACTGCCTACAAAATTAACATCAGATTCTTAAAGTTAATTTTCTAGTTGTCCAAAATACTGACTTCAGTGAACCATCCCAATCTTGTAGCCTGCTATTCTCTACCTATTCCTTTAGTGTAATCAGAATATATTACTGCTTCCAGATCTATGCCATGTTCCTTTTCCATGCCTGGAATTCTCCCTGCCTCCTGCTCCCACCAGTGAAATCCTTCCCTTCGAAGGTCCATGGCCTCTTCCTTTAGGAAGCCTTGGTCAGTCTCTGTACTGTTTTCTCTGTACGGTTGAAAGCACATAATTTGTGCATCTCTTCTGGCACTTAACATACTACACTGAAGTGACTTTAGGTAAGAACTATGTTATACTCACCTGTGATCTACTTAGGTCTAACAGTGCTTCGTGTGTAATCTGTGCTAAGTAAATATGGTTGAATGAATAAATGAATGCATGCATTACAATCACACTGCATAGTAATGTTTTACATGGAGAGAAGTAAATTTGGAGTGTTTTGTTTTGTTCTTTTGTTGTTTTTTAATGGAGCTGACGTGACCAAAATTGTACTTCATTGACTATTTTTTTAAAAATACATTTTATTGATTTTTTACAGAGAGGAAGGGAGAGAGATAGAAAGTTAGAAACATTGATGAGAGAGAAACATCGATCAGCTGCCTCCTGCACACTCCCCACTCGGGATGTGTCCACAACCAAGGTATATGCCCTTGACCGGAATCGAACCTGGGACCCTTGAGTCTGCAGGCTGATGCTCTATCCACTGAGCCAAACCGGTTAGGGCCATTAACTATTTTTATTAGAGGTTTTTATATTGTCTGTATGATCACTTCTTATTTTTTGTGTGAATAATTATAAGTGTTTGCTAATGACGCAGGAATGATGTCAGCTACTTGGGAAATAGTTACTCAGCTTTCAGTCCGTTTTCAATAGTTTATATGAAAAAAATGAAAATTAAATATAATACTGCTGGCGACTGAAAATATTGTATGCATTTCAATGAAATTTCTTGTGCCATCCAACTTGTTTGCTTGGGAAAAAATAAGCCAACTTGTTACTTGGGATTGACGGTAACAAATCTGCTGAGAGTTGAGGTCTATTTTAAAATGCATTCTGTCTTCTACTTCTTTTCCCCTGATGAAGTTGAAGATACTGAAAGATCTTATTCTTTAAGTTACAGCATTCCCTGTAAAGAAGTGTGTAACTTTTATACAGGCACTTGGGGTTTCTTGATGAATATGAAGAGGAGTAGGGCAAGACATCCCCTGGGAGTTTGTTATGAGTGATTTATAATATTTGGGAGAACAGCAGCCAAAATTTTGTCTTTAGTCGGTAGGCTGCCATTGATTTGTGGCAAATCAATGTATTCCTTTATATTTTTGCGCATTGATGACATTTAAGAGAAAAGTACTTAAACTTTCTGTAATGACTTATTTATTTTTTAAACAATGGAGAATACTTTTTTAAAAATTTATATTTTCATTTATTTCAGAGAGGAAGGGAGAGGGAGAGGGAGTTAGAAACATCAATGATGAGAGAGAATCATTGATCGGCTGCCTCCTGCACACCCCACAATGGGGATCCAGCCTTCAACCCAGGCATGTGCCCTTGACTAGAAGCGAACTGGGACCCTTCAGTGGACAGGGTGATGCTCTATCCACTGAGCCAAACCAGCTAGGGCTGAAAATGACTTTTAAATTGTAGGAAATTGCATTATTTTAGTCATCTGATAAATATACACATATATTAGTTTCTTTCAGGTCGTGAATATGTTTATAAATTCATATTAACATTTTTCTCTTTATGAATAGGAAAATACTTAAAGGTCATTTTGTGTAAATAATTCATTTTACAGATAAGGATTGATTCTCTGAGAGTTGGTAGAGGACTTAGGGTCAAAATTCAAGTCTTCCAGCTTGTACTGTAACATAGGCATAACTTCTGGGGATAAGGACATGGACATTTTGGGAAGAACCAGTATTCAGCCTGCCACAGGAAACAAAGTATAGTTGGAGAGACAGGCTCTAGAGAAAAGAAGGGGACATTTTCAAATATACTTGAAAATATATTTTGTTTGGTTGTGGAAATCTATTTTGTGGTTGATGATTCCTCCTAAAATGGAGTATGTTTCACTTGCTTGAAGGGAGAAGCACAGATAGGAGATCCACAGATGACAGTGCCACCCTACCAACTAGCGCGCTCTTGCCTTTAGCTAGTAGTTAATGAGAGCCTGCTAGAAGACAGTAGGCTCAGGGATACAAAGGTACCAGCACATGGTGTTTCTTACTGTCCTCTGACTAGAGGTTCTGAGGGAGTTTTGAATGACCGTTTGACCAGAGGTGTTTAGAAAAGATTCCTAGGTACTGTCATGAGATGACTTCATAGACAGTTCAGATATTTGCTGATTGTATGAGTAAAGTCAACTTTCTAAATATGATACTAGTATATTGTAAAGATATGGATAATGTATCATAGAATGTACTAGTATTAAATTCAACCGCAGAGATAATAACTCAGAAGTAAAGGATACAGGGAGAATTCTTAAGGAGCCATTGTCAGTATTAGAGCAGTCAGAGCTTGTGGCTTTTTACTTTCTTTTGACTTTTAATTTCTTTATTGATTAAGGTGTTACATATGTGTCCTTATCCCCCCATTACCGCCCCCCCCACTCAAGCCCTCACCCCCCTGTTGTCTGTGTCCATTGGTTAGGCTTATATGCATGCATACAAGTCCTTTGGTAAGTGAAAGATAAATATCACATGATCTCACTCATTTGTGGAATATAATGAACAACATAAACTGATGAACAAAAACAGATCCAGAGAATCATCGATCAAACTGTCAAACCTCAGAGGGAAGGTAAGGGAGGGTGGGGGTAAGGGGGAGAGATCTACTTTCATTAAGTACTTTACCTTTAACTTGAGTAATCTTATAGTTTTTTTTTTACATTTTAATTTTTATATGAATAGTAAATGAATTATAAAAATTAAATACCTGAAAATAACCAGCTCATGATCATATCTCTTCTCAATCTCACCTTTCTAACTAGAGATGAATATAATTAAAAATTTGGCATGGATTCTTCTAGTATTTTTCCTATGGGCTTACCTATACATACATATATAGCTTGATTTTACACAAATGGGGTCACACTAAATTACTGTTCTGTAATTAAAAAAAAAATTCAACAGTATGTTTGGCAACCTTAATTGTTAATCCAAACCTTAGTTCTATCAACTGCTACCTAACAATCCATAGTCTGACTGCAGTACATTTTATCAATCTGTAACCATTTTTAACACATCAATTATTTTCAAAATTTTCCTCTTATAAACAATGACGCAGTAAACATTCTTCCAGATGCCTTTCTAAATATTTATGCTAGTTAGTCTGTAGATTATGGAAACAGGAAGGAAGTAGTAATAGCCAAGGGCATGGCTTCTCAAGATTTTTATAGTTGCCTCAAATGTCCTTCCAAAGTCTGTTCCCATTTATTCTACTTTCATCAGTATCTGAGAGTATTGCTGTCTTCCTAACACTGGGTCATAATTTGACGTTTTCAGTCTTTGATATTTTTGTCCAGTAGTGAAAATGCCTTGTTTTAACGTTGAGACTGAATATCTTTTTCTGTTTCTATATTCAGTGAGAGAATATGTTTATGTGTGCATGTAAATTGTGTAGTCATATCTGCCCTTTGTTCATTTTTCTTTTGGGATGTATTTTTAGGAACTCTTTGTGTATTCAGGACATTAGTTCTTTCTTAAATATGTTGCACATGTTTTCTCTCAGTCTGTGCCTTGTACGGTATTTGGATTTTATATGCGAGTCTTCTATGCTATAAACATTAATGTATTTATGAGTTAAATTTGTTAATTTTTTATATGGCTTCTAGGTCTGATTTAGCAGGGTTTTTTTTTTTTGTTGTTGTTGTTTTTTTACCAGAAGATTATTCAACTACTCTAGTTATTTCTTCTAACATGTTTATAAATTAGTTGATTTTTAGAAATTTCTCTATAGTTTTCTAATATTGGGAGTGTGTCATGTTGGGCTATTTTGAAAACAAAATTCCACTGAGTAAATTTGAAGATCTAATGAGCTTTATTAAGTGATCATGAATCAGGCAGTGTCCCATCTAGAAGAAGGCTCCAAGGGGTTGTACAAAATGGAAGGTTTTTATAGGAAGAAGTGTGTAGCAAGGAATTATTATCAAAGGACAAAGGATTATTTTTAGGCCAGGACAGTTTTGTGTGTGTGTGTGTGTGTGTGTGGGGAGGGGGGGTTCGGGGGGATAGGGGGAGGCAGGGGAGAGGGAGGGGGAGACAGGGTTTTATGGGTAGATTGCTTTATTTATTTATTTATTTATTTATTTATTTATTTATTTAATTTTTTGGCAGGAGGATGGAGAGGGATTTTGTCATTCTTGTTGACCAGAAAATTCGATACTTGAGTAATTGAGATTACATTTCTGGTGAAGGTTGAAACTGCAATAAAGTCAGGTATTTAGTCTAGGTTTGTTACAATGGGGGTTAGCACAGGTGATACCATTTTGGGCCTGTGATTTTCTCTTTGTAAAAAAATCTACATCTTTTGTTTACACTTATGGGAATAGTTAGCCTTTTTTGGTTGTCTCATCTCTTTTCCATTCATTTCAACTGTTGTATGTGCACATGCATTTGTCAGTACCTTTTAGAATTTGAATGACTATAGTTTTATATTATATCAGTTATGGGAAACACTTTCTTCTTCTAACTTTCTTGGCGATAAGTGTACATTTTCTTTACACTGAAATAGTTTGAATAGCATAGAATTTATTTTTTCCTTAAAGGTTGAATACAATTTACCTGTTAAAAAAACAATTTGGGACTGGGCCACTTTATTTTTGGAGTAGCTTTGACAACTTTTTTCTATGGTAATTGAATTTTTTATTTTCTGGATTCAATTTGTATAAATTATATTGTCCTAGAGAATTATCCATCTCATCCATGTTTTATTTGCATGAAACTGGGGGAAGTGGTATCTTAATACTCTTTTAATTGCTTTATTTCTCTGGAGTTATTTCTCGTTTTATACACTGGTACTTTTTTCTTTTTTCCCCCTAGATTTATTTCACATATCTACTTACTTTAATGATATTTTCTAATTTTGGATGTCAATTAATTTATTTTCACTTTTGTTTATTAGTAGATAAGTTTAAGGATATGAATTACCATATAATGAGATGTTATCTGTGACCTGAAACTTGACCAAATTTTTTTAAACATTCTTTTAAACAAAAGTTATATTCTCTGATTTAACCTTAAGAGTTCAATATGTAACAGTTAAATCTATTTTATTAATTATATTAATCTCTATATTTTTTACATTTATACTCACATTTTAATCCACTGTTGCTTGATGGTTTGAGGGGGATGGATAATAGTCTATTAATAATGTTTTTCTATTTGATTCTCCTCATATTCCTTGTAAGGTATATTTTACAAATGTGTGTTATATGAAACCTAGATATTCACATCAGTATTTCTTTGTTGTAAATCACACCGTTCAACTCTACATTGGTTGTGCAGTGCTTTTCTGTTCTGAGTTCAGTCTTGCAAGATATTGACCACTGCATTGTTTTCTTCCTTCCTTCCCTTCCTCCCTCATTTCATTCTCCATTGCTCCCTCTTTTCTTCCTTTCCTACTGTGCCCCCATTCCTTTCTTTTCCGATTTTCTGAATCACTTGGTTAAAGGGGTCTCTTTCCCACAGACTAGAGTGCAATCTGCTTTATGCTTCAAATGGAAACTTTGTTTCTTTTCAGTAGGTGAATTTAGTTCTCTGAGAGTTACTGAGATAAATAAAAGTTTGGTATCATTACTGTTATATTATTTTACAGTATGTTTTAAAATTTATGGATTTTGAAAAATTTCACAATTTGTTCTGCTTTCTTAGCTTTGTGTTCTTTTCATTAGAAAGGTTATATTTCTGTTGTCATTATGACTAACTGCATGAAAACCCTTAATCCTCTTATTTTTAAATTTATTTATTTTTATCGATTTTAGAGAAGAAAGGAGAGGGAGGGAGAGAGATAGAAACATCAGTGATGAGATAGAATCATTGATCGGCTGTCTCCTGCATGCCCCACACTGGGGATCGAGCCTGCACCCAGGCATGTGCCCTGACTGGGAATTGAATCGTGACCTCCTCATTCTAAGGTCGATGCTCAACCACTGAGCCACGCTGGCTGGGCAATCCTTTAATTTTAAAACATTACCTATTAATCCCCTCTGAGGAGCAATAACAAAATTAATATTTTCCCTCTTCCTCCCCCTGTTCTACTAGCTAATTTTAGTATCATAAAATAATTTACTTATATTCTTCTGTGATTCATCGGTTTGAAACAATATCTTTTGATCTCAGTAACATTTTATGTTCTTCCTTCTTTAGTTTTCACCTTTTTTTGGGGGGGGGATGTTTTATCATTTCTGCATTGTTAAGGCTTATGTTACTTATATTTTATTATAGCAACATAATCACTTAAGGATTTAGTTTCATAATTAGTTTCAGTGTTTATTCTAGTCCTTTTACTTTGATTTTCAAACCATCTCTTAGATGACTACAGTTTAATCTTTTAATAAATTCCTGAAGAAGACCCATGGGAACAAGATTTTGTGTGTTTGCATATGTTCAAAACTTTTGAACATTGTCTGTTGCCTTAATGATTAATGAGTTTGGCTGGATTTAAAAATCTCATATAAATTTTCTTCCCAAAGGATTTCATGGGCATTACTCCATCTAGTGGAAATTATAACTAGTGGGGTCTACTGAAACCTGTTGAATGTTGTGGAGAAATACTACAACAGAGACTGCCCCCCTCCCGCCCCCACCTCCTCGTACACACACTGTAAGATACTAGAGGCCCCGTGCATGGATTCGTGTACATTGATAGGAAATTAATTAGAAGGTGGCTGGTGGGGCAGGACTGGGCGAGACTGGCCAGACATGCCCTGGAGCCAACCTCCCACAGTCCCTCCCCAGCTGACCACACCTGGGGTGGTGCCAGGGCTCAAAGGATATCTGCAGAATGAGCAGGGTCCCTCCAGCAGGTGAGGTACCTTGGCCTGGCCTGCGAGGATCAGACCAAAACCAGCAATCCCACATCCCCTGAGGGGTCCTGGAGTGTGAGAGGGCACTCTGCAAAGTTGCTGTTGTTCGGCAGCTCTTGCCTTGAGCATGTGCCCCCTAGTGATCATTGCGCATCATAGCTACTGGCCGGTCAGCTGGTCAATGGTTGGTTGGTCGGCCAGTCGCTTAGGCTTTTATATATATAGATTAGAGCTTTTTTGCCTTGATCTCCAAAGGATTTTTTAAATTTGAAGTCCAGTAACTTTACTAGGTGTCTTGTTAACTATTAAAGTGAGTTTCTCTGGGTAGCGGGGCGGCATTTTCAGTAAGTATTTTATTACAAAAAGTTTTCTTTTATCTTTATATATTTATTCTTTTCATTATTTTGATTTTCTTTTGTGGATATTCCAGTTGCATGTATTATATAGATATCCTTTACTTGTCTTTAGATCACTGTTTCTAATATTTCTTAAATTTGTAGCACTTGTCTACGGCCATACCACCCTGAACGCGCCCGATCTCGTCTGATCTCGGAAATTTGTAGCACTTTTTCTTCTCTCTTTGGCTGCTGTTCTTGTATCTGTTATCTATGTACTTCAACTCTGATTTCACTATAGATTTCAATACATAGCAATTAAATCTCTTGAACTCTGCCATCAAATGCTTCATCCCCTCTTATTATCTGTGTTTCTTATGCTTTAATTTTCTTCTTTGTATGTGAACGATATGATTTTGCTTATTTCTTTTATTCTTGGTTTAACATATGATCTTAACTTATATCTGATTGTAGGCAGTACTTTCGTTGTAAGTACCCTTTATCTGCCATTTGCTTTTCCTGTACCTTTTCGCTTTTCATTAATACTATGTTTGCATAGATTCCATCCGTTGTTACCGTTTTATTATTCATCTTTAAAGGGGTGGATTTTTCTTGGACTATATTTATGGGAGGATCCTGAGGAAGACAGTCATGGTAAAAAATATTTTCCTCTTATGTGTTTGAATTTTACTAAGTCTTTATTTCTTTTAAGCTAATGAGAATGGAAAGGTATTACTCTCTCTTTTGTTAATATAATGACTTCCCACTGCTACAGAGGTATGGTGTTCCCTGAAAAGATAGATTTCTGATCTCCTGTGGTTTCTATTATCATTATTATTATTATTATTTGTGTGTGTGTGTGTGGGGGGGGTGTGTGGTCTATGCTCATGAGGGATATTGATGAGAAATTGGATAATATTCTGCTACCAGTGTGATTCTCATATCTTGCAAGTAAACATTAATTTTTCTCTAAGGAAGTGTTAAGAATTTTATTTTTTCTCTTTGAATTTGTCACATTTTCTACTATTTTTTTCATTCAAATTACTTAACCATCTATGTGGTAACTTTCATAAGGTCATTGAACTTCTACCTCTTCTTTTTTTATTTTTCCACTTTCTTTTTTAAAATTCTTTCTGTAATTCATATTCTGTATGTGTTGCTCTTTGGGGATTTTTTTTCTTTTTCCTATCATTTCTTTGACTTTTTCTTTCATATTATATGAGACACTCAACTTTATCTCTCACTATACTTATTAGTTTTTAACTTTGTTTATTATAATAATATCTTACATTATCATATTTCTATACTATTTATAATATCCAAGAATGGGGTGGTTTTTTGATTATTACTTTTACATAGCAGAACATTTTATTTTATCAGTACCATAACACCTTGAATCTTAACTCTCTCTGAGGAGTTCAGTTAGACTTTTCAAAACATTTTTTCTCCTCAAATCTTTCTCATATTTTTGGAGGGGGTTCATATTTACATTCTTTTTCAGGTTGTTTTCTTCAAATGTTTAGTGATCCTTGAGTGTCTACTATTAATGTACAATTATTTATTTAGCTATATATTTTAAAATTTTTCATCTCTTGTCTCTTGGAAGTTCTGGGTTGTCTCTGTCTTTGCATTATTTTTCTCTTAAGTATTCACATAATATTTATAATGAGTTTGGATTTTCTTTAGGTATACTCTAAGTATAATTTCTTGGATCTGCTTTCATCTCATTTCTTTGATATGTAAATTTTGGCTTTAATTTCATATATTCTTCTCAACTTAATCCCAATAACTTTCTAGCTTCTAGAAATTTTTAAAATTAATGATTTACTGAAGGTAACTTTCTTATGTCCCAGCACAGTTTTTTTTAAAAGAAGGATTTATTCTTTCTTAGCAAATTTTTTTTTCTTTTTTCTTGTCCTCTTCCTTCTGTTTCTTCTTGTCATTTTAAGATTTTGGTGATATGAGGAAATATAGGCACTTGTTTTCTGACTGTTCTCTTGACCCATTCTCTGTAAAATTTTAATGAGTATTTTTCTTAAGAAAACCTTGAAGTGTCTGAAAGCTGAAGAGCTTAGACAAAATGTTTATATTTGTATAGCCTATACTTTAAAAAATTGTAACTTATTTTGTAAGCTTATATTCAGGAAAATGTAATGACTTTTGTATGCACTTGCCTACCTGATCCTACTATCATCGTTGTTATCTCTGAACTCTTGACTTCTTTCTAATCTGGCAGTACAGATTTCTCTCTCTTTGGCCCATTTAAGCCTTTCTGTTTTCCTTGCTTCTAGTTACCATTCTGAGAAATAACACAGTTCATCTTCAACACTGAGGTAAAATTCACAACCTATCAAATATTGTTGCCTTCAAGGACAAAGTTAAAGTCTTCAGCATGACTCTTCTTGCCTGGTCACGCCCTCCATGTTTTTCCAGACTCATCTTTGTATACTTTTCCTTTACCTGGAATTGCACATATTCTTGAAATGTATGTCTTCCTGGGGAATTTGTCTACTACCTCATGGTGAAGTTCAACTCTTTCTCTTTTGTGGTTCCAGAACTTAACATATTGGTATAATTATTTTTAACTGTTGATCTGCCCTCCTGCTGACAATAATTCGTTGGTAGGTAGCATAATGCTCCTAGAAAAATATCAGGTGTAGAAAGCATATTTTTATTTTTATTGTTTTTAATATATTTTTATTGATTTCAGAAAGGAAGGGTAAGGGAGAGAGAGATAGAAACTTCAATGATGAGAGAGAATCATTGATCACCTGCTTCCTGCATGCCCACCAGTAGGGATCGAGCCCGCAACCCTGGGCATGTATTCTGACCAGTAACTGAATCGTGATATCTTGGTTCATAGATTGATGCTCAACCACAAATCCACGCAGGCCAGGCACATGGGCATTTAAAAAATACTTGAATGAACTATGGATTGCTAATACTTACCATCACTTGAGCTTATTAAGTCATTCAGTGATTTCTTTGAAAGAAGAAATTTAAAAAATATATTTTTTTTTATTGATTTCAGAGAGGAAGGTAGAGGGAGAGAGAGAGAGAAACATCAATGATGAGAGGGAATCATTGATCGGCTACTTTGCAACCTGGCATGTGCCCTTGACCGGAATCAAACCCGGGGCCCTTTAGTCCTCAGGTCGACGCTCTACCCACTGAGCCAAACCAGCTAGGGCAAAAGAAGAAATTTTTTATTAGCATTCACATCAATGAGAAATCCTGTCAGAAGGAAATAGCTATCAAAATGGAGGGGAAAATAGGATAGAGGTAGATCAGATCAAACTTATCAGGTATGAAGACCAACACCATGTCCTCTACCTAGGGAAGTGAGGGGTCTTAGTGGAGTAAGTTGAGCAGGTACTGAGTTTAGATATAAGATTTAGACTGTCAATTACTATATCAAAATATTTTAAGATTTTTATGAAACTCGTGTTCTCAGGATGAGTTAAACTTAGTGCTCACTCTACTGACTACTAGCAGAACTATGTCAGATAGCAAAAGAATATCCAAATGTTCCTGTGAAGAAGACTGTGTGCTTTCATTCAGAATAAATCATAAGGCCAGCAATTGTTAAGACGAGAAAGGAGTCTTGTTTGCTATGTAACCAGAGTGACTAATCTTTCCACATTGATTGTGCGTGAACATAATGCCTACTGTGTACAGAGAGAACACTCTACAGAGGAAATTGGAGACTAGGTCCAGACTGTAAGGTTTAATTTTTTTTTTTTGTTAGGCTAAAAATAGGGCATATGAAAGGATTTGTTGGCTATCAAAGTAGTGTATTAAAAAGTACAGAGCATGACATGAAAAATGGAAAAGTTCAAGCCTTAAAAAGAGTCCACAACAAAGGAATGCTATAATTCCAGATGGAAGAATGGCTTCTTGGAGGGGTGAGTTTTAATGAGTCTTTGAGGGAGATAATGGACCTGGATAGGAAATGCTCTATAAAAACAACAACAACACTTTTCTGTTTTAAAGCTTTTTTTTTTCTTTTCTATATCAAGCCACCAGGTAGATAGTATCATGGTTAAAGAGAAGTTAGACATGTCCTACCCTCAAGGAGCCTACATTTCAAATGATATAAAGTGCATACATAGCCCTGGCAAGTTTGCTCAGTGGTTAGGCGTCGGCCCATGGACCAAAGGGTCATGGGTTTGATTCCCAGTCAAGGGCATGTCCCTCAGTTGCAGGTTCCCCAGTCTCAGTAGGGGTACGGGAAGGAGGCAAACAATCGATGTGTCTCTCTCCTGCTGATATTTTCTCTCCTCTTCCTCCTCCTCCCTCCCTTCCATTCTCTCTAGAAATCAATGGAAAAATATTCTCTGGTGAGGAAAAGAAAAAAAATAATAAAGTGCATACACATAGGAAACAGTAGCTGAAGCTTGGCTAACCTAGTGTATTATAAAGGGTAAAGAGACAGTATGGAAAAGTTGGATATAGTTTGGATCTGTAAAATGGGATTAAATAATACCTGCTTGACAAGTGTGTTAGAATAAAATGAAATAACACGTAAAGTGTCTCACTTGATAGGCAATTGATGTGCACGCTGTCTCTCTCTCCTGTTCTACTTCTCAATTCCAAGGTAGTTTGTGGGGTAAGGGGGAAATAAGAGATGCTTGAAGGATGCATGATTAATGAAACTGTCCGAAGGGGTGTGGCTTGTCTTGGGCCTTGAAAGATTGTGGGGTTTAGTGAGTGAACATACATACAAAGAAATAGGAATACAGAATGCGCTTTTGGGAGCTCCAACAAGCTTTTATTAATATTAAGTGGTAGAGGTGATTTGTAAGGCAGGCTTGGAACCTGGAGGCTTGGAACCTGGAGGTTGGCTGTGCTTATGTAGCATTCTTCTTCTGCTCAGATCCCAATGTTTCAAATACTCGGACTAATTGCTTACATGTCACCATGTGTCAGCTTCATAGTAAATAGGAATCAGAAGTTGATCACCTTTGGGTTCCACATAGCAAATGGCATAATGGGTTATACATAGTAAGGCCCTCCATACATATTTATGCAGTTAGTAAAATAAACACTTAGGTACATCAGAAACAAGGGCTGTTGAGTATTATGTGCTGATATTATATCAAATTCTGTAGCACAGTGTGAGAGAGAATATTGTTGGGTGCAATAGTAGAGTGTCTTGGAGATGGCCAAATGCTATTTTCACCTTGGCTTATTGGCTTATGTATCTTATGAACTTGAGCAAGTTCTTGTTCAATATGTACTTTTATCTGAGCCCATTTCTTAGTTGTCTGCTCTTCTGACCTTAGTTTCATCATCTATTGAATAACGAATGCCTCTCTCATAGAGTTGTGAAGATAAAGTGAAAACTAGCTCAGTGCCTGGCTAATATTGGGTGCTCACATAAATATTATTAATGATCATCATAATTTTTATTTTTATTATTAATTCACATTGAAACCTTCTTATGCACTTTTGTGGTGGCAAAATTCACAGTTGTTCTATTAAAATATTGAGCAAAAATTGAAATGATGGACAGTCCTATTCTATAGTGCTTCATTATTAACCCTGCTACATTAAGTTCAAAATGATGTTATGTCAAAATTTCATTTTTGGAAATAAAGACCTGTGAAAATCTAAGGAGAATGCATCTTAGACCCAATACTTTGTGATAGGAATTCAAAGACTGTTTTTCAGCACCTGCCTGGAGCTCTTCCAGGCCGTACACTAACTTGATTTCCTTGATCCTCACAGCAGTTCCAAAATTGTTGGCCATAGCTTTTTATCCTCATTTTTGCAGCAGCTGAGGGAATGAAGGCTCAGGTGACAGCTTAGTGATTGTGAAAGTCATTTATAGTAATGATAAAAAAGTTAAATTTTGAATCAGTGTCTACAGTAACTAGGAAGGGAGAGAAAGCAGGGTCATTATGAGCACTGAGGAAGCATGGCTGAACAATGAGACTGTTTATTTGCTTGGATGTCATCTCGTTAGTCTGTCAGCCTGTTGACTATGAAAAGTATATGTGAGTTTTTCAGGTAGATACCGTTTCGGTAACATCGAGTCACAGAATGTCACATTGTGCTCTTTGTGATTTTCACTGAAAATTTATGAACTAGTGTTCCAAAGAGATGACATCACACATCAGCAGCTAGTTGTCTGTAATGTTTTTTAAGCCCTTATAGAGCAGGTATGCTGCCTAATAAATAATTACAGACATAACTAGGGACATTGTTTTGACTTGAGGGATTCAGTTTAGTGTTTTAAAAGCTCCATAGTGTGATATAAAATAGCAACTCTGATTTCCACATACCCAGTTTCAAACTTTGGAGTCAGCTTTGAGAACCTCACTCTGTATCCACATCAGTTATAAAATTCTGCATATTCTTGTCCCCTAACATTTCAAACAAAATGCCATTTCCTTCTTGAGGCCTGCCATGATCTTACTTCTCCTACCTTGGCGCACTCCTGGTATTTGGTATTTAATCACTATTAGACTTACCTGTCCCCTCCTGAGGGTGATTTTTTAAAAAAAACCCTATATTTCATATGTCCCTTGGCCTTCCTATGCCCTCTTTCGAAAAGTATCTATTTAGGTCCAGTGCCCATTTTTTAATTGGGTTGTTTATCTTCCTTTTGTTAAGTTGTATGAGTTCCCTATAAATGTTGGAGATTAAACCCTTATCGGTGATAACTTTGGCAAATATATTCTCCAAGGCAGTGGGCTTTCTTGTTTTGTTGATGGTTTCTTTTGCTGTACAGAAGCTTTTTATTTTGATCTAGTCCCATTTGTTTATTTTCTCTTTAGTTTCCATTGCCCTCGGAGCTGTATTGGTAAAGATATTGCTTTGGCATATTTCTGAGATTTTACTGCCTATGGATTCCTCTAATATTTTTATGGTTTCCTGTCTTATGTTTAAGTCCTTTATCCATTTTGAGTTAATTTTTTGTGTATGGTGTAAGTTGGTGGTCTGGTGCAGCCACTGTGGAGAACAGTATGGAGTTTCCTCAAAAAACTACAAATGGAACTCCCATTTGACCTAGGGATCCCACTTCCAGGAATATATCCCAAGAAACTGGAAACACCAGTCAGAAAGGATATATGCACCCCTATGTTCATAGCAGCACAATTCACCATAGCTAAGATCTGGAAACAGCCTAAGTGCCCATCAGCAGATGAATGGATTAGAAAACTGTGGTACATCTACACGATGGAATACTATGCTGCAGTAAAAAAGAAGGAATTCTTACCATTTGCAATAGCATGGATGGAACTCAAGAGCATTATGCTAAGCGAAATAAGCCAATCAGAGAAAGATAAATATCACATGATCTGGCTCATTTGTGGGATATAATGAACAACATAAACTGATGAACAAAAACAGATCCACAGACAGAGAAGCATCTATCAGACCGTCAAACCTCAGAGGAAAGGTAGGGGAGGGCGGGGGTAAGGGGGAGAGATCAAGCAAAGGACTTGTGTACATGCATATAAGCCTAACCAATGGACACAGACACCAGGGGGGGGAGGGAATGAGTGGGGGTGAGGTGGGGTGGCAATGGGGAAATAAGGACACATGTAATACCTTAATCAATAAATAAAATAAAATTAAATTAAAAATAAAAAACGAACTATAAACAAATAATCTCTGTTCTACTATGAGGCAGTGACCATACCTTATTCATCAAGTGTTTTTATTGCCTGACTCAGTGCCTGGCACATCGTGGGCACTTCGTTTCATGCATTAGTAGATGAACTGCTTTGATTCTGTTGGAACCCCATTTTTGAAATTGGAGATCATACTTCTTTGTAATAATCAAAGGCTAAATGGAACAAAGAAGATAGGAAAAACCAAATATAGGTAATAAACTTGAAAGTATGTGGTTACTGTGGGCTTTGTCATTGTTGGCCTGACAAAAAGGTTAAACTAGAATCTTTTAGTTCACAAATGGTATCCTTGCTCCCAGTAATAGTAGATTTTTGTTGTTATGTAGTTTTATTTTTAAAGACCATGACAAATCTAACTAGATAAGGGTTAAGTGAATGCCCCCAAACTAGATCTGTTTGTGACATTTTTCTTTATTTCACATGAAAAAACATTCTTTTCAATCACAGTTTACATTTAATAGTGTTGTGTATTAGTTTCAAAATACTGTATAGCAGCATAGTGGTTAGAAACCATATACTTAAAAAAGTGTTCTCCCTTATATTTCCCAGCACCGCACATAGTTATTACAGTATTCCTGACTATATTCTCTGTGCTGTACTTCACATCCCCATGACTATTCTGTAACTACCATCTTCACTTCTCAGTCCCTTCATCTTTTTCACCCAGTCTCCCAACTCCCCTTCTGGAAACCATCAGCCTGTTATCTGTAGCTATGAGTTTGTTTCTGTTTTGTTTGTTCACCTATATTCTTTAGATTCTACATATGAGTGAAATCATGATATTTGTCTTTCTTTGACTGATTTATTTCACTTAACACAATACCCTTTAGGTCCATCCACGCTGTCACAAATGGTAAGATTTCATTCTTTATTATGGCCAAGTCATATTCCATTGTATATATGTACCATACTTTTTTTAATTCACTCATCTATTGATGAGCACTTGGGTTGCTTACATAGCTCGGCTATCATAAATAACGCTACAGTGAACATAGGGGTGCATATATTCTTTCAAATTAGTGTTTTGGGTTACTTTGGATAAATCCCCAGAAGTGGAATGGCTGGATCATAAGACAGTTTCATTTTTAATTTTTTGAGGAACCTCCACAGTGGCTGCACCCATCTGCATTCCCACTAACAGTGCACAAAGGTTCTCTTTTTTCCACATTCTCTCTAGCACTTATTGTTTGCTGACTTATTGATGATAGCCATTATAATAGGTGTGAGGTGATGGCTCATTGTGGTTTTGATTTGCACTTCTCTGATGATTCGTGATGTTGAGCATCTTTTCGTATATCTATTGACCATCTGTATGTCCTCTTTGGAGAAATGTTTATTCAGGTATTTTTCCCATATTTTAATTGGATTGTTTGTTTGTTTGTTTTTTTGTGTTGAGTTGCATGAGTTCTTTATAAATTTTGGATATTAACCCTTTCTTAGATGTATCATTGGTGAATGTCCTCTTATTCAGTGGGTTCTCTTTTCATTTTGTTGATGATTTCCTTTACTGTACAAAACCTTTTCCATTTGATGCAGTCTCATTTGTTTAAATCTATTAAGATTTTATTCTTGTATATGGTATAAGGTGGTGGTCTCTTTTTTTGCCATATATTTGTCCAATTTTTCCAACACCATTTATTGGATAGGCTCTGTTTACCCCATTGTATATTTTTGCCTTCTTTGTCAAATATTAATTGACCATAAGGGCATGAGCTTATTTCTGGGCTCTCTAATCTGTTTTATTGATCTATATCTGTTTTTATGCCAGTACCTTGCTGTTTTGATTACTATAGCCATGTAGTATAGTTTGTTATCGGATAGAGTGTTTCTCCAACTTTGTTCTTTTTTCTCAAGGTTGTGTGTTTTGTGATTTCATATACATTTTTGGATTATTTGTTCTAGTTCTGTGAAATACACCTTTGGTGCTTTGATAGGAGTTGCACTAAATTTATAGATTACTTTTGCTAGTATGGACATTTTAACAATGTTAATTTTTCCTATTCATGAGCTTTCATTTATTTGTATTTTCTTCATTTTCTTTCTTCAGTGTCTTATAACTTTCTGAGTACAGTCTTTTACCTCCTTGGTTAAATTTATTTCTAGGTATTTTATTTTATTTTTTGATGCAATTATAAATGGGACTTTTTCTTTAGTTTTCCTTCTGATGTTTTTTTTTATTGGTGTACATCTGTGACTTGTTATATCAGGTGAATTTTATTCCCCCTAGATACCATTGTGAGGAATTATAGGTTTTGAAAATCAAAGTAGGAAACCCTAGAGTTTGTGAAGAGTGTAGTGTTCCTCTTTCTTCCTTTCTTTTTTAATTGAGGAATATGAGATCATCATGCATATAAAACACACCCAAGTGTAAGGCAGTAAAGTGAACCCTGACTAAAAGCAATCTGGATAATGAAGTGGAAAGTTTGTGTCTGAGTTGCCGAGAATCTTTCATTTTGTCTGTGACTACAACAATTACGTTGTGTTCTAGGAATTAAGAGGAGTTCTTCATGATGAAGGCAGGGGGTTCTCCCATGTGTTATGGTTCAAGAGCACTGAGTAGGTGCTAATTGAAGGATCAGTTCAGGAGAAATTTCATAATTATAAAAACTCAGATTACCTTTGATCATTTTTAGTGTTTCTCTTACTTTTTATTTAGATATTACAGAATTTTTTCTTGTCGGAGAGCAATGTTTAGTTTTGACCTTCCTGCAACTCTCAAAAGCATAGAATACAATTTTTAGTTATTGTAAGAAAAAAGGCAAGATGATCATTAAAATGTTGGTATTGCTCTGAGCAGTGATTATTGTTTAAGTGGTCTTCATTGAACGAAATATGCTAAGTTACACATACCTGTGCTTTTTAAAAACAAGCAATTTAGACTCATAGTTTACTATCCCTTTTATATTTAGCATTATTTTTAGTTTGATTGTTAAGGTAATATTCAACAGGAATAGTTAAATGTGAGGTTTCACGGGTAGCTAAAAGGTTCATGATACTAAAATTTTAGCTGTTTAGGAGATGAAATGCATATAAATATATTAAGAATCTTTTATTATAACTTGTAAATTAGCACTTTTGGACCAATTCTAACTTCAGGATTATTTTTTGTCCCTCTAGAATGCATTCCAGTTGACTCATTTATCAATTTTATGAGTAGCATAAATAAATTTAGTTCATCTGTCTATTTATATACTTTAAGTAGACCAATGTAAACAGTTTCTTATCTGCCATATGTTGAAATGTTTTAGTAAAGTAAAGACAAAACTGGCTAGTCAACAAAGATGGCATTGAATTTCATTGTTTTGGAGAAAAAAGTTAAGTGAACTAGATGCCTGTTAATCTGGCTCTTTAAATATCATCAACAAAAGTATCAGAATGTGTTTCCAAGGACAAAGGCGGAGTTTTCCCGGCTTTGATTGGTTGCTGCTCGGTCCTGTCCCGCAGCCATCCTTAATTGGCTTTGGGTAGACTGGAATCACATAAGCAGGGTGACATTTATTGCTTTCCTACTTGTTTCTTTGCACTGAGCCCTGAGCTTCTCAAGGAGTCACTGTAAAAGATTTCTTTCATTTCGTCCATGGTCTACGAGGGGAGATCATACTGAGAAGAGCAGGCATGAGCATGAGTGGGAGGAGGGTCACTCTGCCTGCAATTACACCCTTAGTTCTGCAGAAGAGGGTATGTGCTGCTTTCCCTTTATTCCTTGCTGTTTTCTTTTCCTTGTTACTGTGTGTTTATTAATATGTTGGAAACTTTAGTTACATATCCTGAGAGAGACTCTAATTCGTTGAGGCTACAGGTAATTAAAGAATATGCTATTAGCTTTAGACTAAGGGAAAAAATAACATCTTTGCTAGGACATCTTTGTAGTAAAAGCTCCCTGTAACAGCAGTTTGGTCTCCATTTCAGGGCATTGTGATTTAGAGACTATTGAAGCTTTTACTTTTTTTCCCCCCTTCTATTGTAACTTCAGGCCTCTTTGCCTTTAGTGCAATAGGAAATCTGCTAGCTAGTATGTTTTCTATTTGTCTACTGAGGAACAGTTTCTTTGTGTGACTATAATTTCTTATACATCCATCTTCATTTTTGTATGGACTATATGTAATTGTTTTTACTGCTTACACATGTAGCACCAGCTTATTACTGTGTGATTTCTACCCATTTGGATTGAGTTTCTCCCTATTTTGCTTAAGAAAAACTTCCCAGTAAATTTCCCTGTGAAAGGGCTTTCTGTTAATTATTAATGCAATCAAGCCTGTGTATGAAAATAGTTTTTCTGTTAGTTTTTTGCAAAGATTATTTTCATCTCTTGCAGCAATGTATTTTATAAGGTAATAAATACACTGTGTAATGTACCATTTAAGTAAAACTGAATATACTAAACTTCTCTTGAAATTACACCAAATAAGAATATTGTATTGAATTCTTTAAAGAATCAAATCTCTTGCATAGAAAAAGAAAGCACAAAAACACATTTTTGGCAATATTTTCTCTGAATTTATTTTGGTGCTACTAGAAACTGCAATATTTATTTTCATGCCTGACTTTTAATAGTTAACTGTTGGTTAACTATTAGTGTGTTCCACTAAGTCAAAGGTCATGGTTTAATTTATTTGAAAATGACAACTGTAATGATTAAGATGAATTTTAAAAAATAGAAGTATCTCTCTTTTGTTATTTTCAACTTTTAGGTTTTCAACTTGCTTTCTTATCCTATCCACCAATTTATTCACTATGGACATTTTACTTGGCACTGGAATAGTATATGGTAATTTTCCCAACATTTGTTTGCAATCTTTCTTTATGTCTTCTCTCATTTTATTATTTTATTATTATTTTTTAATATAGTTTTATTGATTTCAGAGAGGAAGGAAGAGGGGGAGAGATAGAAACATCAAAAATGAGAGAGAAGCATTGATCAGCTTGCCCCCTGCATCCCCCCTCCCCCCGCCCCAACTGGGAATTGAGCCCACAACCCGGGCATGTGCCCTGACCGGGAATTGAACCATGACCTTCCTGGTTCATAGGTGGATGCTCAACCACTGAGCAACACTGGCCTTTTCTATCATTTTAAGCAAATTTAATTTGAAATATTTTGCTTTGAATCTTTATTTTGATTTAGGCTTGGCAGTGCATTGATGATGACCATATAGGTTTTCTTAATCATTGGGGATGTGAAAAGGCACATTAACATATGTCAAATCTATGTTCTTATGTTTTTCTTCTTTGTCCAGTTAATATTGCCCTGTAGAGTGACCATGAAATGCTCATGAGGATTTTGGACAGTGTGCTGGTGTGGTGGAAAGCATACCACCTGGACTCGCCATTGATTGGCTCTGTGACCTTGGCACGTCACTTAAACTCTCAGAGACATTATTTCCTCACCTGGATGAGGACAGCTGAGAGATTTTCATTTAGGGCTCTCTTAAGTCTTATTTGCATGTAATTCTGTGAATCAAATCATATATTTTGCATTTTCATAGTTATAGAAAATATTGAAACCATTTTTTTTATTTTCTTAGAGTATAAAACATTACAAAAAGGTGCTGTCATTTTTAAAGATTTTGAGCAGTTAGTCTAGGCCCTTCCACAAAATACCAACTTCTGTGCATGGGCCACGAAGTTTCAATCGCAGGTCTAGGGAAAGTGGTATGAGTACACCATGGCTCTGCCTGGTGAGTAGCAAACCAAGCATACTCTGGGAAGCCGTGATTATAACTGATGTTAGTTCTGAGCTGCCACTGGACACATCACTGGGATTTCTCTTGGTCTTTTGATAATAAGCTTCTTGCTAGGTTTCTATTATAGTAATTACAGAAGTCAAAATTCCCTAAGCCCAAATCTATGTTACTCCTTTCCATTGAGTACAGGTATTAAATGTTCATATATTTTAGCACATTGTCATTTGCAGAAAGCACTTCTTTCACCTGATATTGTAACCCCCAAAGGACCCATCTATAATAATAAAAGTGTAATATGCTAATTAGACCAGATGTCCTTCCAGACATCCTTCTGGACAACCTTCCGGACGAAGCCAAGGCCGGAGGGAAGCCCCGGTTCTAGGTGCCAGAGGGAAGCCTGGGTCCTGGGTGCTAGAGGGAAGCTGATGCGAGCAGCTGGGGGAAGGAAGGCCTACTCTTGCATGAATTTTGTGCATCGGGCCTCTAGTTGTGTATAAAATTGTTCTGAAAATTTTAGAACCTCTTATTTAAAAAAAATCAAAAAATTTTAAAAACCTCTTATTTTTCTGACTAAAAAACATACACCTGCTCTGGTTACAGCATACTTCTTTTTTCCCCCCCTCAAGATAGAAAATCATTCCACACTTGTAATTAACTTGTCATTTCCTGTATGCACCATAATATTTCTCAGAGTGTTTTGGGAGCAGCTTTTTACGTTCCCAAGAAGGCGGGTACTTTTCCCACAGGTTTGGCATAAAGTTTGCTCATCTTTAAGGAGTAGTTCTTGCAAAATAACTTGCCAACTGGAATCCTAATCATTTGAAAAGCTGAGGGCATTTCTGAAGATGCTCAGCAGCACTAAGGAGTCCATTTCTAACCAGCTAGTGTATCTGGCTGTAAGAGTCTCCTGGGAGTGATTGGGAACTTGAATTTTAAATATGGCCCTCAACATTTGTATGGGTCTTTTTTTGTGGCAGATCAAATACACTTTGATTTTTGAAGAGCAGAGTATTTTGGTAGATTTTCCGTCAAGCAAATTGTAAATAAATTTTTGGCTTTCTCTAATTGTATTTAGAACTGATTTCCTTGATTCTAATGAATCGAAATTCTAGTGAAGATGGTTTTATCGCATCTCTTATAAATTATCACATCCTCACCAAAGGTTTGGAATGAATCCTTTACCTCATTTTTTCTCAGATAACTACTAGGTTATGCTTTTTTATTTTCCAGATGAGAAGACTGAGTCTCATGGGTGTTGAGTGACTTATGCGGGGTCACTCAAAAGGTCAATGCCAAAGCTAGAAATAGAATCTAGGTCTTGTGACTTCGTGTGTTTCTCCTAGATACCTGTTACCTCCTGAAGTTAATATGTCAATGAAATTGCCTTATAGTGTGTGTAGTTGCCATTCAACTTCTAGTCTGAAAGTAGTTTAGGCAAATTCTTTCATCTTTCTTTGTACCTCCGCCAACTCCCATATGCTCTAGTGTAGAAAACATATTATTCAGAAAGCAATTGCAGGCAACAGAATGAGTGTGTTTGTGTGCCTGTGTGTGTGTGTGTGTGTGTGTGTGTGTATGTGTGAGAAGAGAGAGAGAGAGAGAGAGAGAGAGAGAGAGAGAAGAATTTAGAGAAACAATCTCTACCCAGAGCTCTAGATTGGTACATTGCATCAAGAAAACACATGTTAAGGTTCCAAAGAGTTAACTAAAGACTCAAGCTAACTAATTTGTAAGGTATACATTAAGTGCAAAATAAAATCTGCATTTTTTATAGAAAGGCTGCAAAGTCATAAGGCCAGATGTCTATATTCTGATTCGGTGGGTAGAAATGTTTCATGCCTCTATCAGATTAATGTTGTTTTGTAGATTATGCTTCCAGGCATTTCTGCATTCTTTATCTAGACTTTAGTTACAGATATATTGATAAACACACACAATCTTGAAGAGTCTCAAATCTCAGAGGAAAAGGAATAATTTTTAGAATATATTTTTCTTAAGATTCATATCCTTTTGAAAATATGAAGTTCGTGAGTATAATATGGAGTAATGCCATTTAACAGAATATTCAGTCCCCCTCTATACAAGAGAATAGTTATATTCATTTCCTTCATACAATTAGAATCATTGCTGTATTAAAAAAAAAAAAACACTGAACATGATTTTGCAAAGAAAGAAACATCCTATCACTATTTTGTCCAGAACCTTTCAAGTATGTACAGAATAATCCAGATGTATGCTGCATTCACTGTGCGTCAAGGCCTGGACCCACCGCAGTTCCCAGCTTCACGTGACACCTCCCTCCAGCACATTGCTTTTCTCCTTGAGCTCCCGGCAGCATTCGCTGTTTTTCCTTCTGTGCTCCCAGCCTTGTGCTCAGTGGCCTATAGACCACTCCAGGCTCCTGTTTGCTTTTCCGAAGGTTGCTTATTGCCTGTGTCTGAGCTCTGGTACCATCTTGAAGCCTGGAATACTCTTTCTCATCCATTGTAATGGTGTCTCGATTCAGCATCAGTGGACATGCCTTTGTTACTCATTTCTCAATTCAGTAACTACTGTCATGTGACCAATTTTATTGTTACCTTTTATGATATTTAAGTCTTATTAGCTATCTTATGCTTTCTGGCTTTTCAGATTTGACTTCAAGTCTTCTTTGTGTATCTTGGGTATTTTTTGTATATCTTATTCTATGTGGTTTTTAAAATTTGTCTCTTTTTGTCTTCCAACTAGGTTTTTAAAATTTAAGGGAAAGGCTCTTCAAACAAACTGCTTTGTCAGTTACAGGCTGAATTAAATTTTATGTAATCATAAAACTCACAAGAAGCATATTAAACAGGGAAGATACTTATTTTTCTTTTACTTTACAGGAAGAATCAGTCCAAAGCTGATGTGGCAGCCTCAGCTTCTTGCTTTCTCTTACGTCTTCCTTAGTGTGTGTCCCTTTCCTTTTATGGAAAGATAAAAGCAAATCTGCAGGCATCCTGTTCACCTTCCCGGCATACAGCATGGGGAGGACCTAGGGCATGCTGGCCAGTTCTGTGGGACGTTAGTGTGCTGCTCTGAAATAACCAGGAGCGTCTGCTTATGTCCTACTGGCCAGGACTGTGTCACATGGTCAATCCTGGACACAAGGGAGGCCAGGAAATGTAGGTCTTGAACTCAACTCATTGCCCTCCTCAAATCCTCATCCAATCAGGATTAGAGGAAGGGAGAGGGGAAGCGTGGCTCCTGGTGGGCAACTAGCCATCTCCACTACAAGTACCTTGGCTGTCTTAGGCATCCAGTATGTATTTGTCCCTTGGATTTTTATTGTTGTTATGACAGATACAAAATATGATTATGCTCTTTGAACAAATGTTTTCTATTTCTTGTATGCAGATAGTAGAAGGGGTGCTGAATGGGGAGAGAGCAGGTTTTCTGAGTAGGAGAGTTAGAGAAAATCCACATATGGGGCCCTGAATTCAGATGGTTGGCTTGCTTGGAAGGTGGCCACGATGTGGTCGTGAGTATAATTATTGCCCAGAGCTCTCATTCTTGCCAAACCTTGATCTTTCTGCTGCCCTTTTAATTTTTAATATGGGGTAACTTACTTGCATATTCACCCAGGAAGGATGCCACTGAGATGAGTGCATTTTGTGTTTTTACAAAGTTTTTTTTCCCCCCTGAGAAGTGAGTTTTTGAGAAGTGGTGTAGTAGAGATCGTGTGTTTTGGAGCCAGGAAGACCTGAGTGTGAGCTCAGCTCTATCACTGACCAGTGGTATGACTTACGGTGCCTCTTTTAAACCTTTCTGAGAATCAGTTTTTCTGTCTTGGAGATAATGATGCTTCTATACAGAACAGTTGTGAGGATAAATAGGGTAGATATTTAAAAATACTTGCCGTATAGGAGTTCAACAAATGTGAATTGCTACCCCCCTTCCAATTTGTAAAATGACATGTTTTTTTACTAGTTTCATAAACACTTAAAAATCTCCCTATTTCTATGAGTGGACTTTAATTTAAATTAAAAAAAAATTTAAACCAACTATTATATGCTGATAAGTGGTTGTTAGGTGATAATAGGCAGTTCTGTTATTTCTCCTTTTTCTATCCTAGGGAGTATCTGGTAGGGACTCGTGGGTTGTATATTTGAAAGAAGTAGGATTGTGCCTTGTGTTTCAGTAGACAGAGGTGTCATTGCTGTAATGTTAGTGACATGATGGCAGGGCTGTGTCACTTTTCATCATCACTGGACTTAAGTGTCTGGCACAGGGAAGGTGCAGAGTGGGTTTAAATTGCTATCAGTTCAAGAAACACAATTTTTAACAAAATAAAAATTGGGCTCCTCTGGCACTCACCTGCTATTGACCTTTCTTCTCTACGTTTGTCTGTCTGAGGCATTCACATCATTTTTCTTGGGTTTCATAACTTGTGGTATAAAGTCATGTAATCAAGGCCCACCTCGGCTGGTCCCCCTGCCTTTTTGTTAGCGTATCGGCCCCAGCTTGCTGCTGCGGACAGTTTGGTGTACTCACTGCCTTCCACACACACCAATAAAAATAAAAACAGCCATCAGCTGTTCAGCGCTGATTACACATTCTCTTTAATCCTCATAAGAACCCTGTGAGGTTGAGGGACAAGTTGGGAGGAGAAAAATGAGGCTGGGAGAGGGTAAGTGTCTTACCCAAAGTACACCACTAATGTCAGAGCACTTCTCTAATATCAACTGAGTGCTATCAGTTTGCCAGCAGTTGGTCCATGTTCCAGAATGAGGAATCTGCGGCTTGTGGCTGGTGAGCTGGCAGTCTAGGACAGGGGTCCTCAAACTTTTTAAACAGGGGGCCAGTTCACTGTCCCTCAGACGGTTGGAGGGCCCGACTATAGTTTAAAAAAAAACTATGAACAAATTCCTATGCACACTGCACATATCTTATTTTGAAGTAAGAAAACAAAACGGGAACAAATACAATATTTGTATTTGCATGTGGCCCGCGGGCCATAGTTTGAGGACCCCTGGTCTAGGATCTGTTCACAGAGCGGGCTCCAGCGTCCATCACTGCTGTGAGCACCTGGACTGAATCTGCAAGAGACCAGGGCCCGTGCCCCATATCACTTTGTAAACGACAGCACTTGGTCCACATTTGGCAGTGAAGGCAGATTAAAAATAGCTGGCTGGTTAACAGTCTCAGACTCTTGCTGGGGCAGTCTTACGGCTGGTCTCCTGGCCGTGCCCCAGCACCCTCAGCCAAATCGAGAAAATAAGAATCTCTTTTTGGCAGAAAAGGGAAGCAAGACCTTTGGTAATTTCAGATGTTAAACCCTCTGAGAGGATCAAGATTTTCTACCCCTGTAAGATATTAAAAATGCTTGCTCTTAAGACAGCTCCAAAAGAGAAATTAAAAACCACTTTGGCAAAAATAGCATTGTTAGTAAGTGATTATAACCTCCTACTCGGACATCCATATTTGGACATATACATCCAGTCATGTTTATGTCTGTATCTCGGAATAGTATCTCGGTTTCAGAAGTCAAATTAGTTTAGGTAGTTCTGTCAAGATTTGAAGAAAAATTTTGACCTTACCATTCTAAATGCCAGAGAGAACCTCCCTTTGAGATTCCTGGTGATGTTACACACATGCGTGCACACACACACACACACACACACACAGTCTGTACAAACAAATTCATATTGAAGTTTAAGATGTAGATATGATTTACCTTAAAAATTCAAAGAATTAAGGATATTTAAAAACAGATTTAAACTTTATTACAAAGCTTGTAATTATATTAAGCAGGACCTCCATAGGGTTAATAGTGTTCAGGTTGTAATTGGCAAATCATCTTATTTCTTCTTTTTTTTTCACCCACTGAGAAATCAAGACTCCCTCTGCTGGCTATTTCAGTATATGCAACTTTCCTGGCAAATTATGCTAAGAAAAGTGAAACAAAGGAAAACATTTTTGGATATTCAAAAAGCTAGGTCTTTGGGACACAAAAGCATTTTTATGTTCTGGTGTTCAGTTATCTAACACTTGCATCTGCGATGTTCTGTAGACGTAGCAGCTTAAAGGAGCATGCAAGTGGCATGAGCAGAGTGGAGGGAACAGGATCAGGTAGGAGGCCGGAGACAGGTTCCACGGCTGGCTCTGCCAGTGACCAGCTGGGATCCCTGGGCAAGTCATACCCTCTCCAGCCTCAGCTTCTTCACTGGTAAAATGAGAGGATTTTAGTGCCTGTTCTCCAAGAGCCCATCTAATGGTTACATTTTAAGATTCTAACAGCATTGATTCCATTTCTTTCACAGGAAAATGTGCTACACGTGTTTCACACTGACAAAGTAAATATTTAGGAAAATGAAGCAAAGGTAAAATTACAAAAATATATACAGATCATTTGCTCCTCATGCTGTCACAGCATGGCAATGTTAGATTAGGAAAGTGATATTTTGTTTGCTATTATAAGTTTGTAAAATAATACCCCCAGATGTCCCACAAAGACCGAAAACTGCCTGTTTCATTGATTCTGTGAAACCTTAAATTATAAGATGCATCATTATTTTATATGTTTCTAATTAAACTATGACCAGCCACTGGTGGTAAATTACATCTAAGTTTCAGGGAGGTCAAATGTGAGAAAATGTGCTTATCGGAATCCATGAGATAAGGTAGTGCCTACAGGGCTTCAGCTGATGCCAGCCAGCTCAGGAATTGAACAGTGTGATGTGTCCTGGCTTCCAATAAATCTCTTTCCTGCCCCGGTGTTCCCCCCTCTGTCTTCTGAACACTCGTCCTCTCCTCTTCAACTTGTCTTTCTTTCTCACCATGTGAGACGGTTTTTAACTTTTTCGCTGAGACATGTCCGGTGGTTATTCTGGGAAGAAATGATGGCTTAAAAGGTGAAATGAGACACTGGGGTAACACTGCGTCCAACATAAGCATGACCAGTGGTTTTTTGCTTTAAATATGAATGCACATTAACACTTGCAAAGGTCTTTTCACTTTGAGGCGGGATTAGTCAGTACTGGCATCTTCGCGGGAATTGAATGTGTTTCAAGAACACCAGGCCTCAGAGAACATTCCTTTGATGGAGTCATCGGATGCTTTTAGGGTGGGATTTGGGATTTGACCCCCTTTATTTTTCATATTGGATTTAGGTTCTAGGATAAATTTATATGTGTATATGTATGTGTGTGTGTACCTCTACATCCATGCTTTAGGATATTTTTGGACTTAGTTTTTAGTTTGACTTATTTCATGATGAAATTGGAGCTGTGTGGTGTGTTTTTTTATTACTTTTTTTTTTTCTTAACCACATAACAGAGCAAACTGAAAGAGCTTCCAATTTCTCTTTGTAACATCTCATCCCCTCTAGGGAGAAAGGAGGCCCAAGGAAGGGACAGTCTGCAAGGCTCTTGGCCTGAGGCAAGGATTGCAGAAAGGTAAAGAACAGAGTAGGGGAGTAGAGTCAAGCAGAGGGGCTCTGAGGAACTTTCTGGGCCTCCCTGTCCCTGCTGACTGTCTTTCTTCTCTTGGTTGGAAGCCTAGATGTGGCCTGATTTGGCACTGTCACTGATCCAAGCTGCCAGGTGTGGCCATGCTAAATCCTCTGCCCTGCCAAGTGTGGCACTTCCAGTAGTGAGGCCATACTGGTCCTCTTTGGCCTGGCCTGATGCTGGCCGGGACACGCATTCATACCCAGAACCTCTGTAAGATCTATATGGGCCACAATACACAGGTCCTTTCACCCTGAATTAGTTCATCTCTTTACCCCGTCGTGCCCTGGGATTTTCCTGTGGAAATGTAGTAACATGGGAATGTACACAATTCAGTTTTTGCAGGGAGGTATGGGGGTGATGCATCTTGTGACCTTGAGGATTGCAGACTAATAGGAAGAGCCTGGGCCAGTGGTGACTTGATGACATCGCATCACCAAAGCCCCAGACTGCCTGCCTCTGGTTTCTAATGTGAGAAGAAACAACATGAAACCTAAATTGTGTCGGGTAGCTTTTCTGTTACTTGTAGCTGGACTGCTTCCTAAATGATTAAATCATCATGTGATTCCTTATCCTTTATTTTTTACCTCTTGGTAATCAACTGCTTGTAAAACTATCATTTACTAGTAAATGTAATTCTATATTTTCATTCATTGAAAAAAGGTGCCCTGTGATTTATGTGTCTTAAAAATGATCCCTTGTTGTAGTGGCCCCCTCTCCAGTGTTCGGCAGTGCTGGGCAAAGATGCTTCTTCCACAGGCACCTGTGATTGCTCAGCTGGTCCTCATAACTCTGTCCCTCTGACCTTGGCATAGTGCTCTGGGTACTGTTCTCTACATAATTTTGCTCTTTCAGTCCTCAGTATCTTTGCTCATAATATTTGTCCCACTCAGATATCCTCCTCCCTTCTTTTTTTTTTTGCATTTTCACAGATTCCCAGATGTGACATGGACCATCGAAGTCACCTGGCCCACCTTTGTTTACTTCACATATTTCATGAAACCTTGCCTATCTTTTCTGTTTGGTCCATATGTTTCTGTTCTTTAGAAGTTTGCAGACCTTGCCCTAGCCAGTTGGCTCAGTGGATAGAGCATCAGCCTGTGGACTGAAGGGTCCTGGGTTCAATTCTTGTCAAGAGCATATGCTCAGGTTTCGGGCTTGATCCCCAGTAGGGGGTATGCAGGAAGCAGCAGATCAATGATTCTCTCTCATCATTGATGTTTCTATTTCTCTCTCCCTCTCCCCACCTCTCTGAAATCAATAAAAAAATATATATTTAGAAGTTTTCAGACCTTGTGAGGTTTCAAAGCTGCTATTTTGGAATCCCTAATATTGTTTCCTACAGGGCTACACATGATGGTTTCATCCATCACTAAAAAATGTTTGTTTGTTCCCTATGTGCCCGGAGCTGTGCTAACTGCTGGGGATATAATGGGAAGCAAACATTGACATCATCCCTGCAATCATGCAGCCTTCTGAGGTTGGTGCATAGTAATTACATATTCGCACACCTGCATACGTGGAGCAAAGGGCCTGGACCTAAACTGCGAGAGTCACCGAGAGCTTCCCAGCAGAAATAACGGTTATCTGAATGGGGTGTTTAGAGAAGGTGGAGAAGCAGTGTTCCAGAAGAAGGTGGAGAGAGTGGTCTAGGCAGCAGAAACAGTATATGCAAATGTCCTGTGACAGGAAAGAGCATGGCTATTTCAAGAAACTTGAGAAAAAGTATGGTTAAAGATCAAGAACGAGAATGGAATCCTAGGGAATAAAGTTGAAAGGGCCTACTGGGATTTGGAATGGATCTGTTTGTGTCAATCAATTTCTGTATTATTTATATTGATGATATGTTTTGAGTTGATATAACTAATTGGACATGTACTGCTCCTGGTGAAGGAAAATGTATTGTTGAAGATCTCTTCATAGAAAGAATTTAAGACTCCTTACTACTTGATTTCTCTAAACTATATACTATTTTTACTCTAGATAAGTATTTGACAGCTAGCAAAATAACTCAGGATGGTAGTAGGAAACATCAGCTTTTCTTGAGCTGTTAGGGTCTTTTGGAACAATCTTTCTTAAAAATTATAACATTCTGTTAGAGATTTAGAATAAGTACTGATGAATATATTATTTTCCATTCTCTTCAAGGGAACACAATAAGTTGCTTAATTCAGAATATCTGAGATGTCTACTCTTATCTTAGGACACTGCGTTCCTTATTTAGAAGAATGTAAAAACCCAGGGCTACTCTGACCTCGATTAAAAATATTTCATATGACTTAGGCACAGTTGCATTTGTATTGAAATAATAGAGGGGAAAAAACAAGCATTAAAAAATGGCTTTATAATCCTACAGTACTTGGATGGTAAACTTCTAAAGAGCTGTACAAATAACCTTTATTTTGGGATATAGTTGAGAGCAGGTTTCTATGGTCCTTGTTCCTTATTTTCTATTATATACAAATAATATATATATATATATATATATATATATATATATTTCATAGATATAATAAATAAATGATTTTTTTCGTTTAAAAGTTACATATTTTTCATCATGATAAGATCTTGGTATTAAATGTGGTGTTTAGTTATTTTAAGTTAAATATTAAATATACTTAATATTTGGGTGCTCTGTTTAAGAATTAAATGTGGTACTTAAAGGTAGTTAATGGGAAAATTAAATTTGTGACCTTAAAATTGAAACTTTGACCAGAAGATAATAGTGCTTCAGTAGCCCCTCCCTTCCTTCCTTCCTTCCTTCTTCCCTCCCTTCCTTCCTTCCTTCCTTCCTTCCTTCCTTCCTTCCTCCCTCCCTCCATCCCTCCCTCCCTCCCTCCCTCTCTCCCTCCCTCTCCCCTCTCCCTCCCTTTCTTTCTTTCTTTCTTTCTTTCTTTCTTTCTTTCTTTCTTTCTTTCTCCTTTTATCATCTGGATTCTTGCTCATATATTTGTTTAATCAGTGCTTTTTAAAAAATAAATTTATTAGGGTGACATTGCTTAATAAAATTATATGTTTCAAGTATACAATTAATTCTATGATACATCATCTGTATATTGCATTGTGTGCCCACCATCCAAAGTCAAATCTTCCATCACCATATATATTATCCGCTTTACCCTTTCCTACACCTCTTCCCTCTGGTAACCACCATACTGTTGTCTATGTATATGAGTTTTTGTCTAACCTTTTTTTTTTTTTTTAACCTGCTCAATGATTATACCTCTTCTCTCCTCCCTTCTCTGGATAAGTGGGGGAAGCTATCCAGTAGCTAGATGCTTACCTATGGATCCAGGGCCCTTTCTGCTTGATGGTGTTGCCAAATGACCAGATGAAAACCCTGAATACCTTTGAAATACCCTTGTATGGATCAGGTTGGGAAAGGACATGGCTCTCCCTGCCATCACATTCCTGGGGTCTGCAGGGAGGAGGGGAAAGGCTGACTGTTTAGCCCCTGCCCAGGGCTTTCCTAAGGCATTTCCTATAGTCTCTTCTGAGAATCAGAATCTCCGGTGATTGTGTAGAGATAAATACTTGGTGTGCTTTGGGAACAACGTGATATATATTGAGTTGACTTTCAAACTGGATCTCTTGACTTTATTTTTGCAGAAATGGCCTTTGTCTTATTTTTTAAATATTCTGTGTCTTTTAGTCTCAAGACTTCAGAGGCCTCCAGACTTTTCCTGAAAAGTTAACCATGTCTTGCTGTCTCTATATGAACAGTGTTGTGTCTACTGTTTAAAAATGGGTTATGTTACTCTTTTATCTCTTGCCTCCACTTAATTTTTAAGGAGGGCAGTGTAGGAGAGTTGGGTAGAAAGTGTATCAACTGCCTTGATAAGGATGTCAGCCAAAACAGAGATCCGCTCCACCCACATTCCAGCACACCCCCTGCAGCGGCTACTCTGTCTGTGTGTTACATTTTCATTGCTCTGTGCCATGTGCTTCCAGAGCAGTTTTTTAATCTGTGAACCACTCCAAAGGCCAAGGTTGCCCTGATAGCCAGGATTGCAGCGACATGCAAGGGCTTCCAGAACACAGCCTGTATGTCTGCATAGTTGGCTGTCCTTGGGCGCTCTGTGTATGCTGGTGGGATGTTGTAGACAGACCTTATCCGTACATGTCGCTCTTGCTAGCCAAGTGTTTGTCCACTGATGAAACAAAAGGAGGTTTTATTCTTCTTGAGGGTCTAGGCAGTATTTCTTCCTGCCGGTATACAGTTTCAAATGATCTTGTGGGTAAATTGATATGATTAATATTCTTCTCTCCCCATTTTTTAATGTTATAAAGTAAGCTGGGAATTGGGGCTACTGAACTGGAAATGTATAATATCCCTTTGTTAAATAGCATGATGATATGATCTTCCACTCTCTTTTTTACCTCTCAGTGTATAAAGAACACAAGAGACTGGTACTTTGCGATAGCGATTCTTAAGAACAGCTCTGATATTTGGTTTTTACATAATCACAAAAGCTTTTAACTTAGTTTTAAAAGCTATTTAAGTCATGTAGCTTTTCTGGTGACTTGAATTTTTTCTCACATAGGCAGTTTTAGTGAAGTGATACTTTTGGCAAGAGGCACATTAAACTCTGTTAAAGAGTTTAGGCTTGGATTAACTTTCTCTTTTTCATAACCTTTAAGGAGAAATAAATAGAAATAAAATGAGACTTTTAACAAAAGCATCCCATTGGTAGTGTAAGGGATTTTTCATAGTTACCAAAAAAATCTAAGAGATGACAGGGACTTACTACCATGGAATATCAAACAAAATAAAACTTTTTATTTTTGTTTAAATTCTTTATTGTTGAAAGTATTATATGTTTCCTTTTTAACCAAAATATAATTTTATTATTCACATATGAATGTATATTTTGGATAAATGTCAGAATTAAGTAGAATTTTTTGAAAAGTATGGGTTTGAAAACTGTTACATTTTGCTCTCAGCAGGTGTTATTTATTTAAAATGAGTACTTGTTCCTATTCCAGACATTTAAGTTGGCCTAGCTCTTCTAAATTTATGTGTCTTGATTCTTGGCAACTTATTTTGTTCAAATTTGTACTAGCATAGTTTGAAGAAAATCCTGGCTTTCTGGGTTGGTTAGAAATCCTTTTCATTTTCTCCATCTTTACTTCTTGCTCTGTCCTTCCCTCGTCATGAATTTGGCTTAAGCTTCAGAATGTTTGCAATTTTTCATTTACTTAGCCCTTCTGATATAAAAGATAGAGCATGAAAAATAAAAGGCATGCTCCTGTTTACTGTAAGAAAACAAGGGGGAGTCAGGGAACCCTTTTAGCAGCCACCAGGCCATTCCCAGCCCCCCAGTTTCCCGGTGTGGAATGTGCAGCTGGTGTCTGAGGAAATGGAAACCATAGCTGGTCTTAGGCTTGGCTCTCCTTGTCCTCTCAAGAGTGGTCATCTTCATGTTGCTTTTGGCAGGAGCACCCTCCAGTGCTCCGTCCAGTCATTAATCACAGCAGCATGGATATGGACAGCATCCTTTAGAGTCCCAACAGGGTGCTCTGAATCTAGCACAGATACAGACACGGAAGGTGCACTCTAAGAGCAATGGCTTACCCAGATGCAATCATGATTCCAAATAGATCTTGGGATCTTAGGGACCCACGTGTATTAACCACAAAATAAGTGAACTGAAATGAAAGCTCAGACAATCACATCTGACCAAAACTCCCAACTGCCACTAATGCTTGGCAATATCGACTGGGATTATTAGTATGAAAAATTATATATGAGTTGCTCATTGAGAAGAATTTGACAGGAGATTTCTGTGGGCTAGGCTTGGAAGTGCAAAATTGAGTGGGCTTATATTTCATCTACTAAAACACAGTCTCATGGCCACAAGTAATTGCAAGGGAGAAAAGAAAAAGGATTTAGTGAACTTTTAGCAAGTCTGGCAAAAGTACCATACTTGAAATAGAGAAATCTTTTCAAAAAGTCTAATTTTCTTTACTGCTTTTACTGTTAGAGTATATCTGGGAATAAATCACCCATGTTACTTGGATTATTTACAGGATTTAAATATGACAGAAAACTTAAAATGTTGATAAGAGATACAGAACTTTTGAATAGACCAGAGTGGTAGAGAAAGGTCATCTTCTTATAATTAATTTAATTTAACATGTAACATCATATCATTCATAGTGGCTAATGGCTTTAAATGGTCTTTGTCCTCTAGTTTAGACATGGAAGAAAAGAGTGGAAATTGTTGGATAAAGTGACTTTGACATGTTACAAACAAGTCTTGGGATAAGTAATCATTCACTTAATGTATAAATAAATTAGATGTTGATCAAAATGTATAAGCAATTTATAATCAGCTCAGCCAGTAAGTTTGATGACTTCCTAAAATGTTTCTAATATAATATTTTTAGCTTATTTTCTTATTTCTACCTACACAGGTAATTAAAATCTACAGTGAAGATGAAACCAGCAGGGCTTTAGAGGTGCCCAGTGACATAACTGCCCGAGATGTTTGCCAGCTGCTGATCCTGAAGTGTCATTACGTTGATGACCACTGCTGGACCCTTTTTGAGCATCTGACTCTCCTAGGTCTAGGTAAGGACACAGAACCATGGTCACGTCATTGCTTTTCTGTTCCTTATAGTTTTGATCATATGGCAAAAATTTTCTTCAGATACAGAAAAATAAAAGAAAATAATGAATAATTCTTTATTCTTATTACTTTTGGTATTGGCAGTTGAAAGATGAAAATGGTAGAACAAAATGGACATAAGGATTATAATATTACACATTCACCACCCTTGTTTTTTAAATAATGATTTATGGGAATTTTAGAGCTAGAACACTGACTCTAAATTGATGGAGGGATATATTTCATAATAATTTTTAGTAGCACCATTAACATTTTTAAAGAAGTTAATAAATAAACTGTTATTTGGATTATTTTTTGAATTGATTATAGGACAGAAATGGGGAGTATCCACAGTGGTGGTTCTTTTTATGAGAGCATACACCCTAAACTTTTCTTGAGGAAATAAGTAATTACTTCACATTTTAAAATCATAAACATAAAAGAGTAACGTTAAAATTTTTTAAATTGAAAATGCATTATTGTATTGTGCTTCATAGAGAGCTTTTGCTTATTTTTCCAAATCTTTTAATGAGTTATACATTTTTTTCATTCTTCTGCTAGAGTGAGACAGGATTGGCAACAATTTTGTCTCCCCCCTTTTTGTCTCCCCTTTCTTATTTTTGCATATATCAGTGTTAAAAAACATGTTCCCATAATAAGTAGATGAGAAAGAAAGAAGTTATGGCAATGCTGTTCAATGCTTTGAATTCTGCGTTAATTTCCTGCGAGCATTGTAACAAATTACTACAAACTAGGTGGCTTAGAACAACTAACTATTTATTCTCTCGCAGTCTGGAGGCCAGGAGTCTGAAGTCAGTATTGCTGATTCTTGGGCTGAAATGAAGGCATTGTTAGGAGGCACTTCCCCTTCAGGTTTCAGCAGAGAGTCTGTTCCTTGCCTCTTCCAGCTTCTGGGGGCAGCTGCCATTCCCTGGCTTATGTCTGTATCACTTAGGTCGCCAACTCTGTCATCATCATGTCGCTGCCTCCTCTCCTGTATTTCAGATCTCCCTTTGCCTCTCTACCATAAGAACAATAGCATTTAGGGGTCTACCCAAATAATCCAGGAGAATGTCCTCAATACTAGTTCCCTAACACAATCATAGCTGCAAAGTCCTTCTAATTTCATTTTTTTTTTTTTTTTGCTATGCAAGATAATTATAGGTTCCAGGGATTAAGGTGTGGAGATTATATATATATATATATGAATATATATATATATATTTTGGGGGGGTGCGGGTGGGAGTTAGACATAAACTCTTTTGCATTATATGTCTAAAATGTTAGTGATAAATCATCAAAGTGATTTTAAATAATCACTTTGTAGTGACAGCTACATTATTTCCTTCCATTTGTTTAAAGAATTGAGAGTTGTATACCTTAGTCATGAGTCATTCACTTTCTTGCAAAGCTAGCTACCAATATATAAAGTGCTGCCTTTGTTTGATGCATAGCGGGTGTTTACCCAAAGTAAGGTTCAGTTCAGAGGAGAGGCTTACCTTTGTTTTATGAAATGGAGTAAAGATGATGTTGGCAGACAGGGCAGGTTCTGCTTTTTAAAGATGCTGGAAAGTGGTTCCCCTAAAACTCCCTGCATTCCCTGGACCCTTCAGGAAGTGTTTGTGGACTTGCGGTTTGAAGACTGTTGTCTTAGGGCATGCCAGAACCTCAGGGAGAAGACAGAGTGGAGCCCGTGGGAAAGAAGCTGGTAGTCCGACAGTGTCCACAGTGATTCTGAACCCCAGCCCATCCCGCCGACCCCCTCTCCCCAGTCACAGCTGATGGTCCATGAGCTGCAGTATGTCAGCTGATCTTGACAGCTGAGCATGCACCTGCCAGGAACACCTGAATTCTGAAGGCATATACTACATTGACCCACACGATGTAGTCTCACCTTCCCCTGCCAGAAAAAGCTCCACCTATACTTTCTTCATTGCCACTTGTGACTAATTTAATTCTATTCATGATAATTCATCTCCTAGAAATAAGGTGTTAACTCTCAATAGGTACCTGCCATCTTCCAAACCATTTCACTTACTTATGCTTGTCGGAACATAGCTCTTAATTAGAATAATACATAATTACAGTATTTTAGACTCTAAAATTTTTCCTTTGGTGAGACTTTAAACACACCTTTTTTTTTTTTTTTTGTATAGTCACTAAAATGTATCCTTAACAAATAGCTTGAAGTAATAAAAATCCTGTAAATCAGCAGTTTTCATTGAGACCAATGCAAGTTATATTAAGGAATAATGCACAAGTCTTTCAATGTAGAGGCTTAAAATGGAACGCTGAGAAGTAATTTGAGCTACATACTAAATTAGGCTTTTAGACATCAAATTGAAATAAATTTCTCCATTACTATATTTCCTGGAAACTACTGAAATAAAATCAAAGGTGTGAGAATATTGTCTCATGGCTTCATCAACCATGCATTAGACCAAAGTTCATGAGAAAGAAATTTAATTCTAGAGCTTCCTTGTATTCTTTTGTTTTTTACACAGATTATACTTTACAACAGTAAAAAACTTATAGACACTAATGCTACCCAAATACTAATGAGTAATTGATTTACCAGCTTCCATTTCTTCATCTAACAATATAACAGCATAACACTATTGGCCTTCTTCAGCATAAAATGTAAAACCAAGATGTTTATTTACACACATTTAATTTGCATGTGTGTGTCTGTAGATTATAAATACTCTTGCAATATCCCATCAATCTAATAGTGATATTGAGTAACTTTTTCTTCATTTGCATATTAAAATGAATGAAAAGAACTGGAACAGGTTTTTCCCCCTTAAATGTGATATGAAGTGCAGATGCTCTTTGTCAATAGAATGTAGCACTGACACCATCACCTTTAATCTGCTGTGAGTGCTATTGATATAAAGAACTAAAGCGCAAACCATTTGCCAAAATTTTGATGACCAGCTTGTCAGCTCTGTATATTGCTGAAGAGACATCCTTGATCTCTTTGCGATTAAGGTAATGAATTTTCAATAAATAGAATTCCAAAAGAGAGGGGTGGTATCTGTTATTTAAAAAAAAATATTTTCAATACAAAAATAATTCAGCTCATTGTAAGTAGCCGAGAGACAATGTCAAGAAAGAAGCATTATTATCCATAATTTTACAACATTGAGATGATGTTGACTAGTTTTAACATTATCACTAATTATACTGTATATTCACTTTAGTAGATTACTTCTTTTTGTGTATGGGTGTACTGCAAAAACATTGAGTATTTTAACATTTTTTTTTCACTTTATAGATTCTAAAAAAACTAGGAACTCTCCCTGACTTCACTTTCCCTGTTGCTTTCCTCAGAGAATTTATCAAATATCTATTGACTGTTTTATACCAAGCACATTCTGTGTGTGGATCCTGGGGACATCATATTAAAAAAAAAATAGACAAAAAGCACTGCCCTTGTGAGTTTTCATTTGAGCAGAGAGAAGGATGATTAAATGTGTGGTCTCTTAGGTGATGATGAGCGCTGGGGCGAAGAGGAAGGCAGGGGGAAGAGGGACAGAGTAGGAAGCGAGACGGAGGGGAGATGCACTTTAAATAGAGACACCAGGGAGGGCCTCTCTGACCGTGAGACATTTGAGTAGAGACCGAAAGCAGACAGCAGCTGGCCTTGCAGTTAAATGGAAGACGATATTTCTAGACAGAGGGAACAGCAAGTGGAAAGGCCTGGACGAGGCAATGCTCTCATGTGCAGGAAGCAGCCAAGTGGTGGGTGTATCTGGAGTGGAGTCAGTGATATGGGAAGTAATGGGAGGAGGAGTTCATGGAGCTGCCATGGCGCACGTCAATTCATTGAGGTCTCAGAGGGCTTGGAGGGGACTTGACTTGCACTGAGTGAGAGGAAAAGAATTGGAGGTCTGAGTCAGAGAGCAGTGTGATCTGACTTGGTTTTTACAGTATACTACTAAGGAGGCCAGGAGACAAGTTTTGATCTTTTGGAGACTGAGCAACTTAGTTTTGCATTTACATCAAACTCCCTGTGGCTTCCTGGATTGGTCTTTGCCCATCTCTCATTTCTGCTAGTTGTGCAGGCTCCACTGTGCCATTTTCGCAGGGTGATCGGCATACTTACGGGGTTTAGTGTTTGCAAGGTCCTGAAGCCTTATGGGCAAGAGCATTTTGACTTATGGGATGAGGAGTATTGAGGGTTTTCTGCACTTAAGTTCACGTTAATGTCAGAGATAAGCTTGGGAAAGTTTTAGAAACATTCTGTAAGTAAATGTTGCTTCTGATCCCTTAAAGCACACTTCAAATTACTAACGTTAGAAAGACATTCAAAATATATACTGGTATATTTATGGATTCTAGAGTCTGTTTTCAGAGCCTTTTCTGTGGCAAAGGAAACCTCAATATTCTTAGTATTTTTTTTTTTTTTTAAAGAAGGGCCTTCTTTTTTTTAAAAATATATTTCTTTATTGATTTCAGAGAGGAAGGGAGAAGGAGAGAGAGAGATAGAAACATCAATGATGAGAGAGAATCATTGATCGGCTGCCTCCTGCACACCCCCTACTGGGGATCGAGCCCACAACCCAGGCATGTGCCCTTGACCGGAATTGAACCTGGGACCCTTCAGTTCACAGGCTGATGCTCTATCCACTGAGCCAAACCGGCTAGGGCAATATTCTTAGTATTTTTGATGTGAATGTATATGTGTGATAGCTACTGTTAATGGGTATCTTCCACATGCAAGGTACCGAGTGAGAGGTTTTACATTAATTTTGATAGATGCGGCTAATACTTCATCTCATAGCAACCCTGCAAGATAAGTTTTTTTAATATTCATTATACCCATTTTGCTTATAATAATACAATGACTGAGTGATGAAATACCTTGCCTAGGGTCAAATATGACACAAATCTAAGTTCTGTCAGATTCTAAAGTGTATGCGTTTCCATGGAAGCATGTTGGTTTCTCCTCACCCCAGAAGGTCAGGCAGATGTTCCTGGGACTCCATGGTTAATCTGTCTCTGCCACACTCTCCATCTGTGTCTCTCATGGGTGCAATAAATATAAGTAGAAAATTCAAAATTTTGAACCCTCCAGAACATTTTCAGATAAATCTTCCATACAGAGGTAGTATTGAAACCATTGGGATCAAACCTGAAGCACCAATCAGAAAGACTGTAAGCACCCCTATGTTCATAGCAGTGCAATTTACAAGAGCTAAGATCTGGAAGCAGCCCAAGTGCCCAGCACTAGATGAGTGGATAAAAAAAGCGGTGGTACATTTATACCATGGAATACTATGCAACAGTAAAAAAGAAGGATCTCTTACCCTTTGAGGCAGCATGGAGGGACCTGGAGAGTATCATGCCAAGTGAAATAAGTCAGTCAGAGAAAGACAAGTATCACATGATCACAATCATATGTGGAATCTAAGTAATAAAACAAACTGATGAATAGAGTGGATCCAGAGATATGGAAGCATGGAACAGAGTGCATGATCTCGGAGGGAAGGTCGGGGAGGGTAGGTGGGTGGGAGGTAATCAACCAAAAACCTTGTATGCATATATGCATAACCCATGGTCACAGACAATAGGATGCTGAAAGCCTGGGGCGGGGGTGGGCTGGAGGGAGTCAATGGGGGAAAAAAGGGGACATGTGAAATGCTTTCAACAATAAAGATTTATAAGAGAGAGAGAGAGAGAGAGAGAGAGAGAGAGAGAGAGAGAGAGAGAGAGAAAGAAACCACTGGGATCAAAGTGATCCAACTTGGTTTACTTGATATCAGCTATTAATGTATTGACTGAGTCAGAGGATCACCTTGGAAATGACTTGTCCTTGAATTTATACACAACCCGAATGGTGATATGCTATTTGGAGCTTTGAATACAATATCAGTAGTTCATAGCCTCCGCCCATAATTATTAATAAATACTGCTGAGAATTTAAATAGGCAGGACTAAATCATCGAAGGCAGCTAAACATCCTGATTTTGTTATGAATTGCTGATGTGCCTGATTTTGGATCATGCTGGGATTAGTTTATAGTTGTCTACACATTTTTAGAGGCATTGAATTTAAAATATCAGCATATCAACAAATATTTCCCCTTCTCATGTGTTTTGTAACTGGTGTGTTTGCCTTCACAGCCACTGGATGTCACTATAGTCCCCCAGATGGAGTCCCCAGCTTTTACAATCATTGTTAAGAGGATGGTGGGGAGGAAAACTCCAGTTTTCAGTCCTCAGGAACTTAATGGGGTCCATGTTTGTCTTGCTCCCGTTCTGATTCCTAATTGAAGCCATGGTATGAAGCAGTGGCAATTAACACAATACCTCAAGCGCATACCTCTAGACTCCTCGGGAAGAGGAATTAATTGTATTTTAGTGTCCTTGCTAGGGACAGCTGAGATTTCCATGATGAATTTCATTGTGGAGTGGCTTTAATAAGCAAAATGAATGACTGGAGGCTTTTAATGATACCATTTTTATGTGTGCAGCTAGACCCACGTGGTCTCTTTAAGACAGAAGCGCTGCACAGTGGCAGCGAGGGAACCCTGCACAGCCACCTGCTTTGAAGCTGCTCCTTCATTCTTTCTTTCTTACAAAAGCAGCTCGAGAGTTTTGTTCCGTTGTGTGGAGCTGCTGTGCAGTTGTTCTTTCTGTGCTGTTTGGAATCTACCAGCCATCAGCCTGTGACTACCCGCATCACCAGCAGAAGTACCTGTGAGGCCGTCAGGACACATGGCCCCGTGCTTCCCTCTCTGCTGAGACCTCTGGAGCCCTGCCCCGAGCTCTGGGAGACACGGAGTCCTGATAGCACACTAAGGTTAGAGATGGAAAATATGACACTAGCAAAGAGTGCTCATCGCTAAATCTGCCTCCTGGTCCAGATGGGTTTTTTTTCTCACTCTCATAGACTGAGTTCAGATCTCACTGTCTGCCTCCTGTTACCCTGTTTTACAGACCTCCCTCTTGCCACTGCTTATTCCACTTACCCATCTGCATGCAGGCCCGGTTCTCCTTGCATTAGGTTCAAGGTCCTTTGCAGGGCTTCTGTGCCCTGACTGCTCCTCCTGTCCCCAGCCTTCGGTCTCACCCTCCCTTTCTCCCGTTTATTTATTAAAGAACTGCCTATAGTTGCTGCATAGGCTATGGTTACTGCTCCTTGATTTGCTTGCTCATGCTGTTGAGATTCTCAGAAAGTCTTTGTTGCCCATCTTTACCTGGCTAATGGTTGTTTATCTTCCTAGGCTTACTTGAAATTTTATATAAAAATATCAATAAAGTATAACCCTTAGCCTTTTCCTAAAAATACGTAAGAAGACAAGGTAAGAAGAAAACCCTCAGCTGTCCAAGCTTACTGACAGCTAACCTAGTGCTGCCATCTAGGGCAGTGGTTCTCAACCTTCTGGCCCTTTTAATACATTTCCTCATGTTGTGACCCAACCACAAAATTATCTTCGTTGCTACTTCATAACGGTAATGTTGCTACTGTTATGAATCGTCATGTAAATATCTGATATGCAGGATGGTCTTAGGCGACCCCTGTGAAAGGGTCTTTCAACCCACAGGTTGAGAACCACTGATCTAGGGAGAGGAGAGAGAGAAAAACAGTGGGAGGCATTCCACGCTCAGATTTCTGAAGCAGAGTGGCCCTTTCCTTATGACAGTGGGTAGGAAGACACATCTGCTTCTTCCATGGTCCCAGCCCCTGGGCACAGGCTTTTGCTGCTCAGAAGCTGTTCCTTGAGGCAATCAGGATACTTGTTGGCACTGACCCTTCTCATACAGCCCTTAGGGAATTGCAAATCCCTCATATAACAGAGTGGTGCAGAAAGCGCTAGGCGCGGCAATGATGAGTGGCCTCCTGGGAGCGGTGCTTCCACAGGTACACGCTATCGATGGGCGTGGGGAACAAGAAATTTGGACAAGAAATACATATCATTAGGCTGCTCAAGCAGGATTATCTATTCATTTATTTTTAATGATTCTTTATTGTTGAAAGTATTACATATGCCCCCCTTCCCCCTCATTGACCCCCTCCAGCCTGCCTCTGCCCCCCCACCCAAACCCCGGCCTTCGCCACCCTATTGTCTGTGTCCATGGGTTATGCATATATGCATAGAAGGTCTTTGGTTGATTTCCACCCACACACGCTCCCCCGCCTTCCCTCTGAGATTCCAAAATTAGAAAAATAAAATCCAGTGCTATAATAATAGGGGAATGTTATAAACTTTGGAAACCAATAGGATGTAAATTATGCAGCTTCTGCTTATCTTTTTGGAGTTCTTTCTTTTGATGATTGATATGGGCTCATGTAAAATTATAGTGATGATGATTGAACAAAAATACATATTTGTACCAAATGTAGGATTTGTGTGTGTGTGTGTATGTGTGTGTATATATATATATACATATATATATATATATTTATATACATATATGTTTACATGTATACAGTGTTTTCCAAATTTTGTGCAAAACATATACACAGCTATATATATGTGTATATATTTACCAGAGAAAAAGCCAGAGGAATATACTGAAATGTTAACTGCTTATTCCTGATTGACAGGTTTACAGATGGGTTATGATTATCAGCTCTCTGTGTTTTTCAAATTTTCTGCAATGGAAATATATTGTTGTAGTAATCAGGGAAAAGGGGATAAACACAATTTTAACAACTATTGAAGAGATTTTTAAAGACTTAGACATCTTCCGGAAGTCCAAGTTGGGGCAAGTACCCACCTTCTGTGCTGCTATAACACTTTTGCAACTATCTTCACAGTGCTCATATTATTGCAACGAGACAGTAATTCCGTGAGAGCTGGAACTCTGTGTATACATACATGTTTGTAACCCAGGATTTAGGACAACTAAACGGCTTTTGGACTAAGCTGTACTAAACTGGAAGGTATTTATATCAAACAGTTCAAAGGATGGATTATAACGTATACAGAAGGCAGAGACTTGGAAAAGAAACCAACATGCCATGCCCACATGGACATGTACTCTGAGTTTTTAAAGCATGCATTAGGTGACTTGGAATTCATAGGAGCCGTTTCTTAACTCTTCAGTTATTGGCAGGCAGCTTGAGATAACGTATATGCGAACACTGTGGGAAGAGAAGGCTTTCTATGAATACAAGTTGTGATTGTTGGGCCTGAGTTAATATGAGGACTATTTCGATTTGCTGAGGAATTAGCCACAGGCCTTTATACCCATCAAGCTGAAGTATCAAGATCGTTCTCTCCTTGGACCTGGGGAGCTGAATTTGACGTGGCGATTTTCCAAGGGACCTTGTTGGTACTAAGCGGTTTTCTTAGGTTAAGGAACCTTTTAGAAACCGAGCCCTGTTTTATTCTTTGCTTCTCCAGTTTTTGTTATGCTTGGTCAGAGGCTGTTCATTTTTATCTGAAAATAAGATTGACAAAAATGTGTGTAGTTTCTATCTCGCACAGAGAGAAGTACAAGGACCATTTGTCTCCTGGAGTTTCCTATAACAAAGGTATACAGAGAATTGTTTTCTGGGTGAATTAGAGGTAAAAGCCACTCTTGTTTCTTCTCTTATCAAGTGAGGAGAAGAGTAGGGACTCAGGTTTCTATTTGAGCCCCACGCTGTACTGTCAGTGGATTCAGCGAAGAAATCCCGGCAGAAGGTCACAGGTGAACACTTTCCATACTGGGAGGATTGAGGTTTTTTAAAGGACTTTCAAGTTAAATAAACTGTTTCGGAAAGAACTTCTTTCGTTTCTTTTTCTTTTCTTTTTTTTTTTTTTTTATAAAGAAAACCTTTCTGAAAATTAAATAGAAAACAGTTATATGTAGTTATCATTATTTGTTAGTTTCATTTTGTTACCATAATACTACACTGATCTATTAGAAACAAAAATTACATTTAAAGCAATATGAAGTTTTTGTTTTTGTTGTAAAAAATATTTTTTTTTTACTCTTTGGAGACTTTTTTCCCTTTTCTTCCTCCTTTTTGGTTGTGGCTGTGTTGAAGTGATTTAAGAGGGCCTCTCTCCGGTTTTCTTTTTCCAACATAGGAGTGGTATTTGATCCTTGTAATTCACTTTCCAATGCCTGAGAAATACTTCTCTTAAATTAAAAACGTTAGAAAATATAGCTATATCTTTAAAGTTTTAATAAGTTATTTTAAAGTAGTATTTTAGATGGATTTATGAAGCTTTAAAAATAAGATATTTAAAATCATCATGGTGAATTTATGTGAAAGTTGCCTGGAGTCGCTTTTCAAATAGTTACTCAAAAAGTATCTGAGTTCATTCTGGGTGATAGTTTCTAATGTCATTGTTTTGAAATGTTGCTACAAGGAGCCCCCTGTTTAAATAATTATTTGTTTTATTTAGATGTTTTAAAATATATTATAAATTACTAGGATTTCTTGGTTAAAATCTGCTTGGTTTTTGAATGGGGCTAAAGAAGACTAAAGAGAAAGTGTATTGTAAGCCATCTAGACTGGTATTTTGTTTTGTTTTGTTTTGTTTTCCTTCTTTTTCTTAGGTCGTGGTGATGATGTCTTATGCCTAGGCTCAGGGAAAACAAACCTGGTCTTCTGTAAATCTTTGCCTCCCCTTTAAGCATATTTCTCTTCCTCTCAAAGCAATCCATTTAGGCATCCTGTATCTTCATGGTGAACTTTTTCCCTATTAAGGTCTGTATTTAGTTGGATATTTGCCTCTAAAAAAAAAGCCCCACTAATTTTCTGTAAGATGTGATTACCTGATCATCAATGATGCCTCTTGGGGTTATTTGAATTATTGTAGCATTAATTATTTAACATAATGAGACTTGGTTGGGGGGATGGAATATGCTAGTGTATCCAAATTGGGATGGAGATACATAAACTTAAAAAGATTGTTTTAATATAATATAATTTTTAAAAAGCCAGATTCTGTAATAAGGAAGTTTTAACTCCATTACCAGATGCATATATGAGGGAAGAACCTGTAGCTGCATTTGGTTCTCTGGACTTTATTTGCTTTTTTATACGTTATCTGAATTGTCAATGAAATAGTATCAAGAGCCCAGCCAGTGTTGCTCAGTGGTTGAGTGTAAACCTATAAACCAGGAAGTCACCGTTCAATTCTTGGTCAGGACACATGCCCTGGTTGTGGGCGCAATCCCAGTGTGGGGCGTGCGGAAGGCAGCTGATCAATGATTCTCTCTCATCATTGATGTCTCTCTCTCTCTCTCTCTCTCTCTCTCTCTCTCTCTCTCTCTCCCCCCTTCCTCTCTGAAATAAATAAAAATATATTTTTTAAAAATGGTATCAAGAAGTTTATTTAAGGGATTGGAAAGTATGTCTTTTGCTTTCTTACATACTGTAATATTTGCTAGCTTTATTTGAAGAAATTTTTCTTCTGAAGATTACCAGCAGGTTTTCCTGATGCTAGTATTTGCATTATTTAAACATGTGGTATTATACTTCTTTGAAATTTTCTATAGATATCATATCCCTTATTTTTCCTGTCTAGATTGATATGCTGGGCTTTATTTGCATGTAGTCAGCAAAGCCCTGGCTAGACTGCCGCTTCTTTGGTGATCCCATGCATTTTCCTCGTTCTTCTTTTGTTACATGTTTGCTGTAGCTCTTAAAAGCACTTGGATTTCCTACTCTTGTTGTTCTCTTTTCTTTTTTTGATGCTTCCCAGATTAAAATGATTTGTGTTACTTTTATGTACAGCTAAGACTGATATAATTGGAAATATTGACCATTATTTTCTTTCCTCTTCCATTCAAAATGTGGTTGTTTATTTTCACTTAATTAGTAAATATGTATTGAGCACATTTCTTTTTTTGGGGGGGAACACATTTCAAAATAAAATAATTGGAGGTAATTGAAACATGAGAACCACAGGAACATGAGAGTGATTTTAGATGAAAAAAATAGAAGGAATGAGCAGGATATAACAGACTCAGCAGAGGTGATTGAGGTTTCCCGTAGGTGGCAGCTCCAGTGATGGCAGAGATAACTCTGTGCAAAGAGTGTTGACTTGGGGCCAGACATGTGATGCCATTCAAATTCTGAGATTTGCTATTCTGAACTTCAGTTTCATTTTCTATAAAATTGAGATATAACTTGCTCATTAGATTTTTGTACTAGTATCCTAAGGCTTCTGTAACAAATTACCAAAAACCTAGTGGCTTAAAGCAACAGAAATGTAATCTTTAGGAATTCTGGAAGTGAAGCCTAAAATTAATTTCACTGGCCTGAAACCAAGGTGTTGGCACGGCCATCCTCTTTCTGGGGGTGTTAAGGGGAATCCATTCCTGTCTCTTTCAGCTGTTGGTGACTGTCATCATTCCTTTGCTTGTGGCCACATCACCTGAGTCCCTACCTCTGTGGTCATGTGCCCTTTCCTCTTTTCTGTCAAAACTCTTCCTGTCTCTCTCTAATAAGGATATTTGTGTTAGGATTTAGGGCCATCCTGGATAATCTAGGATATTGTCCTCATCTCAATATCTTTAGGATAATGACATTTATAAAGGCTTTGCTATACAAGATAACATTTACAGGTTCCAGATATTCAGAACTATTTTGGGGCAGTATTCAGCCTACTGCAGATATTATAGGAATTAAATACAATAATGAAAAAGGCCTCAGAATGAGATTTGTAGATATATAATTTCCTTTATTTCTATGATTGAATACATTTTTGACCTTCTGTCTCCTGTCTTCTTAAGAGCAGACAGTTTAATCTTTATTTGTTTGCTTTATGGATTGTTCTCAGTCTTGTTGGGGTAAATAATAAGTTCAGATTCTAGAAAGGAGTTACATACAAGTTTAAAATATTCTCAATTGAAGAATTAGACCTACTTTTACTCCTCCAACACTCCGGTTGGGCATTTAAGTCCCAGGAGGGGTATTTGTTTAACTCTAGCCCAAATCTTGTCCAACTCTTCATGTTCTGAAAACTCTTGTTCCTCTCAAGCGTATTGACTATGCCATAAAGCCCCTTAAGTTCATGGTTTTCTCTTGTCCCTTCCATGCTCCTTCTGGGACACTTGGTGCCACTGCAATGCTCTTTCCCCATATTGGGATTCTATGGACTCATCTGTCTCAATATTAGACTCTGCTGTTGCTTCTTTACCGTGCTAGATGCCGAGCTTTTACTTGAGGCTACAAGTCTCATGGGCTACAGTGTGGGTTGGACCACACAAAAACGTATCTGGTGTACATCACCATCAACTCCTCACCCTGGGGTTCTAGTTCTGGAAGGGGATAGGATACAGCGTCATTTGGGACCTACACCATCTGCCTACTATCTAGCTCTTTCTCAGTCTCCACTCCACCCTTTCCTCCACTAACCCCTTAACTCCAGCTCCTTCCCCAGAGGACAGAGGGTGGATTCCTTTAAGAGGCAATGGAGGATTGGGTAAGCATGATTCTCCCCAAGCAGTTATCTTTCAAAGATTGATAAAGTCTACTTTGAAGTACAAAAGAAAAGAAAATGCATCTTTTTATCGTTTCCCTCTCTGAATAGTGTATCCTGTGAGGGAACACATGTGCTTTACTTAGTGTTAGGAGCAATGGGTATAAAGAAACAAACAAGCAACTATCTTGCTTAAAACCTTGACATTTTCTCCCACTGTAATTGGGAAGAATATAGATCTAGTGCTTAGCCCATATTATGTTTAATAATGTGGACATATATGTCATAAGCTTGAAAATATCAGCTGGGTTTGTGTGAGCAGACATATGTAAGGATAGAAAGATGGTTAGGGATGCAACTTCCTCCTCAATAGCTCAATGACTCTTGGATCCTCCCTTTCCCCGCCCCAGCCTACTTCTCTTACAGTCTTTCACACTCAGTAATGGCAACACAATTCTTCTGAGAACTTAGGCAAAGACCCTTGGCGTCTTCCTTAACTGTCCTCTCTCTTTCATTGCATGTCAAACTTGTCAGCAAATCCCATTAGCTATACATTCACAATACATCCAGATTATGCCCACGTTTTACATGTAGACTGCTACTCTAATCCAAGCCACATCATCCATCACCTTGTTAATTATAATATTCTCCTTCCACCCTTAAGCCTCTTAAGATGAGTTCTGCTCTCAGCAACCAATGTAATCCAATGAGAACACATCAGTTCAGGATATTCTCCGTTTGACATGACCTCTTATCTAACTAGGAGGAAAAACCGGATCCTCACTGTGAACTGCGGCATTTGTCCCAACCCCCTCAGTGCCTTACTTCTCGAACCTCTCCCTTCGCTCCCTCAGCTCCAACCACACGAATTTGGGGCACCGGACCTCTAGTTGTTTAATATTTTTAGGAACTGCCTTACTGACTTTGATTTTAGACAAACCGTGTCTGAGGAGGTAGGAAGTCTAGCAGTTAGGAATGAAGTGGGACTGAAAGAAACTGTTGCTGGAGATTTCACCTCAAGGAACTTGACAGATGTGATGGCTAAAAAGGGGAGCATGAATTAGTTTGGAGAAAGGGAAGGAAAAGAATTGAGCCAAGGACTGCATCTTAGGATGGAGCAGGAGCTACATGTAGGAGCTAGTCAATGAGACAGAAAAAGAGCAGTCAGAGTCAGGTACGGAACTGAGAGTGTTGATACACACTTAGCTCAAACTCATCCATATTCATTGAGCACTCTTGCAGGAACTTCCTTTCAGAAGAATAAGCTTCTATTTAAGTATGACATTACTTTCAAGGGTTCGGGTGTTAGAGGTCACAGATCACTATTGAGGGTTGAATTTCCGAGACACGGATACTTTCAAAAAGGTCCTAGAAAAAGCAGATTCCATATTTGGCTGTTCTCTATTTCCTGTTTTGCATCAGTAATTTCACAGTTTCTTTACCATTTTATTGCAGTATGACATGCCTTAAGAAATGTGAACAAACCGTATGTGGACAACTCGATGAATTCTCAGATATTGCGTATACCTGAGTATTCACACTCAGATTGACAGGATAGTTCCCGTGCTCCGTGGCTCCCACCAGGCACCCACTTACCCACCCACTATCCGCATTACCTTGATTTCTGACACCGTAGATTTATTTTACCTGTGTCGAACTTTATGTAGGTGAAATCATGTAGTAAATACTCTTTGTGTCTGACTTCTTTTATTTAATATTATGTTTGTAAAATTTACCCATATAGCTGCTTATCACTGTAGTATATATTCCACTGGGTGCTTTACACAACTTACGTATTCATTCTCATGTTGATAAGCATTTGGGTAGTTTCCATTTTGGGGCTATTATGAATAGTGCTGCTAAGAATGTCACAGTTTCTTATTGAATAGGTATTTTGCACCTTATGTTCACTGCTTTGAAGTTGTCATTGCTTATTTCATTTAAGTGACTTTCCTCCTAAGTGCCTTCCCATCCTACCTAATTATCTTCATTGTTAATACAATATGTATTTCCCTGAACATTACTTTGAAAGTATAAAGTGCCACAATAAATTAGGTTTCTTAAAAATGTTATATACTTGAATTAATATTTTCCTTTTAAAGCATTTATTTTAGTTTTTCTTAACTATCCAGATTATGTGTCTTAAATGTGTATTGAATCTGTCAAAATTTTTCTTCTCTTCATGGGCTGAATTGTTCATCCTGGAGGCAAATATTTTAATTTTGGCAGCATGATGAGCTGGAGAAAAAGAATAACTACCATATTCTTAATGCTGATTTGTTATCAAACTTATATTATCATTTAAATAGGAATAAAAGAAGGTTTGCAATGAGCAAAAAATGCATTGTGATATTTTATGTCATTTTTCTCTTCAGGTTCCAGTCTGCTTTGGTATAAAAATCAGTTATTACTAATTCAAAATTGAAGAAAGTTTTATCAATCTACCTATTTCAGAATCGAGTTGAAATTTTGTATCTTAAATAAACATACATACATAATATATTTTATATACTTGTATGGATCTATACATCCATATGTTTATTTGTCTACCTAGCTATATTTTTATCCATCCATCTATCCATTGACATACTAACTGAAACATTCTTTACAGAAAGAATAATAGAAGATCATGAACTGGTGGTTGAAGTGCTGTCTGACTGGGGAATGGAAGAAGAAAATAAGCTATACTTTAGAAAAAACTATGCCAAATATGAGTTCTTTAAAAATCCAATGGTAAGCGAAATCCCCATTAATAGTTGTGGAAAAATAAATAAATTAGTTGAATTTTATTTTAGTTTATGTGAAGAAAAGTGTCACCATAAATAAAATATAATTCCCTAATTGGTAACATGTAGGTAAGAATTGTGGTCCTTTATAATTTCAGTCATATTTCTTTTTCTTTTTAATTTATTTAATTAATTTATTTTTTAAATATATTTTATTGATTTTTTACAGAGAGGAAGGGAGAGGGATAGAGAGCTAGAAACATTGATGAGAAAGAAACATCAATCAGCTGCCTCCTGCACACTCCCCACTGGGTATGTGCCTGCAACCAAGGTACATGCCCTTGACCAGAATTGAACCTGGGACCCTTGAGTCCACAGGCTAATGCTCTACCCACTAAGCAAACCCAGTTAGGGCACTCATATTTCTTCTTACTCTAACACTGATTAGTCAACATCATCACAGAAATTCATATACATGCTTTTCAAGAACTCTTGTTTCTTTTTCTTGCTTTTAAAGAAAACCAAATTCTATACATTTGATTTAGGGAATGAATTATTAGATATCCTGCTTGATGAAGCAGGTTTCAAAATATTATAGTTTAATAGTTTTTAGAGAATTAGGAAATTTAAAATATATATAATTTCTAAAGTAAAAATGAACTGATGATTGTTGGGGGTGATGTAACTTAAACCAGAAATTTAAGATGGACATGAATCTGGCCCTGGCAGGATAGGATAGTACAGTTGGTTAGAGCATCATCCCAATATGCCAAGGTTGTGGGCTCAGTCCCTGGTCAGGGCACATACAAGAATCAACCGGTGAATGCATAAATAAATGCAACAAACCTGTCTCTCTCTCTCTCTCTCTCTCTCTCTCTCTCTCTCTCTCTCTCTCTCTCTCTCTCTCCTTCTCCCCTATCTAAAATCAATTTTAAAAGATTGACATGAATCTTGATATTACAAATTATTTTGTTTTCAATGTAGTAATCACTGAGCAAAGTAGAAATTAGATAAAGATCAGTGTATTATTTAGTAAATATTGTTTTCATTGTAGTTCTCTTTAAATGATAATAAATGTATGTCACATTCTAATGAAGACTAGGGATCTGGAGAAGTCAGAATAGCCTCTGGGATTATTATTTAAATTGTGTTTTTTGTTTTTGTGTGTGTGTGTGTGCAGCTGTAGCACTTTTATACTAGGTTTTGGATAATTGGATTGAAATAATCCTTTAAGGAGAATATTTGATACTAAACATAAATAGAATATTTTCAAACCCTGAAAGACTTCTTACTGTTTTATTTGAACCTATTAATGAAAACATAATGATCTTTGACCAAGAAAATAAGAGTTCTAATAAAAATGAAATAGAATTAGAATTTGAAGGGAAACTGTTTCTTGTTATGAATCTTTATAAAAAGCAAGAATTTAAAAGTCATAATTATAAACATATGGTTTAGTGTTTATTCTGAGTTTTATCTATTTTTTAAAAATGTAAACAGGCTATACATTCATTTTGTAGACCTGTAGCAGTGGTTCCCAAGTGGGGTGGTGATTTGACCATGTCTGGTGATGTTTGTGGTTGTCACAAAGTGTGTGGGGAGGGCTGCTAGTGAGCAGGGGCCAGGAATGCTGCTAAACATCCCACAATGCACAGGACAGGTCCCTCTCCCCTCACCACTCAGTATTATTAGACCAAATGTTAATAGAACTACTGTTGCAAAACCCACTCTAGAAGAAGTAATCTAAATATATAAAAGGCTAATATGCGAAGTGTCCCCTTGGGGGTTCAACCGGGAGACCGGGAGTTCGATAGCTCCCTATGATGTGCGCTGACCACCAGGGGGTGGCACGGAATGAAAGAAGGCCCTGGCCGGCAGCCGGCAGCTGGGTAAGGAAGGCCCTGGCCTGCAGCAGGAAGGAAGACCCCACCGGCAGCCGGAAGGCCCCAATCGGCCCTGATCGCTGGCCAGGCCTAGGGACCCTACCTGTGTATGAATTTCGTGCACCAGGCCTCTAGTGTAGAATATATTTCCCCAAACTTGTCTGATTATAAAAATTATCCAGAGGAGGGGGAGAGTGCTTATTAAAAACACAAGATCCAGGACTACCCGGAACTATGGAATCAGGCTCTTCAGGAATGAGGCCTGAGAATTCCTATATCAAACAACTACTCTGGATAAATTTTATGATTAAACAAGTTTGGAAAAACAGTTAGTGGAAAGAACTGGATTTTTGCTCTCTGGCTCTTCTACACTGTGGGCTGTGACCTTGACTATGCTTTTCACTTCTATGAACTTTGACTTTCTAAAATAGAGAGGATACTCCTTCAGCACCTGCTAGAGTGGTTGCAGGATTCAGGGAAGAGATGCAGGAGCAGGCACTGTCTCGAGGGCAGTGTTTTGTGTAAAGTGAGGTATGGAAATCTCTTCATGGACACCATCTGAAGCTGTTTGCTACTCTGGGTCCTACTCTGACCATTTCATTGAAATACCTGAAGGCAGAGTCCAGGGACTGGCATTTTTAAAAGCACTTCATATTTTCAACACACTGATTTAAAGAACTTTTGCCTGAGATTTCAATGGTCATAATTGAATCTGTTTTATCACAGGTTGTGGGATAATGTAACCTGTATCTTTTTGTCAGTATTTTTTTCCAGAGCATATGGTGTCTTTCTCAACGGAAACCAATGGTGAAATATCCCCCGCACTGATTTTGCAGGTAAAATACATTTTCATTAAAATATTTAAGTAATAAAAAAGAGACACTTTAAGGTCCATATTTATAAATGTCCAGAATTTGCGATGTTATGCCTTGAATGATTAATTTTTGCTGGAGGTACAACTGAAAAGAGCAAAATCTGGATAAAGAATTTCTGAAATCAATAAGACTCCCTATTAATCTTCCCAGTTTGGGCCAATTATCAAAGAATTTTAAACATTTAACAAGTATGTATCATGAAAGGAAACTTGCAGTTTTGCTCTGTGATGTGTTTAAAGATTATGTTAGTCTTTTGAAAAATTAAAATTTCCAGTAAAATGTAGTCATTTTAATAATAGGTATTTAGTATTAAGTTTTATAACAAATGCCCTCAATCCTATTTGTAATAAAATATTTAGCTATTAAATAGGAGGAGAAAAAAAACTATCTAGAATATATCTGTTTTATACACTAACATTTGTAATATCTATGACAGAAATATCTTAGCTGAATTAAAAGTACTGGTTATTTAATTAAAAATCTCCTTGGTTTTGCACTTTCTGGGCTGATTTCTGCTACACTGGCTATAATTGTAGGTGATCATTTCCCAAGTCATTTTCATTATAGTAAAATAATGATTTTTGTTATTTTATTTTATTGTTGATAGAGTAGTAGACTTTACACTAGCAGCACTAGAGTTATTACTAGGTTGAGGGTGAGCAATTTCTTTATAATGGGTGCTGTTTGATCTAAGCCCTGGGCACCCCCCAATCCACTCAATATTTTCTGAACATAAATGAAGAAAACTTTCAATATTTTCAATATAGATTCTACTTTAAATATATTGATAATGTGTTGTAATGTACCCCGCGAATCACAGAAGGACACCTCAAGAAGTCGAATTAAAGAGTCATATTTATTGCAATCCGGGACTATGGGGGGTCATTCCCAAATCTCATAGTAATAAGATGGTGGCAAAACCAGACTTATATAGGCAAAAATCACAAAGGTATTGATTACATCCCAGGGTTTTGGCATGTGGCACCTGGCTCCCAAAAAAGCAGATTACAGAAGCAGAATTAAGCATGTTAATTACAGTTTCGGGTCTCCGGATCACTGAGTTGATAGAAACACATTATCTAGAGCCCTCGGGTCTCCCAACAACTGAGTTGTCAGGACAATTTAGGGTAATTGTGCTGTCCTGTTTCCCAGGTACAGTAGAATGTGCTTCGATAACCAGTAAGATCACAATCAATGGGATAGTCATTCAATCGATAAGGCATTCAGTCGAATGGGATGACTTATACAATTTAGAAAATCAAAGTAACCTGTCCATTGTTAAACAAAGCATGTGGGTACCATACTTCAAATGAAATATATTGGATATGGCAGATTCATTTTCTGTGAGCTTCTTATGAGGTTATATTTCATTTTGCACTTCAAAATATTTTTAAAATATGATTAGTCTCGAGAAATATTTCTTAAAGCTACTTATATGCTACTGGGTTTTCACAGATGCCCCGTCAGAATATTCGGGTAAATGGTAGCAGCAGTACCCAGCACCTCAACTCTCAGCCTTCGCAGTGCCTCACCAGTGGGATAGACAGGGTGGTGGGTTGGAGTTTTTCTTCCACCACCTTTGAAAAATTCTCCTATAATGTAGTTATATTACTTTAATGTTAAATTATAAAAACAAGAAAAACCAAAGCCTTGGAATCAGATGGTTTTGCGTGAGGCGCTGACCTCTTCTGTCCACCGAGGCTATGTTTCCGGTTTTTAAAATGTTTTTTCTTTTCTAGTGTGACCTCTATGGCCCCCTTTTAAAAATTTAATTGCTTTGCTTTAATAACTTGGAAAGCACTCAAACTAAAAATTGTACTTGCCTGTTTTGCATGTCAATTAATTAATATCTGTGGCTCATTAAATTAAAAAAATTTAGTAATTTACTTAAAAGAACATAAATATCTACCAGCAACCTTTCCCTGAGTAGCCTTTTAAAATGTTCCATTGTTTTAGCTAATAATTTTTCTTACTTTCAGGTTTTACCTTTGCATTTATTTATTAGTAGGCATTTTTAGTTTCTTCTTCTAATGAGATGCTAACGCATTTCCATTGTTTTATTAATGATACTTAGCACAGCCACTCAAAGCTATTTCTTTCCATTGTCTTTTTCCTGACCACCACCTGTGCCAGTTAATTACTACTGTGTAACAAACTATTCCAAACCTTAGTGGCTTAAGTACCCACTCACATTTTGCCAACAATTTTGTGGTTCAGAAATTTGCAAGGGTTTCGCTAGGTGGGTCATTTCTGACACATTGATTCATGGAGGGGCTGAAGATTCCCTTATAGGTTGGCTTTTCACTACGTGTGCCTGGTCCTCCTGGGCCTCTCTGTCTCTCCCCACATGGTGTTTCATCCTCCAGGATTTCTCAGGGTAGTCACATTTCTTATGTGACCGTTAGCCTCCAGGAGTTAAGTAGTGGAAGCCATCAGGCTAGTTAAGGACTGTAGTTACTAGTAGAATGGGCCGACTGTCACTTTTGCCAATTCTATTGGTCAAAGCAGTCACCAACAAGCCTTGCTGAAATTCATGGGGCATGAAGAAACAGATTCCCCCTCTTTGTGATTCAGTGGCTAGATCACTTTGCATAGGAACACATGGAATGGAAGATAATGGTTGTAGTTCTCTTTGGAAAACATAACCTGGCATACCTACTCACAACTGAGAACCCTAGAGACAAAGAGATAGAGTTTGCTTTACCCTCACCAAGGAGGTGAACTTGGCTTAACTTTCTCAATAATTGAATAACTGAAGTCAGGATTATGGCCCTACACCATAATAAATTTGAAATTGTTACGTTCTCAGGAAAAATCATAGAAAAGGGTGAAAAGTGCCAGGACTTAATTCCACAGATGAAGTGCAATTTTTCATATGGACATTCAAATAACATATAATTTTAATGTGTGGCTAAGTATTGATAACTTAGAATGTAAACATATTTTGTAAACCTGTTTTCACTTGGAGCTTGAAAGACTGATTTATTTCCTGTTGTGTATGTGTTGTCATTTCTATAATGGTATATAGGTGGTATTGATATTGTTAGATTTTACAAGTTCATATTTGAAATCTGAACATGATTAATATAAGGCTACAATATCATTGATTTAAAAACAGTATGGAAGTGTCTAATTTCTTTTTTCAGATGTTTCTGAGTTCAAGCACATATCCTGAAATCCATGGCTTCTTACATGCAAAAGAACAGGGAAAGAAGTCTTGGAAAAAGATTTACTTCCTTCTAAGAAGATCTGGTTTATATTTTTCTACTAAAGGGACATCAAAGGTATTTGGAAATATAAATGATATGTTATAAATCATAGATGTTGTAAGTTAAAATGAGTTTTACTTTGTTATTACTTTATTACTTGATCTCAAGAGTTGGTAATGTTTTTGGATTCCAAACATTTGTTATAATCTGTTTGAAAACTAACTATGCAGCTTTATTTCCCACTAGATACGTCCTTTGATGGACTCTAGATGATCTTATTTCAGTACCACATCTTCTGCTCATCTCTTTCCCATTATGAATTCACCTCCTTTCTCCTTACTCTGCAGTGCAGATTTTGAGGCCCAATATAGCTCACACCTTTTCTTTTTACGCCAGGTCATACTGCTAATCTTGCCCACTTCTGAACTTTGATATTGATGCCATTAGTAACACTCAGCTGAGTCCGTAATTGCTCTTTAATGCCTTTGGGTCTGTTAGTTTTCTCTCCTGGAGGAAATTATGTTATGATCAGGGTAAATGTATTTGTTTGTGTGCTTGAGTATGTATACCTGTGTCTACAGCTGCATAGACACACATGTGCAGATGTCCATCCCCACATACATAAGCACTCACACATGTAATTCTTACAGTGCTTGGCACTGTGCAGTCTGTGTTTCTGTGTAGTATTGTCGATGTAGACTGTGCCATACGGCGTGTGTTTTGTAAGTGTTGACATTCCATGCCATGCAGTGATATCTTTCAAGTAAAACTACTTTGGGGAGTTTTCATGAGAGGTTATTTTAATTGTATTTTGTCAGTGATGACATTATTGATTCTTTATGGGTAATCAGTCCTTTTTCTCTGGATGTTTTCCAATATTATTATAACCATTGATGTTCAGTAATTTGTCTGCCATATTTCTAGGTGCATTCAAATATATTCTAATAAAACTTGCCTGATTCTCAACATATGCATTCAATCTTCAAATTCCTGTTTTTCTTTTATGCTGGGAATGTTCATCCATTATTTATTTACCATTGTCATTATTTGATCCTTTACATTTTTAGGAGGCTTAGCTGTCTTGACTAATGGATCCAGGTGGCCCTTTGCTTGTGACTGCCTAACTTCAGTCTTTTCCTCTGTCTTCCTGGGGCCTTCTTCCCTTTCTCTGTGTGTCTTTTATAAGGATACTTGTCATTGGATTTACGTCCCAAACAAATAATGTGAAATAGTTACAGTTTCTTGGGTGTTAAGACATGGACATATTTTTTGGGATGCTGTTATTCAACTCAGTATAGGAAACCAGTGAAAATTTTTTAGCAAGAGAGTAAAATGATTAAGTTGTAAGATTAGTATGACCATAGTGAGTTTTAAAAAAATCAAGTAGAGAAAGAGAGTGAGGAGGAGGGAGCAGGGGAGGGAGGGATGGAGAGAGGAGAAAGATAGAAAGAGAGAGAGAGAGAGAGAGAGAGAGAGAGAGAGAGAGAGAGAGAGAGAGAGAGGAAGAAAGAGGGAGATGAGCAGCACAGATCCTAACTGGATGATAACTTTGGTAATTTAGGGTGGAGGTGATGGGATCTAACCTGGATTCATAATTTTATCCTGGCAGTGGTCTTCCCCCTGCCTTGGCAAAATCCTAAGCATCAAATCCCTATTCATAGTCTAGACGAGGGGTGGGCAAACTTTTTGACTCAAGGGCCATAATGGGTTCTTAAACTGGACCGGAGGGCCAGAACAAAAGCATGGATGGAGTGTTTGTGTGAACTAATATAAATTCAAAGTAAACATCATTACATAAAAGGGTACGGTCTTTTTTTTTTTTTTTTTTTTTTAGTTTTATTCATTTCAAACGGGCCGGATCTGGCCCGCGGGCCGTAGTTTGCCCACGGCTGGTCTAGACCGTAGCTTTTTCAATATAGTGTTTGACTTTGCTGTGCATCAGTACATAAGGTTCTCTTTAGTCTGTGCCAAGTGAGCTCATGTTCCATAGTCTGTACATGAAATGATTTTGAGTTCCACTCAAAAAATAAATTTGAGGTATTATGGAACCTCAAGAATTATGACTGATACAAATTATGGAGATTATCTAATGTCTAATACTAACATTTCTACCTGGCAAGGAGACCATATCCTATCCTTTTTCTCTGAAAAGGGTCTCAATTTATTTTACTTTCTAAAGACATAGGCTGGGTGGGAATTAGATAACCACTGCCGTAAGCCTTGGAGTATGTCTGTGACTTACATTTATAGGGAGTCATCTAATTGCTCTCCTCTCCAAACCCTCTGATGTATACATGCACATGCTTAGCTTTTGCTCACCATGCCAACTCGGTCTTGTAGTCTTGCTAGTATAATGTCCTAAGCCTTGATATGCTTATAGTGATGGGAAAAATCAATCAAAAGAGGAAAGTCATCATGGCTGTATGGACTTCCAGTGTTTCTCAAGCTGTCTTTTCTCACATTCGAATGACTTGACTTGTACAGTATATCAGTGGACAGGGATGGTCTTATTTCATCTTCATAGAAATCAGACACTTATTACTAACAAATCAGTTTCGCTATAGGAAGTAAGCTTGAAAGGCCATACGAATAAGAGGATCTTTCTCCTTTCTCCTCCCCTGTTTCACGGGCCCTGGGCTGGGTCTATTTTAGCAATTTTCTTTTCTGTGTTATTTTCCCATGGAGTTGGAACTATAGTCACTCATTAGATATAAATGCCTCAGAATAGTAACATGCAGAGAACCACTTATGTGCATAGCAATTCTCACTGTGCCAATCATCAGGGACAGCATAGCCTGCTGGTAAATGACTGAAATTTCTGTGGATTAGGATTTGAATGGGTTGCTAAAATTGCTGAATAACTCCCAGGTAATGCTGGTGTGGTCCAGGACCACACTACCAGTAGCAGGGTTGTAAAGAACAAATGTATTTCAGTCAGTTTTGATTATATACTCAACCCCAGAATTAAAGACTTCTCTAAGTTATTAACCTATCGCAGAATAATATGACCCAGTGATTTCCCATGACCAGTTCTAAATCCCATGGATTTTCCAGAGAAGAGATAGCTGTTCAGGATTCCACTTTGCCTTGAAAATCAGACACAACCCATTGCCAGGTAATTTCCCTGAACGTGTTGGTACAGGCTTCCTTCTGTTAGCGAAGGGAGATAGTCATGCCTCCTATCATTGCTTGCCGTGGTGTGTTAGGCAGTACACAGGTGTGAGGAATGCTTATTTCTTTTTTTTTTTAAATATATTTTATTGATTTTTTACAGAGAGGAAGGGAGAGAGATAGAGAGTTAGAAACATCGATGGGAGAGAAACATCGATCAGCCGCCTCCTGCACATCTCCCACTGGGGATGTGCCCGCAGCCCAGGTACATACCCTTGACCGGAATCGAGCCTGGGACCCCTCAGTCCGCAGGCCGACGCTCTATCCACCGAGCCAAACCGGTTTCGGCAAGGAATGGTTATTTCTGAACGAAGCCGGAATCATTGTCTGAGGGTCCTTTTTCTACTCTAACTGCTGCAGAAGCTTAAACCAACCTTCTTCCCTTTAGTGAACTACAGTGACTGAAACCCAGAAAGGAAAACATTTTCAAAAACCATTCTTTCTGGCTTCTGTCTTTTGGAATCCTTTAAATGGTAGTTAAAGGGAATCATTTTAGAATAGTATTTTTTTGTATATTGGAAGTCAAATCATAAAAAGTTGCTACTCCTCAAATTAAGTAAGATTGTGTCAAGCCCCTAGTTATTTAAGGATAGAGTGTCTTCGTTTTTCTTCCCTTCTGTTTCTGTGACATTATTTGGAGTTCCATGGCTCGCTATGATGTGCAGTGACCACTAGGGGGCGGCACAGAACATGGCGGGTGACCAGCAATGGTGGCAGGGCACTGAGGGAGCAAGAGAAGGAGGAGGCAGGGAGGCAGGGGAATCTGATGGGCCCTGATCGCCGGCCAGGCTTAGGGACTATACCTGTGCATGAATTTCGTGCATTGGGCCTCTAGTGTACTATAATAGAGATGCACAAGATATGGTGTAAAAGACATACCTATGTCCACACTCACACACTTTCTCTTTTTAGGAACCACGGCATTTGCAGTTTTTCAGCGAATTCGGCAATAGTGATATTTATGTGTCCCTGGCAGGCAAAAAAAAGCATGGAGCACCAGCTAACTATGGATTCTGCTTTAAGGTACAGGCTTAATATTTTGATAGATGAATAAAGCAAGCCTCAGCCTTTTAGGTAAGCTTGAGTTTCTTTTTGATTTCTTTAAAAACAAAAAAGAGAGAGACAGCTTTCTCTTACATATATGGGAGAATTTTAGTGGCTTTTATTTCAACAGGTGTTACCTTCAAGATATGCATTAACGATAAACAATGTGCTGTGGCCTTCTAGCCTAACAAAGCGCGAGGGCCCCGAGACCTGAAAATGCTTTGTGCGGAAGAAGAGCAGAGTAGGATGTGCTGGGTGACGGCGATTCGATTGCTCAAGGTAATCTCACCGTAGTTGGGAGTTTCTATTAAATGCTGGGAGTACCATCAGGGTTTGAAAAGAGCTGTAGTTCAAAATGCAGAGATTCACTATGAGTCTGTGTGGGTATGTGAGGAAGAAGAAAAATCACCACCCTCCAATGTGTGTATTTTATTTTTGTCTAAAAGATAAACATTTGCAGAGTAGGGGTAGAGTAACCTAATATTTATCTTTTATGTGTGAAGTAAGTATTCCATGTTTAGAAATGTTCTGCTTTTAATTTTGTCTAAGAATATTACACATAGAGCCAGGAACAGATGGGAACTTCTGTACATGACTTAGTGTATATTTTAAAAACATGGCCATCCATCCAATATGAAGTACGTTTTAAAATGGGCCCACCTAGATAGGTTCAGTGTAGTGGTTTCATGTTTCATTTAATTGTTGTGTAAATCGATTTCTATTTTAAGTACAACTCAAATTATTATGTAAAGATTACTATAGATATATTATTAAAACATCTACCTTTGTGTTAAGTAGAAATTACAACTTCATAAGCATAATTTGTGGGTAAGCATTTTGAAAGGAGTGAGAATGTTCGAAAGGTAGGTAGAGAAGAGAGACATAGAACGGATGTCTTCCAAAATGTATAGAAAACATTTATTTTTCAAATCTATATGCTTGTATGTTTAACAGAACTTTGCCACAGAAGTCGTGGCTTCAAACAATACAAATTTACTGTCTTGCACCACCGTCATGCAGAAGTCTTAACTGGCCTAAAAACAAAGTGTCAGCAGGGCTGCGTTCTCTGTGGGAGGAGATCTGTTTCCTTGTCCTTTCCAGCTTTTAGAGGCTACCCAGACTCCCCGGCTCAGGGCCCCTTCCTCTCCTGAAATCCAGCAACCTGCACCGAGCTCTGTTCACACAGCATACCAGCGGTTCTCTCTCTTCTAGTTCCCCTTCTACTAGATCTCCTCCCACAGAGAATGCAACTCTGCTGACACTTTGTTTTTAAGCCAATTAAGACTTCTGAATGACAGTGGTGCAAGACAATAAATTTGATTCAGATGTGGGCATCAATGGGGCCATTATTCTGCTACCACATTGGTGTCCCCTATTTGCTTCAATTATGGTAAAGCTTTTCCAGGTGAGGCTGGAGAGGGAGGCAAACATCAGTGAGGCCCTATTTTTAAAACAAATTTATATATATATATATATATATATTTCAGAGAGGAAGGGAGAGAGAGAGAGAGATGATGATGAGAGAGTATCATTGATCTGCTGTCTCCTGCAGGCACCACACTGGGGATCAAGCCTGCAACCCAGGCATATGCCCTCTCCTTCCCCTCTCCGCCCCCATACCAGAATCGAACCTGGGACCCTTCAGTCCACAGGCCAACACTCTATCCGCTGAGCCAAACCAGTCAGGGCTCTTTAAGAGGAAGATAAAACAACCTCAAAAAGAATGATGTATATAACGGATTAATTTCCAGAGCATTCACAGATGCCATTTATGTTGCAAGTCTTCCTTCCTGAATTGTTTTCAATTTTCAATTGAGGGGTTATTTTAAAGCAAATAGATGAACCTGGTGAACGGGAGAAAGAGAGTGATGAGGGAGTGTGGGAAAGAGAGGCTTTGTAATGACTTCCATGTGAGGACAGCCTGGGGCCCCTTTCTCCAACCTCATCTCCTTCCATCCTTTCTTTCATTTTATTGTTGGAACACATCATAATTCCCCAACTTGTACACTATTTCAAGCCTCTGGGGCCTTACTTGGACTGCTCTGTGTCCATGTAGAGCTCTTTTTCCCTCCTTTTGGTACGAATTCAAAACCCTCTGCCTTTCTCCTTTCCTTCTTCTAGGGAAAAAGAAGAGAGGAGGAGAGCCCTAACTGGTTTGGCTCAGTGGATAGAGCGTCGGCCTGTGGAATGAAGGGTCCCAGGTTCGATTCTGGTCAAGGGCATGTACTCTAGGAGAGTCTTTCTAATTACCTTTTCCTGTCTGTGTGAGGTACCCTCCCCTGGGGCCCAGTGCTATCCTGTGCTTATCTCTGTCATGGTTCTAGTCATATTGGATGGAAATAATCACTCTGATCCTCTTTTCTAATTAGAGTGGTTCTCAACCTTCCTAATGTCGCGTCCCTTTTATACAGTTCCTCATGTTGTGGTGACCCCCAACCATAAAATTATTTTCGTTGCTACTTCATAACTGTAATTTTGCTACTGTTAGGATTTGTAATGTAAATATCTGATATGCAGGATGTATTTTCATTGTTCGCGACCCACAGGTTGAGAACCGCTGGTCAATAGAAGATCCAGAAATTTGACCCAAGCCATTATACTCAATTCATATTTGACAAAGGAGGCAAGAGTATACATTGGAGTCAAAACAGCCTCTTTAATAAATGGTGCTGGGAAATTTGGTTAGATACATGCAAAAAAAATGAAACTAGATCACCAACTTACACCATACACAAAAACAAACTCAAAATGGCTAAAGGACTTGAATGTAAGACGGGAAACCCTACAAGACTCCATAGGCAGCAAAACTGCAGACATTTGTCGTAGCAATATCAATTTATAACTGCCAAGTTCACCCGAAATAAAGTTGTAGTTTTGAAAAAAAAAAAAAAAAGCAAATCCTGTCAGAATGGCTGCCATCAACAAATCAATAACTAACAAGTGCTGGCGAGGATGTGGAGAAAAGGGAACCCTCGTACACTGCTGTTGGGAATGCAGACTAATGCAACCACTGTGGAAAACAGTCTGGCGTTTCCTCAGAAAATTAAAGTTTGGCTGAGAATCGAACTGTGACCTCCTGATTCATAGGTTGACGCTCAGCCACTGAGCCACACTGGCTGGGCCAGTCAGGCCCTTTATTCTGGGGCCAGTGAGAAATTGGTAAAGGGTTTCAAACAAGAAAGTGATATGATCTGTTTTATACTTGAAAATATTCAGAGCCAGGAGTCTGGGCTTGTCAGCACAGACATGCTACTGGAAGACTGAGTTGGTTTCCCTGGCAGGTGGTCAGTGGGGCCTCTGTTGGATCCTGTGGCTAGTGCCACTGGCCTTGCCTGGTGTTAGGGGTATCTTTAGATGGTCTCCTTTAGTTGTCTATTGTGTTATTTCCAGAGTTTATCATGGCACAGTAAGTCCTCACTTAATATCCTTGATTGTTTCTTGGAAACTTCAACTTTAGAAACGATGTATAATGAAACCAATTTTATTTTAGTCTAATCGATAAAAATAAGATTTAAATTCCTGTGGCATATTTTTAATCACAAAAACATCACCAAATTTCTAAATAAATACCCCAAATGCTTCTAACATTTAACCATTGCAATAAATGTGAGCTCTATATACAGTTAAGAAAAATCTATAAAAACAAGTGAGGTAATGATTTCCCAATCTGTTCAGGGTTGAGGTTGGCGGAGCCCATCCTGGCAGCTCATGACCCAAGGTGGGCCCAACGCCCTTCCATCCCAGGCCCACACACCCACACTCACTGAGACTGGGGCAAGGTGGACACGCCAGTTCACCTCAGTTGCACACATTTGGGATGTGGGAGGAAACCGGAGTCCCAGAGAAAACCCACAAAGACATGGGGAGAACATGCAAACTCCACGTAGACAGTGGCCCTGACTAGGAGTCGATTTTTTTCCTCTTCGACGTTATAATAAAACTAGAGGCTCGATGCACGAAGATTCGTGCAAGAATGGGCCTTCCTTCCCCTGGCTGCCGGCACCGCCTTCGCGGTAGCATCATAAGACTTGGGCTGCCAGGCTGCAACTGAGAAATGGGTTTAAACTATAGAAAATCATAGAAAATCCGAGACTTAGGCAAAGGATTTGCTCATGTACAATGTCCTAGTTACATGTCTCCTTCCCTTTCCCTCAATTAAAACTGTGCTGGCTTCACTCTAACGTATTTTTTTTCCTTACCTGCCACTCTATAGGGGCAGGGAAGTGTTAAGGTGACCCGTGCCCTACCCCTCGGCCAGAGTTAAATGCCTACCAAAGACCTCCAACAGCACTGAAGCAACTACCTAACACCACAGGCACCCGGGACTATACATTTTTGAAGAAAACAGTCATATTAGTCGGTAGCGGGCTTTTCACTGCAGATAAATAAAAGGTGGCCAAGCAGCATGCACCTTGTGAAAGTGTTGGTTGGAGGTTATTGTATATTCTCCAAAATGAACTTGACTAGGAATTAAGCTCCCCTGTGTTCTTTTTCAAAATTATTGTAGGTTTAGAGTTGATTTATAATAAAATTTATTAGGTCTCATTAATGTCAATCAGACCTTAAATTAGAAAAATAATTTTTAGATTTTGAGAGGAAAAAAAAAAGAATAAAGAAGTCAGCACAGAGAATTTTAAATGAATATGGGTTTATATTCAGGTTGAAAGCAAAATTTTGAAAATAGTGACTTTCTGCACTCCACTCTGATTTTCTGTCTAATTACCAAATCTATCCACCTCACTGAAATTGCTTTTAAGGAAATAGTCTTTATAGTAGAGACTGTAAAGACTATTGGAATGTTTAAATGGTATTCGCCCCAAAGGTAAAATTGGATTCCATAGTATCTCTTAAATCTCTTTTTATAGAGGACCTACTTTAAAGTTCATCCTAGCTCCATGAAATGGAGAGTTGTAGAGTGTAAACAGCTCTCCCCGCCTCCCCCCTAAAAAAAGCCCGTCTGCCTCAGGGGTTGCTTCCTTCCTTCCTTTGTTTTAAAATAAAGTGACCTAAATCTTAGGGGTTATCTTCCAGTTTCAGATGGGGACCCCTGAAAGATAAGTGTGGTCATTGCAGTTGGCATACCTAATGTTTCTCAAACTAATAATCCGGTTTATAGTTTAGACCCATTTCCCAGTTGCAGCCTGGCAGCCCAAGTCTTATGATGCTACCCCGGAAGTAAAGATGCTGCAGTTCTGATCTATTGCCATTATGTTGTATTTTGTGACCCTTTGTCTGAAATCAGCCTGATTCCCCACCATTTTGATTTCCCTGAATGTAAAGCCATACATAAAACCATGTCATAATAGTATCGTCACCAGGGAAGATACACTGCCAAAGGTCTTTGACACAGAGCCCTGCCATGGATTGATCAGAGACGATATGATCCATGCCATGGATTTATCAGAGACATTGTCAATGACTGATTGGTGAATTTTGCCTGGTTTTGCTTAGGAAGCGTTTGCAGAGTCTTTGTAGCATAAAGCCTGGCACCCTTCCCAAGCGAGTGTTCTTATTAGTAAGTGACACATCCCTCTAAACAGTTTTAGTGCTAGTGGTGCTAAAAATAACGTATAGAAATGTCAGTTCCAGGTCTTCATACTGGTGAGCTACACCTAAGAGTGTGTCCAAATAAAAATCACTGTGTTTTTAAATGTATCCTTTCAAGGAACTGAATGCTTATCTTACAAAAATTTTGTTACTAACTTATTGGTTTTAAGGAACACTTATAGTTTTTATTTTGATGGTGTTTAAGTAATGAAAGTATTAATTGCCATGGCTTATCTGTGCAGTAAAAGTGGTGGAATGTGTTTTTATTCATTTGTTCTGCAGTATGGCATGCAGCTGTACCAGAATTACATGCATCCGTATCACGGTAGAGGTGGCTGCAGTTCTCAGAGTATATCACCCATGGTAAGCTCCAAATTATCAAACCTATATTTTATTTTATATTATATTAATTTGCAGTTACATGGCATTATAAATGCACATTATAATATACATCTACATTCTTTCCTTTTGGTCAAGTAAAGCAATTCTTTGGCATTATCTTACCATAATGTTATATTGAATTACTTATTTTTTGATTTTGTATGATTGCAGCCTATGTGATAAAATCGCAGCAGCAGAGTATATATGAAATATTCAATTAAAATAGATAGCTACATGTTAAAGAAAATGTTTAAATATTTGAAAGAATTACTTGAGTCCTTTTGTCTCATTATTTGAGGATTAGATCTTAATAAGATGATATATGGAATATTTTCTGTGGGGTTGTAAATGTTTCCTTAATTATTGATTTTTAGTATGGGCTTATTTATTTCTGGAATTGTTATACTAGTAGTCTACTATAAATATTTGAAAATTTTAAAGCTGTACTATACACATGTGTACTTTTTTGCATTCTGGCTCTCTAACAATAACATTTTTAAAGTTCCATGTCCTTAAAAAACAAATGGTTTTACAGAAAACCCAGAAACTGCCAGCTGAAATATAAGTCATACATTATTATATTAAATCTACTGCTGCTTCTCAGATTTATACTGAATACAACATGGATATTCATTTGCAGACACACACACACACACATACACACACACACACATCTTTATTCTTTAGGACCAATTTTAATTTTCTGTGCATTAGCACAAGAATGTTGTTTATTTATTTATTTTTATTGTTGACACTATTAGAGATGTCCCCCACTTTCCCTCACTTTGCCCACTTCCACCCAGCCCTCTCCCCCTTCACTCTCACCATCTCCACACTGTTGTCTATGTCCATAGACAATGCATATGTTTTTTGGTTAATCTCATCATCTTCTTTCATCCAGTCCCCCTTATCCCAAGCCCCTCGGACCTCCGACAGTCTGTTCCATATATCTACGCCTCTGTTTCTTAAAGTTTATGTTCTATTTTCACCTGTGCTTCTTCACATTGAATATATTAGGAATTCAGACATATGTGCCTGTGTTACAAATCAGCTAATGTGCTGCACTTCCATTTAGGTTAAAAATATGCTCCGCATGCCTGTGACCAAGGCAGGCACATTTCCCCACATGTAATGTAGCAGATGAAATGCTCAGTTCTAGGAATGAGGCATGAAATAATGTTGATTATGAAGCCTGATAGGCTAATATGGAAAAAGAACTCCAATTCTGTAGTTATGTTGCTTTAACTACAAGTTATGGAAGAGTAACTTCTCACCTTTGTGTCCTATTACTTTTAAGCCTTAAAATAAGAAACAGGAAATGTAATGAAATTCTATATAAGCAACTGCTTTAAGGTATTTTTATAATTTGTCAGCTTATCTTTATCTTTCAATCTATATGAATAAAAAGAATAATGAATTTTATTATCTTAATCCTTTTCTAAATCCTTCTACATTTCTTTTAGAGTGTAAAGTTATTAGGATGAGTGTGTTAACACCAGCTTTGAAGGCAATTATTGTTTAGTGCCCTCTTAATCATAGGAAAAAATTGTCACAAAGAACTTTCTGGTCTCATCACTAGCATACAAGTATGTTGTTATTCTTGCTTGTTTCCATTGAAAGTGATCCTACTATTGATCAATATGGGTATGACAGTTTGGTTGGTGTAGCTTTCCTTGTTCAAGACCATGTATAGGAAATGACACTTCTCAAGTAAACCTGGTTGGAAATAGGATTGGAGGAGAAGGAGTTTAGGTGTCTGTGTGGTGAGGACCTGTCTGTCCTGTATGGCAGTTGTCATGATCAAAGGGCATTTGAGATTTGGGCTCCACTCTTCTTAATTTACATGAAGGAAATGAAGATGTTGGGGGAGTATTTGTATTATCCACACAGAGTCCTACTTTTCTAGATTATCGGTGACCTATGTAATGTATACCAGCGCCCTTCACCTGCCTCTGTTGGTTTTCATCCCAGCACTATTTTCGGAGAAACATCGAAAAGTTAGTGTATTTTAGTTATGTTTTTGAAGGAACAATAGTATCATCTTATCTTCAGAGATACATTTTGAGAAAGGAAATGAGAAAAACATGTTCTTATGCCATAATGAATATCTTAGCTACATATAGCACTTAATTGCCACCCCTATCAGCCTTTGAAATGAGAATCATCAGCAGATATTTTAGGAAGCCAAATATAGTTGGTCCTTTTTAGGGAAAACAAAGGATTCATTTAAAGGATCATCTGTTAATATAGTCCTGGCTGGAGTGAGGGGATGGGAAAAACAAGTCTACAGAAATTCTTATTCTTCCTCACTTTTTTAAAAACAATATATTTTATTGATTTTTTTACAGAGAGGAAGGGAGAGGGATAGAGAGTTAGAAACATCGATGAGAGAGAAACATTGACTAGCTGCCTCCTGCACACCCCTTACTGGGGATGTGCCCGCAGCCAAGGTTCATGCCCTTGACCGGAATCAAACCTGGGACCTTTCCGTCTGCAGGCTGACGCTCTATCCACTGAGCCAAACCTGCCAGGGCCTTCCTCACTTTTGACCCTGAGCTGGACATCCTGTGCCACCGTTTCTTCCCTGTACCCCACTCTGTGGTACATAAGGGTACCCTAGATAGAGCCTGTCAGTCACTGCTTTTACCGTAAGCTGCCCGTGTGACCTTAGTGGAATCACTGGTGTCCTGCAGTATAGATAGGGGGTGGTTGAGTAATCTTCAGAATCAATTTCATCTCTGATGTCTTGTGGCTCTGTATGAAGCAGATGAGAGATAATGTATGAGGAAATTCTGTGCCCTCTTGCTAAGGACTGTACTGCAGTTTTATCTAGATCTTTTAAATGAGGTGGCAGAGAGTGAGTGGCTACTAGTTGTCACCTAGTTGAACTGCCTGAAAACCATTTTATATCCACTTAGAAGGACTGGATCTGATCTCGCTGTGTGGCCTGGATAATCCAGACTGTCCCAGGTCTTTTCTCTCATTAAAAAAAGAAAAAAGAGGCATGCCCTTAAAATCATGGAGCCTTTTTTTTAGGGCTTTCCCTGTTTATCCCACTAGAAGAAAGCTGGAATTAGGGACACATGCTTTGAAAAATACACCGATTCTGAATGTTATCAACATTGCTTTTCTATGTGAAAGAAATTGAACTGAAAATGACCTTTTGAGTTCAAGTCTGATCTTGCTTCACTTCCATTTCTTTGTCCACCAAAGGTAAACTATTAATTTTTCATCCACCACCTGCCATTCAGCAGAAAATATTTGCTATATTTCTGTGTTTCCTTCTAGTGTAATGTAGCAAATGAAAAGACTTATTTGTATTGTAGATTCCCTACTTATGTCAAGTAATTATGGAGCATAAGATCTTGTTTTATATACTGGCCTATCATATTATAGGAAACAAAAATTAGAACACTGGGTACATTTATTGTCCTCTCCTAACAGTATTTTTATGTCACTGGGACCTTGAGATTACAAAGCCCATCTTGGCATGTGAACTAGAGAGATAATAAGGATACAGCTACCATTATGAGTGAGATTAGGTACTCTGTGGTTTGAGCAGGTAGAGGCTTTTCATTAAAGTTGGAAAAGCGGAAGTACATCCAACTGGTCCACAGCCCAGCACAGAAGATCACAGGTGAGGAGGGCAAAGTCAGGTGTGACCGAAAATAGAGATTACAGGGACAGCGTCCGTCTGGCAAGAGCAACTGCCAGTTACAAATGCTCCTGTAACAAATGAAAGATTGCAGGCCAGGTCTCTAGAAATAAAGTTGAACCTTAGTAAGATTGTGGACTACTATAGCCTGGTCTGAAGAGGAAATAACAAATGCTAAAACGTGCAATGTGTGATGTGGGGATAAATGAGCCCCCTGATTTTTCTGTGTGTGGACAAGGTTTAAAACACACATGTGACTGTGGTCTGTGAGGCCAAGCTGGGAATGGCTGAGTCCATGTGGAGAGAGATAAAATGGTGTTAAGCCAGGAGTCTCTTAATGCCCATTGGCTCCTCATTTACCATTAGACTTCCATTTTTTGTTTTGCAACTCTGTTAACTAGTGGAGAATAACTGGTAAACATTGCCCATGCTGTTTCTGAATGTTTTTCTTTTTCTTTTGGAGAGTTTTATTTTATATTTTTAAAAGTGAACTCAACCATATATGCATAACACATGGGCACAGGCAATAGGTGAAGGTCTGAGGCAAGGTGTGGGGGCAGGCTAGAAAGGGTCAATGGGGGGGACATATGTAATATTTTCAACAATAAAGATTTAAAATAAAAAAAGAAAGGTTATTTTTAAAAAAGTGATTTGGCTCAGTGGATAGAGCATTGGCCTGCGGCCTGAAGGGTCCCAGGCTAGATTCCGGTCAAGGGCACATGCTTGGGCTGCAGACTCGATCCCCCAGTTGAGGGCATGAAGGAGGCAGCAGATCAATGATTCTCTCTCATCATTGATGTTTCTATCTCTCTGTCCCTCTTCCTTCCTCTCTGAAATCAATAAAAATATATATATATTTTTAAAAAGAGAACTTTGTAAACAGTATTTTTTAAATTGATTTTTAGAGAGGGAGGAAGGGAAAGGGAAAGAGAAAGAGAAATATCCGTGTATGAAGGGAAACATCAATCGGCTGCCTTCTGCACACCCCCTCCTGGGGATCCGGCCTGAAACCAGGCATGTGGCCTGATCGGGAATTGAACCATTAACCTTCTGTTGCATGGGAGGACACGCAACCAACTGAGCCACACCGGCCAGGCTCTTTTGCCGAGTTTTAATTCTTAAAAACTGAGTGACACTCTTAATTGGAGATTTTGACAATTGTCTTTTTTTTTTAAAGATGCACGACGTGGGGTGGCATACTTTTAAAAAGATGGTTGTGAAGTAGAGCCCTAAACAAACAAAAGGTATAAATAAAGTCCAGGTTTTGGATATTTAGTTCAGGTTCAGAATAATACAAATACAAAAAGTAACTGACAAAAAATAATCAGCAAGATATTATTATTTGTTTAAACATGTCTTCTTGTTATATCAGTTCTTTTGTCATTGACCTATTTTTGCAGCTCTCATTTTGCCATATTTATCCTTACTAAATGAAACGTTATTCATAATATTAAATCAAATAAAATTTAATAATATGGAGTTATCTGAATTATTTTACAAAATTTTATTTTCTACGTTAGATGAAATTTGAGATGATAAACTTAAATACATATTTTAGTTCTATTATAAAATGAGCACTATTGCCCATCCAGTGTGGCTCAGTGGTTGAGTATTGACCCATGAACCAGGAAGCCACCTGTTCCATTCCTGATCAGAGCGCATGCCCCCTTGCAAGCTCAATCCCCAGGTAGGAGGCATGCAGGAGGCAGCTGAACAATGATTCTCACCGTTGATGTTTCTATCTATCTCGCATCTCCCTTTCTCTTTCTGAGATCAATAAAAATATATTAAAAAATAAAATACAGACAGTTATAAAAATAGCACTATTTTTCTAAAGAAGTGATATGTCAATTTGTTATAGTTTTATCATATCTTGAATCATAACATATAGCTGTTTCATAAGTAGCTAGATTTGATATTTAAATGATAATTGTCAAAGCACAATAGGGAGATGAGTTTGGAAGTAATGGATATTTTTACAGGAAGGGCTAAAAATTCATTTCTAAATTGGTGTTTTCCTGTTTTAGTAGAAAATATGAAGAGAAGGTTGTTTTAGGAGAAACCATGCTTACCTTGAAAGCCTTTAATTCCTTTACTCAGCACTTAATTCAATGACCTTACCCAATACTGTATAACTTATTTAACCAAACTATCTTATAGCATTGTTTTATCTTGAATATGTATTTTTAACATTTTGATTTCTTGCTAGCCACCTTTGGAACCACATCCTAGAATGAAAACCTATTGCCAGCAAAACACTGTAAGATAACTTCAAATATATTTTCCTGGTAAAAACAAATGTTTTCTTTTCTTTTCCAGAGAAGTATATCAGAGAACTCCCTGGTAGCAATGGACTTCTCGGGCCAGAAGAGCAGAATTATAGACAATCCCACGGAAGCCCTTTCAGTTGCAGTTGAAGAAGGACTCGCATGGAGGGTACAAATCAGTTCATATTCTTTAAAATCATTGACGATTTCAGTTTGTTTTACCCAGAAAGTTGAAATGTGTTTTTCCCTTCTTTGTGCAGAAAAAAGCGTGCTTACGCCTGGGCAACCATGGCAGCCCCAAGGCCTCTTCACAGAGCTCCGCCATAAGCATGGGTATGTCTGCATCTGCACTGGGACTGCACGGGAGGGCATTCAGGCATAGTCACTGAGGCGCCATGGTGGAGAGTTTATATCATTAAACTGCGATCCTTTCATGCAGAGCTTTGCATTCCCTCCCTCTGTTTCTTCAGTTATCCACCGGTCCCAGCCGTGGTTTCACCACAGGATTTCTAGAGATGAAGCTCAGCGGTTGATCACTCAGCAAGGACCTGTGGATGGGTACGTTTGATTTTGAATGGTCGTGATTTAAAAAAAAAGAAAAATATGTATTATTTTAAATATATTTTTATTAATTTCAGAGAGGAAAGGAGAGGGAGAGGGAGAGGAAGAGATAGAAACATCAATGATGAGAGAGAATCATTGATCCACTGCCTCCTGAATGCACCCTACTGGATATTGAGTCTACAACCTGAGCATGTGCCCTTGACCGGAATCAAACCCAGGATCCTTCAGTCCGCAGGCCGACACTATCCACTGAGCAAAACCAGCTAGGACCATATATGTTTTTATTGATTTCAGAGAGAGAAAAGGAGAGGCAGAGAGAGATAGAAACATCAATGATAAGAGAGAATCATTGATCAGCTGCCTCCTGCACGTCCCTTACTGGGGATTGAACTCACAACCTAGCATGTGCCCTGACGAGAAATTGAATGGGTGGCATCCTAGTTCATACGTCAATACTCAACCATTGAGCCACACTGGCCAGGCGAATGGTTGTGATTTTGATTTCTGCTACAGCCAGTAATTACTTATTCAACAACACAAAGATTCTTGACTTCAGCTTATTGAAACAGAAGGGACTGTGTTCTATAAGGATGGTTGCCAATGTATCCTAGCAATATCTATAAAATGCCTGTTCCATTGTGTGTGCTTACTATTTGTGCATAAGTGAAGCTGATTTAATACTTTCTTAAATAATGATCACTAATATTAAAGTTTGATGCAGGGTATGTTAAGTAGAAAGTTGCTTATATATTTAGATGGTCTTTTTTTTCTTTCTGTTTATATTCCAATTTTTTCTCTAAATTTTAAAAGCTTTTATTAAAAGTAATATAAACCAATAAGAGTACTTCTTGACTGTTTCTCATGTTATCTTTTAGTGGGGTACTGCGGGAGATATAGTAGAAATATAAAATGTATTATGAATGATTGATAATTTAAAGAATTTTCCTTTTCTCAAAGTATTTCAGATACTTCCTATAATACTGGCTAAATTCTCTTCCCAAATGCAATACAAATTAATGAGGTTGTGTTGAGGTTTGGATGATAAATGAAACCAACATCAATTTAAACAAGGGGTGACGGGATCTTATATCTTTCAATGGTTGGCTTAAGATGATGACAAGATTTCAAGGTGATTTAATACTGACATTTGGATAAAAATGCATCTTCACATGGAAGATTATTAATAGCAAGTCAGAATTCCACTAGACTCTAAATAAGAAAAGATTTTAATATGCTTCCCTGCGTGGAACATGGTCTTGTTAGATATAAATTTGGACAGTCAGCAGAATTACTATCTGATGAGACCAAGAAAATAAATAAACCACAGAGAACTGATAAAATGTTTTGTGAGATTATAATTTCCCTTCTTTCTGAACCCAGTTTTTGTAAATTGAAAGAAATAATTGCATAAAGATTATAGTATCTTTGTATTTTTAATTAAAAAAAAAAAGTGTTCTTTTTTTAATTAACGCTTTGGAAAGATGTGCTGCTGCCAGATAGTCCACTAGGTGGCAGTGGTGATTTATTGGGGAATGGGGAGGGACTCACAATGAAACTCCCTTTAGTCCCATCTCCCAGTGATACAATGTCAGAATCTCACACAGCATAGATAACATGGATAATCTCATCAGAGATCTATGATGTCTCAAATGTGGCTGCCTCTTTGCCTGAGCACACTGAGATTAGGACTGGAGCCACCAGTGGGGACTGGTTGCTCAGTCTGTGTGCCAATAAGAAATACAAAGCTGGTTTTGCACTGTATTGCCAGTGAGTACAAATCCATTCCAGGTAACACTTTTCTCTTAGGATATTACTTCATGTCTTGCTTTTATAGCCTGACATTATAAAGTCTTTTCTGATGCATTCTTCAAGGTCAAAGTACATGTTCTTTGGGTGTTTATCTTAAAATATTATGCTCAAACATTCAATAAATGATTTCTGGATTGATTTTTTTTTTAATCTTAAAATATTATGCTCAAACATTCAATAAATGATTTCTGGATTAATTTTTTTTTTTTTTAGAATATATTCATTTCTCACTTTCTGTTGTAAATGTAACAGTAGGAACCAGAAACAAAAGAAAAGAGGGAGTCCAGAGGAGGAGGTTAAAAATTATTTCATTTAAAAAAAAATTATTTCATTTTAAATAATTTTCTCTTTCAGGACCTATTATGACCCAGAACTTAAAATGAAAATATGCTAATGCCCCATTCATTCTCTGTACAAAACAGTTACATGTAAATACCCAAATTCCCAGTGGAAAAAAGGACACAACACTAATTATTGATACCATGATAGCATTACATTGGTTATTGAGAGCAAACAATCTGACAAGTGGGCTCTATAGTTATCCTTTTAAAATTAGCACTAATGACAGTTTTACAGTTGAAAGTAATGTTAATACCAGATCATTTACCAGGTTGGATAATCCCATCATTGAATAGACAATGAAAGAAAACTCTGGCTGCATTTATGTATATATTTTCTAGATTCTGTACATGCTGTATTTATATGAAAACCATAAGTAAATGTAGAAACATACTGAAATTCTTTCTCTCTCTTTAGAGTTTTCTTGGTGCGGGATAGTCAGAGTAACCCTAGAACTTTCGTACTGTCAATGAGTCATGCACAAAAAATAAAGCACTTTCAAATCTTACCAGTAAGTATTTTGTGATTTCACATTCCTATATTAGAGATGATTTTAATGCATAAGCTTTCAGAAACTTTGGGTTTCTTTAGTCCTTTTATTAAATATAATTTGGGAGCTTGTGCTTTGACTAGAGTTAAGGTTGGCATAAATGGTTTTATGAGTCTGAATTTATATAAGAAATACAGGAATTGTAAAAATTAAATTTTCTTTTTCCCATGAAATACGATTTAGCAATTTTGTATAGGCCTACTGCCACCTGTTGTTAAAAGGCCACTAAAGATTCTTTCCTAACTTCTGCTGGTGATTCTTTACAAACCATTATTTTAAAGCCCTTCTCTCTGATCCCCAAATGTTTTTTTGTGTTTTGTTATTTTTGTAGTTTTGTTTTTAATCATTGTGGATGGATACGTAGGTGCTGTAGAACTGGAGATCATTTAAACTATTCTGAGCACATTTAAAATGTTTTTGTAATTCTGCTTTGGAGTTTTTATTGCCTGTGTGTGTGTGTGTGTATGTGAATGTGTGTATGTATGTGTGTATGCATGTGATCTGTATATTGGAACCAGGTAGTATGCAATAGAGAATTATTCTACTTTCAGGAAAGTGTTACATGAATTGCTAAATTACTGTTTCCTTTTGAGTGGTTCTTTTTGGAATTATCCAAAGTCTATATGAAGTATCTTTCCTACTTCATTGATTATGTGAATGATGTCCCTGGATAGTATGAATTGCTTAATGCCAGAAGATCACACTGACTAAAGAAAAAAAATATCACTGTCATCCCATTAACATAATGTTTGATTGCTTCAGAATCAATTTACAGATACAAATTGTGTGAATATTCATTTTTAATGTACTAAGTGAGCCTGTTCAGTAGACAACATTTAGAAATAGAAATTAATATCCGTAAGTGGGATCATTAATAGATTGAATAGTGCAGATTTCTCACTGTATATTGATTCAGAATAGTCATACTATTCCAATTACAGAATACTGCATGAAGTACAGCCACATTGCTTATTCTAGGATCAAATGATACTTCCTTTAAATGCACGTAAAATTACAAAAAAAAAGTAGGTGTGCCATAACATTTTTTTCACTGTCCTTTAGTTTTATAAATTTGTTAATGTTGGCCTATATAAAGACACATTATGCAATGGAATGTGATTTTCCTGCATATTTTGCCCTTCTTACCAGTTTGTTATTTTTCTTCCTGTAGGTGGAAGATGACGGTCAGATGTTCCACACCTTGGATGATGGCCACACAAGGTTTACGGATCTAATCCAGCTGGTGGAGTTCTATCAACTCAATAAAGGTGTTCTTCCTTGCAAGTTGAAGCATTATTGTGCTAAAATTGCTCTTTAGCCAACCTAGAAGTGACTTGTTAAACTGGTGAAGAAAACAAGGAAAAAAAATACAAAAGGAAAAAGAAAGACCATAAAAAGTGTGAAAGCATTGCTATGGTGAAAAGAATTTATTTCACCTCCAAGTTACAAAAAATAGTTTGTGCTTTGAAAATAAGCAAAGATTTGATTGCTATTATATTCCTCATTTAAAATTCATTAGTTAAAATTAAACATCTGAAAAAGAATGGTTTGATGTGTTCTTGTGTGATTTTACTTTAATATATTATTTTCTTCAAAGATGCGTATTTTAAACAATTTTCTGTCCTTAACATAGCAACATTAGAACTTTCAACTGCAAAATATGAAAAAAAATTTGGTTCAGAATTAATTATTTGAGAACTGAGTTTAAATTACTTTTTTATATATTAAATATTATTAAAAACTCAAATTATCAATTAAAAGAAGCTATTCACAATCTGTCAATAAAACTAAAACTATTTTTAATTATATATTTTCTGAATTTACTATAACCTTAAAATCAAATGCTATTTGAAGTAGCAGCTTAAAATTATAGTGCAATATATTGAATTTTTTCAGGATGAGTTTTATTACAGTTTAAAATTATTAATTGTACTGTAATATTTACACTGGCATTGCACCTATTAGTGACACATTACTCATTGCATTAAAAAAATTCATTTAGTGATTAACTGGAATTATCCAGTCATGTGTCCCTTAATAGCAGTAATACATTTTGAGAAATGTATCATTAGGCAATTTCATCATTGTGCAAACATCATAGAATACGAGGGGCCAGGTGCACAAATTCGTGCACCTTGGAAGGAACTGTGGGCCATGAGGCTGCAGCAGGCACAAGGGGCGGGTCTTGGCTCATCCTCCACACCCCCACCGCTGTGGCCCCTGATCCTTTGTCTGCCAGCAACCCCGCTCCCGCCGCTACCGTTCCCATGCACTGATGGCACTGGCTCCACTCACATCCGCTGACGGCGCGGAGCAATTCGGGCGGGCAACAGCAGCGGTGTGAGTGGGGCTGGTGCCGTCAGCGGGTGTGGGTGGAGGCTGCTGCCTCAATCGCCCCTCAGGAGCAGGGGAGGTGGAGAAGCCCTCAAGGGCAATCAGGGCCAGCAGCCTCCACTCGCATCTGCTGATGGTGCCAGCTGTGGATGCAAGTGGGGCCGGTGCAGACAGCAGGTGTGAACGCCGGGTGGGACCGTGGCACGCGGGAGCAAAAATTTTCAGTAACTACCAGAGGCTCATCCCAGGGATAGCGACCGGTGCCTCACCTTGGTCTGGCATCCTCCCACTCACCTGCTCCACCATCCCGCCGCAGCCAATGCCTGCCATGTTCTGTACACATCCCCTGGTGGTCAGCACACGTCATAGCGACAGGTTGTTTGGTTGTTCTGGTTGTTCCACCAATTGGTCTATTTGCATATTAGCCTTTTATTATATAGGATGGGACCATTATCATATATGCAGACCATCATTGACCATATTTAGTGCATGACTGTATGTTTGTGAGAAAATGGTCAAAATATAGAGGGAATTTTTATAATTTGCATATGCTTTCTTTTAGCATATAATCTATGACAATGTTACATTGTCACCTTGATATTTCACATTTGTCCCCATTCTGAAAACTTTATGAAGGCTCCTTAGATTGTTACTACACTACTATATCATTAGTTTGATTAAAATCAGTGAAATCAAAGGCTTAAACTCTATTAAGATTCTAATAGGTAAATGTGTGCTAATATTTTTGACTGCCCCCTTTTCAGTATTTCACCTAGGCAACATCAATATAGAAGCCAAAGATTTTGGAAATGAGATACTAATCTCTCATCACTTCTCTGAGATCATCTGGGAAGTTTTTGATGGGATTCTATGATTCTGCTTTTTCCATTTCCTGTGGCCAGGATATTCATTTTTTTTTTTTAAAAAAAGATAAGAGAAATGAATTATAAAATAAGCATTAAAGTTATACAAAATTTTGCCCATTTCTTCTAATTGATTCTTATAACAACATTGTGGGAAAATTAAGTGTGTTTTTTTGAAAGTGAGATTTTTAAAAAAAACAATATTTCAAAACTGCAGATTTTAGTGTTAGATAAAAGCTGTACATTTTTTATAACAACATCTGAAAACATCCATAAAATGTTAATTTAAATTAATTATTGCTGAAAATAATTATTGATTAAATTTTAAAATATTTATTTAGCTAATGCAAACCTATTTCTAAAAACATTGAAACTTAGAACATAAATTTGATGCTATAAAATATAGATCTGGTGTCTGTAAAGGCTTGGAAGACACATAGGACCACTAAATGGAGGAGGTTTCAAAAGAACTCTGAGTATTTCTAATTTATTTCCAATTTGCAAAAAATTGTGTTTTGAATTGAAATGCATTTTCTCATTTTGCACCCAGTTCAAATTGACAATATCAGAAAATATAGCATTTTAAATGCTACCCTCTAAACTGACCAATTTGTTCTTTGTTATTTGTGTCTCTAGCTTTATTCATAATCTATAGTTATTATGGAGCCCACATTTTGAATGTAATTGCTTACTTTGAACTTAAAGCATGAGTCAAGAAAAATCATTGAGGAAAGGTTGACATTATCTTTCCTTTTTCCTCTGATAAGCATTTTAAATGTGTATGTGTGTAAATCTAATAGGAAATTAAATCTGATATTGTCAGACACACTTATAGTTAGTACAATATTAAAATGGCTTTCCAGGAAAAATGTGAATTACCTTTGAATTATTTTTTGTTTTAATTTAGCCATGTTCTGCTGTCTTGCACCATTTTGGATAGAGATGAGTGCAAATCAGCTCTGCTTTCTTCCTTTTTCTTTTCATATGGTGGAGTTTGCACACTCCTCTCTCCTAGAAAGATGCACACACAGCAGACCATCCGGCCCACGTTGTCTTTAAAAGGTTCTATGGAAAAAGGAAGTGATCACTTTCAAACATTCAGGAAGTCCAATCAAACAAGATAAAAAATAAGAGTTTCAATCGGAATAATTACTTATTTCACATATATAATGGTGTAAGCCCTGACTGATTGGAATATATTAGGTGGAGATTTTTGTTTTAGCTCTGCTTTACGGTGCTCAACATCAATGAATTAGATTCCGATGTGGTCTCTGCCTTCCGATCACCAACAATGCCAACTCTCCCTGTGGTAGTTGTATTATGGTAGTTATATCAGACTGTGTATTATGATTTTTCTGAAGAGAAAAGATTGTCATCGGTAATGGTTACAATTTGATATTTCAAGCTAGTTCCCCTATTTAGAAAGCTTTCTATTACCAGGCACTTTTAAGTCTTTTCATGCCTTGGACCTGTGCACAGAGTAGTATGCTTGAGAGGTAGAGTTCTCCTAACACGTATTGAACACCCAATCAAACTTTATACCTGCCTCTTGTGGGATGTATCATCTCCTTGCAGCCCTGGCTCCCACAGTTTTACCCTCTGGGACATTTAGGCTTGTTGGTCACTGGGGCACTGCTTGTAATGTCTCCAGTTGCAAATACTTCATGCCACAAAATACAGATGTGAACAAGAGAAAGGCCAGCCAGCCACTTGGCCGAGCACATAACTCTACTGACCCAAAAGTTCATTACAGAGATCCCTCAACTTGAGAAAGGTATCCAAGTGAATTTCTAACCAGTATAAATAATTGTTCCTGCAGTTGGGGCATCACATTAAGATTATAGCTCTGAAGTGGACTTTGGTGACTTGAATTCCAGCCCACTATATAGTAGCTAGGTAGCCTTGGTTAAATCAGTTTCTTCATTTCTATCATCGTCATGCATTTTGTAAGTTGCCTGTAAAGTAGCACACGGTCTAGAATCTTAACTTTTTTTTTTTTTTACATTAGTGATTGTACATTTAGAAACCCCACCTCACTGGGACATTGCCCTTCCCACCACTTGTATGCCCTTCCTGCCAAGAAAACAGTGTACAGTATATGTTGTGCCTCTGCTCTCATTTCTGTTCTTCCAATAAGACTGCGTTTACGGAAGCAGCCATAGTTACAGTACAGTGTGTGTGTGGGGAGTGGGGGTGGTGCCCAGCCCGTCTGTAGGACAACTGTGCCCACCTGTACCAGCCCTACAGATTCCCCTGCTGTCTTCTTACTGATTAAAAATCTGAAGTGAGCTTTGCGACTTTTACACATTCCATCTCCCTCCCTTGAAATAACACTGATGGACAGACTAGGAAATGGGTGTGTATTATGTGCCGTTGAGTGGGCTCCCACTCCTGGTGACTCTAAATGTGTGATGTCCATAATGTTCTGCCCTCAAGAGCCCTGCTCAGCTCCTGTAGACGCCTGCCTATGGCTTCTTTTATGGAGTCAATCATTCTCATATTCGGTCTTCCTCTTTTCCTGCTGCTTCCTATTTTTCCCAGCATTATGGTCTTTTCCAAAGAACCCTGCCTTCTCATGATGTGCCCCAAATGTAGATTTGCTTTAGAGACCCCCACCTGTACAACACAGGAAACGGGCTAATGTGTGGCTGAGTGGAGAAAATTGAAAAGACTGCTAGGTGATTGGTGCAAGTCTGAGAAATTAATAAACTTTCACAGGATGAATGTGTCCCTGGTCATCCCCTCACAGTGGATCCTGCTTCCCTGAGAAGTGCTTGTCATGTTAGTGATCAGATTAGGAGCAAAAAAAAAAATGATGTTCTTACCTTGTGTGCTTGTTAAGTTCACTTCAGCATGTATCGAGTGCCTATTATTTGAAAGGCACTTTCAGAGCCTGTGGGATTGAATAACAGAGTATGGATATGCAAGTCCCTGTCCTAGAAGCCAGGCTGGGTAAGTATCTATAAATACAATGGGAGAGAGACACTGGCAACGCTTGCTGAAAGATGGGAGGAATAAGGTGGGTCCCGAAAGCCCGGTAGGAGTTACATTTAGCAAATCTTGCAGAAAGAACTGTACAGTGTCATCAAAGGGACGGTGGTAATGCCAGGCAGCACGGAAAGGACATAGATTGAATGTAGGAGTTTTTCAGCAAATGATAACTTCACTGTAACTGGAGTATACAGGGTATTGTGACAGAGATGAAAGTCATGGCGAGTGGCACTAGAAAGGCAAGCTCCTGCTGCATTAGGGAGAGCTTCATTGCGAGGCATAGTGGTTTATATTTAATTAAAGAAAGCCAGAAGTTCCTCAATGTATCACCCCACTAAAATTCTTACCTGTTTGAAATCAGGAATGGGCTTTATTCATCTCTTTATCCCTGTATATTGGAAATTCTCGGAAATGTCTGTCAAATGAATGAGTAAAATAATTAGGATAGAAGCACTCCAATCATGTCTGAGTTAGAAGGGCAACTGTGTGTAAGGTAAGGATGGGCAAGGGGATAAAAGGAGGGTAACCCATCCCGAAGCCAATGAAAGAATCTTGCCAATAATCAGGAAAGCCTGCTCTAGAGCCATGGGTGTAAAGGAATAATTTTATGGAGGGAGAATCATTAGTGATTCGATGAGTGTGATGAGGGATAAACAAAGAGAGGAGTCAAAAATAATAGTTTTAGGGCCAGAGAAACTAGGAAGATGGTGATATATGAGGGTGAAAAGGTTATGATTTTAACAAATGTCATCAGAATTATTAGAGAAAGAATTGGTTTTATTTAGGTGGCAAAAAGACTTAAGAATATGGATATTGAGTACATATTTTTTTTTTTTTGATGTGTGCTCTGTAGTTTTGCAACTTAATACCCTTTCATCTTCCCAAACCTGACATAAAGTCATTTTTATTTTCTCTATTCAATGTAAGGCCCTGGCAAAGAAAGACTGTCTTATTCATGATTGTCACCTCAGAACTTACTCAAAGAATGGTAGTAGGTGCTCAATGCCGATTTGTTGACTGAATCAATTCAATGTGCAGGAGCAGAACATGAGGTCAGTTTGGGACTCCTAAAACTGGAGTTTCTGTGGGACACCCATGAGGAAATCATTCCAGACCCTGACAATATAAATCAATTTGTCTGTCTACTTCTATCTCTCAGTCTGCCTATCTATCTGGTTTCAGATATTGTGCAATAAACATCAGAATTCAGATATACCCTGTGGTCATTTACCTACGCTTGGAAATCATTTTGGTTCCCATCCTTATTTTGTTTTAATTCATTGAAAATTTATACTCATTTTAAAATTGGTTTCATATTGAATTCAGTCGAAAACGTCCAAGAATCGCCATCTGTTTTTCTGGGCCAGTGGCATGGCATTTTTCCCATTTCACTTTTTAAATTGCTGAATCTCAGCACTCATCAAGATCCTACTGGATCGTTTCCCTTGATGTAATAATTCTAAAATCGACAGGAAGAATGAACATACAACAGCCAAGACCATTTAGAAAACAGTGGGATGCTACTACCACACATATTAAAATGTAAAGTAAGAGTGATTAAAATAATTTTAAAATTGTTGTTGTTGCTGAGGACTCACCAGAGAAGAAAGCTACTCCTTTTCCTCTCTTTACTTCAGGAAACAGAGACCAGCATTGTGATTGTGCACATCCGAGGTGCCCTTACACATTCATATCCTACACATCTGAAAAGAGGTGGTAAAACCTCGTGTTTTTTTTTTTTTTAAGGACTATTGAAGGGTAGTAAAGAGTAAGGTACTCAAAGAGGAGGAAAGGGATTTTTATGTTGCATGAAGAAGAAATGGCCTAACCGAAGAGAGAAATCTAGCTCAGACATAGTTGAGAAGCCAAATGGGTTGTTTGGAGGAGCAGAAATCTGTGTCCATCTTATCACAGCTCTGTGGAGAGGTGAATGATTGGAGAATGCCTGCGAGAATAGACTCAAGTAATTATCTCTGAGACTAGAGACAAGGGCTTCTGTGGCAGAACCTGTGATCAGAAGTAGCCTGGCCAGAGCGCCAGCAGTGACCTGATGGCAGGAGACCCATTGCAGCAACTTTCCTTAGCAAAAGGACCACAGGGTGCTGATCGCCAAAGAGAAAGATCAAGCCCTGGCCCACATTATCTGGGACCATGCCTTGAATTTCCATGAAGGTGAGACTTGTTGCCCGTAAGTGTCATTGAGCAAATTCATAGCCCTTTTAAATGGGAAAAAGAGAAACCAGTAAAAGAATCGAGAATAGGCATGGATTTAGAAATCAGTAAGTGACTCATTGCCTTTTTAGGTTTGATGGGACAACTACTATCTTATAGATTCCTATATCACTATGCCATACTAAAATTCAGATAGTTCCAAAACCTAAACATATTGTCATAAAAAACTGGAAAAATTAATACGAACATTTATGTAAAATTGTGGTTGTATTTAATCATGATATTGAAGCTATAAATAAAAGAAGATTTGAAACATACAAAATTAAAATCTATACAAAAGGGAATTACCACTACAAATAAGGCTTAATAACAAAAAATGGATAAAATATTTATAACATTATTAATAAGAAATAAGTTTAATATACAAAATGCCTTTACATATCAAAAAGCAAGATATGCATTCCAATAGAAAAAGGCAAAGAAATGAACCGGTAATTAAAATAATATATAGTCTCCCCAAAAAACACCCATAAAAAGATGTTTAGCCTCATTAACATTCAGCAATCAAAATTTAAATTTGATTAGTTTTTTATTTTCCCAATAGTTTAGTATTAAGTATTGTCAAGAATCTGGGGAGAAAAATCAAACATCTCCACAATGTTACTGGTGGGAATTTCAAGTGTTGCCTACTTTTGGTAGAACAGTTGGGCAATATTTTTTGCCATTTTAAGAAACTGAGATATAATTGACATATAACATTGTATTAGTTTTAGGTGTACAACATAGTGATTTTGTATATTTATATATTTCAAAATGATTACCACAATAATCTAGTTAACATCCATCCTCACACAGTTACATTTTTTTCTTGTGATGAGAACTTTTTTCTTGTGATTAGAACTCCTTTAGTAACTTTCAAATATACATTACAGTATTGTTCACTATAGTTACCATACTATAACGTACATCCCCAGGATTCATTTATCTTATAACTTGTACCTTTTACCACCTTCACCTATTGCACCCCCACCTTCCAACCTTCACCTCTGGCAACCACAAGTCTGTTCTCTACATCTATGATTTTAGGTTTTTGGTTGTTTTTTTTTTTTTTTTTTTTTTAAATTTATTTCACATATAAGAAACAGTATTTGTCTCTTTCTGTCTGACTTATTTCACTTAGCATAATGACTTCAAGGTCCATTCATGTTTCCACAATTAGCAGGATTTATTTATTTATTTATTTATTTATTTATTTATTTATTTATTTCTCACCGGAGGATATTTTTCCATTGATTTTTAGGGCGAGTGGAATAGAGAGGGAAAGACAGAAAGAAACAGTGATGGGAGGGAAACACATCGATTGGTTGCCTCCTGCAGTTACCCTGATCAGGACTTGGGCCGGGGAGAAGCCTGCAACCAAGGTACATGCCTTTGACCAGAATCTAACTCTGGACCCTTGGTCTGCAGACCAACACTCTATCTACTGAACCAAACTGGCTAGGGCAGGTTTTATTTTTTATAGCTGGATAATATTTGTCAATGTTTATGTAAAATAGAAAATGTGAATTCCCTTTTATTTTGAAACTCTATTTCTAGTAATTTAGTCTAAGGAGAAAACTGGTCAAGTGCATCAAGATGTACTCATCAATTCACTTTCTCAGTCATTTATGTACTCATTCACACAACAGGTATTTTGTTAGTGCCTATCATAGGCTTGACTATGAACAACTGGATGCACTGGAGACAATGGTCACCGATTTTGTAGAGCTTATATTATGACTAAGGATAGCGACACAAACCAGAAAAGCAAATTAAAAAATACCTTCCAGTTACTTGTAAGGAACTACTAACAAGAATAAGAGAATAGGTAATGTACAATAAGAACTCCAGAGAAGACCTCCCTAGGGAAGTGTCATTTAAGGGGAGACAAGCAATGAAAAGAGAGTTAGGTGACAGCCCTGTGGATGAAGGACTTCCCAACCAGTAAAAGGACCATGTGCAAAAGCTCAAGGGGAAAAACAGCATTACATGTCTGAGGAACAGAATGGTTGGCATGTTGTGTGAGGAAGGAGTAGTACAGATGACAGTGAAGAGACAAGTAACATTCAGGTCATACAGGCCCTGTGAGGCCATGAAAAGGAGTTTGGGTTTTATTTTAAGGGTAATAAAAAGCCACTGATGTCCTTTTAAGAAACAAAAAGTGATAAAATAGGATTTATATTTGAACAAGCTCACTCTTGAAGCTTTGTGGATAATGGATTGGAAGTGGGCAAGAGCAGATATTTGTTGCAGCACTATTTATAATAGTGAAAAAAATGGAAATAGAAAATACCTAGGGGATTGATCGTAATAATCATAATGGAGAATTATATATCTGTATGGAAAAAAATATCCACAATTTTTGATTAAAAGTGTGCATGTGCACACATGTGCACGTGCTTGCTGGCAAGCACATATGAGAAAGACGGTCACAAAAAGGATAGTAGAAGTGGTTGACTCTGCCCTTCCTATAATATAAAATGAGTGGAATTTTATGTGTTTTTATAGCTTTTTATGAATAGGTATGTGTTTTATAATTAGAAAAATAAATTTCTTTTCAATTTAGAGAAAAAAGACAGACTTATCTACACAGGGCAAATCGTTTAATTCATTTTATACTCTCTACTTTTCAGTTTGCCTCCTTCAATTGTTTGCCATTTCTTACTGTGAACTGGCATTAGGGTCCAGTAAAATACACATGTGGATTATTGGAGGTCTTGTCCCTCCAATGTACTGTTTCAATCTGTGCATGCTATTCTTCTGCCAAAACATGTGGATTCGTTATTTCCCATTAATTCTCAATGGGCAATGAACACACATCTTGGCAAACACCTGCTAATTCCTTAAAGAAAGAAGTCTAAATTTAGGCTCTCCTTCCAGGCTACGGTCTTTGTAACTCAAAGAAACTAGATAATTCTCATTAAAAGAGACCTTTTTGTTTTCAATCTTCTCATATTAGGCTAGCTTTGCTTTTATTTTGAAAGACGTAAAAATTACAAAGTGTCAGCTTCAAACTATCAAGTCCTCTTCCAGCGACATTATCCCAGACACGCGTGAATCCTACACAGGTCCTTGGGAGCCTGGAGGTTGTTTGAACATGTTTTCTGAAAGGGCATCCCTTTTTTGCCGCCTTACATTGGAACATTGTGACATTTTACTACAGTAGAAGGGAGAACTTACCTGGAATTGTAACCTATCTGGTTATTTTTCAATCCTTTTAAAAAGTGGGAAACAATAGTTTTCCTTTCTCTAAGTTCTAGATGCTGTCTCTCCTGCCCTTCCCATTTTATAACCCCAGCTCTCTGGCACATTTTCCTTGGTTTCTCATAGAAAATAGCTTCACCTTTGTGCTTTCTTGGCCTTATGTCTCTTACCTTTTTGGTTCTTCTCAAGATTTTGGTTCTTACTCCAAGTGACAATTATTAACTTAGAGTCATTAAATCATAGCTTTCAAGTAAATACTCAAATTCTTCGTGCATTAACTTGGTTCTTGAAATCATCCACAACTCGTCTGGTTGGTTGAAGGCTTAATTTTGGGATTTGGGGGAAGAGGATGATAATAATGATGATGAGGACTGGTTAAATATTAAGACTGCTGAATGCACCATCGAATCCTCCTGCATAACCATGACATCCCCGGTACCTGTATGTTTACCTAACTTTTGTTTAAAAAATTACATAAATAGAACATCTCATTGCAGAAAAGTCTGACAGAAGTGAAAAAAAAAGTTTACCTGTAATTTTACCACCCCCAGAGAACAAAATACTGCTAACACATTGATATAGGTGAGTATAAGTTATGTGTTGCCTTTGAGTGTTTCACATTAATTATGCTCTGCCTATTTAACATTATTTCTTTCCAGGTGTCTGACTTTTATTTATAAACAATCAGATTATTTTTATCTTATGTGCACTGCCTAGAAGATTTGAATATTTTTTCATTTTTGATAACTTTTGAATGATTTAATGATCAAATTTTGGGAAGTGACATTTTAAAAGAATTGTTCCACTTATAAAGATGAACCGCTCCCCCATGTTGCCTCCAATAGATTGTCTAAAATTTCCTGCATTCTGTATGGAATTCCATGTTTTGTGAATTACAGATAAGAGGTTCTTTCCCTTAGGGCAGTGTTCCTCAAAGTGTGGTTTGTGAACCAACTGCATTAGAAACTTCTCTGTGATTCTGGTAGAGCCCAGAAATCTGCATTTGTATTAAGCAGTCCAGAGATTCTGATGTGACTAAGCTTTCAGAGCCACTATCTTAGTGCACTTGACCACGCCTGCCAGTGCTAGTCTATGCCAAATGTGTCCCTGTTTCCAAAATTATAGCAACAAGACAATTCACCAAATTCCCGCTACTGTAAAATGATAATATTGATTTTCACCGATCATATAACTAGTGAAGATGTTTTCTCTTCTCACTATGTTTCAGCTTGTCCTTTATTCTTAGCTCACTGGAGTGAAGAACTTCATTTGAGTCACTCTAACTCAGCGATTCTCAACCTGTGGGTCGCGACCCCTTTGGGAGTCGAAAGACCCTTTCACAGGGGTCGTCTAAATACATCCTGCATATCAGATATTTACATTATGATTCATAACAGTAGCAAAATTACAGTTATGAAGTAGCAACGAAAATAATTTTATGGTTGGGGTCACCACAGCATGAGGAACTGTATTAAAGGGTGGCGGCATTAGGAAGGTTGAGAACCACTGCTGAGTCTAACTCATAATACAAAAATGGTTTACGCTTTTAAAGACTAGACATGTTATGCATTAAATTGATGTATAGGTTAACCTAACTAATGTTAATACTAAAGGAAGAGTAAATGTGTAAAATACAGCAATTTTTGTTTTACAAGTCACACTGAAAATCTAAAGAATCTGAACATTACCAGGGGACAGCCAGTGGATGTCACCAGTGCGCCATGGATTTGTAGAACCAAGCCTTGTTTTTTGCTGTTACCTCTCAGAAATAACTGAGGCTGGTGGTTTTATACGTTCGCAACATCCATTTTTCCCCCCCTTTCTTATAAATTATTGACTGATTCTGTACCAATTAGTTCTACCAGTTGGTAGGTTTGTTACCAAGTTAAGCTTTAAGACAAGAACCTGGACTCAAATCATTAAAAATTTAGAGGCAGTTGATTAAATATGCAGATAGTCTGTGAAGCTATTTCTTGAAACCATTGTATTGCCTTTTAATACTAATGATTTGTATAATTAATAAAAACAAGCTTGAAAGCATTAAAGAAAGAAATGAGATATTAAAGGCAATTGGGCTAAATTCCAAGAAGTAAGAATATAATGCGATCAGGGCACATTTACCCTATAAGTTAGTTCTAGCTGTTTTGTTTTAATAATGTGACTCCTTTTTAGCAAAGACTATGCATTCAACTCTGCAATTGTTTTGGAAATTATGTGTTGGATCAGTGAGTGGTCTGAGGTCTAATTAAATACATTTTGAGGATTGTATACTTTTTTCCTTCCAATTAAAAATCTTAATTACTCCAGTGAATTTTCTGATTTGAAGGTTTGTTGTGAAGTATAAGCAGTGAAGCGTAGATGTCCAGATCAAATTGGGATTGCTGTGGAGATCCCTTGGCTTACAATAAAGCTATTTTTAGTTAATTATAAAATTATGAAATTGCCCTTGCAACTCTGACCCTCAAATTCATGTTTTTAAAATGCATTTTCCTCCAGATCATGGATTCTTTTTTACTATGAGCACAGATTTGGAGACAGTCCAGGTCTTTCCATTGTGTGATAGCAGAAAAAAACATTTAAACTCATTATACTTCTGCTTTCTTAGCTGTATTATAGGGCGAATCAAACAATACCTATTATTGGAAGAGATATCTATCATTTAGGGGCTCTGCTAAGTGTTAGGCACTATCTATCATAGGGTCTTTGCATGGTTTACCTCATTTAATCACTGAAAAAAAATCTCAGAAGGTATGTTGTGCTATTCTGATATCACAGAACAGAAAACAGAAATAAAATACTGGAGATTGCTTTTAAATCCTGGAGTGTCTGGCTGAAATGCCTAAGATCTTCCACACAAGGGCTCTTTTTCAGTAGATACTGCTGTGGCCATGCTTTTGAAAACCCAGGCATTGCCAAACATTGCCCAAGCATTGGCTTTAATGTGTTCCATGGGTAGTACATTGACGAAGGGACTGGCAATGTGTGTGCCACTGATGCCGAAGTACAATGTTCCTGGACAGAAAATGTTTGACAAGCCTCCTCCAGTGCCCTTCAAAGAGGGCTCAGTCTGTGCCCACCCAAAGGATTGAGTCCAGTGACTTACACTTCAGAGATTGTGGAGTCAGAGCCAGGTAGAACATTATTAAGTTTGGCACATTGCTATAGGAAAAAGAATATTAAAGAAATTTTCGATCGTAACTTAGAGATGGCAAGAACGTGAAGAAGATAAACAATAACTTCAAGGCAATTTTAAGATTCTGGATTTAATGCTGGGATTTACTGTTTCTTTGCCTGTGAGGCCTGGACATCACCTGTTTGGGGCTGATTATCAATCCTACCTCCGTGGGAGACATTTTTCTGAAGATTGCTTTTGTAACTCCAGTTTTCACTGGGGTTATCATTAACTGTGTACTCTAATGTCATCCCAAACTCAGCACGACACAATTATATCTGTGGGTAAACATTGTGAGCCAATAAAATAGCAATTGTAAAATGATTTAAAATAAGCTAAATGATTAAAAACAAAGGTTCTGGATTTTTAGAAGCATATATGTGTATATAAGTGTGTTGGTGGTATAATTTGTTTCCTATTTCTTCACATTTTAGTGTTTGTTTGTGTTATACCCCCCTCTCCAGGATTTTGATAAAACTACTTTATTTTGCAGTTGCTTATATGTGTTGCTTTTCAGTTTCTATTTAGTAATCACGTACCTATCTATATCTATACCTCTACTTAGCTATCTATATATCTCATTTGTTTTTCCAAACCAGACTATAAAGCCTTTGGATAGAGGACCCCTGTCACTGGATGTGTGGTTGGAAAGGACCTATGGGAGGCAGTATATATGTAAGATGCAGGAGGTGGAGGGTGAAAAAACCATGAGCTTTGGGCCCAGAAAAACAGGGATTCAAATCCACTTAACAGCTCTGAGATTTGGGGACAAATGGCTTCTGTGTACTTAACTTACCATTTACAAAAGGAATTATTATCATAAGGATCGAGATAATATATATAAACCGTGAGGCCTAAGACTTGGCACAAAATCACTCAATGAATGCTGTTTTAAAAATTGTTACCTTTTTCCTTACTCTATGGGAACACAATAATCATTCAACAGAGTTTGATTAGAAGGATAAAGGACTGCTATTATATGCATTACTTTTAAACCCATTGCTTTTTACATTCGTTCTTATCACTAGAGGCCTGGTGCATGGATTCGTGCACTGGTGGGGTCCCTTAGCCTGGCCTATGGGGATCAGGCCGAAACCAGCTTTCCAGCATCCCCTGAGGAGTCCCGGATTGTGAGAGAGCTCAGGCCAGGCCAAGCAACCCCACTGGTGCACAATTGGGGCCCAGGGGGGCTCTAGGGCATGTCCTGCCCATCTCGCCCAGTCCCAATCCACCGGACCCCAGCAGCAAGCTAACCTACCGGTCAGAGCAACTTCCCCCTTTTGGTCAGTGTGTGTCATAGTGACTGATTGAACAGTAAAATGTTTGGACACTTAGCATATTAGGCTTTTATTATATAGGATAATCTTCTAATGCTCTACCTCCCAAATAGTTTTCAACATGAGTTTGTTGTCTCCAAAGCTCTGTGGGTTCTACTTTGGCTGATCACTGCCTCTTTATTTTTGATAGGCTCTCATGCCCTCCTTTTTACATCTACTTCCCCAGAAGTAGACTTTTTCCTCACCCAAGGCTGTCTTCACTTATTCACTGTCTTGCTGTACTTCAAAGTACAACTTGAAATATACCTTTTCCATGAGACCTTCCAAGATAAAAATATTAGATTCACACAGCACACAGTTCTTTCAAATTTTTACATCTCTGAGGCTATGATGAAGTAGACTTTGTAAAATTAGCATGCGTTTGAAACCCACTACATGGAAATGTATTTCATGTATTACTTTCCATCCTCTGGTTGCTTCCTAGTAAGTTAGGCACTCAAATATTTGCTAATTTGACTACTAGATATATTTCTAACTAAACCATATCAGAAAGAAAGAATATAAAACAACTAGAGGCCCGATGCATGAAATTCATGTAAGGGGCTCGGCCCTCACTGCCGCTGCGGTGGCTGCCTTTGCCTTGGCCCCATTGCCTCAGCTTCGTCCAGAAGGACACCGGGTCTAATTAGCATATTACGCTTTTATTATTATAGATCTTTCTCCAGAATTTTAGAAAAAAATTTCTCTCTCCACCATCACCAGTACCTCTATTCTTTTCTTTTTTTGAGGAATATGAAAATAATTTTAACCCCATTTGTAAGTAATAAAATTTTCAAATAATGTTTTGGCCATAATTATTTTCTCTACCTCCAATTAATCTTTTTAATGTCTTTTGATCATCTCCTATGTCTTAGATACTGTTGTAGGTGCTAAGGAAATGAAACACAAAGAACATAAGGTTTTTTTCCTCAAAGAACCATGAAAAGGGAAGAGGACAAAGCCAGTAACAAGTAAGTATAAAATTATGGTTGGTGCAGTGATAGAACTCGGAATATAAAGGATACACACAAAATGGGCAAATTCAACCTGCTTTCAGCTACCACTCTTTTAAAAAGAAGATATTGAAAGGAATTTTAGAGACAGGACAGGGAGTTTTAGGTAATAAAGAGGGTCCATGGGAGAGGACTGCATAGATGGGGGCTTGGAGATGCCAAAATGCTTATCTTACTTGTACAGAGAATAGAGAAATGCCACAGGATAAGGGGGGAGGAAGACATACATTCAGGATAAAGGAAAGGCACAGGATATTGGGAAGAAGGAACCATATTGTCACAGAGGATGGGGGAATTTTGCAAGATAAGGGGAGAAAAAGAAGGAGGGGCACCACATGGGCTTTGGGCTTTGAAACTGATACTATGTAGCAGAATGACCAATGTGGAAAGCATGGGGATCCTAATTTATGGAAGGGTCCAATTAGAAATGGTCAAGTTCAAGCAAAGAACTGCAGCAGCATATATAAACCAGAGACAAAGAGGCATGACACAGATTTTTTTTGGATTTTGATTTTTTTCCCATTAAAGAGAAGGAGAGAGAACAGGTTTTGCTAATTTGGGGGCCCCTTCCCAGGAGTTGGCCTTGGGGACACCCCTGTCTAGACGGACTTTGTGTATGATTCTAATAAACTTCTACATTTTTTATTAAATAAGTCTGTTAGTCACAAATTTATTCTTCATCTTCATCAGACAAGGACCCACGAGAAGAAGTCTGCACCCCAAACTCCATATTTCATATAACCTCACATTTCAATATCATCTCACAACTTGCCCATGAAGATCTTGATTTAGTGGGCCCACACCCTTTCCTATATCCCTTCACTTCTTTTTCCTATTGAATTAACTTCAGAAAAATTTAACACTCATATCCCATGTTGGAAATTACAAATATATGCATGTATGCATGTGCAAATATATATTTCTTTCACAGCCCTTCTCCATTTTATGCATGAAGCTACCATCTAGATTTCCTCTGATGGCAATATTGATAATATGGCATATAAACTGATGACATTTGCTATTACCTTACAAGATCATCAAGAATATGGACAAGATCTATTGTTACTGTAAACATCTGTAAAGATAATAACATATTATATTTCTATATCACCTGATACTCTTCAAGGCATTTTTATGAAGATCTGAGCCATGGGGGTAATGTTTTCTAGGAAAGATGTACCATGTTCATAACACAGTACAATGGACAGAATATTGGGCAAATGCCACATGTGGCAGCTTTTTCTTCACAAAGGCAGTCTAAATATTTAAGTAATTCTTGTCATGTCAGAGAGTGCAAATGTTCTTCAGGTATGGTTGGTTGATTTTATAAATGAGTTTTTCCACTTTCCATAGTTACATCAACAGACATTTCATTAAATTATATTTAAAGATTTGACAAGACAGGTCCTGTGGAAAGCATGTTAGCTTAAATCTCACCATCTCGTCACACTGTGATTGGTCTACATGAGGTAGAGGCTGAAAGGGTGGGCTTAATCAGCATGAACATTTGCAGAAAGTAATGAAATTTAATAATAAATAATTCCAAGAGGCCTTGTTAAGCTGGAACATTATTATCAAACTGAATATACATGTTGACAGCTATGCCAATAAATTTGAGAGCTGTGAACATTTACCACATATAAAGTAATGAGGGTCCTTTAAAAGGCTGTGCTGCTCTTGTTCTAGGAGAAGGATTGCTACCTGACATTTTTTTTTTTCTTTTTCAAAAGGGAAAAATGAGTCCGAAAAATACTTCCAGGGACACATCTGCAAAGAAATGCAGTAGGTCTAAATAAAATGTAAGAAAAAAAATCCTAAAAAATGGTCATCATATTATCTCTATTATCAAAATTAAGAATACATATCTAGATTGCCACAGCAATTTCCTTGAGGTTTTATAGCTTATCAAACTGAGAGAGTGTTTTTGGATTTTAGTTATGACTAGAAATATAAGACGATTACTTAATCCCTAGATCTTGATTCTGAATGCAGAACTGAACACAAACTCATTATAGTTGCTGCATTGAACTTAATAAAATTATGAGTGAATGATCAAATACAATAATTAAAGACAGATTATGTTATTTTTGCAACTACCAATAGTTTTTAACAAAAAGGTAAAAGAAGCAGACAAGCTCTGTTAAATTTGTTTAGAATCCCTTATTACAAAACATGGATACATTTAGGCATTAAATTGCCTTGGACATAAAAATACCTAGTATGCAACTTCACATAGAGAACTGCCAGCATAGATGATTACAATTGAGCTAGGGCCAGAAGAGAATCAAATATATTATGGAGGCTAAAGGATAATAGATGAATTTGATAAGGAGACTCATTCTAATGAGGTTAGTTTTAGGCATAATTGCACAAACCCTATCATCTTTGAAGATAAACAACATAATCCCCTTAAAAAATTTTTTCACTGAGTGTTCTTTGGACTTCAACAAATTTTTATTTTCTTGTACTAGATCCAATAAACAGAAATGAAAGAATGAGGATGAATGACTATTCTTTGATTGTTGTGTTTTCCCATAAACCACGGAAGATTTAGCATCTACTTGTCAATTGTAGTCATCAACAGAATAAAAGCTATCTGGCTTGAATTGTCTGGGGGGAAAAAGTCCTGAAAATGCGTGTCCTGTGTCTCTGATTCAGGGCATGTTGTAACTATTACACTGAATTCTACATTAGTAGCATTGGACTGAAATGATTTTTTCCTTAATTTCTGTGTGTCTATCAAATAAGGGATACTTTTAGGCAGGAATTAGGAAATCTGCTCTTTCTGTACTTCTCAACCCTGTTTCAACTTTGCATTGACTATCTTCTATGGATGTCTTCTCTAGCTACCCAGCTCCAACCCAAACTATACCATGATAGACATTATTAGGGCTTACCAATATCCATTTTCCCACTTCCAAGCACATAGAAGACCAATTTCTGGGCTGAATGGACCCTGTGATTTGTTCTGGCCAAAAGACTGTGTGCTGGTGAAAAGCCAGTGGGCCTTTCCTACTTGCTCTTGACACATGAATGGAAGGGATTTGTCCCCAGGGTGATCCGCTGCAAGGATTAGAGGAGGATCATTTATGCAGGGGTTGTCCCCCACAGAGCAAGATTCCCTTCACAAGGGCTTTGGTGCCGCTCAGTCTACCTCTTGAGTGTTTCCCTGTGGAGGAGGTTGTGTCATGCTCCAGCATGGTCTGAAGCTGTCCACCAGGAGTGCTGGCTATGCGGCCTCCAGGAAGGTTCAGGACAAGGTCAGCCTCTGCCTTTGCCTTGCTCAGGGACACCTGACATGAGCTACAATATCATCTTCAGGTGGCTGCTACTTGTGCTGGGCTTGGAGATGCCAGGAGAAACCAAGCTTTGAACCATGATTGGCTGCCACTTGTGCTGGGCCTGGGGCCACTTAGCAAGAGTCATGGGGTATGCAGAGACCAGGTGCTGCTTGTTTGGGGTTCATGAATTTTTGAGAGATTTTAGAAAAGTCTCAAGCATGAAGCAAGACAGGCCATTTATATGGAAAAAACACTGGAAATAGCTTGGGTTGGCCTAAAAGTTGAGTGGGATGGGGTCTCAGGGAATCACCAGGGTGGGCAAGCAGTTTTAGCAAGATCAATGGAGACTCAGATATTGTGTCCTCCTGCTGACTCTGTGGGGGAAGAGCTCAGAAAAGGAACAATGGACTCTGCCAGCACTTCTGTCTGTGAGAAAGCCCTCAGCCCTCGCTGAACAATTCAGTTCCTCCTTGTATGGCCTCGGTGCCTTCCCTGGCTGGACAACTCAGTTCCTCCTCATATGTTCCTTGTGCCTTTTCAGTGCTGGGACTCAGAGTGAGTAAGTCTGTGTGCAGATCCTTTAAGTGAAATGTTTGGGACTCCAACAGCCTTATTGTGTCACTCCACCACAATCCCCTCTGGTTTTCACAGTCAGGAGTTGTGGGGGATTCTCTTCCAAGCACTGGAACCCTGGGCTGGGGATGCTGTTGTGGGGCTGGGACCCTTTGTTCTTCAAGGGTGACCTCCACGGCTAAGATATCTCAGCTCCTCCTACCAGTCTTCACGTGGCTTTTTCTGTATATCCTTAGTTATAGGACTTCTGTTCAGCTAGATTGCAGGTGGTTCTCAATGATTGTTATTTTGATGTGGTTGTGGGAGGATGTGAGTACCACATTCACATACCCTGTCATCTTGACCAGAGCCCATCTTTTCCTTGATCTTTTTTTTTGCTTCCCCAAACATGTCTGGCTAGTTTAGAGCTATGTCTCCCTATATGGATTTAAGAATCAGTGTGTCAAAGTGTATGAACCATCCTATTGTGCCTTTGATCAGAATTGCATTGACTTTAGAGATGCCCATGGCATTGTGACTTTGTCTACATAATACACTTGAATAAAGACTGATACATACTCCAGTCTTTGATGATAATCGAATGGGACTCTCAAGAGATGTGAACCTGTGTTAGAGGTGCTTTAGAAAGAAGAGCAGGTGGTGTTTAAAATGGAAAAGAATTTGGGAGAGGATTCGATTTTTAAAAACAGAAATAAGAAATGAGAAAAAAAATATCACCATGGCAGGGAATGAAATGACATTTTATCAGATTTGTGGACAGGGTGAAGGGGGTCCTGGAAAGAAATCACACAAGAATGCTAGTTACATTGTTTGACTCTTCAGTGTCCTGAAGTTGGAAACTTTTGGAGTGCGTTTCAAAGTGGTAACCCTTTCCTGCAAATAGCAAATAAATTAGTTTTAAAAACCACTGCCAAATGCAAGCTTCAGAATCTGCCAGTTTAAATGGTCTGTGCCAATGCATTCTTGTACATCCCAGTTGCCTGTGCCAGCGTCACCGCTGATTGGATACTGATGGATGGCATTGCTCTGTTCCCCAGCAGCACTTTATAAATAACATCACGCTCGGATCTACAGCACAATGGCAGTTCCTATTTTTTGCAGCATCAGACTGGCTGGAAACAAATGATTTCCCTAATAGCAGGCCTCTGGATGGCTATTGGACTCTGGGTCCACCTCCATAAATATGTCAACTAGGTATTAAAACACAATGTTTATGTTTTTATTAATATAAACCGTTAGGCACAAAGCAAATTTACTATTTAAATGCACTTGTGCTGCCATTAGCGTGGAAAGAATAACTAAATAAAATAAGTGGATACCAGGGGAAATTTCAAGTACACCGCCCATATTTGTTAAGTAACCATTACTGGGTGGCATTAACTCATGTTAGCCCTTTATGCAACCAGTATTTCGCTTATGATTATTTTGGAGAACATATATGTTTTTTCACAGATTAAAAAAAATTCCCTGACAATATTTGAGTGAGAAAAGTTTAACCATCAAAAATTTGGCCAAAATAAAAATGTTACCAAAATTTCAAGATTTGTCATTTTAGAGGTATAGGCACTACTAAACTTGATGGCATTAAATGTAAGTCAGGAATTTACATCACTGATTAGGGATTCTATAATAAGAATGCCAGGTGGCTAGCTAGATTAAAAAAGACCCAAGAATAAATTCCACAAGAACTTTACAAAGGATATTGTAAGAATTGTAGACTTTGTTAATTATTTAGAGCTGCCAGGGGTTATATTATCATTTAATCAAACTTTTCCATTTTACTGGTGAGAACAAAGTTCATCTCTAATTCGAAAATTATATACAAGACTATTTTAATGTCATGTTGTATGCTTCCCCTCTCCTGTCTTGTAGTGATACCTCCTTTCTGAACTCCAGCCTAGAGAATGCCCCCAAATTCTTAGATTCTGTCACACTCTCTTGTACAGACTTTTGCTTTTTTTTCCCCAGTTTAAATGCTATTACATCCACCACCATGCTGTTAACCTCCTACATCTTCTTTGATAAATATAAGAATTAGTAACATTCATTGCATACTTACTATATGATACTGTTCTAAGCACTGACATCACTTTACTCATTAAATTTTTATATTGACCTGATAAAGTACATAATATTCGCAACCCCATTTGACAGACGGGAAAACTGAGACACAGGCATCTTAAATAACTTGAGCAAGAACATTAAGTCAGGCCCTAGCCACTATGGCTCAGTGGATAGAGTGCCAGCCTGCGGACTGAAGCGTTCCTGGTTCAGTTCTGGTCGGGGGCACGTCCTCAGTAAGGGGTGTAGAGGACACAGCCGAGCAATGATTCGCCCTCATCATTGATGTTTCTATCTCTCTCTCCCTCTCCCTTCCTCCCTCTGATATCAATAAAAACATATTTAAAAAAAGAACACTCAGCAGGTTATCCAATCAAAACTCAGAAAATACATCTCCGATGCAGGATAGTGTAATCTCTACGCTACCCTGGCACCGGTTCTGCTCATACTTTACCTGCTCTAAAACCCTTCTCCTACCTAGGAAATCTCTTCCTGAAGCCCCCATGTATAGCCTCTTCCAAGGTGAATATTAGTGGATTTCATTTTGGCTCTCCTACTGTGAGCTCCTCAGATGCATGGGCGGCATTACATAGAAATTGAAGTTTATATAAAAGTAACAGTTCCTTTAGCCATTGCCCCCAGTGTGACCGTGTGTGTGTGTGTGTGTGTGTGTGTGTGTGTGTGTCCAAATTTGAATCTGCCACTTACTCAAAATGTGACCTTGGAAAAGTATTTAACCTATTGGAGCTCAATTTTTCTCATCTGCAAAGTGGGGATAAAAATAGTTGCTTCCTCATAATGTTATATTGGAAAGATTAAGTGTATTATGCACATAGTTGCTCACGATGGGTTAGTTGTTATAATAATTATTATCTTTATCTTCTGAATGTATTATGCCATAGCGGCAGATTAATATTTGTTGCATAAGTAGAGCTATGAGGGCCACAGGTGAGCCAGATTTTATTCTGAATTTACCAACTGGTGACACAGTTGTTTCCTGAAGTTTGGAGCTTAACCTTCAATACAGAGACATATCCCTTCCTTTGCTCAGTTGTCTCTTGCTTAGGGTCCTGCTTGGTAATGCATTTGTTATCTTAGTTAAAATATAAACTCAGGCTGCCTATGATGTTATTTAGGGCATAGGGAATAGATATGTGGTTTTTTAAATGCACGGATGTTTTCTGAACTGAAAGGACAGACATTGGGAGAACTGAGTCCTTTAAGTAGCGCCTTGAAACGGAGGGAGGATCTGCAGGAGAGTGGTGATCTGAGCCACAGAGTTGCCGCATGACCGTCAAGGTATTATTCTAGTTTTGTCTAGAAAAAAGGAAAATAAAACTAAAACAACACTTGGTTCTCTTTTTCGGTCACCCCAGTGTGACTGTGTGTGTGTCCACGTGTGCAGAGTGGTGGGCCAGGCATCACCTTTGTCAATAACTTTTTGAAGAGCTGGCTTAGCACGAGAGTGGAAGGTAGAAGTCATAGTTCTGAAGTTTTTGCTTTTAAAATTATGACCTTAAGTTATAAAACTGGAAACTGTGTAAACAAGTATGCAAGCACAGAAGCCAAAAAGGAACGCTCTCCTCTCAAAAGAATGACACTGTCCATGAGGAAACCTGTTACAGACCCAGTGTCAAAATACAAGGGACTCATCAGTATGCTCAGCATCCATGTCCCAGGCTACGTGGAGAGTACAATGGTGTGATCAGACATCCAGATAAGTGAGGCAACCGCTCCCCTCCCCTGACCTCCAGGGAAGTTGTCTGAGAGTATTGAATGAGGTCCCATTATTTAAGGAAAGATTTTGTCCAATACAAGATAATGTTGGCATGTGAAGAAGAGATACTTATAAATCTCCATGACCAATCAATTCTTCACTTATCAATCAAAATAATCTGTTAAAATGAGAATACAGACCATTGTGCCTCTGTTTAAACCTCTTCAATGGTTTCCATTGTCCACTGCAATTTGAATAGGGTAGAAGGTTACTGCTATGACCTGCAAGGCCTTCCACGTTCCAGACCCTGCTTCCCCTTGCAGTGTCATCCACAGCCCTTCTAGGTATCCTCTCAGACCCAGGGGCCTTGTCAACTTCCTCAGTGAACCTGGATTTTCCCACATCCTTCTACCCAGAACACCCCTACCCCCACCCCCCAGATATATGCATGGATGGTTTTTTTCTCATCTTTAAGGAATCCTTTTAAATAGTATCTCAAGAAAGTCTTCCCCACCCACCTTACCCCACTGCATCTTATTCTCTATCATTAGACCTACTTATATCTTAATAAAACTTCATAATTTGAATTATGAGCTTTTGTTCATTTGTTTACACGTGTGTATGGCCTTTCTTCTCTGTTCCATGGCGAGCTCCAAGAAGGATCTTGGATTTCTGCCTTGTTTATCACTGAGTAGCCAACACTTGGCTTACCGTGTAGAACATAATGTGTGGGTAGGTGTTCAGTAGCATTTGTTGAATGAAGAATGAGTGAATGAATCAGTAGTTCTAGTCCAGTCTCATAGAGATCTATTAGGTAAATCAGTCACATGAATTGGAGCCCAAAGCCAATAACTTCATATGTTTATGAGGATCCATCAAGTTAAGACTGGTCTTTTTCTCCTTGCTATGACGGAATAGTGAGTTCTGGAAGCCAATTTAGAGAAGAACTCCAGATGGCAGTATGTCTGAACTCTGGTGAAGGTGGAGACTTATAAGATATTTAATGCGTATTTTCTACGTGCAAGGAACTCTGGGGGATACAAAGCTAAACCAGATGTGATCTCTTTCCTATCACATATTATAATTTAGAGTATGGGAGTGATCCTATAAATAGGTAAGTCTGGTGTGAGTGTGGTAGACAGTTCAACACTGTGTGTTAAGTGCAATTGTGACACTGTGTGTTAAAAACTATGGGGTAATACTTGTCTTTTAAAAATAGCACTTTGAAGGTAGTGGTTCTGTATCTTTCTAACTTAATCTGTTCTGTATATAAGCAAGCGGCTTTATGTATCTTTAAGTCTATGTGCCCTTATAAAATTCTAGAGGGGACTGGCAAATCCATCTGTTATTCAGCCAGGAAATATTCTTGAATCTTTTACACAGATTCGGGCCCTGTGACTAGTATGCTAGGCACCAAGGATAGTGCTGTGAAGTAGAGACTAGGTCCCTGTTCTCATAATGATCTTGCATTCATGTGAGAAAAATACATTAAATACGAACTATAGTGCCAGATTTTGAGAGATATATTGACAGGAAAGTATTGAAACATAGAAACACTGGGTTGATGAGTAGAGGCTTCCCTAATCATGAGATATTTTACCTGAGGCTTGAGGGATGACCACGAGCTGCCCAGAGGAGAGCTTAGAGGAATAGCCTCCATTTAAAGAGGGGCAACAGTAAGTCTGGAGTTAGGGCAGGGATGTGTGTGTGTGTGAAAGGCTGGGAGAAACCAGTGGGCTGAGAGTGAGAGAGGGTCATAAAGATAGATCATATGGGTCTTATAGGCTATGCATGAGTTTAAATTTGATTCTAAGAAAGAGCAAGGGGGAGTCAATGAGATGTTGTAAGTATAGGATTGATAGGATCTGATTTATATTTGTAAAGGGTTATTGCTATGAAAAGTGGAGCATGAGTACAATAAAAGGCTTCATGATCTTTGAGATTGCTATTAGACATATATTTCCATTAATGGTAATGCAACTCAGCAAAAGTACCCTATGTGCCAAGCACTGTGCAGAAATAAGCAGTTGGCATTGCTGGATGTCATCAACAATATTACTGGGCCATATTTTTCAAAATTTATTTCCTCATTCATTGTCAATTTCCTTTTCATGATTAACTAAATCGAAAGCAAATGTTTGGGGTCCTTTTAACCTGCTCACCTCAACCCCTCGTTCTCTTTCTAAGCAGGCCTGTAATTTCCCAAAGTAGCGCGTGGCTGTGGCATGCAGTGCTTATGCTGAAGCAGCAGGTTCTTCTGGGGTTTATGCTGGAGTCCATTTTTCTTATCTTTCTCAAATGGCCGAAGTTAACTGATTTGAAAGGGCCTCATTTTAAATTACATTCATTCAGTGAAAACAGAAATTAACACTTAGAGACATCTATATGCTAATGATTGTAGCTCAGGGAATTCATTTCTAACCTTTTCAAAAGGCACTGGTAAAGAGCCATTTCACTTGAAAGCAACTTAGTAAAACGGGTAGATTAATTAAATACCATAAAATTTCTTTAAAAACCTTTATTTCATTTATCATTTATGCCATTATTTTTTCTTTTTTATGTGAGCTACCTTGGCTCAGATCATGCCTTTTAGGACATATTATTTAGCAGATTTGACATGAATAATGCCAAATCCAGAGAAGTAATGTAATGCCATGAGTTTGGAAGATTGCAAAGGAAGAAGAGACAAACTAAGAAAATCCGTTCATCAGGCCACTCTTAGCTCATGTGTGCTTTGTGCAGTTTTTTCTAAGTGCCCTTCCCTCTAGTAGCAAAGCCCTGGGCGAGGACACAGGTTCAGGCTTGGTGAATGAAGTCCGGTGCAAAAGCCCCTCTTACCCTTTCAGTCCCTTGCCCTCACACAGTGAACAACTTGCACAGCTGTACATGACGTGACAACCTTTCCTGGCTCTGAGCCTCAACTCTTTCTCTTATTTATCTGTATTAACTTACCTCTTCTGACCTTCATCCGTGATTGCATATGCCTTTAAGACTAAAGTTTTAAGTTCTACCATCAAAGAGAAGCAGGCTTCCCCCCAGTCCACCCAGCCCTGAAGAGGAAACTCCACTCAACATTTTGGAGTAAATTGCATTTAGTTGAACTGCCTGGAGAGAGATTATGTACTGGGACAGGGCAGCCCCTTCAAGGGGTTAGAATAAATAAGCCAAAAGAATTTGAGGTTATGCATAAGGTTAAATTTGAGTATAAAGATAGATCAAGTAGGGTCTTATAGGCTATGCAAATTTAAACGTATGCACAGCCTATAAGACCCTACTTGAGGATCTATCCGTAATCCTTCTATCTTCTTAATGCATCGAAACATTTTAGAGCATGGGTGTTTTTAGAAACTATTATCGAATAATGGTTTCTGCTTTATTTTGTTAGAGCATGGGGTTTTGCAGTCAGACTTGCTTATGAATCCTGGTTCTGCCTGTCATTTACTCTTTGTATAACTTTGTGCACCTTATTTTACTCTTTGAACTCCAGTTTCCTCATCTATAAAATGGGTACAATAACACTTTCTGGGAGGATTAAATGAGAAAACACATGTAATGTGTTTGATAAGATGCTAGGCACAGAGGAAGTGCTCAGTGACAAGTAATACCTGAAGCGATGAGGATAAATTAAAGGAAGAAACAATTGGAAATTACTGCTTATTTCAGAATCTGTACTCACTAGTGAGTACAGTTTCTAATGATCCCAAATTAAGCTGAAATAAGGGACCTCATAACTAAGCTGGTACTGTTGTATGACCGTTTTAAAAATACTCTTTAGTCATTCTTCCCTTACTTCTACTTGAACCCATACCTCAAAAGTGACATTCTATAGTCATCAAAGGGAATCATATCAATAAATTAGTTCATGGTGCATTTGTTTTTTATTACCCCTTCATTTTTATAACAACTGTAAAATTGGATGTTTTGAGATATATTTATGCCCATAAAACCTTTGTCACAATTATAATAATAAACATGTCTATTACCCCCCCCCCGCCCCCCCCAAAGTTTTCTTGAGACCTTTTGCAATCTCTCCATTTACCCTTCTATCTTCTACTCCCACCAAACTACCTCCGCATCCCCAGAAAGCCACGATTCTGCTTTTGGTCATTATAGATTAGTTTGCAGTTTTTAGAATTTTGTGTAAATGAAATAATACAACATGTACTCTTTCGTGTGTGTGTGTGTGTGTGTGTGTGTGTGTGTGTGTGTGTGGTTTTGTCTTCTTTCATTCAGCATAATTATTTTGAGTTTTATTTTTAAAGTCAACATTTTGACCCCAGTAAAAGCAGCTTTTATACTTGAGCAGCACCCATGTTGTTGCATGTATCAATAATTTATTCCTTTTTCGTGCTGAGTAGTATTCATTTTATAGATATAACAATTTATTTATCCATTTACCTATTGAGGGAAATTTGACTTGTTTCTAGTTTGGGGCTACTACAAATAAATATGCCTTGAACATTTACATAAAAGTCTCTGTATGGACATATGTTTCATTTTTCTGAGGGAAATAGAAGTGAAATGACTAAATCCTATGGTAGGTTTCACTTTTTAAGTAATTATTAAATTGCTTCCAAAGTGGTTGTGACATTTTACATTCTTTTTATCAATGTATGAGAGTTCTAGTTGCTCCATATTTTCTCCCGTACTGGATATGTTAGACCTTTGTTATTTCAGCCATTCAAAGAGTGATATAGTGATATCTTACTGTGATTTTAATTTCCCTAATGACTATCTTGTGTTCCTTTGATGTCCTTATATCTTTTTTTGGTGAAGTGACTATTAAAGTATTTTGCTCCCCTTTTTATATTAGACTAGAGGCCCAGTGCACGAAATTTGTGCACAGGTAGCATCCCTAGGCCTGGCTAGCAATCAGGGCCAATTGGGGCCTCTGGCTGCTGACCAGAGTCTTCCTTCAATCCATGCTGCCCCCTGGTGGTCAGTGCACATCAAAGCAGGCAATCGAACTCCCCGTCTCCCAGTTGAATTCCCGAGGGGAAACTTTTCATATTAGGCTTTTATGTTTTTTTATTATTGAATTTTGAGAGTTACTTATATGTTTTGGATACAAATCCTGTTTCAGAGATGTGATTTGCAAATAATTTCTTCCTGTCTGTAACTGTCTTTTCACTGTCTTTATGATGCCTTCAAGGGATATTCTTAATTTTGATGAAGTCCAATTTATCAATTTTATATTTTATGGAACTTTGCCTAATTTATGATTACAATTTTTTTCTATGCTTCCTCTAGGAGTTTTATAGGTTTAGGCTTTATATTTAGAATTATGACCCATTTTGAGTAAAAATGTTTATATGGTGAAAGATATGGATCAATGTTCATCTTTTGGGGTATGAATATTTAATTGTCCCAGTACCATTTGTTGAAAACACAATTCTTTCTGCATTGAATTGCCTTTGCACCTTTGTCAAAAATCAATTGATCATATGTATGTGGATCTATTTTTGGACTCTCCATTCTGCTCCATTGATCCATTTATCTATTTTAAAGGCTGTGGTATATTTTGAAACCTTTTAATTCTCAAGACAGTTTGCTGAGTGCCATTCTATCAGTCTCCCCCTCTTCCCATATAGCTCAACTGGACAGTTCAGTTTAATTTTGTCTTTCTGTGAAATTTACCCAAAGTGTATTTTGACCCAATTTAAAATGGGTCAAAAATCTCTCTCTACCTTTTGCCAGTTTTGTTTTCTAGTTTTCATTTCTATTTGGTTTGTGCTTATTGGTGAGGTGGGTGCAGATGTGATGAAAATGTCTTGAATAACTGTACTTTATTGCATACAAACCTATAGAAATTGGCATAACTTGTCAAATTGCTCATGGTGGGATAAGTAGTGGCAGTGGAAAAAATTAAATCAAGAGCCAAATAAACATCAAACCCTCACTAAAGAAATTCTGCTAATGAATGTGTCCATTTCTAAAATTATGTCTATTTTTTCTCTGTCTACTGTAGACACAGAGGGAAAATATTCACTTTTGCTTTAGATATGACATTAGGGGCTCTTGAAAGCAGAGGCAGGACAGAAATCCCAGGGTGAGATCTATTTGAGCCTGCTTGAGAGCAGGGCTTCCTCAGGTAGGATTCCACTTGTAAATCCCAGCTGTCAAAATGTGATGGACAGAGCCTTAGAGAAAAGAGCCAGCCTAAGGGAGGAGTCTGGAAAGTATGTGAGTTGCAAACTTTAAGGCAGGGAAGATGGATATCCACCCCTTAACAGGTCCAAGCTGATTGGTGAGCTCCTCGTTGATGATAATGAAGCTATTTTTATACTGAAAGCTATATTATTTCCAGCAATTGTCATGGTTACACAGACAAAAAGGAAAAGGCGAATAGTAAACTTTCTGAGTAAAGGAGATGGCATGAAATTGGAATCATTTAATCATTTTTTCTAACAACAAAACAGGTTTTTTCTAAGATGAGTTAATGAACTCTGGCTTACCCCTGAAGCCATAATATTCCACTGACATCAGTCTCCTCATCTGCTAAAATGAGGAGGTTGGACTACTAGTACATGATCTCTAAGGTCCATTCCAGCACTGACAAGTCTATATGATTCTATGGTTGCTTAATCTATTGCTCAGTGGCTGGAGGTTTTGCGTTTACTATATGCAGAAACAATGGGGACTTTGAACTTGGAAAATTTTAAATTTTATTTGCATCACAAGCTGGATTACAAAAGAGAGACAGAAAGATGTTTGAATTTAAAAAATTGACCTCTAATAGTTTGCACCAGAGATAGCAACTTGCCCATTTAATGATATGTTGTGAGGGCAGGACATGGAAGCATGAAAAATCCTGCTGGCCCTGGTTAGAGGTACAATGTCAAATTCATGATAGGTTAGCTCTTCTCTCAGAAAAATAACCTGCTTTCTGTGCTAATGACAATCTTCTTTCAAAATGGTTCTCAAACATAATTTGGCAGAATGCTTCCAGCTAATATGGTGGCTGCTTATCAATACTGTGCCTAACACAACTGGGGTGCTCATCTCCCAACTCTATGGAGACATTAAAAGAAGGCATCAGAATTCTCTCAGACAGGAATCTACAAGCAGGTTACTAAGATTGTTATAACTCCGGGTCAAAAATGGGCAGGACTTTATTTTATTCTATAACATTTCTATATCATGGAATCTAGAGATAAAGTGGTAGCACATTAATCCCCTATTTTCATTCATTAAGTCACCTACATTTCTTCCAACCTATACCTATTTTTTTCGGGAAAAGGTAAAAAAAATTATAGTCTGTATATGTATACAGCCTTAGCCTTGGCTTAGAGAACCTTCTATAGCCTTTTCCTCAAGGAACTTGCTATCAAAGACCTGATTAGCAGTGCACAGTAATGAATGCCCTTGGTGGGGGCACAATTATAGGACATGTTTATGTATTGCTAGAGGCCTGGTGCATGAAATTTGTACACAGGGGGTCCCTTAGCCCGGCCTGCACTCTCTCCAATGTGGGAACCCTCGGGGGATGTCCGACTGCCAGTTTAGGGCAGATCCCGGCAGTCGGGACATCTCTCTCCCAATCCGGGACTGCTGGCTCCTAACTGCTCACTGCCTGACTGCCTGATCACCCCTAACCCCCTCTGCCTTGGCCCCCGCCACTGTGGCTTTGTCCGGAAGGATGTCTGGAAGATGTCCAGTCTAATTAGCATATTACCCTTTTATTAGTATATATGTGTTTACTATGTATCAGCTGCTGGGCACAACTCACAGGTGAAAAAGATCATGTTATTTCTGTCCCTTGGATTAAAACACTGAATCTCAGGGGATCAAAAGGAAACACAAAATCCATGGTTGCACGTATGGTGGACTTTAGATTTGGGGTTTGAATGCTGGTTCCTCGGACGCTGAGGTTTGTCCTCTTTCCTCAGCACTAGGGATGGCAAACAGGTTTCATCTCAGCTGCCAATGCTGAGTAATTGACGGAGGGAATTGGACTGAGAAAGGTTCTGAGGACACATCCGGGATCAGAGGGATGGGCCTTGGTCTGTTTGTGGTGTAGCATGGATTCTTGAAATGTCCCATACTTGCCCTAGCGCCTGCTGGCCAAATATGTGACACACACCTAAACCGCTGGAGGAATGAAGAGAAAGGAAAGCTCAGCAGAGCTTCCTGTAACGGGAAACATTCTTAGAAAAGCTAAGAGATAAGCCAGCTTTGATAGATGGATAGCATTTGGACAAGTGGACAGAAAGCAGCACAGCACTCTAAAAGAGTTTGAGATGTGGAGCAAGAAGAGAGCGGACCTCAAAGAAAAGATGATGTAATTTTATGAAGCTGAGACACTTGCCTTCATGCCTGTGTTAACCATAGGGTGCAATGGAATACGAGTAGTTTGTGCCTCTGCGTTTATGCCACTTGAACAATCTTTCTGTGTTTCATTAGTTGCCAATGAGTTCTCCCTTTGTTTCTGTGTTTGGTGTTATGGAGTCCATTGTTGTAGTGATGAGAGCTCAGGGAAACCATGTAATGACAGGGGGAAGCACTCGCTGGGGAAAGAGAAAACACTTTGAAGCAGTGGGACTCCCAGGCTGCCTCTGGGCACCACGCCAGCTTTTCTGTAGCTGAGGAACTTGCCAAAGAAACAGCTGGCGATGGCTACAATTCACCTGTGATAAAGACCACCCACAGAGACCACTCAACAGACTAATCAATGATTTATTAATTGTATCAATGAAACAGATTATTTGATTGGCTTCAAGGGATTCAAACCCCCCTTGGCAGTCAGATACTGCCTTTGAGAATGGCCTAACCTTTCTCAACAGGGGCACACATTTCCCTCCAGTACTTTTATTTGAAGACACTCCTGGTTACAACTTTTATACCAAAATATATCGAAACATCATATAGTGTTTATTGACATTTATGGAAGTGTCAGGAAATTCCAGTGAATGAGCAGAGCTGTTCCCCATTCTGTCTGTCTTGGTTTGTAGAATTTGTCCCTGGGGGCAGTGCTGTCCCTTTGGGGGTCCTAGAACATCTTTTTTTTTTTCAAGTGAGCTGCTGCTTCCTAAGATGCATCACAATTCAGTCCAACTGACAGGGTTTTGCCAGAAAGAGTATATATTAGGTCCTATTGCATTGATGATTTACTCAATTCTCTCTGTGATACTGGGAGGTGTCCTCAACCCAGTCCAGGTTTGATCCAATTATAAGCTGGGTTTCCTACAAAGGATCTCGATGACTTTTTCCTGCACACTTACCGGTGGTCAAATGAACAGATGCAATATAATGTGGGGACACTCATCTTGGCTTGTCCTGCCACACACAGTGGGCTGCCAGCTCATAGTCTATTTGACTGGTGGATCTCAGACAGGGACTCATGTAGAATTAATTAATTAATTAAATCAGGACCTTTTCCCAACCAGCAAGGGGAAGCAGGGTGTAAGTTTTACTAAAGGACCTGCTCTGGGCCCCTTTCCAAAAGCCAGGTTTTAGTTATTTGTTAAGGGTGCCAAGCTCCTGTAGTTCCAGGGTCAGTTTGTGTGGCCCCATTGTTCGTGATTCCTTTTATAATTCTTGTGTGTTATTTTGAAATGTGGACCCTAGCCCCCATTTGGAGGCAACCAGGATAGTGCCACTTACCATTCTGATATATAAAATGTCTCCAGGCAAATTTTCCATATCTAGAAATATATTTGTATTATATTATTTTTAAAACACTCCTCTATCAATACTCTCCTCATCCCTGGCTTATCCTGATCCCATTAAATAAGGGCCTAATCTGTGAGAAGACTGTGGCCCTTTCAAGGATATGTGCATTTTAATGGGTTTGCTTAAGGCCTGAGAAAGATTCAAGGCACAAACGACCAAGTCAGTAACGGTGGGATTTCAGGCAGGATGACAGGCATTGAGGGTTATACTTTTGGCCAGATTCTGCCTGACTCCATTTAAATTTCACAAAATAGACAGTCGTCTATTCCATAAGCAAATAGACAATAGCTTTTTCTTCTTTTCTCCCTTCATAATTTTGACATAAGCTATGCAGTGGAAAGCAGGTACTGACTGGTTGTATCCATTATGTATGGGGGCCAATTTTATTAAGGATCTAGGAAATCCCTCCCTTGATGGCATATTTAGAAAGTACTATTGGCATCCCGTCCCTCCGTGTTACCGGTGAGTGACATGTCAATGTCTTGATGCCTGATGTTAATTATTCACTTTCTGCCATTTCCAGAGCCTTGAGATGGCTTTCGTCCATGCTGACACATGGAATATAGCAAAGAACATTAGTGGATTCCAAGTGTAACTATGAGAACAGAGAAGAAAAAATATGTGTGTGTGTATGAATATATATATATATATGATCATAAGCCAATTTAGTGGCATCTAGCATATGTGGTGAGAGCACCATCTTTTCATACACATAAGAAGCCACAGTAACTGTTCTTTCCTGATCATCCCCCAGAGAGCACACTATTTTATAATTTGTGGAGTGTTCTTTTTGAGGATAAAATGAGGTAATACATTTGAAAACATTTTGAAGATTTTGAACTGGAAAATACAGTTCAGCGTAATTTCAACGATGATGATTTTCATGTTATCCATTTGGTTGCAAGTTACAGGTTACAACTTCTTAAGCAGCAGGGCTGACATTAGTTGGGTTTTGACTGTGAGTGCCAGAATGGCACAATCATGAAAAAGGCACACAGTAAAGCAGAGGAACAGGAATGCCAAGGAGTTTGAATTTTATTCCCCGCTAGCTAGTAACACATCTTGTGCCTTGGGCAAATAATTTAATCACACCAGTTCTTTGAATCCTTATCTTTAAAATGCAGAAGTGGATCAGTCCATTTTTAGGGATCCTTGGAAAAACTTTGTTTAAATATGTGAAACCTCTCATCAGGGAAAGTTGCTACAGGTCTTTCCTTCAACCTCAAAAATTAGCTTTGGTCTCCAGGTCCCCTAACATGTTAGATTGTAAGAATTTGACAAAACTGAAATATTTCCTGAAAGTTGTTTTAATGCCAATAGCTATTATCAGCATGATATGCTGCCATGTCATTATAGTACATGGAAAGAACCGGTAAAAAAATAAGAACACAAATAAAACTTGGGGGGAAATCTTTTGCTATGCAATACATTTTTGTTGTCAGTCTGATTTATTCAACTACATAGAAGCAGTAAATGAAAGTTTTTTCTTTTTAAAATTTTCCTTCCTTCCTTGTTTCCTTCCATCCTTCTGAATTCTATTCTTTATATATAAAACAAAAGTAAGTTTGATAGAATCAGTGCTCAAAGCTAATGAAGTGGTAGAAAAACATTACAATTGGTTGTCCATAACCTTCTGAGAACGCTTTTCAGGCATTCTCACCATTTGTGAAATATGAAAGGGCTGAGACAGAAGCAACAAGGGAAATGCGATTTTAGCAGTCTCCTTCCAGGAAGCCATAGTATTTCTACATTATGTTCCCATGTTATACACCCAAACTATGTCAGCATTTGGATTTTACTCTGATATGGTGATATTCTGTAAATGGATTATCATTTTTGTGTTATTTCTCCATTTCAAAACTGCCTTGTAAATGAAGTAGATTAAATTGGTTGTAGAAAAAAAAGATTTATACATCTCTAAAAGTCTTAATAGTAAGGCGATATTTGAATAATACCATAAAAAAAGGAGGGATTAAATATCTAATTCTGTTTATGTCAGCGAAGAGCTAAGGGAGCTGAGGGAAGAGCATGTACAAAGGCCTTGGGACATTTCCTGAGGCAGGAGAATGCTTGGGTGGAGGAAGAGCAAGGAGGTCTGAACACCTGGTGACAGTAGGGAGAAGAGGGCTAGGCTGATCTTGTAGGACGCTGTAGGCCATTGTAAGAAAACTGGGAATCATTGGAGGATTTGGGGAGAGGAATGACTAGAACCAAGTGATGCTGTAACAGAGATTAGAAGGCAAAAAAAATTATTTATGGGATGGATGATGGTACCTTGAAACAAGATGATAGTAATGGAGGTGGTGAGAAATGGTATGGATCTATTTTGATAGAAGAGCTGATATAATCTGTTGATGGATCAGATAAGGGGTATGAGAGAAAGAAGGGTTCAGAATGACTCAGAGGTCATGGCCTGAGACACTGAAACTATAAAATTGCCATCAACTGAAATGGGAAGATCAGAAATTTGTGCAAATATACATTTTTGATGCCTATATTAGAAAGAAATATTTTGTATCCTTAATCAGTACCCTTATATTGGGTAGCTATTTTCATTCATATTTAAATTTAAGAAAGGAGATTAAGAGATAGAAAAAAAAATCTGGACTAGATCATTCTCTTGATTTCACCTATTCATTTATTCAGTTACTAATTACTGTAATCTCTTACACATTAAAAGCTCAGTGCTAGGTGCTGACAGAGGTAGAAAACTGTTCATAAGTGAACTATGCTGACAGCATGACTATAATTTAATAGTGGTACTGATAAAAAAGGGAACTGTGTGTATCATTAGCACAAGTAAGATGCCATAGTGTTAGGGTATACAAAAGTGATTATGAGGAGGTGACATTGTGAGATGGCTTAAAAAATTGGTTGACATTTTGTATTTCAGGAGGAATGTTGTTACATCACCAAAGCCAGAAAGATTATGAAAGAAGAAAGGAATTTTCTGATTTGTTAATGATTTTGAGAATTTGTTGAAGGAATCTGAAAGAACAATCTATATCAGGATTCTTCATGAAGTTTTGAGAATTAAGCCCTAATACTAATTTTATGTAATGAATTTGCTGATATCCTATGTATCCAGAATGCAACTAGCTATGTACCATTCTTGGGAGAATTGAGAAAATTGTTACATGTTTGAAAAAGGCTGCTCTACTCTGAACAGGTTTTAAATTCAAGGTTATATTTAATTAGTATAGAATATCTCAGCTTCTTGTCAAACTTCCATATCTAACCCAATAAGAAGTAAGATGGGAGGTAGACTTGATGTCTGCTGAGCTCAACATCAGGTAAGAGGCTACGTAGGTAAGTGAAAATAGCAGAAGAAATAAAATAAATTTCTCTTATTCTTGAGGGTCATATAATCTAATTGGGAAGACAAATGAAAGGACAGTGCATGAGAACAGCTTCACAGCACAATCTAAATACTGACCAGCGATTTCATAGTGTTTGAGTGTGGACAAAGAAGGGTAGGGTGGCAATTTGCATTACAGAATGAGCAAGGTTGCCTGAGTTGAAGCAGAGAGGACATCCTTGAGGGTCTGAATAAAAATATTAGCAAGCCATTGATTAATTTTTAAAAATTGACATTGGAGCAAGGATTTCATGAGTTAAACAATTGAGACTTTCCAGACATGCTGACATTCAGATGGCTTTCCTTGATTTTCAGAAAAAAAAAATTATGTACAAACATCTGCACTCATATTTGTGCTCCTCAAATCTGCTGGATTTTCTTCTCCAAGGCTGACATCTGTCTAATACTCGAATTGTGAAAAATGTCCGCTTTGATCGGCTCTTTTCATTGACAGTTATACAAGTTCCTTTTGGAAATCACTGAGGGCTGCCTTCACAAAAACGCACACTCCAACCTGAGGAAAACTTTGAAGGGAATGCAAGCTCTCATCAAGGCGAATTCTGCGCCCCCTGCGTGCGGATAACTGGCTGACAAAGCTTTCTCTCTTAGGATGTGGGACTTCCTAAGGGATTCTGAGGTGCCCGTGTTTGGGCTCAGCAGGGCACTTTAGCTTTGGAGCTCTCTATGCCATTCTAGAAACATCCTAGACACAGCGGAGAGAGCAGGAAAGCACACTGTATCTTTCCAGTACCCATTTCAGCAGCCCGTTGCCAAAACAAACATTTTGTAACGGTAACATCTGGAGGTGAAGCGTGAAAGGGCAGGCGCCGTTGCGGGCGGAGGAGGAGGAGAGGGTCTATGCCTTCTGAGGCTGGAGTAAGGTGGCAGGGCCCGGCGGTACCTGAGCACCGCGCATTGCAATATCACAGAAGTGATGCAGAGCGTTTAATGAGTCGGGACTGAAAACTTTAATTAGCTTGTACAGCTCTTTATTATTTTATTATTTTTCGTTCATTATATTCCCTGCTCCGTCTTTGCGGATGCACTGCATTTTCATCATCAAATGACGGGCTGGCTATTTTTGTCAAACAAGAACCCTGAAACCATCCAGTGAGTGCGGAGACAGTCTGCCCGCTCTGTCAACAGGATGAAAGCGAGTCTCGGGCTTTTTTTTTTAATTACAAGGATAACATGTTCGCTCATCTAATAATGAAGATGGTTAGCAATTTTAAATTTTAATAATCAATTACTGAAAGTAATTCTCCATTAAACCACAAGAGAGCCATTAAATCTCAAAAGATGGAACAGGCTGTATGTAACAGTAGCAAATTTTCTATTTTTAAATATCATTAGGGAATATCTGATTGTTTCATTTCTCTGCATTTCTTTTACCTTTTTCCTCATGCAGACCATCTCATTTTCTGCAGGAAGACAGCACATGATCTTATAAATAATAAAAGAAAACCCTTGCAAGACTTGATCCAGGGGTGTGAAATATGTGCTAAGAATGTAATTTATTTCAGTCTGGCATATTTTGACTGAATAATAAGGAAGGTGACTAATTAATATTATAAGATGCTGTGGGCAAGGCAGCACAGTGGGCTAATCCACGCTCCTTTCACCTCTGGAGACCCGCATTCAAGCCTTAGAGGGCTCCCAGCCGCTGAGCACAGGCTGGGGGAAGGGAGGGGAGGCATCAGATGTCTTTTCCTGGCTGTGGAGACCCCTGTCCGTATTCTAAAACCACCCTGAACATCAGCCTCTGCTCTGAAGAAATGAGGGAAAAGACAAATGATTGCTACTTGGCTGTGGCAATTTGGCCGACTTACATGTCAGGGAGAGATAACTCGGTGACAGCATCAGCTGTCCTAGCTCTAGCCTGGGTTAGGCCGTTCACTTTCATCCCACATAAACATTTGGAAATAGATGGAATAAAAGAAAAGGTGTGCGTGTGTGTGTGTGTGTGTGTGTGTGTGTGTGTGTCTTCAGAAAGAGATGACCAGAAAACAGTGAATTATTTAGAATCAAATTAGTCTAAGTTCCCATTAGAAGCAAACTGATTCCGTCTCTGCAGTATCCAGAGCTCAGAGAGTGATGTGGTACTGTGCTTTATTTCTAAGGCAGTTCGTAAGTTTTCAGACAATGGGAAAGCCACGTTGAATCTAACCAATGTTGCTACACTCTACACCACCCACCTGAACCACGGCCATGTGGTCTATGGGATGCAAGGAGCTTGACTGCCTCGAATATCATAAACTCCACGACCAGAGAGGAAGTTCTTATAGTGTTGATCGCTTTTCTGATGGAAACTGTGTCTATGTTCCCAAACTGTGCTGGCCTTTCCGGGGAGTAGTTTGTGCTTCCCGGGGAAGGGTTAAACAGAAATTCTGTCAAGCCAGGCAGGGCAAAGAGTATTTCACAGCATAGATCATTAAAATACAGTTCCTTTGTACTGATTCACAGGAAAGTTCAAGTTTCTGGATATTGTTGGATTTCTGCTTCTCTCCTTCTGGTGACTTCAGTCATCATTAGAACCATCGCCAGGGACAAGCCGGCTGGGTGGAAATGAGGGAATGTTGGAGATCTCCAGGTGAAATTTGAATTCCGGTACACAGAGGGCAAGGAGAGGCAGAAGAAAGAAGCAGACCACACCAGATTGGTAGTTGGCAGGTTTAACAAGCAAGGGAACTTACATAACCAGGCTTGTCTTGGGCAGTGGCAAGATAAGATTACCTCTGCATTTGTCTGCAAGAATTGTGTTTATATAGATGCCTTAATGGGGTTCCGTTATATACACAGTAACACATTACTCTCCCAAGGTATCTAGTATAGGAAGGGTGCGCAGGATGTACATTTCAAGGACAGGATTAGGGGTAAGGAGCCTCAATTGCTCTGGTCCAACTCACAGGTCAACCAGCAATCACATCATCTCAATGACATCCTCCAACAGGAAACTGTAGTACATATCGGATAATGTTGGTCTTTGTTAGCATATCTGATAGGTGGTTTAGTAAAAAGATTAAGAAGAAAGTATTTGTTTAGATTAGGTTATGATGTGAATTCCAATTATCCAGTTATGATGACTAATCCATCTTCTACTTATCTATTATTAGTATGTGTAACTGGCTGTGAGAGAGTAATTGATATATATATATATATATATATATATATATATATATATATATATATACTTTGAGACATATATTTACTTTCTGAAATCACCAACCATGGATTAGTATTAGTGAACTATCATGATCATATATTCTCAAAAATACTTAGTACTGCCCTAACCGGTTTGGCTCAGTGGGTAGAGCATCGGCCTGTGGACTGAAGGGTCCCAGGTTCGATTTCGGTCAAGGGCATGTACCTTGGTTGTGGGCACATACCCAGTAGGGAGTGTGCAGGAGGCAGCTGATCAATGTTTCTCTCTCATTGATGTTTCTAACTCTCTATCCCTCTCCCTTCCTCTCTGAAAAAATCAATAAAATATATATTTTTTTAAAAAAAACTTAGTACTATTGGGTGACTATAACACCCTATGGAGAACTTCAATCTTTAGTCATAGAATTAAGAGCTCCTGGTTTCACAGCCCCATTATCCCTATTTGAAATGACTTTATACACGTTTTAAGTGGAACAGAAGGATTCATAACCTCTGGATAACATAGGTAGGTTTTAAGAAACAGACATCCTGACAGTCACATCTGTAAATCTGTGGTAGGGAATCCACATTAGTGGGTTTAGCTCTGCTTGGTACCTTATTCTCTAATGTTCTTCCACATCCCATTTTCTACAGAAACAAATCTAGTCTTTCCAAAGGGCATATGTAGGAAGTATGGTTTCTTTTATTTCAAATCTATATTTAGAGACAAATTACAGCTCTTGATGCTATGGTTTAGTGAAGCTGCTATTTTCGGGGCAAATATGTTACTTCTGTAATGAGTATAAAAACAAGATGACCCAGGGCATGAAGAATTGAGCTTCGTGCTGGCTGCAAGCTTTTTTTTTGGGGGGGGGGGGTGTTTTTGATTGGTCCCTGGGGTGCATGCAGGTAATTAAGCAACATACTCTGGGTCCTCAGCTATTTGGTTTGGAGGTCAGGCCATGAATTCCCTCCCCTATGAATCTTTACTATTTCAAAGAGGAAGAGAGTCAACTCATAGTGGCTTCCCTAAGGAATATCTGATACTCCACAGATAGTTGGAGGAAAAGGGCAGTACCAAATCCCCTCGCCCTCCCTAATGGTGTTTAAGGTGCTCCCTAGAGATGGAAAAGTCATCCATGGCATCATTGACAGCAAGACTCTATTCCACAGAGAGAATGGAAAAGTCAGCTGGGGGCCACTCGAGAGAATCCTCTATTGCTTATTGAGAAGCAGAGAACAGAATAAGGGTAAAGCCTATGGGAGGCCTTATCTAACACCCAGTGGAGGGATGGAGAGGCAATTAGATAACCTTGCTAGAATGTTCCAGGCTAGAATCATAGAAAGTTAGGAAAAACATTAGGAAATCTCTAGGTGTAGGCTCCCATATGGCTGATGAGAATTGGAATGACGTGTGGAGTTCAATGAGCAGCCCTACCTACACCCACACTGAGAACCTCTGACTCAAAGCACTAGGTTTGTTCATTATGAGATTGTGTATTGTGAGGTAAATTTTTTCCCAATGAGGGGAAATGCAACAACCCTCTTTGAGTCTCATTTTTCTCATCTGTTAGGTGAAGATAAAAGTAGTGTAGGGTTTCTCAGCTTTGGCACTATTGACATGTCGCACTGGATAATCCTTTGTTGTCATGTGCATTGAAGGTTGGTTAACAGAATTCCTGGCCTCTACCCCTTAGATGCCAATAGCACAATTCTGAAAACCAAAAGTGACTCCAGACACTACAAATGTCCCCGTGGTGCAAAAATGTCCCCACTGCAATAGTGTAATAGTGGGAATCATGAGATTCTATATAAAGTGCTGGGCATGGCATCTGGCATGTAATAACTGCTCAATAGGTATTAGATATTATTTTCACCCACTGGTTAAAAATGTGATCAGTGTTTTTAGTAGATATTAAATAATACCAGATATTAGGAATACCATTCATTCTCTCAGGTAATGAGTAAATGTTCTTAGTTCAGAGATTCAACCTGCACTCCTGTCCTTTGCTTTGAATAAGGAGAAGCTGGTTTTAAAGAAAGCATTTTTTTTTCCTGTGTTCACAAGCTTAGATTATGTATACTGTGCAGATACATTCACAGCTAATCTGGTAAATGGTTTTCAGAACAGTGGCTGCATGATTAATTGATTAAACACTGCAGTGTTCATAGCATATTCTGGGAGAACAATTGCAAGTTTGCCAGTGTAATACACGTCTTGATGTTGAGCAGCTGCCCACAATATTCTTATTTGGAACGACATTCATGACAGTTATAGGTAGGCTTTCATTAAAAATGTGTTTATATTGTTTCTGAACCATAGAGTGCTCACTGACTTTGTTGACATAATCTAAAGAGGAAGGATGATATTCGTCTCTGTTTATCACGCACATTTAATGCCCCATCTTTTGAGGGCTATTATTTGATAGCATGTACAATAATATAATTATTCAAAAGACAATTCTAGCTTCTTCTTGAAGGCAGTGATTAAAAACAGGCCGGACAACATAATCTACCGAGTCTTGGCTTCATAGCAAACTCCCACCACTTCAGCAAAAGCAAACTTTAGGCTGCTAATAAGAATGGCCGTGACTAACCGAAGTAATTCCTTCTTGCATTAATCTTAAACTCTTTCAGAGTCATCAAGGTTTTATTTCTTTAGCTCCAGGTTTAACTGTTGAATTTTGCAGAAATCATTGAAAGTTACACAAGGGGGGGAGGTTAAATTAAAGCAAAAGACACAACTGCCTTTAAGACAACAATCAAGAAAGGTGGAGGAAAACCTAAGAGCTTCTGCGTTCACCTCTATATGGGTATATTTTTTAAACGGAAACATCAGGCTAACAAGAGCCACCTTTCAGCTTGTGTTGGAAATATTTGGGTTTGGTTCTCTCATTTAATTTGTTTAGAGTGAAACTCCTATAGTAACTGATTTAATAGAATCTTTAGGCAAGTTCTTTAGGAAAATAGAATATTAGAATTAGAATATTTATTTAACAAATTGCAAAATCAATTTGAAGAACCAAATAAAAACAAAATTATTTTTATTTTCATTTAAATCTGTGTTTCGTGATCTTTGAGGCCATCCATCCATTGCTCTGCCTCCATGTCCCAGCTATTATTTCTTCTACAACTTTATTCGTCCCAAATAGACATTTTCATGCTTTCCTGATTTTCTCTTTGGACATTCATCTTCAGCACATTTTTTTAAAATTTATTTTTTGTTGAATTTATTGGGATGGCATTGGTTAATAAAACTATATAGGTTTCAGGTGTGCAGTTCTACAATACATCATCTGTATGTTGTATTGTGTGTTTACCACACCAAGTGAACTCTGCTTCCTTCATCATTTATCCCCCCTTTACCCTCTTCTACCTCCCCCCACTCCCACTTCCCTCTGGCAATCACCATATTGCTGTCTGTCCTTGAGTCTTTTTTTTCTTTGCTTAATCCCTTCACCCTTCTCACCCAGCCCCATCCCCCTCCTCTCTGATAGCTGTCAGTCTGTTCTCTATGTGAGTCTATTTCTAGTTTGTTTGTTAGTTGATTTTGTTATTTAGATTCCACATCTAAATGAAATCACATGGCACTTGTCTTTTTCTGACTGGCTTATTTCACTTAGCACGACAATCATCCATGCTGTCACAAAAGGGAAGAGTTCCTTCTTTTGTAGGGCCGAGTAGTATTCCATTGTGGAAATGTACCACAGCTTTTTTTTTTATCTACTCATCTACTGGTGGGAACTTGGACGGCCTCCAAATCTTGGCTATTGTAAATAATGCTGCAATGAACATAGGGTGCATATATTCTTTAAATTAGTATGCTATGGGTCAAAATCCATCATTTCAACTCTCTTTTCTAGTTACACCAATAAAGGTTGTACCTTTATTCAACTGCTCCTCCTCACTTAGGTGATTTTTTTTGCTCTATTATTTTGCACTGACTTGTAAAATGCTTAGCAACTTTGTGCTAGTTGCATGCGTTTCATATCTCTCCACGAAAACTGGTATATCATGGAAAGCAGAGACTGTCTTTGAAGTTTATTTTTCTCAAAGTTCCCACAAAGGTGTTTTGAATGTATAATAAGTATGTGCTGGGGGAATTAAAGAATGCTATGTTGAACTATTTTACAGTGAGCTTTTATGAAGGGCCTCTTATTTAAATGTTTAAATTTTTAATGAATCTATATAATAACCAGTAATACTATTAGAAATATCACTGAATTTTAGACTATTATAATATAGTCTAATTCTCATCTGCAGATGGAAAAACTGTGTGGATAAATAAATGACTTACCCGGTAAAAACTCAATAATCAGCCCCAAAAGGTAACTGGATTTCCACTCACAGTCCCCAGTTTTCTTCCCTTAGTATCACTTCTCCTATTAGTTAAATATTACCTACGAAAAGACACATTGATTTAAATATAATTATAGCAGGTCACCTTACACTTTGCTAGAAAGGCAATATATCACATACTGGAGTTACACTTGTGCTTGAGAGACATACAGGTTGGAGACTGATGGCTGGCTTTGCCACTCCCTAGTCCGGAGAATTCAGATGCATAACTTTAACCCCAAGCTTTGTTTACTTACCTGTAAAATGGGACTGATAATTGTACTTACTTTGAAATACCTAACACATCTGATATATTTTGCATGGCATATAAAAAGCTGTTAGTAAATGTAACCTATAGTTATTAACGCTTTAGGACTTTACAATTTAAAAATAATTTTTTATATTAATCTGATATGTTTATCGATACTACTAATGGATTCTAATCCATATATTTCATGTCAATTTTAAGAAATGTGTGTCTTTGTACTCTACTTTGTCAATATCCCCAGGAAAATTTATTTTGGTAATAGTATTCTCCAAATTATCTAGAGAAAAAGTTTTTTCTTTTGAGTTTTCATTTTACATAACTTTGATGTTATAGATACTTTTGTTTTCATTTTTAGAACTTTCTGGATCTTATATTAAAACTAGCTGTCAACATCCTTAAAAATTACTCTATAGTTTTGGTCATATATCTCCTTAAGGAAGCATGCTATTCCTTAAGAAAGTAAAATGATAAAAACTAATACTGAGATAAATTGCTTAGTTTACTCTTATTTAGCACAGTATTTTATAGCTACTTCTTTTAAAACCATAGGTTGAATATAAAATTCACATGAGGAAAAAATAGATTCATTTTATTAATTTTATATCTTATATTCTTTATTTTCACCTCATGCTTCCTTTGTCAGATAATTGGAAAAAATAACTTTCTGGAAAATGAGTTACATAATATTAATTTTTTTAACATTTGCTATTATCTAAGATCAAAGTAGCACAGATGCCTTTTCCTGGCCACAAGCAGGTTTGAAGTATGGCTGTACCAGGGCAAACTCAAAGTACCTACTCTACATAAATTAATCTCCCAGAGGAAAATGCATTATGCTTATAATTGAAGTTATCATTTCTAATACCACCATTAATGCTGATTGAATCTTAAATTTGTGTTGGGATCATTTATTTGAAGGCACTATATCTCTTAAAAATTCATGTCAAGTACACCCTATAAAGGTTAATCTACAGTCTTGAAGCTATTTCTTAGGCTTTGGCAACCTGGAGAAGGTCAGATTATGAATCTATGCAAAAATAAGAGCCTATTTTTTAATGGGTAGAAATAGATCTATTTTACGGAAAGATAGGGATTGGCAATTTAGCTTAAATGTTTTATTTTTTAAATATAAAGAGTTGCTAGATGTGTTCACAATATGATCCAGTTTTTCAACTTATTATTTTTATTTTGTTAAATTAGAATTTTCACATTAAGTCATTTCCTCTACTCTTTCTTCATATAGTGAGCCCTGGAAATAAGTAACCTCCTTCGATGAGGTCCATTTTTTTTTTTGTCTCTTCCTATTTTTTTTTTTCTCATCCCTTTTCATGCAGCGATGGTTGCTATCACAATCTACCCCAGTTGCTAAAAATTTTGAGGGAGGATCACTCTTAATGCCTTCTGTTATCTTCCTTTGCCACATCCAAGAAATCTTAAGTGCTATCTATTTCTTCTCAAAAAAGTTACAGAAGATATGGAAAGCATCTGCATCTTTCTATTCTCCCTATATTGCTTTAGTGCAAGTAACAGCTACCTAGCCATTAGGCTGAATCATAAAAATTTGACAAAAATACTCATATATTCACAATTCATGTATTTCAACCTAAATAATTTTTCTTTTCTTTCTAATTCATTTGTTTTGCACTGCAATAAGAGAAAAAAATGTCAAAAACACAAACCTGAGCACATTTGACCCTTGTTAATCCCCTTCAACGGTATTCCTCTGTCCCCAGGATAATGTCCAAATTCCATTTCCTGGCCTACAAGGTCCTGCATGAGCTGTTCTCTATTGTTTTATTTAATATCATTTTTTATTTTTTTTTGCAGCTTTTCACCCTTGTAATTTTGCTCATCTTATCTCTGGTCTTTTGTACACATTGTTTCTTCTACATGGTCTATTTTCACTGCCTCTTTTCTTGACTGAATCCAATGCATCTTTTATATTTCAGTGTATCCAACATGCTTTATAACCTCCCAGATCTGAGTTAGAAGCCTCCTTAGGTGTGTCTGTAGCTAGCCGCGCTGTATTTAATTTCATATTTACTTTTCTAACTCTTTTACTCAACATGCTCTATGAAGGCAAGGGCCATATCTTCCAGTTGATCCCTGGGCTTCTAGTGTTAATGCATTGCAGTTTACTGAGTCACGCAAGTTAGTGTCAATTTCCAAAGAGGATGGTAACTTCATAGGGGGTGGTGAGGATTGCATGACAACACCTGTGTAATAGGACTTTTTGGTAGGCTAGTCTTAATTTTAGTTCTTAATACTTCCCCTTCTTATTAATTTCCTAAATGTTTATGTGTGTTTTTGTTTTTGTTGTTTTTAATGTTCTCACTGGTAGAGGAGAGATTTTGGTGCATGATGTAGGGACTATAGAGGAGGATGGGAAACAAAATGGAGGGACCTTTCCAGTTCCTCTGCCAACTCCCATCCCTGAGACGGGGTGCAGGCAGGTGCAGGGGGAGATGTAGAAGTGGTGGGGCTCTTCAGGGCTGCGCTGTATCCAGGTGATAAAGTGGGCACAGACTTTGGAAGGAGACCTTGTTACTCTCTTGCATGAGATTCAGTGTTTTGTGACTCTCAGAGGACTGGGGCCTTGAGTTTGCCAGGCTCAGGTTACAGGGATTTATTGAGACTACACCTGGCAGTAAGGAAGGCGGCATTTATGTCATAGGAATAAAGAACAATACACATAACAGGTCAGACTTAGCAGAGACTAGAACTCGATTCATGAACATCTAAGGGTCTTTTGTTTTATGGATCTTCATTTTTGTGTTCTTCTATTAGTGGTACTCCAAGACATTCCTGCATTGTTTTTATTCTTCTGTCTCCTCCCTTCTCTTGCTGCTGGCTGTTTTACTTATCCTCTATTCTCAATGTCCTTTTATCTATGTCAAAGCTTTTTATCTATTCACACATCTATTCATAACTGAAATTATACTCATTTTACCTTGGAGGATAAGACTAAATAGGAAAACAGCTCATTATGTGACTGTGAACTTGTTGTCTGGTCCTGTGCCTCTGCAAGCATTACTGTATTTACTCATTATTCATTAAGTTAATTCACTCGACAGATAGTCACTGAACATCTCTTACATTTTAGGCACCCTTCCTGGTACTAGTAATAACACCTAGATACTATACATAAATGTCCCTGCACTTAACTTACTCACGTTCTAACAACATTCAGACTACTGCAATTTAATATTAGACACGGAAGAGGGACGGAGATGGGGGTAGAATTCTAGTAGTTACCAATGTGATATTACATTGAAAGGCATCAGCATATAATGGGTGAGAAAGCTGAGGTCTGTTTTCAGGGCTCTGTCAGCTAGCTGCATGCTTTCATTCTGCCTGTTGATTGCTCACAGCCTTCTCTGTGTCTTACTTCTTAGTGTACACCATACATACGTTGTACCTTCTCTCCCATCAGACTGCTCCTTCCATTGCCATATAAAACCACTCTGCTTCGCTAGGTCATGAGTAGTTTATCTATGAAGTTAATTTGTGGGCTGGAGAGTGCTCATGAATGAATGTATATTATGTCCAGGTATTGTGTTCCCATTTCAAAGGGAGTCTCTATCATCCCAATGCCCCCCAAAAAGCACCTCTAATGATAATTTCAAATCTTTCCTTCAGACTAATGGGGAAACAGTTTGGTCCACAGGCAATCATTTAGTGTTTCCCAGATCTTACTATCTATAAGATTAATTGGTAAATACTCTCTTAAAACCCCAACCGAAAGAGAAATAAGCCAGAATCATTTCTGTTTTTATGCCAACCGGGGCATATGTCCTTCATTCCTTTAAAAAAGAAACCATTTTGAATCTAAAATATTATGAGATAATTTCCACATTATGCTCATTAAAAACTTAAAAAAAAAATAGATCTTTCTTGTGTTTGACCTTATAAAGAATAAATCCTGGGTAATATCTGTAAGTGGGATAGGAGCAGTCATCAGTGAATCGCTGTTTAAGTACAAAGACACAACTCAATTACAGCACTGCATTATTTATCATCTGGCTGTTACTGCCATTCCCCTTAGTATTATTTCACCTTAAACATCAGGACCCCAAGATTCACCACACTGGGAGTTATTGACTGCTTTCAGGGCAGAGCCTGCTTTCAAACACAATAGAAGCCTTAAATCTTCGTGTTTCCCAGTTGTCATCCTCCTGTCATAGCCCTTTTTAAAAGGGTTTGGGGTTCTCCATTCATCACATATGCATAACTTCCATTAGTGTTAATCACATGCTCCATTTTAGAGCTGTTTTGGCTCCTCCGGTTAAATGGGCGTTTAAGCAGTTTTTAATGCATTATATGTACTTATTTTTTTAAACGAGTATTATATGCCCAATTGACTGGAATGAATACAAAGTCCATCAGGTGAATACAGATTTATAATTGTTTTTAAAGTATGTATTATTTACCCGACCAACCATGACAGCCCTTTTGGAGTCATTCCAGCTGAGAGGGGAAATACATGTGTATGTCAATACCAAATAAACCTTCATGAAATCTTTTAGTGAGGTTCTCTCGGTTAAACTTAGAGCTTATCTGGCTAATCATTTCCTCTCATTTTCTCTCTCCACCAATTCTCAAAATATTGTTCACTCTCTTTAGCTTGCATTATCATATCATTATCCATGAACTAGATGAAAGCTATGCAAATCCTCGTTTGATTCAAGTAAACTAAAAAAATGCAACAAGATATACAGTGGCTATGTGGTGTTAGACCCTAAGACTGAAAAAGAAAAATATATGCTCAGTTCTCAAGTCACATGCAATTAAGCTATATTAATAATAAAAGTTAATGAATTATTTTATTTTACAAATTAGTTCATCTGCCTAAAAATTACAATAACTAGGCTGACCAAAAAAAAGAAATGATATATATTTCTTGTTTTCTTCTCAATTAATCTCCACTCTGCTATTTTTTCATAGCATTAAGCATGTTACATATCTTTTCTTTCTTCCCTGGGTTAGTAAGATTATTTCAAAATTGCTTTCCAAGTCTTTAATATATTTTTTATTTTTTAGTATATTTACTTTTTACTATAATAATAGATTGACTGTATATTGAGATGCTGGAATTTATTTTTATTGGCTTTTAAAGCTCAAGACAGATTCATCATGCAATTTTAGACAATGTATTCAGACCTATGCCAAATGAAAGATTACTGCTCTAGCCCATAATGTAAACCATGTCCTGTGGTTGGTGGAATTGAAATCCATATTAGCTGTGAGAAGAAAATGTATTGCTTATTACCAGAAAAGAGCAGCACATAAAACTTCAATTTCTGACAATGAAATTTAAGAGTTTTAAAGTTTCAAAAAGACTTTAGGAAGACCTTGCCATTCTTTGTAGTTCAAAAATGAATGTATGGGAAAAACTGCATTCATTGAAATAACCAAGAGTAATTCTTTCTGTGCTGTAGAGATTGTTCTTAGAGTGGATGCTGTAGCCTTTGTTGGCAGAAACTGGCCATATTTGCAACTCTTCCGCTGACTGGAGGTCAGTCTGAGACTGTTGCTAGTAGAATCTTCCCAGGAAGCAGAACTCTGAGCTCAGGTATGCTGCTGGCGGCTGCTGTAGTCCAGATAGTTTCTAAGGGGGGCACATATTAATGCTTCATTAAGAATATCCTTGGGTTAGGCTGGTGTGGCTCAGTGGTTGAGCATCAACTTATGAACCAGGAGGTCACGGTTGGATTCCCGGTCAGGGCACATGCCCAAGTTGCAAGCTCAGTCCCCAGTAGGGAAAGTGCAAGAGGCAGCCCATCAATGTTCTCAATATTGATCTTTCTATCTCTCTCTCCATCTTCCTTCCTCTCTGAAATCAATAAAAATGCATATTTTTAAAAAGAACACCTTTGGGTATTCTTATGTGGCTGTCACAAAGGGGAAGCTTAATTATGACAACATGCTTCAGAAACTAGGTGGCAATGAGGAGAATGTGGTCTCTCTATTTCAAACAAAAACAAACTCACCCTCATAAAATGCATCCTCAAAGAATTATGATGGGAAAAAAAAAGGTAAGCTTACATAATAAAAAAATGAAAAATGTTGAAATTCTAAATAATGAATAAATTGTCAGTTCAGCAACCACATTTATATTTGTATTACTTATAGATTAATGCTATTCCATGTCAAATAGCAACATCTGTTTAATTTAATGTTGTTATACATTTCATGCAATTCCTTTTCTTTTGGGTTTTCCTATTAGATAGCTTTCTTATGCAAGCCTACTCATCCTTCCTTTCTCCTTTTCTTTTTGTCCTTCCCATTCTCATCTTTTACAAATACTGATTGCAAATTTGCTACATGAATTAGGTTCTAAATGAAATATGGTTCGTCTTTAAAAACTTCATAATTCAATAGGACTATATACATATAAAAAAGATGATAATTCAATATGATAAGTATATTGAGTGCAGTGCTAATAACAAATACCAGTAGGATGCAGTTAGTTGGGATTCATCATTGGCATGATTTTTGTATTTGTTTGACATGTGCATTTCTATATCCATCAAATTTTAGCAAAAGTCTTTCTTAAATTAGAAGGAAGAACTTTCCATAAGAGAATCAAAATTATTCTATTAAAAATGATGGGAAAGTTCCCCAATGCCCTTTTAAGTACGTATCTTGGTTAACTGTATGCATTTTCAAGAATATAAAATATGTAGTTAATAAATTCCATATAATAAAAGTATTATATATAATGGTAATAGCTGGACCTCACATTGGGAAGTATTTTCATTGTCATTACAAAACCTAACTAACCAAATGTATAATTTACAAAAGAATAAAATAAAAGTTTATATGGAATTATAGAAAATTATAAAAAATATGCCGAAACCGGTTTGGCTCAGTGGATAGAGCGTCGGCCTGCGGACTGAAAGGTCCCAGGTTCGATTCCGGTCAAGGGCATGTACCTGGGTTGCGGGCACATCCCCAGTGGGAGATGTGCAGGAGGCAGCTGATCGATGTTTCTTTCTCATCGATGTTTCTGGCTCTCTATCTCTCTCCCTTTCTCTCTGTAAAAAATCAATAAAATATATTTAAAAAAAATATTTGGGCTTCATTTCCTCCTGCTTAAAAAAAGCCTTTTAAAATTGTTTATAATTTATATAAAATATCTCCCTAGAAGAGCAGTCTTTTTTTTTTTTTAATTCTCATATCATCAGTGTATTTTCTTCACTATTTCATAAGCCATGGACCTCCATTTCTAAGTCTTTATTCCATAGTGCAAAACTTTCCTGAATGGCTAACATTTTCTTACACATACAGGTCCCCACAGCATAATCACGTAGATTAACTGACCTGGATTGTTAATTATTACACTTGAGGAACTCCATAAACTTGAGCAGAGGAGTAAGTAGTAATTGTGACATTGACCATAGAGATTGGCATTTGCTTTTTATGTTGTTTCTTTGCTTGTATTCTAAAATTGTTTTCTGTTCCCTGGTTATTTCCCATTTGAAAGCAATATTATTGAAATGTTTTATTACAATAAACTACTTGCACATTTAGTAATCTCTCAACATACCCAGCCATTTCATTAGTTGGAATACACTCTAGGTTTTATAGAACTCTTTCATTAGTAAGGCAACAAAGTGATAGCTTCTTTTACATGCCTTCCAGGCTGCCATTAAAGTGAAAATAGTTAGAAATAAAAAGCATCAGCATCAGACCAGTGCTGCTGTTGCATTACAGAAAAAGAATTTAGATGAAATTGTGATTTGTTGTTTATTGATATTAATACTTCGGCAATGTCATCCCAATCAATTTAATAAATATTTAAAAAATGCTTTGGGTTTGCCTTCCCTCTGTTATGCAGATGTTGGCTTTGATGAGAGCTTTGCTGGCAAAAGAACAAATAAAACCTAAACAACCAAAAGTATAAAATTTTACAAAAGAATAAAATAAAAATTTTTCATGATATATGACTGGCAAATATTTCCACCCCATTTTTATGCCACTTTTTTTAAAGCTAAGTCTTAAAGTATATGTATTTCTGCATTGTATTTTTGAAAGCATATATCTTTTGAATTACTCTATCCTTTAGACATTTTTAAATGTTTAGTTGTTAAAATATTAAAGGCTTACCAAGCTAATAAAAAAAAATCAGTTTGGTATGGCAGATACAGCTTCAAAAAGTCACTTTTCAGAGGGAAAAAAAAGTGCATTCAGGTTTTCAGAAAAGAGGAATCGCAAACACATTTTAAGGAGCTGTGGTATCCTTTCTTTCCCTCTCTCTTAGAAGCCCTGAAATCGACAGTGCTGCTGAGCCGGTTTCATGTTAGAAAGCTGTCCTAAATACACACTGACAGAGGGGCCGTGTGAATGGACGCGGAGCTGTCTGCTCTCACACACATGCCAACACACGCACTCTCAGGCTTAAGAAGACTGTGCAAGGCGTCCTCAGCTTATTTGTAAAATGCAGTCTAGTTAAGATGAATGCAGACTCATGAGCCTGTACACATGTCTATCTGGAGGCTGAAAGCAGTTTATTTGATATTTAGTTGAATGTGTATTAGCAAATCATACACATGATTTGAATCATGGTTAGCAGCTCTATGGGTTAAATAAGCACTCTGGTGAGTATTGTGATTGATCTAGAAAAAACATTAGTATAAAAAGGGAGTAGATGCGATGTAATTTGGTATGGTAGATTTGGAAGGTGCTTTTTAAATTTCCTTGTGTGGTACAAACAGGTGCTGAGAAGAATCTACAATAATACAAAGAAATAGAATTCCTATATATCTTTATTGAATGTGACACAATATAATCAAAGAATGCACATAATTAAGTGCTGGAGCTCAAAGCATCTTTGAAGCAGGAATTCTGCTGATTTTTATTTTATGTAATTGCTTACAGATTAGTTCTCTATTTGCTCCTAAAGAATATACTTAAACACTCAATCAATGAATATCCTACAGCAGTTTGTTGTAGATTCAATAATGGGGAATGGTGCATTGTACCAGGATAGTCAGATATACCCATAGGGAGTGTCAGTGGTCAAAATGCTTCCATTGCCAGAAGGTAGTCTGAAAATGGTCTGGAAATTCGATACAGCATTGACCCTACGTTGTATACATGATCCACAGTCAGTTTCTCAAGCGTACTTGAAGTTTTAAAAAGAACCATTAAAAAAAGTTGGAATTAAAAGTATATATATTTTAAATAAGTTCTTTTGTATATGAACTAGTTGGTTTTAAGTGTATTAATTCAAATGAGCTAAATAGCAAATCTAATTTAATTCCACTTCAGGTTAAATGTGTCTAAAATTAGTCTATTAAAAATAATTTAATAAATATTTTAGAGTTTAAGAAATAGAAATTTAAAGTTACATACTAATATTTTTCTTTGTGTAAATACAGTTAAATGTTCATCTATTTTATCCTCATGAATCCCCTGATTATTAAACAACAAATAGCCACATACTAGTATATTTACAAATCCTTGTGATGTCTCTGATTCTTTGATATCTTTAATAAATTGATTTTATTCTTTATCTTATCAGTGGATTAAGAGTGAGATAAGTGGAAAGATCTTTAAGTAAACAGAGTAATTTATCAAATATCACACTAATGTTTTTGCTTTTTCCTTCATTCTGAGAATTGCCTTATATTTTCATTAAAATACATATCAACTTCTTTAATTATTAGGTACTTTCATTTGTGTAGTTATTCCAAGTTGCTTTAAGATGATGAGTTTGTTACTCTGAAACCAGAACAAGGTTAGAATTAGAATTTTTAATAATAGAAAAAATAAGTTATTTTGGAATGTGCTTAATTTGGGAGTATAAAAATTTCTTATCATTCTCGTACACAAACTGAGTTCCTTTTCAGATTTTAATAAATTGAGAATGCACATTAAATGATATCACACCAGATACATCCCAGCACCTATTTTGTAAGTTTTAGACTTCTCATTTTCAAAATTATAAGGATAGGTATATTTGCATTTTGATAACTACAAGTGTATTAACATGTATAATAGTAAATATTACATATATGCAAATCATGTCTGTATATAAGTATACATACATATATGTAAACATACTTTCAACATTTCACTTGGGGGATAGTAAATGTATAAATGAAATGTAAAATTCATGTACTTTAGAAGCTGTTACTAAAAATCTTTGATTCACATTTATGATTACTTGGTCAAATGGGATGGAGAAATCGTAGATTCATCCTATGATGTTGCTGAGAGTAAAATTTTTCATAAACTTTAAATAGCATCCTGTTGATTTTTGTCATGCAGATTTTATATGTTAGATTTCAACAGTGCTGATAACAATAGTTTGAATGTTAATTTTTTTCTGCATTGATTGGCAAGTTTACCTTTTCAGCATGTTAGCAACTTCTTTAGGAAGTTGCATTAAATCTTATCTAACTACAGATAGAGGAAATAGTGATATAATACAAGTTAATCACTTCACACACTGAAATAAGTGTTAATTTTAATGATTCATTGGTTTTTCTATTTGACTGTTTTCTATTTTAAGACACAGACTATCCTATTCAATAAAATGATTTAGCTGATTTTAATCTCCCAAGGAAAGATGTGAACATTTGTAGTAAAAATATGCAAAGTGCCTGGAATTTGGTTAGGAACTTAGATGTGTAACAATTGATGATGCTCTTTCCCTGTTTTGTATTCTGTATTTATCAAGACATTTCTAATGTGTCTTTCCTTTTTGTGAGAGACTACATTTTCTAATTTGGGCAAACCAACTGGGAAATTATATTGTACCTTGAAAATAGCAAAGGTTGATGAACATAATTTGAATATGGACTGAGCTCAAGAGGGTTAGGGACAAATAGGATCAGAAAAACTTCACTTTTACTATGACTCATAATAATAACCTGATAGGAATGATGCTGAAGCTGGTTTTCTAGTTTAAAACTAAATTATAGACTCCAAGAAGACAGGGTTGTGAATTTGTCCTGTTCACAGCTGTTTATTCAGTTCCAAGCATACTAGGTGCTCATTATTGTTTATAGAAATAAAAAGCTACATTTTTCTTTCTTTCCATCTTCATAAAGCCATGTAAATTAATTTAAAATTGATATAAGCATCTTGTGATTATTTTTAAATAATCAGAACATTCTGTTTCAACTGACTAATTTCTCCAACTACTGTTTTTCCCAAGATGGAAGCTAAAGCAGTTCCACTATAATGATTCAGGCTCCTCATATGAAGAAATCTCTAATCTGTGCTGCTTAATTTCTGCTCATCCTGATGAACGGTATTATACCTAGCACACTACCCCTACTTCACCTGCAGGACTTATAAGAATTCAATGGTCTTAACTTATGGATCATCATTTTCAAATTAGTTATTTTTTTTTTTAAACAAAGACCTTTACCGTTGTTGTTTATGGGTGGGACCTTTGAAAGGAGTTTTCACATACCTAGAAATTAGTGCATGCCCTACTTCCACTGATGCAAATATTTCCTAAGCAAAGAGAGAAAGAAAATCCCTACCCCTTTTTTTTCCTTTTTCTGAAACCTAAAAGCATTTTGTTTTCTCGAGCTCTATAAAAGTTCAGCACATAAAAGGTTAGGAGCCTGACTTTTTTCTGTCGTGTATATCTTTGAAAAATTGGTTTATGAAGAGTCATACATCATGTAGCCAGACATATGGGAATAGTTAAAGATTAAGGTAAATAGACAAATTGAACTGCTTTAAATCATTTTCCTGGTTTCAGTTTTATGAAAGAGCTTATGAACAAAAGCTGACATTAAGCAATCACAATAGGCTCTTCTATATGTTTTAGACAGTGGTAAAGACTTTACTGTCAGAAAGTGTTGCATCACCAATAGTTACATCAATTTGATTGGTGTCCAGATTTCAAAAATGTTACCTTGTCAAACCATAACCTTTTCCAAGTCTTTCATTTGTCATTGTTTTGTAGATTATATCATTTATTTTACATTACCTGTATCCGAAAGCATGGATCATGGGTTATAAGATTTTTTCTTTATATATTGGCTGTTTTTGTTTTTTTAAATAAAATTAATACCATAGGCATTTGTGTTCAAAAAGGACTAATCAAATATTTTGGAAGGGAGTTGGATTTCATCTAACAAACATTACTATAACTTCACCTATGGAGACCTTTGATTCTTTTTTACTGGAACAAAAAAAAAAGATATTTTCAGGACCATTAGGATAACATTTTAAATTAATTGAATAAATATACTGAACTTTTCCAGTGTACCTAATACAGTAATATCCTGTGGAGAGAAGCTGGCTGTTGGGTTTTAAGGTAGGTCCCAGGAATTTGCCCAGTGGCATAGTGACAAGCCCCTACTCTTATAAAAAGTGCAATGAGATCTTTAATGTCCACACAGGAGAGTAAGGATTTAAGATTCTGTGGTCTCATTTGAAAGACCCCCACATAGTAAACTGCATGGGACTCAATTTATCTGCCTTAGAAAGGAGAGGAGTCTTTGTAGCTCCTGTACCTATAAATCTAAGACATTCTGTGAATATATGCCTTCATATTCATGCAGCACCAATCCCCTTCTTAAAAAAAATAATAAAAATAACAAGGTCTATGATCATCAGGTTGATATAGATAAAAATCCATTAACTTTTCATCATCATCACAGCTCTCATATCAAAGTACAGGCATTTGTGGGACTAGCTCACCTCCCCTGGCAGCTGTGCAAAAAGATAGATGAAGATCTTTTACATACTTCTTTGTTGGCTTGCCTTTTATAGGGTTATGTGCTCGATTTGGGAACTGCTGATGGTAAAAATGTAATTTAAGAAGACTACGCATATTTGCACAGGTATGTGAGCTCAGCTTATAAGACATCCAGCTAACAAGGTTTCTCATATTCTGAGTAATGTGGATGAGAGGAAAAAGGGTCCCTTCTAGAAAGTGCTGATCAAGTGCTGATCAATCGCAGAGTTCGATGTGATTCTATTTGAGATAACGTTTTTATGTCCAACCTGGAGACTTATATATATTAGACACTGCAAAATGTTCATTTTTTTCCTTTTGAAATATTTTGTCTCTAATATATATATATTTCTTGTGAAGTTTGCTGAAACACCTTAGGATGTAAACATATAAACTGTTTCTCAATAAAAATATATATGTAAAAAGGAAAACACCATCATATATACTGTGAAAAAATTCTATCATTTTTGTTGTTGGGAATCTTTCTGGCCATTTTGTCCTCAATCTCTCCTTATTGTATGTCCAAGCACACACTTGCACACACACACACACACACACACACACACTAGTTTTGATTCAGTTAAAGGATGAGATTTTCATGTGTTTGTTTTTTAGGTCAGGTTAGCTAAGTGACTTATTTATATGAATGCAGTTCATGCCTACATAAAATATTACTATAAATTCATGATTTCTCATTTCTTCACTACCCATTTAGCTTATAAACTCAGAAAGATATATTCATTATTTAAAATTGAATACACATGTCTTACCTGACCATGAAATTCTATTGCAAAACATAACTAAAACCAGTGTTTCGCAGATATGTACTCAAAACTGAAATGAAGGGATTTAAATGAAAGAGAATAAAAAGATTATTTGATAATTTGATGGAATCTTTATTACTTACTGTTAAAATTAGTTATTTTTTTAAACAAGTCAGATTCATTAAAATTTTGGAGTCAGAAATAAAGTTACTTTCTCCTTACATTACTGGAAACAATGTAAGTTCGATATTTAATTGTACATAAGGCATCAAGCATAAAACAACCTTTCTTTTTTAGGCGCCATCATTAGTTAAGTCAGTTATCCCAGAAATTAAAACATATCCCGAAATAGCCATAAAATCTGACAATTATCGTGCACTGTTATAACAAAAAAAAACAAAAAAAAAAACTTAGATCATTTAAAATTTCTCCAGTATGCTCGATCACAGAATTATACTAAGATATTTTTAAGTTTGAGAGCACAGTTAGGTCACTAGTGGTGATGGATATACTTTTTAAAGTTTCTTAATATTGGCTATAAAGCAAGTGTCAATGGACCCAGAACTGCTTAGGAATGGCTTTTCCATCTTCCACAAGGCGCTTCAAAGCTATGGGCACTAGAGGGTGCTGTTGGAACTGCTACTAACAAGACACTTGAACTTGTTCGTTTTAAATCAATACTATCAAGATCCAAAAATGTTTCTAGTGAAATACTATATCATTATTAGTTTTTAACATTGGGCTCTGGGAATGTCATCAGCACAACTTGCCAAACAAATCACGAAAGCAGTAATTAGAGCGAAACGCTCCAATTATTTGTTGTTGAAAGGAAATCAGGACTCTTTTCTCCCACCCTTTTTTAATACCCGCCCAGCCTCTCTTCAGGATGTTCAGGTTGGTGATACCTTTTTATAAATGGCAAGGAAAACGGGCTTGTCAGGCAATTAACATTTTCTTTGGACTTTCACAGTGCATAGCCACAAAAGATTGTTTCCTAAAAGAAATGTGTCAGGAGGCTGCAGCTCCAACTTTTCTTGTGGTGTTTGTGAGATATTATGGGCATTCAAATATCCTTGCACAAGAGGATACATCGTCCTTATGTTGGGAAATGTCGCTTTACATGAAAATTGAAGAATCACTCTCCCACCCCTGTAGTTATTTATAAAGGCGTCACTGGTATTGCCTTTCTTAGACCTTCCCTTCAGGCATGATCAGACTCAAGCAGGCAGCTATTTCCTTTTAATTCTCCACAGCAAGCCAGTAATGCTTATGATTATTGTGAAGTCAGGAAAAGTTTAGTTTCATCAAGTGACATGTAGTGATACAATTAGTTACTTAAGCACTTCTCATAAAACGTTCCACCATGGAACCTAGTTTGTCAGATGCAGCTAAATATTAGCATCTTGTGTTAAACACAAGAGCAAACCTGCCTCATGGAAAGCACAGCTGACAGCTCTCAACATGAGCTGAATGATCACTCTCAATTGTAATCGATTCTGTAAGTACTGAACACAAACCCCCAGGCAATTGAAGAAAATAGGATGATGAAGGACTGCAAACTAATATGTTACACATCTTCATTGATTAGACATTGATTAACCATTATTTTCCTGAATGACAAACAGCTAGTGGTAAAGTAACTGAGGCTTGTGATTTATTTACATCTTAGACAGAGATGACTTCTTTATTCAGCTGATTGTGAGCTAATGCTAAACCGGAGACAGCAATAGTTTGACAACCCAGGCCGCTGTTTTCTTTCTTTTTTATTTGTTAAAGTCTTTTCTGGCAATCTTCTGAGATTTTTGGCATGTCTCTATTAGAAACAAATTTAACTAGATTTAAAAAGGATCAACTGAGTTCCAAAGTACAGAATGTGTACTTGTGTTATAACTGCATTTAAAGGGAAGATCATTTTATAGACTTTGTATTTACAAGCATATTGACCAGTGTTCATTGAACTTTTAATTTAATTCTCTCTTTTCTTCAGTGCCTTATTGGCAATTATACCCAATTTTAGAATGAGCCAACGAAGAGCTTGTATCTATTGCTTTAGAAATATGTGAATCTACTGAGATATGATACATGTACAGAGACAGAGATTTTACAGTTTAAGTAATTTTTGGTTCATGTAAAACTGAGATATTTTAGGACAACCTTGGATTTATGTAGCAAAATCTTAAGGCAGTGTGGTAAAATTTCTTAATTTGTATAGCAATAGATCTCAAATGATATGCCCAATGGAGAAATTTGCTCTTGAATTTTTAGACAATGAAGGAAAGAGAGCAAGATATTCATTAAAATGAACTGCATTAGCAATAAATTATAATGAAACTGGCTTTTTTTTTGCGTTATAGAGCATTCTTGTGCATTTTGAAGATTTGTGGGAAACATTATTTATAAGCAGGCATAGGATGTTCCGGAGTTCTTCATCATGACGGTCATGATATAGACTTTTGATGTTCAAGAAAGCGTAATTTGCTTCTCCATTGGAATTTGATTGTAAATTAGTGCTAATTAATGTTCACTTAAGTGTTACAGATGTGTGATATATCTAGTTAGTTACTGAAGGGGTAACAGTAGAAAATTTGTTTTGGGAAAGTATATGAATTTCAAGTAATCATTAGAGTGCCATTTAAAAAAATAAGGAAAAATCATTACCATTTCCAGTGTTACAAGACAATTTTAGCATTTACATAATTTAGAAAAAAAAGAAATTAGTAAACCATGTCACTTAAATTAATATAGAGATGCATTCAACACCACCCTTATTAGTTATTGAATTATTAGACATGCAATTGTGAGATTTCATTGTCTTTTTCCCTTTAATGTAATTTTAACTCTGGGTTAATGAGACAAATCTGTTCTTTATGGATATTGCTATTTTATCATAATAAATATATGAACATGCTTTTTGCCAGGCCACTTTTGGTAGCCGCCTCTCAGACACTCGGCCTTTGTGTACAGGTATATCAACCCAAAGCTTTTAGTTTTTGAAGTGCAGTTTCAGGGTTTGAATAATGGGGTAGAGAGAAAAATATGTGAAGCTCATTCTGTATTTTTAAAACCTGGTATATTTGTTAAAGAAATGCAGCTGTACTTTAAGAGAAAAAAAGACTTGTTAAGTGTTAAAAGAGGAAGACTATCTAGTTGTGATAACATGTGGTACTCAAAGGTTTACAAAGGAAACCAAGGATGCGCTTGACTCACCAGCTGCCCTTCGCTGAAGTCCCTCAGTGGGCCTATGCTAATTATAAAGCACCTCCTTGGCACTGGTTTTGAGGGCTGAGCTCCCCCTTAGTTCCGTATAGTCTCAGAACCTACGGAAGGGAAAGTGTTGATTGGCTAGTGAGGCATGAAGAAAGGACAAATGAAAATCTATCTAATGGCAACATTGCAGAGGGAGCTGGAAACCCCAGAAGGAAGTCTAATCGTGTGCTGTTTCCTGTCCATCTGTGTGCAGGTGAGAACACCACTGCAGGGGTCTGTGTACAAATGTAAAAACCAGAAACCCCGAATTTCATAGAAGCAGTGCCGATGTGATATTTGCACAGCAACTCCCTTTGGGGGAAATAAAAGGCACCTCCGCTGCGAGATGTCTTCTCTTTTGAGTGTGCACGCATTTGCACATGCACATGTGCGTACACCTACACAGAGGCTTATGTGGAGCCCAGTATGCTTCAGTTTCTTCAAGCATATTTAATATCTTTACATTTTTAAATGAAAATGTAGCTGTCAATTTTAAACTAATTTGGATGGACAGCAATAAAATGCAAACCTCACTTCAAATTAGAATTTTCAGTGAGTATTTCTAATGGAAAGTAATTGCTGACAATAGGAAATGACAAATTACTAATTACTTAGTTCAATTAGACTTTTGTGCCTTTGGTCCTAAGTGGCAAGCATACAGCAAATCTTGCACTTTTGTAACAATTAATGACACTAAAACTATTTAAACTGCCAACAGATGTGAGTAAGAGGACATGAATTGAAACTTACTTAATTTACATACTATCCCTATTTTGTATCAAGTAAATGGTGTTTAATTTTATGCTACAATTAAATATTACTGGTACAGTGCAATTTTCACAGAACTTTGTAGGGCAAAATATCACTGCTCTAAAACCGGTCAGTGTTAAGGCTTCCTTTCCTATATCATAGCAGTATTTTCTTTTAAAAGGTTCTCAGAGTATGAATTTCTATCTGTACTGTATTCATGACTCTACATCCATGTTCGTTCACTAGCAGTGTCCCCAGTCTTTGCTTTTCTTCTCTTTATTGTTTGTCTATTCTGTTCATATTTAATTTCCTAGTGATCTATTTAGAATCCATCTTTCTCTTAAGACTAATTCAGGTATGGCTTTGTGAAAGGATTTTGTTTAGAAGTTCAATTTCATTAACAGTCTCTGTATTGTTAACTTCTGACTGGTTGCAAGGAACTTAATTTGGGATCCCTGGTTTTATCATTTCTTTGTAATTTTGATTTTACAAATATATAATTTAAAAAATATCTCCAGTTATAATCAGATTTTTCCCCTCTCCAGGCCAGCAGCTCAGTAGACCTATTGCAGATGCATGTGGAGTAAAAGAGAGAGGCAAGGGGTACAATTATGTTTGTACTGGTCAGTTTCCCAATTAAGACTTTAAATATATCAGTTCTTTATTCAAAGCATGTAAAAAACTATTGTGAAATGAAAATAAACATGCTGATCAGCAGTGAAGCAAATTCACCTGGCATTTTGTGCCTACAGAATAAGAGTAATGATTCTAGACAACTAAACTAGCCACGAAAATAAATATTAAAGGTTGTTATAGAGAAACAAAATAACAACATTGGTGAAATTAAGGACTTTACAATCATTACCTATCTAAGCAAAGAAGTGATTCAAGTGTAGAAACCCAGGCTGGCTTATTATATCTCCCCTGGGGACTTCTGTAGCTTGTAAGATTCTCTGCGTGTGGCTAAGAGATCAGGAGCTTGATCATCTTCCCCAGTGTTCTGGGTAAGGCTACAAACCTCCTATTCAAAGTCAATGTATTTTCTTAGACGTATCACTTACAGTTTAAGATGGGGTGTATTCTCTGTGATATTACTATTGAGAGTTCATTGTGACTGGGTGAAGAGAAGTTTTTATCGGTCCAGTTCTCCTGTAAACAAGAGGAAAATGTAAACATATCTTGTTTTATCGTAGGGATGCCGGAGGGAGGCAAATTGGAGCGCCTAAGACTTGAGAGCAAACAGATGCCAACAAGTGCTTTCTCCAAGGCTTTGCTTGATTTCTGCAGGTGTTTTTTTGTTGTTTATTTCTTTTTTTTTTCTTTCCAAGATTCCTGCAATTAAGCTATTGTTTGGCAGTAACTCTGTAAACTAGATCCAAATAACCAAGGGTAGATTTTGGACAAACCTCTGTTGTTTCACCACAGCTGTAGCTTTCTTTTCTTGTGAGCCCTGTGAACTTTAAGGGCTAGAAATATAAGAGACAGCATAGCAGATAATAGAGGGAAAAGGAAAAGCTTAGGCAGGGGGTAGGAGGCCTGGGCAGGGACAGAGGAAAGAAAGACTTTCACAAATCATAAGAAAAATGGCATTGGCATTGTGCCTAAAAAAAGATAACATGGAAAAGAAGTAATAGCAGCAATACACTTAGCAAGTGTATTTGGAGCAAGAATGATAGGAAGAAAAAGTGGCCTGATTAGAAGAGAGGGAAAAGGGGAGAGAGAGGGACAGGCAGAGGGAAAGGGAGCAAGAAAGCAAAGAACTATCAGGAAAGAAAAAACACAGAAAGTAATAAACCTAGGGAAATTATTACACATATTTGAAGTTGAGAATACATCCTCATATATGTCACAAGGCATCATGAAAATAGAATGTCTTGGTTGATTTAGACATCAAGGAATGTATCATTTTTTTCCTAGGTTCCATCATCATTATTGAGACAAAAACAACATATAAATGTCACTTTGGCAGCCTGGATTCCTTTCATGTAATTACTCAAGGAATTGAAAGGTATGTACTATGTAAGTATTGTTTTATGAATTATATGAAATTATCATATACCTACTTCCACATACTCTGTACATGTACATAGTTTACACATGTTATTACTCAGTGAAAATTCTGAGGTTTTTAAGGCAAAAAAATTTTGACCACTTAATTATTTTATAAATAGGGAAGGATGTTGAATTGTTCACATTTTGAGATAATTGGATATGTTTTCTAAACTTACTGTTTTAATGAACATAGATAAGTAAAGTTTTTTGAGTTGCATTTTCCATATGAAAGCCTTACTTAGATGATCACTGTTTTTCTGTTTTGTTGTTAATTACATTTCAGTTTGGATACTCTAGAGTTAGATTTTGGTCAGGTGTATAATCTTTCTAGACAGGCATACAAAAGTGTCCAAAGATTGTTGTCAGTCATTTTCTTCCTTCTTGCCTTAGTCCCTCCTCCATTCTCTCCCTCTCCTTTCTGGATGTACAGGGCCCATTTGGATGCATTTTCCTATTGGGTGGAAAAGAAATTCCAAATATGATTTATAACATTATGGGGTGGATAAATCTTTCCTTGAAATAATCTTTGAAGGTTCTCTAAATGGCTGGTGACTTTATCATCAAAGCAGATCTAGCCACAGAGACGGCTGGCTAGCAGTACCTAGGACCTAGGTTCTTGATCTGTCCTCTTCAGGCTCAGATTGCTGTCACAGATGTAGGTGCCTTGAACTAAAAGGTAGCAGTGGAAGTGGTAAAAGTCAGTTCTCTTCTGGATAAATGTGAAGGTCGAGCAGGCAGGATTAGCTGAAGAATTGGATGTAGCATATGAGAGAAAGTCATGGATGACTTTAGGGTTTGGGGTCTGAACAACTGAAAGAATGAAGTTGCCATTTATCTAAATGGAAAAGTGAAGCAAGTTAAGAAGGAAAGATCAAGAGCTTTTAAGTTTTAGAGATCAAGTGAATATTCAAGAAAAAAAAATGTTGACTAGGCAGTTGAATAGGAGTCTGGAGTTCTGGGGAAAGATATGAGCCAGAAAAAAACTTTGAGAGTCAATAGCACATAATGGATACTATTTAAAATCATAAAACCAGATGACTTATCAAGCGAATGGGAGTAGATAGAACATAGAAGTGACCAAGGACTGATCCCCAGAGTGTTAGTTAGAGAGGAGTTGTGCCACCGTCAAAGGAGACTGAGCAGTGGTCAGAGAGAACGGTGGGGAAAGTGGTGAGTGTTTTCCTTAAAACCCAGTGAAGGACGTGTTCAGAATGGAGATGAAACACAACTATCTCAAATGTTGCTCATAGGTCAAGATGAGAACTGATTTTAGGTTTAGCAACATAAAAGTCCTTAGCAATCTTGACAAGAAGAGAGTTGGTGGAGTGATGAAAGGGAGAAGTTTAATTAGAATGTGTTTTGGAGACAATAGGAGAAGATATCTTGGGGGCAGTGAATCTAAACAGGTTTATTTTCTTCCACAAGATTTGGTATGGAAACAGAGAGAAATAGGAATGGTAATGACTTAAAAATGAGTAATTTTTTAAGATGGGAAAATTTTATGTAAATAGAAATAAACTAATAGAGAAAGGAAATACAGTTCCTCGGGAGAGAGATGGAAAAATTGCTACACAACATTCTTAAGTAAGCAAGAGGGGATAGATTTAAATGAACAAGTAAGTGAAGGGTTGTGTATTTTAGGAGACAATTCTCCAGGTGTCTCTCAGATTTCTGTGTCTTGATAACAAAGGCACATATTGCCTTTTTGTTCTGGACTATCATTCTTAAGATGTTTATACAGCACAGAGCCTTGGAAGTTAGAGATAGAATTTGTCTCCCTTTAGAGAGGAGGTAGGTTTGCTTACTATCCAGTTATAATTAAGATAATGCCTCATCCCATTATAAAATATTCAGGTTTCCTAAGCTCAAAGTTCCTTTCTTGTAATGCAACTCACATGTACAGATGTCTCCTGGTCCTTATAGCATTGTTTTGTGGGAACTGAGACTTAGGAACTGTATTAGACTGAGCTGTTCAGAGAAAAAGAATACATATATGTTTTTTCTATATAGATATGAAAAGATAGCTATAAAAAATTGGCTCATGTGATTATGGAGATTGTGAAGTTCAAGATCTGCAGTTGGCAAGCTGGAGAGCCAGTGGAGAAACAATGGTATAATTCTAATCTGAGTCCAAAGGCCTGAAGACCACAAAAGCGAATGGTATACATTCCAGGCCAAGTCTGAGTCTGAAGGCAGGAGAAAACCAATGTCCAATTTCAAAGATGGTCAGGCAGAAAGAGAGAATTCTTACTTACTCAGACTTCTTATTCCATTTAGGTCTTCAATGAAAAGGAGTCAGCCTACCCACTTTGGTGGGGGGGAAGCACACACCCAGAAAGGACGCTTAACCAAATACCTGGTGTCTTAGTTTGGGCTGTTATAACAGAATACCATAGACTATGAGAGTCAAGCAACAACATTCATTTCTCAGAGTTCAGAAGACAGGAAGTCTGATATAAGTACACCAGCATAGTTAGGTTCTTTTCTTTTTTTGTTATTACTGCTGAGAGAGAAAGAGAGAGAGAGAGAGAGAGAGAGAGAGAGAGAGAGAGAGAGAGAGAGATTAGAGAGAAACAGCAATCAGTTGCCTCTCATACTTGCCCTGACCGGGAATCAAACCAGTGACCCTTTGGTGCATGGGACAATGCTCCAACCAACTGAGCCACACCATCCAGGACCATGTTGGGTTCTTGAAAGGCCCACTTTCTGTTTTTGTCCTCACATGGCCTTTCTTGGTGGGTACATGCAAATAGAGGTACAGACCCTGTATCTCCTGGTCTTTTTATAATTGCATCATGGTGAGGACCCTACCCTCATGATGTAATCTATCCCTAATTATCGCCAAAGGCTCTGGCTATAAATATCATTACATTGGTGGTGGTGGTGGTGGGGGTGGTGGTGGTGGTGGTTAGGGTTTCAACATAATGTTTTGGGGGGAAACACCATATTCAGTATCTGGGCACCCTGTGGTCCCATCAAATTGACACATAATATTAATTATTATAGGAACCATCACAAGAAAATGACCATATTCTCACCACTGTCATTTCTATGAGTAATAATCATTCTTGTCCAACCCAGGACTCTTGTGTCTATTGGGCATTATCCATGAAACTGTGGCAAGCTATTGCTTTAGCTTGTAGGTTAAAGTAAAATCTCAAAATCTTTATAAATCTGACAGGCTATAGCTAGGAACCTGGGCCATTGTCCATGTTGACAGAGGGGTAGGTAGAGTTTATGGAATGGATACAGATGGGTGACAGTGATGGATTCAGTATTCTCAATGAAATTGGAAGCAAAGTCATTAGAACATAAGATGGAAGAGAAAGTGATGATGTTTGAAAAGATAAAAAGTTGTGAAACAATTGTTTAGCAGAGTAAGAGTGTGAACAGACCAGGGAAATATAATCTTGAGTGGTATTAAGGGCTATTTGCTCATAAATTTAAAGTAAGATTAGATAAAATGGTTGTGACTAGTTTAGCTGAAGTTATGTTTCAATTAAGTTGTAGGTTTAGATGTAGAGGGTGGAAGTTCAGTCAAGAAAGCCAAGGAGAGGCAAGAGAGCTAAGGATCTATGCAAGAGAATGGTGGTAATGAGGGCATCAGTGGTTGGAGGGCGGTCAGTGAAGGTAGTGTAGGATTCATGGGATGTAGATCTCATTCTCAGAACACTCAAAAGAATTTAGACCTGTGGAAGGAGAGGAAGTGCTGGAAAAATTATCCTGGTTATCAGTTATTTTAGCTATTCCCCCTAGTGTGTCATCTAAATTCTATTATTTTATTCACATCCTGATTTTTTTCTAAGTGCTTAGCTCAAATCAAGATAGAAGTATTTACTCCATTCTCTTAATGTCAGAGTGACATTATTATAAAGATTAATTAAGTCAGTTGTGTAGTTATTTTTATAAAAGTCATCTTGCTTTCTAGTGATTATTACATGCTTTTCATTATATTTGTATTTCTTTTCAAATGTTCACAAAATATATCTCCCAGAATGTTTCTGATTATAGATATTAGCCTCACAGATCTATTATTTATAGAATTTACTAGAAGCTTGGTGCATGAAAATCATGCCCTTGGGGCCGGGGGAATCCCTCAGCCCAGTCTGCGCCCTCTCACAGTGCAGAAGCCCTCAGGGGATGTCTGACTGCTGGCTTAGGCCATCAGTTGGACATCTGTAGCACTGCCATGGAGGTGGGAGAGGCTCCCGCCACCGCCACTGTGCTTGCCAGCCATGAGCCCGGCTCAGGGCTTCTGGCTGAGTGGTGCTACCCCTGTGGGAGTGCACTGACCACCAGGGGGTAGCTCCTGCATTGAGCGTCTGCTCCCTGGTGGTCAGTGTGCATTATAGCAACCAGTCATTCTGCCATTCAGAATGATTTGCATATTAGCCTTTTATTATATAGGCTGTCCTCCACTTCAATGATTTCCAAATGTTTTTGATAGTGTGCCCCTTACAGTGAAATATTTTTATGAATTTGAATCCCAATATGTTTAAGTATAAATTATGTTCTTATATTGAAATATAAATGTAATCAAATACAAATATGATGACTATATCATAAAACTTGGCCAATTATAGGAATTGCAAAAGAATGACATTGAATGTAGCATCATTTACTTACTAGCGGCCCAGTGCACAAATTCGTGCTCATTGAAAGGGAATTAACTAGAAGAAATATTTTAATATCGATATTCACCCTTTCTCTATAATAGAAGTGTCAGAGATTAAAAAAATAGTAAGATGTATAAGAAAATGATATATAAACTTATTAATAAATAAATAATAAAAACATGATATAACAACAACAAAGATATGATAAAAAAACAACAAAAACATCATATAAAAATGACAAAAACATGATATAAAAATAACAAAAATATGCTGTCATGGTCCGGGGTGCGGGTGAACGGGATTTGGGGCTGTCAAGTGCGGACAGGAAGCTGACCAATGGCCAATTCCATGAAGAATGGGATTCCTGCCTCCCTGCTGTCAAGGTCCATGGTGCCGGTGAATGGGAATCTGGGCTGTCAGGGCGCAGATAGCAAGGTCTGGGTCAGTGCTCGTCATAGCTACAGGCTGGTCGTCTGGTCGTGGGTCGTTCTGGTCGTTACACCATAGTGGTCACTGGGCTTTTATTATATAGGATTTTTTAGTGTGAAACTTTTTTCTCATTAAAGTTTAATAGCTATATTATAGTCAATATTAATACTATTAATAATTTTAATATTTCAGTGATAGTTAATGATTCTATGAAATCTGATGAGATTATCATTAATTTTTAACTCATTGATAGCTGATAAGAAATTTGCCTGAGGGGGAAGGGAAACTTTACACTGCCATTTTTAATTGTTCAGTTGTTCTTTTGTTACTAGAATTACCTTTGATCTATGGTTCCTTTACAGGAGTCTTCTGGAATTTTTTGGTCATTTTTTTCAGGGTGAATTTTATTAAAACTGCAGAATATAATCTGAAAATCTGCTTAATTGGTCTACATTAATTGCTATAGTTCAAATATGAATAAAGGCCACCTGTGTGTTTTTTATTCTTTATTGATTGAGGTATTACATATATCTCTTTTTACCCTCCTTTAGTCCCCCCCAGCACATGCCCTCACTCTCCCCCTCCTCCCTCATCCAGCGTCTGTGTCCATTGGCTATGCTTATATGCATGCATACAAGCCCTTTGATTGATCTCTACCCACCCTCCCCACTCCACCCCCAGCCTCTCCTGCCTACTCTCTGAGGTTTGATGGTCTGTTTGATGCTTCTCTATCTCTGGATCTATTTTTGTTCATCTGTTTATGTTGCTCATTATATTCCACAAATGAATGAGATCATGTGAGATTTATCTTTCTCTGACTGAATTGTCTTATTTTCTCCCTACCATGAGATTACTGTTTTATTCTGTCAAATCTTAGAGAGAATAAAATGCTTCACTTTCACTGTTCAACTTGCCACATCTATCATAGGAACTAATATATATTATATGCTCAATAACTATTTGGTGAATGAATAAACCCATGAACTCACTGTAGTTTAAAAATTAAACTTTTTTCAATGCTTCATTTTTTCAAGTATTTGCTACATCTTTGCCTTTTATAATTTCTTATATATTTTTCCACAGTGCTTATAAAATGCTTATCCTTATCTTGAAATACAGTATAGTTAAATCTCAATCTATACAGGATTTATTTGAAAATGTATGGTTATTCCCCCCGCCCCTTATTTTTTTTTTTATTAATCCTTACCCAAGGATATTTTTTTCCATTGATTTTCAGAAAGAGTGTAAGGGAAGGAGGGAGGGAGGAAGAGAGAGGGAGAGAGAGAGAAGAGAGACATTCGTATTGGTTGCCTCTTGCATGCACCTGGGCCAGGACTGAGCCTGGAACCCAGGTTCATGCCCTTGACTAGAATGGAACCTGCAACCCTTCAGTACATAGGCTGATGTTCTAACCACTGAGAAACACTGGCCAGGGCTCAAACCCTAATTTTAAATGGTATCCTACTATGCTCAGTAGCTGGTTACCCATCTATAATTTTTTCTTTTTCCCATATTATTCTAACAACTATTTCTTTTAATGTTTTTAAATGTTTTAATTTAACATAACATGTTATAACAATCAAGTTCCATAGCTATATGTCCATGTCAGTTTGACCATAATGATGTCCAGGAACAAGGTTAGGTACCTTTGTTTTTTTTGCTGACACCCAATCCCAACCCCAACTCTGAGAAACTAGAGTGATCTGAAAAATGGGCAGCCTCAAGCTGACATCCTTCTCACTGGCACTATTTTTCCATCAAAGGAAAGAATTTCACATAAAGAATATGAGGTGAGTACTTATTCAGTGAATGGTATATGGATGTTGAATTTCCTCATGACTCTGAAACTCCATTCTTTAGAATAGTCCCTCACTTTATTCATATTTACTATAGAGGTGAGGATTCTCTTGCTATACTTTCCTTACTGGCTTTACTGTGGTTCTCACCTCCGCTCCTTCAATGTTTACAGACATCTTTGGAGTCTTTTTTTTTTTTTTTTTTTTAAACTGAATGTGTTTCTTGACTCAGACAACTGTGATACCTGTTCCTTGATTTTTAAAGTTTCAATATAGAAGAAAGGAAATAAAACTGATGATACTGTTAGGTGATACCAGCTTTTTCTTTTTCATCATCCTCTTGTGTTTTTCTCCCTGACTTTTTCTTCTGTTAAGAAAATGACTTCGCAACTCCCTCCTTCTTCCTTCACAATCACTGTTCAGACACTTTCAAAGCACTTTCTCTGTCATATAATGTCCCCATGTTCCCCATTGATGACAGCTTGAGACTTGTCTGTCAGCACATACGGGGCAAATGCAGTAGTATCTTTCTCTTGCACTTTCATTATGTTTAGAGAAAAAATAAATTGCTCATTAATTGGTCAGAAACTTGGGAGCTATTTTAATCGAGAAAAATACAACGTAGATTTCAGAGGGGGTTTGTATTTCAACACTGCATATCATCTGACATTTCTTCTTTGCATTCAACAGTTAAGTGATGAGGGAGAACTTTGAGGTGAATTTTTTGAACAGATTCATTTGAGAATTCCTGAAGATCGTGGCCACGTATGATCACTCAGCCACTGGAAGTTTGGTTCATTTACAATGTCCATAGCTAGTTCTCTACTACCAAGAAAGTATAATTAACAGATTGTGACATATAAACACTGAGAATATTCAAAAAAAGAAGGCTAGGGACGATTTTATAAAATGTGTGTTTTCATTTTGATTTATTATGGTGTCAGGATCGCCAAGGCCAAATCCAACAGAATAAGTAGTAGGAACAGAATGTTGGTCTGATTTCTTTTAAAAATAAAATTTAGCATTTTGTTTCTGATTACAAAAATAATGTATATTGCCCCCTCGCTGTGGTTGAGCTTTGACCCATGAACCAGGAGGTCACATTTTCATTAGAGCCAGGGCACAACATACCTGGGTTTTGGACTCGATCCCCAGTGTGAGCATGCAGGAGACAGCTGATAGAAGATTTTCTCTCATCATTGATATTTCTATCTTACTCTCCCTCCACCTTCCTCTCTCTGAAATCAATAAAAACATATTTAAAGAAATAATGTATGCTGACTGTATTTGGGAAATATAGACAAGAAGAGGAAAATCACCACTGATTATAAGATAGCCCTGATGAAATTTTTCTATGTTCTTGGAAATTTTATATAGCATGAGAAAGTTGAGAGTTTAATTTTTGACACCTTTTTCCTATTTTTTTTTAGGGGTTCATAGTTTATTCAGGTTTTCTGTTTTGGATAGATTTTAGTAGTTTTAAAAAATCTTTTTAAGAACACATCTTTTGTATTGAAAATTTCATATTTTTATTTAATGTTAAAACTGTAGTTAATTTTCTGATTTTTATTTGAAATTTAAAAATATTTGCATAACCCTAGCCATTTTGGTTCAGTGGATAGAGCGTAAGCCTTTAGACTGAAGGCTCCTGGGTTCAATTCCCTTCAAGAGCATGTACCTTGGTTGCAAACTTGATCCCTGGATCGGGACACGAGCGGGAGGCAACCAGTAGATGTGTCTCTCTCACATCTATGTTTCTCTCGCTGTCTCTCCCCCTCCCTTCCACTCTCTAAAAATCAGTGTAAAAAATATCCTTAGGTGAGGATTAACAACAACAAAATAATTTGCATATTTATTTGTGCGTGCAAGATCTTTGATGTCAAGTTTTCTTTTTCAAATGAATTTATTTCTCTTTATTTTATTACTGTCATTTATTGTTAAATGAAGTTTATTTTATTACTCAGTCTCCCACCCCAACTTATGAAATGCTGAATTAATTGAATTTTATTCTTTTTTATTAAATAACTAGAGGCCTGGTGCACAAAAATTTGTGCACTCAGTGGTGGTGGTGGTGCGGCGGGGGGGTTCCTCAGCCGGCCTGTGCCCTCTCACAGTCTGGGACCCCTTGGGGGATGATCACCTGCTGGCTTAGGCCTGCTCCCCGGGGGATTGGGCCTAAGCTGGCAATCAGACATCCCTCTGGCAGCCCGGCAGCCCTCGGGGGATGTCCACTTGCCAGTGGGGAGCAGACCTAAGCTGCAGTCAGACATACTTAGCGCTGCTGAGGAGGCAGGAGAGGCTCCCACCACCACTGCTGTACTGGCAGCCATCAGCCTGGCTTGTGGCTGAGCAGAGCTCCCCCATGTGGGAGTGCACTGACCACCAGAGGGCAGCTCCTACATTGAGCGTCTGCCCCCTGGTGGTTAATGTGTGTCATAGTGACCAGTCATTCCCAGTCTTTCTGCTGTTAGGGTCAGTTTGCATATTACCCTTTTACTATATAGGATAGAGGCCTGGTGCACAGGTGGGGGCCGGCTGGTTTGCCCTGAAGGGTGTTCCAGATCCAGGTGGTGGTCCCGCTTGGGTGCCTGGCCAGCCTGGGTGAGGGGCTGATGGCTGTTTGCAGCTGGCCACACCCCTTTTAGGGTGGGGGTCCCCACTGTGGTGCCTGGCCAGTCTGGGTGAGGGGCTGAGGGCCGTTTTCAGGCTGGCCTGTGACTGAAGCTCCCAGCCTCTCCTTTTTTTCTTTTTTTTTTTCTTTTTGATTCTTTTTGATTTCTTTTTGATTTATTTACCTTCTATAATTGAAACTCTGTTGCCTTCACTGGCGCTCCCAGCTCTGAGGCCATGGCTGGCTGAAAGCAGGTATCTGGGATTTGTTTAGCTTCTATAATTGAAACTTTGTTGCTTTTGGAGCTGTTGTTTTTGGAGCTCAGAGCTGGGCTGCAGCAGGTGGGGAACCTTGGCTTCCTCCGTCACTGGAGCAAGCAAACCTCCTGCTCGCTTCAGCTGCATGGCTGCCAGCCGCCATCTTTGTTGGCAGTTAATTTGCATATCTCACTGATTAACTAATGGAAGCGTAGCGGAGGTACGGTTAATTAGCCTTTTTGTCTTTCATTAGATAGGATGAGAACATTTTAGGGGTATTAATTCCCTCTAACCACACATTTGACTGAATTCTTTAAGTTTTGTAATGTAGCTTTTTTCCTATTATTATGTATTTCCTTCTGTTAATAAGGAGGCTGGCATGGGCAGCACTCCCCAATCACTAAGGTGCCTATTCTCTGAATCTATTATACTGTTGAATGAAGTAGTCAGAATTGCTGGACTATCGCCTTATAAGACAGTTATTCTCATGTTTCCTCACATCATGGGACAGACAATAATAATATGTGTATTTATTCAATTGGGTAAACCGTTGAGGCTACTTCCAGTGGGAATGCCTACTTTAGAAGTTTTGGGGCCCAGGACCTACTCTGTTGCCCTCAGAACTAAGAGACCAATATCCTTGGTATCACTATAATCTATTCTTGGCATACCAGCTGGGACTTTCTACTTTGAGAGACTTTCAGGATCAGTCATGATGCTTCATGTAGTTGCTCACCTCAGTCAATGTCAGAGGTCCAAGCCTCCATACTTAACTGCTACCAACTAATTTCTAAAAAATATTATTGAAGTTTAATTTACATACAATAACATTCTTCCTTTTTGTGTATACAATATTAGGCCAAGACCTACAGTTGTGTGGCTACCACCACAATCAAGATATAGAATAATTGTATGACTCCAATAAATTTCCTGTGCCCTTTTTAGTCTACTTCTCTCTCACCCCTAGACCTTAACCAATTAGTAGTCTGTTTTCTGTACCCTACAGTTTTGCATTTCCGAAATATCATATAAATGGAGTCAGACATTAAGCATGCTTCTTTCACTTAGCAAAATGCACTTGAGATTCATCCATGTTGCCACATTACTAGTATCAGTAAGTACTTTGCTCTTTTCTCTTGAGTAGTATTCCATGGTATGGATGTATCTCATTGAATGACTAGCAGAAGAATATTCATGTTGTTTCCAAGTTTTATTAATTAGGTATAAAGCTACTATAATGATTTGTGTACATTTTTTTTGAGGGATCATAGTTTTCATTTCTTTTGGATAAATGTAGAGAAGCTAGTGCTGCTACCTAATTAACAGATTGGTGTAGAGCCATGAATAGTGTATGGATACAAATTCATTCTTAAATGGACTTTCATTATAGCACAGGAACACTACTATGATGTTCTAGCTGCTTACTTACCAATTCTCTGAGCCTCCTAACTTTCTAAGACTAAATCTCAGATGAAGAACTTCTTCATTCTTCATTGAAAAAATAACACTCTACAGATGTAAAAATCTATCATCTTCTCACCACAATCTAAAACCCTTTGTACATCTGAACCCATTTCCTCCTCTTCCCGCCTGTAAAAGAGAAATAGTTTCCTTTGTCTGTATTCCCAAAAGAGTTTATTATAAGGCTGTTTTTATTTTTCAAATACTTATTTACCACCCCCCCGCCTCCACTACTGAAATTTGGTTTCTACTCTCACTATCCAATTGAAATTACTTTCAGCCAAACCACCAATGTTCTTCATGTTGCTAAATTCAATAAATTTTTATTCTGTCTTCATCTGACTCTAACCTCTTGTGTATCATTATTGATTACCATTTTCTTTTGTTCTATTTTAGCCTTTTTGTTACTAAAGCTGGAATATTTAATAGATTGATTTAAATTTAATTATTTTGAGACATTTGAAGCAGTCTTAAAGTATAAGGCTGTGTTTTCTATTCTCAGTTTCCATTAGACTCTATTACCTTCTTCCCCAAACTTTTTATTTTTGTAACTTTTAAACATCCATAAAATGTTAAGAATAGTGAAAAAAAAATCCATATAACCTTCACTTTGATTCTTCAGTGGTTAACATTTTGCTAAATTTGATTTATTTATCTCTCAATCTATACCAGTCTATATTTCTATATACACTTAAACATAATACTTTTTCTGCATTATTCTATATTTTATTAATTTAAGCTTGAATGGTTAGGTCTATGACCAACTATAAGTTAATTATTGTTTGAGGTGTGAAGCAAGCATTAAGATTCTTTTTTTTTTTTTAATCTCACTAAGGTTTTTCTTTTTTTTTAAAAAAAAATAGACTTTTTTAAAGAGCAATTTTAAGCTCAGAGCAAAATTTTAAGGAAGGTGCAGAGATTTCTCATATACCCTCAGCCCCCACACATGCATAGCCTCCCTTATTATCAATAACCCACAACAGAGTGGTACATTTGTTATAATTGATCAAACTACACTGACATATTATCACCCCAAGACCATAGTTTACATTGGATTCATTTTGGGTATTATACCTTTTATAGATTTGGACAAATGTATAATGCAAATATCTGCAATTATAGTATCATACAGAGTATTTTCACTGCCTTAAATATCCTCTGTCCATTTCCTATTCACCTCCCTCCCCTCTAACCTCTGGCAATCACTGATCTTTTTTCTGTCTTCATTTTGCCTATTCCAAAACATCAAATATTTTAAATCATAGAGTATGTGGTCTTTTCAGTTTTTTCCCCTTTAGGAATATGCATTTAAATTTTCTCCATGTCTTTTCATGGCTTGATAGCTCATTTCTTTTTAGTGCTGAATTATATTCAATTGTCTGGATGACTCAGGTGTGGGTCCAGGACCAATGTTCTTCAGGGGGGACCGCTGTAGCCAAGACTTTCCTCCCAGTGTTTTAACTGCCTCACGTGGGTGAGGAGCTGACTCCTTCCCTGTCACTATGGATGTGGCTTCTCCTGTATATCATTGGTTATTGAACTTCTATTCAGCTACACTTCAGGTGATTATCAATGATGGTTGTTCTGTAGTTTGGTTGTAATTTTGATGTGGTCATGGGAATAGACAACCAGAGTGTTTGCCTGCTTTGACATCTTGACAGGAATCAAGCCATGATTGTCTGCAGAAGCTTCAAAATCAGTTTGTTGTAGCTTTACTCATATATATCATATATATATATATATATATATATATATATATGTATACATATATATATGTATATATATATATACATAGTGTTAGATTTATACCTAAATACTTCTTATTTGTTAGTAAAAATATTATTGTACTGTAATACAAAAATAGTATTGTGATTGCAATTTTAAATTTTACTTGCTCATTGCTGTCATATAAGAAAGTGACTGACTTCTGTATGTTATGTGGTATTCTGCACACTTGTTATAATAACTTTCAGTTCCAGGGTTTTCTTTGTCAGTTCTTCTGGATTTTCCACATAGATGATCATGTCACCTGTGAACAAAGACAGTTTTATTTTTATTCTTTACAATCTATATATTTTTAAATTTTATTTTGTTGTTATTGCACTAGCTAGAACTTTTAGTACATTGTTGAAAAGGAGTGATGGGAGGAGACATTCTTGCCTGATCCTGATCCTAGTGGGAAAGCTTTGAGTTTCTCACCAATAAGTATGATGTGCCTGTAGGTTTCTTGAAGATAGTCTTTATTAAGTTGAGAATGTTCCCCTCTATTTCTAGTTTCCTGGGAGTTCTTATCATGAATTGGTGTTGGATTTTGTCCAATGCATGTTTTTTTATTTTTTTAATTTTTCTTCATTGATTTCCTATTTTCAACATTTTAGATTTTTTATTTTATTTTTATTATGTCTTTCCTTCTGTTTAATTTAGATTTACTTTGTTCTTTTATTTTCAGCTTCCTAAGATGAAAGTTTAACTTATTGATTATTGATATTTCTGTGTTTCTAATGTATGCAGTCAGTGTGATAAAACTGCCTCTAAGCACTGCTTTCATTGCAGTCCACAAATTTTGATGAGTTATGTTATTTTCATTTAGTTAAAACTATGTTAAAATGTATTTGATTTCTTCTTTGACACATATTTGATATCCATATTTGTGCATGTGGATACACAGTTTTTCCATTATCATTTGTTTGAAAGACTATCTTTTCTCATTGAATCACCTTATCACCTTTGTAGAAAATTTCTTAATCATATTATTGTGAGTATATTTCTGGACTCTCTATTTTGTTTCATTTTTCTATGTGTCTGTTTTAATGCCAATATTAATATAGTTTTATAGTCTACATTAACCTCAATATGTATATTGAGATTTTATCCAACATTCCTCTTTTTCTGAAATAAACTTTTTATTTCAAAACAGTTTTACATTTACAGAATTATTGAGGAGATAGTAGAGAGAGTCTATATATTTCATACTGTTTCTTTCATTATCAACATCTGGTATTAGTATGGCATTTTGCAACAATTAATGAGATAATATTGATATATTGTTTATACTTTATTCAGACACTTTTTGTTTTCCCTGATGACTTCCTTCCTGTTTTATGATCTTATCCAAGATATCACATTATATTTAGCAGTCATGTCTCCTTAGGCTTTTCTTAGCTGTAAGTTTCTCAGTTTCCCTTTTCTGATGACCTTAACAGTTTTGAGAATTTCTAGTCAGGTATTTTGTAGGGTATGCTTTGATTGGGAATTTTCTGATTTTTTATCATGATTATATTCAGCTAATGTGTTTTTAGGAGAAACGCACAATGGCAAAGTGCCACTTTAATCACATAAAGGGCATGTGATGCGTACATACTATACATACCATACACATATCAAGGGTATGTACTATCAATATGACTTCTCATTGCTGATGTGAGGTTTGATCATCTGGCTTGAATTATGTTCCCCATTCTTCAGAGCAGAGTATTTACATAAATATTTGAAACTTTTCTACACAGGAGATTCTCATTTATTTATTTATGAAATCATTTATTTATATCACTATGGACTCATGAATATTTATTTTTTACTTTGGATAATAATCAAATATTAACCCATCTTTACTGTTGCTCAAATTGTTCCAGCTTCAGGCGTTTTGAACTCTTTCCGTTGGCTCTATACCCTTTGACATATCCCATATTGTAGAACTTTTTTGGAGCATGTCCTTACCTTTTGATTATTTCTTTTTAAAATGAATGTCTTATTAAAGTATTGTGGCGTACTACCTTATACCAGTTTCAGGTGTGCCACGTAGTGATCTCACATTTATATACCTTGTGAGGTGATCACCAGCAAAACCTAGTAACCGCCTGTCATTGTGTGAAGTCATTACCATAGTTCTTACACTGCAAGGTGCTCCAGGCTCATCTTCTATATTTTCTGCCCTATCCTAAAATCAGCTATGTCTCTAAGGAGCCCAGTTCCTTTTTATTGGTGAATGGTATTAGAAATCAAGATTTGAGTGCTTAGTGTGTTCACTGTCATGGTGACAGGGCAAGAAGATAATGTGTATTTACACATATCTATAAATATTTCTGTATGAATATTCTATGTATTTTAATAAGATAAACATGTTATATAATAATATCTTCAACTCTAAATCATTGCCACAGAGTTGTTTCTAGTCTCCTCCTCTTGCTATCTCTAATCTCTTACACCAACAGCGAGAAACCTGATTACCATTGTCTGCTGTTCATTTGTTTAATTTAGGTATAAATGCATAGTAGTTTTAGAATTGTAACCTGTACCCCTAGGGAAACAACTTTTTCAACTATAGTACAGTGCTTATATATAGTTGCTTTTGCATTTAGTCTTACAGACGCCACTCATTTCTAAAGTTACTGAGGTCAGCACCTTTCTCTTTCATCCTGTTCAATGAGGATGTTTCACACACGTGTCACATTCTGCATTCCATCCTGGAGTCCTTAAACTTCCGACATTATTTTTTAAATTTGCATATGTCAAGCTTCACTCTTTGTGTTATAAAGCTCTATTGATGGTGATAATTGCATTGTGTGATGTATTCATCATTATAGTATGGTGCAGAATAGGTTCATTATCCTTAAAAAAAATCCCCAGGTTTCAACTCTCCCTCATCATTCTCTGGTAAACTGATTATTTTTTTTTATCTCTATAGTTTTATCATATATTTGTACTCATATAGTAGATAGCTTTTTCAGTCTTGCAACTTGTATTTAGCAATATATGCTTAAGATTCATCCATGTCTTTGTGTGGCTTGGGACATTATTCTTTTTATTACTGGATAGTATTCCATTGTATGAATGTATCATACTCATTTAAGCATTTACCTGTTGAAGGCCATCTTGGTTGTTTGTTTCCAGCTTGGGGTTATTATAATAAATCTGGTATAAATGTTTACATGTATGCTTTTGTGTGGACACCAGTTTTCATACCAGTCAGGTAAATATCTAGGAGTGTGATTGCTAGATCCTATGGTAAGACTATGTTTAGCATTGTAAGAAACTGCCAAACTCTTTTCAATAGAGCTGTACTATTTTGCATTCCCATCAGCAATGAATAAGAGTTTGTATTTGCTGCATCTTAACCAGCAAATAGTATTTTCAGATTTTTTATTTTTAGCCATTGTAATAGGCATGTTGTGGTATTTACATTTTCTTAAAGATAAATCATGTTGAGCATATTTTCATATGCATATTTGCCTCTTGTATATCTTTTCTGGTAAGGTATTTGTGCATATTTCTTGTTCATTACTTAATTGGGTTGCTTGTTTTCTTATTGTTGAATTTTAAGAGTTCTTTAAATATTTAAGATACAATTTTCTTATCAGATATGTGTTTTGCAAATGTTTTCTTCAAGTCTGTAGCAGTGTCTTTAGCAGAAGTTTTAACTGTATTGAAGTCTAATTTACCACCTTTTTATTTTATGGCTCATAATTTTAGTGTTGTGTCTATGAACTCACCACAAAACCCAGGGTACACAAATTGTCTTCTATGTTTTCTTATAATAGTTTGTGTTATTGCTGGTGTGTTGTTTTTAGGCTTTATTTTACAGTTAAGTCTATAATCTATTTTGATTTAATTTTAGTGTAAGCTATAAGATCTGTGTCCACATTATTTTTATAATTTATTTTTTGTTAATCCTCACCTGAGGACATTTTTCTATTTTTAGAGAGAGTGGAAGGGAGGGGGAGAGATAGAGAGAGAGAAACATCCATGTGAGAGAGACACCTCAATTTGTTGCCTCTCACATGAATCCTAAAGGGGCCAGGATTGAGCCTGCAACTGAGATACATACCCTTGATTGGAATTGAATTCAGGACCCTTTGGTTTTCAGACTGATGTTCTATCCACTGAGCCAAACAGGCTAGGGCCACATTAATTTTATTTGCATTGAGCTGTCTAATTCGTTTAGTGCTATTTGTTAAAGTGTCTATAACTTCTTCATTCAATTGCCTTTGAGCTATTATCTATATATATAAAAGCCCAATGTGCAAATTGTTCCCTCGGGAGTTCGACCAGTAGTTCGATTGCTCGCTATGACATGCACTGACCACCAGGGGGTGGTGCGGAATGAAGGAAGGACCAGGCTGGCAGCCAGCAGTTGGGGAAGGGAGGCCCTGATGCAGCTGGAAGGCCCCAATTGCCCCTGATCACCAGCGAGGCCTAGAGAACCTACCCATGCACAAATTTTATGTACCAGGCCTCTAGTAAAATATAAATTGACTATATTTATGAGCATCTATTTCTAGGTCTTATATCCTAATATTATTGTATAAATTGATTATTTTGCCAATACCATGCTATGTTAATTGCTTTATCTTTATAGTAAATCTTTAAAAAGATTTCTGTTATTATTTTTCTTCTTTAGTATTATATTGCCTATTCTAGGTTTTTTCCTTCCCATGTCAAATTTAAAATCAGTTAATTGATAATTAAAGCTTCTTGGGACTTTGATGAGGATTTCATTGAACTTATAGACCAAGTTAGGGAGAATTGACATCTTAACAATATTGAGTCTTTTAATATTTAATTTCTTTTATTAATGTTTTGTAGTTTTTCACATATAAACTCTATACATACTTTTTAATTTGTATCTAAGTATGATATTATTTGATACTATTATAAATGGATTGTTTTATAACTTCTACTTTTAATTGTTCATTGTTGATATACAGGTATAATAATATAATTGCTTTATATATTTATCTTATATTCTATGAACTTGCTATATTTGCTTATTAATTCCAAGGTATTTTGAAGGTTCTTTGGGATTTTTCACAAAAATTATGTGTTTATTTCTTCCTTCCCAGCTTATATACCTTTTATTTATTTTTCTTGTCTTATTGCACTAGTAAAAATTTTCAGTATAATATAAAGTATAAGTGGTAAGATAGGACATTGTTGCTTTGTTTCCAATCTTAGGGAGAAAATGTCTTTTGCCATTAAGTGTGATGCTGTTTTGTAAATATTCTTTATTGAGTTAAAAAAATTTACTGAGTTGAAATAGGTATAGCTCACTTTGCTCAATTATATCAGTTAAAGAAATAATATAACTCACTTTATTTAAAGAGAAGAATGAATGGCTAACTGTTCTTAGAAGAATTTCAAAAAATATGCAGCCATCTTTAATTCAGCATAGTCTACCCTGAATCACAAATTGTTTCTTACAAGTTGAAATAAACTTACTTCTTTTAAATTCCACAAATTCTTCTCCTATTTCAATATTATTTCAAAGTCCAAGATCCTATTTTTGTAAATCAAGTTCAGGTTTATATTAGGCTCCTTGTATTCAGTTTTTTTTTTAATATATTTTATTGATTTTTTACAGAGAGGAAGGGAGAGAGATAGAGAGTTAGAAACATCGATGAGAGAGAAACATCGGTCAGCCGCCTCCTGCACATCTCCTACTGGGGATGTGCCCGCAACCCAGGTACATGCCCTTGACTGGAATCGAACCTAGGACCTTTCAGTCCGCAGGCCGACGCTCTATCCACTGAGCCAAACAAGTTTCGGCTTGTATTCAGTTTTTTATGTACTGTTTCTCTTCATCTTACTCTGTGGATGAGATACGAGTTATGTGTTTCCAACATCAAATACAATGGTGAGAGAAGTATAGGATAATAACAATAGATATTCCTGTTCAAAAAAGTGGGAAAACAGAGTCATATGGCAATCTCTGATCCATAGCAATTCTGAAATCCAGTCAGGCATGTGTTGCCATTATAAAAAAAAAAAATTAAAGTACAATACTGCTTCATAGAAATGATTTTTTGTGCCTATTAACTTCTTCCTCTCTTGGTTTGACATTGATTTCACCTTCTTTCTATAAGAAATAGCTTATGTTTATAGTTGAGTAGTTTTCTTAGCCTTTTTTTTTTTTTTTCTATTTTTGCCTGTAGGAAGTTCGAGGTCTGAGTTTTTTCATTTTGTAGTATGGCTGTCTTTTTCAGATCAAGTGGTATAATTCATTTAAAATCTTTCTAGACTTCATGTGTATCAATTTACAGTCTACCCCAACAAACAACATACCATCTCATAAATATTTTCAAAATAGGCTCTTCTATACCTTGGGCACTCTGTGAGGCTGAGACAATGTCCTCAAGATCCTCAGAAGCCCAATATTTAAAAAGGAAGGGTCTACAGGGCTTGCCTAAGAACGCTTTTTGTCCTTAGAAGTCATTTTGTCTGGCTTAGAGGGTCTATGAAACACCATTTTAAGTCTCTCTAAGGTTTTTAAAAAGGTTTTACACTTTCACCCTTGACTTCCTTTTTACTTTCAGACCATGCTTTACTTAACAGGGACTTGAATTTGATCTTTTCTCTGAGGCTATTTCTTTCTTTTAACAGTTTTATTTAGGCTTGGAAAGACTGTCCTGAACTCTTAGTATTTCTTCCAATTATGCTAGAAAACTTAAAAAATTTCTTTTTTAGTTTATCTCTCTTATCTTTCATTTTGTCATAGGTGACTAGAAGAATCTGTGCCTGTAAATCTCCTTAGCAAAACTTCTGAGATCATTAGGTTGTTTTTGTATTTACCATATTGCCACAGGCAACAGTTTTACTAAATGTTCTGTCTGTGTATAAATCAGCTGCCCTTTTCACTGGCCTCCAATAGCAGCATTTTCCTTATTGTCCTTAAAGCACTAATAGTTTCCCTAAGGCCATTCAAGGTTTCATCCAACAGTTCCTTCCAGCTCCCAGCCAATGCTACATACTTCATTATTTTTGTGTGTTGCTTTTTGTTACCACAACATTTCATATTGGGGTACCAAATTCTGTCCCAGTTATCTATTGCTTCCTAACAAATTACCTTAAAACTTGGAAGTTTAAAGCAAGAAATTATTTCATGAGTGAGTCAGTAATTTGGGCAGGGCTCAGCTGGCTCATACTTCTATAGAATGTTCAATAATGCCATTTGGTATTGTTCAACCTGTTGGTGAGAGGATCAGAGGGTAGAATGCTTCACACCCATTTCTGGTGCCTAATCAGGGGTGGCTTGATATCTCAACTTATCTGGGTATTTTGAACACAGAGCCTATCTCTGGCCTCTTTAGCATGGAGGTCTGAGGGTAGATAGACTGTTTGCATAGCAGCAACTCAAGGCTCACAGAGATAGAATGTTTCAAAAGACAAAAAGTTTAAGGCACAGTATTTTAAGGCTGTGGAAACTGACTTGGGTGTTTTTCTACTATATGCTTTTAGTCAAAGAGGTCACAGAGCTCCTTAGATTCTAAGTCAGTGATCATGGAGTCAATTATCTATGGGAATAGTCTCAAAGAATTTTCTGTCATCTCTAAACTGCCTCACCACCTGTTTCTCTTTTCAATGAACTGTCACACACTGAGATTCTTGAGGTTTGGACAAATTATTATTGTAACACATTTTTGGAAAATTTGGTCTTAAAACTTGAATATCAATTAGTAGTCATTTTTAGGAAATTTAGAAGCTATGCAACAATATTTGGGGGAAAAACACCTCTTTTTAAGAATTAAACTATATCTTAAAAAATGATCCAGCTCTGTTTAGATTATGCCTTTATCATGCCTTTAAAATCCAAGGTTTCCAGTGAAATATCAGTTTTATTATTTATTTTATAATCCCAATGAGCATCTTGATTGTAAATGGTGTGTGCGTGTGTGTGTGTGTGTGTGTGTGTGTTATACCCATATAAAATGATCTAAACTGGGGCAATTTTGGAAATGCTATAAATGAAGTGGCCCTATGTTCTTAATAAAAAGCTAAAACTGAGGCTATTTTGGGTAAATGATGACCCATTTTCCTTTCTAGGTTTTTGTGATGATCAAACAAAACTATAACAATGAACATCCAAACGGCCCCAGTGCCCATCAGTAGATGAGTGGTTAAATGGTACATTTACACCATGGAATACTAGGCAGTATTAAAAAAAGAAGGATCTCTTGCCTTTTGAGACAGCATGGAGGGACCTGGAGAGTATTACGCTAAGCCAAATAAGCCAGTCAGAGAAAGATAAGTATCACATGACCTCAGTCATATGTGGAATCTAATGAACAAAATAAACTGATGAACAAAGTAGATCCAGAGACATAGAAGCATTGAATAGACTATGGAATCTCAGAGGGGAGGCAGGGGTAGTTGGGTGGGAAGAGATCGATCAAAGAACTTGTATGCATACATGCATAACCCATGGTCATGGACAATAGGGTGGAGAAGGCCTGGGGTGGGGGGAAGGGCAGGCTATAAGGGGTTAAAGGGGGGGAAAAGGGAACATATATAATACTTTCAACAATGAAGATTTAAAAAACCATTAAAAAACCACTAAATTATAAAATTTGAAGTAGAGGCAAGCTTGTGGTATTACTTCAATTACTTTTGGTACTATTTGCATCCTATATTTAGATAGAAATTTCTAAAACTGGTTCTAAGTCTATTTGAATCACCTTTAGTATTTAATAATACTAAACATATGATGCTCTTCCTTAATTGTAGAACTGGCTTGATATATTTTAAGATAACATTTCTATTCCCAGAAACTTCTGAAGAGAGCTGATCATTGCCCATCTTTGCACAGTAACTTTCTCCACCTATTGAAGCTGCTCTCGTGTCTTTTAGTTGGACTTTTTCACACTAGGCAATGTAAGGTTCTCTATAGCCAATGTTTCATATTGTTAATACTAGGTGTACCAGTTAATAATGGCAGATTTTGTAATCAAAGAAAATATGATAATTTCAAGAGAAACATCAAAAGTGCTTTATTCAAAGTAATGTCCATCGCTAGCTACATATTTCTCCCATCTTTCAGGTATTTTGTGGATACCGTCCCAATAGAACTTTTCTTGTTTTGAAGCAAACCATTCAGAGACCCAATTTTCCACTTCTTCGTACATTTTGAAGTGCTGCTCAGAAAGTGAGTGTGCCATCGATCAGAACAAGTGGTACTCTGAAGGAGCAAGGTCTGGTGAGTACAGTGGGTGGGTTAATACTTCCCAGGCAAGATCTTTTAACGTGTCTTTAACTACTTTTGAAGTGTGTGATGGTGTGTCATCATGGAGCAAAATTACTTTGCCATGTCTTCTGACCTATTCTGGTCGTTTTATGACCAAAGTGTGGTTCAAATTGATTATTTGTTGTTGGTAGCGATCAGTATTAACAGTTTCACTTGGTTTTAGAAGCTCATAATACACCACACCTTCCTGACCCCACCAAACACAGAGCATCGTCTTCTTTCCGAAGCAGTTTGGCCTTGCAGTTGATGTTGATAGTTGACCTGGATCAACCCATGATTTTGTGCATTTGGTAATCTCAAAATAAATCCACTTTTCATTGCCAGTCACAATTCGATGCAAAAAAGACTCTTTCATGCCATTGAAGCAACATTTTACTGATGACTTTTCGGTTTTCCATTTATCTTTTGTTCAGTTGATGTGACAACCATTTCCCTTCCTTTAAAATCTTTTCCATTGCTTGCAAACAATCAGAAATTGTTTGCTGAGCAACGTTTAATCTTTCTGCAAGTTGTTTTTGAGTTTGACACGCATCTTCATCCAATAATGCTTATAATCGTTGATCTTCAAACTTTTTCAGTTGACCTGGATGTTCTTTGTCTTTCACATCGAAATCATCACTTTTAAAGTGTTTAAACCAGCGTTCACAAGTATCTTGAGATGGAGCACGTTCACTTGAAATACTAGTATATGATAACTTTCAGCGGCACTTTTCATCAAAATAAAGTAACAAATTAAAACTTCTCGCAAATGCTCTTTTTTTGGCACGATATTTGAGATTTTTAAGCATAAAAATATCTATGATGTTAACACTTTCAGCAAATTTGACATAAGAAGTTTTGAAGCTTGCTGTCAATACAACAAAATAGTGTGCATATCAAATCGCATATATATCAACATACTAGTATGTGTAACTCCATCTATTAAAAAAAATCCACATTATTAACTGGTACACCTAGTACAGTTTGATATTCATAATAGTTAACTCCTCAATGTTTTAAAATTATAAATCCCAGGACAGTTTTCAAAGTAATCAGCCATTAAATAAAACTATTCTTTTATTTATACTAGTGGCCTGGTACACAAATTCGTGCACATTGAAAGGAAACTAATTAGAAGAAATATTTTAATATCACTATTCTCCCTTTCTCTATAATAGAAGTGTCAACCAAATTCACAATTGAAAATGACAGATGGAAACACACATGTGTGATTGGCGCCGCCAAGGGCTTTATGTATACAGATAAGCTCGCTTAATTAGACCTGCTTTCTGATTTAGCTAAACTTTTTCCAGCCCAGTGAAGCACCCCAACTTCTCTTTCAGGTAATTGTCAGCAACACAGCAATAAATATCAACAGAAAGCAGATTATTATTGTAGATCATGCAGGGAACAAACAGTAAAATATTTAACTGCAGCAGTATTTGACTATATTTTGCACAGTGAGAAAACCTGAAGTCATTTTTAAGGTCTACTATTTCTTACTTCTTTTCAGTTGGGTCAAGTTTCTAAACTTTCTAAATCTCTGTTTTCTGGCTAATGAAAAAATAATGGGATTCCACCAAGTCTCCTATCTACCTACTCCAGGACTTCTGTGAGGATCAAATGAGATGAGGCATGGGAAAATGCTTCACAGACATTTGGTTAAAGTGTGAAATGTTTGCACCTGGTTATAAGCAAGTTATTTTCCTGGGGTGAAGAAACTGCAAGGAGGCTAATCTTCACTAGGGAGAGGAAGCTGGGCATTGCTATGTGATGTCATTACCCAGCACCCACAACAGCCATTTTAGGTTGGGCTGGGTTGTGGGCCACATTTTGCACCATGGGGTCTTGGTACCATTGGCTGAAATTTGTTGGGGTGTCACTCTGGGATGGTGGTTGGGCCTGTGTCCCACCTGGGGGAAGCCGAGAGTTGCTTTGTGCGTGCCAGGTCTGGGATGCAGGTTCTCTGTGGGCATCATGGCAGTGTCTGTGTTGAGCGTCTGCCCTTGGTGGTCAGTGCGATCATAGTGACCAGTCGGACATTTAGCATATTAGCCTTTTATATACTATACTAGAGGCCCAGTGTATGAAATTCGTGGCCGGGGGAATGTGTCCCTCAGCCAAGCCTGCCCCCTCTCCAATCTGGGACCCCTCGAGGGATGTCCTACTGCCCATTTAGGCCTGATCCCTCCAGGCCTAAACGGGCAGTAGGACATCCCTCTCACAATCCAGGACTGCTGGCTCCCAACCGCTCGCCTGCCTGCCTGCCTAATTGCCCCTAACCACTTCCCTGCCAGCCTGATCAATGCCTAACTGCTCCCCTGGCTGCCTGAATGCCCCTAACTGCCCTCCCCTGCTTTCCTGGTCACCCCCAACTGCCCTCCCCTGCAGGCTTGATCACCCCTAACTGTCCTCCCCTCTAGCCTGGTCATCTCCAACTGCCCTTTCTTTCAGGCCTGGTCCCTCCCAACTGCCCTCCCCTGCTGGCCTGATTGCCCACAACTGCCCTCCCCTGCCAGCCATCTTGTGTCCACATGGGGGAAGCCATCTTGTGTGTTGGAGTGATGGTCAATTTCCATATTACTCTTTTATTAGATAGGACTAGAGGCCCAATGCATGAAATTTGTGCAAGAGTAGGCCTTCTTTCCCCCAGATGCTGGCACTGGTTTCCCTCTGGCACCTGGGACCTGGGCTAGCTTCCCTCCAACCACCTTCAGGTACCTGGGATCCAGGCTGGCTTCCCTCCAGCCACCTGCAGGTAGCTGGGACCCAGGCTGGCTTCCCTCTTGCTGCCCGCAGACTCTGAACCCAGTCTGGCTTCCCTCAGACCTTCTGCAGGCACCTGAGACCTGGCCTCCTTCCCTCAGGCTCCGGCTTCATCCAGGACATCTGGAATGACATCCAGAATGACATCTGGTCTAATTAGCATATTACCCTTTTATTATTATCCTATCTAATAATAGACAAACATGGTAATTAACCATACCTCTGCTACGCTTCCCATTGGCTAATCAGGGCGATATGCAAATTAACTGCCAACTAAGATGGCGGCTGGTAGCCAGGCAGCTGAAGCGAACATGAGGCTTGGTTGCCCCGGCGATGGAGGAAGCCAAGGTTCCCCGCCTTCCACGGCCCAGCTCTGAGCTGCACTGTAAGCAACAATGTTGCAATTATAGAAGCTAAACAAACCCCAGGTACCTGCTTTCAGCCAGCCAGCCTCAGAGCTAGAGTTGCAACAAAGTTCCAATTACAGAAGGTAAATAAATCCCAGAATAAAAAAGAAAAAAAAAAAAGAAAAAAAGGAGAGACTGGGAGCTTCAGTTGCAGGCTTGGCTCGCCTGAAGACAGCCCTCAGCCCCTCACCCAGACTAGCCAGGCACCCCAGTGGGGACCCCCACCCTGAAGGGGGTGTGGGCAGCCTGAAAACAGCCATCAGCCCCTCATCCAGGCTGGCCAGGCACCCCAGTGGGGACCCCCACCCTAAAGGGGGTGTGGGAAGCCTGAAAATAGCCCTCATCCCCTCATCCAGGCTGACCAGGCACTCCAGTGGGGACCCCCACCCTAAAGAGGGTGTGGGCAGCCTGAAAACAGCCATCAGCCCCTCACCCAGGCTGGCCAGGCACCTCAGCGGGACCCCCACCCTGATCCAGGACACCATTCAGGGCAAACCAGCTGGCCCCCACCCGTACACCAGACCTCTATCCTATATAGTAAAAGGGTAATATGCAAACTGAACATAACAGCAGAAAGACTAGGAATGCCTGGTAACTATGACACACGCTGACCACCAGGGGGCAGATGTTCAATGCAGGAGCTGCCCTCTGGTGGTCAGTGCGCTCCCACATGGAGGAGCTCTGCTCAGCCACAAGCCAGGCTGATGGCTATCAGTACAGTAGTGGTGGTGGGAGCCTCTCCTGCCTCCTCAGCAGGGCTAAGGATGTCTGACTACAGCTTAGGTCTGCTCCCTGCTGGCAAGTGGACATCCCCCAAGGCGCTGCCGGGATGCCAGAGGGATGTCTGATTGCCAGCTTAGGCTCAATCCCCTGGGGAGCAAGCCTCAGCCAGCAGATGGTCATCTGCTGAGGGGTCCCAGACTGTGAGAGGGCACAGGCCAGGCTGAGGGACCACCCCCTCCCCCCTGAGTGCACAAATTTTCGTGCACCGGGCCTCTAGTACATAATAAAAGCCTAACATGCAAATTAACCAAATGGCGGAACCACTGTAGGAACTTTCAAAAAAGAGCCTTGGTTTGGCTTTGTAGAGAGCTTTATCAGAAGAAAAAGGAAGTCAAGCCCTAGCTGGTTTGGCTCAGTGGATAGAGCATTGGCCTGTGGAAAGAAATATCCTCGGGTGAGGATTAAATAAAAGGAAGTCAAATCTGTGTGTTCAAAAACTGTGAAATATACAAAGTATGATCAATTTTGCTAAATGAAGTGAGATGAGCACTTATGAAACAAGAGCATTGAGGAGAAAGGGTAAGTTAGCAGGTTGGAAAGAGTTAGGCACAATTCTAGAGCAGGGAACATGTCTATCAGTGTGCTTAGTTAATGTTTGTACAGGGATGGAGGAGTCTCATTGAGGTGGTATTGATGGAAGCTCAGGAAATGCTAATATATTCAAGTTGAAAATATACACATGGGTAATACTAGAAAACTGCCTCAAGATAATATTTTTGAAATCATAACATAAACCCTGTCTTTCAGGGTTTGGTGGACCCATGTCAATTTAAATTGAATGCCATAGTAGTTGAATATCCTTTGGATTTTGGTTAGAAATATTATTTAATTTTGTGCATATTTCTTCTAATTCTATACTGGGTTTCTATCTTTTTATAGATTTCAAATATTTTCTTGCAAGTTACTACCAAAATGTTGGTGATTTTTGATTAAGTGACATCAATTTGAGTAGAAGGGCCAGCCTTGCACAGTGTCAAGAAAAGACTTAATTATGTTGTACATTGTTAGCTTTCACTATTGTATTATGAATGAGAATTATAAGCACTCTCACTCTTTTTTTTAAAGTATAGCATTTCATTTTTTTCAAAAGAAACATAATTAAAGAAGCATTTCACAGCACATAGTTTCATGACTATATTCAGTAGAAAGTCATTTGTTATGATAGATTCCTTATTAATAATTCTGATCATAGGAATCACTTATTTAACAGTGACTGTAATAATCACTAGATGAGTTTATTGATCTCATTTTGTAGAGCTTGCAATGTAGGTAATAAGGTAGACCTTTCCCTGTCTGCATTTCCTCAGCTTTAAATTATTTTATGACTGAAATAAAATTGTATACAATTCCTTTTTTTATTATGTAAGCTATTCAATGATGATGCAATAAAAATTCAGTCTTCAAAAGTTTAAAAAATAATATTTCAAAAACTTTAGTTGGTAATCTTTGACATTAATAACACAATCCAAAACAATAGTCTTTGTTGAGTTGATAATATTTGATTGGGAATTAAATATATTTTATTCTTTAAATCTAATGCCATTTAACACTTAGGTATGAGAGAATAAAGCAAATGTTATTGTGGTAGCAATCCTTCCCTCATTAAAATTATCTATAATAATAAAAGCATAATATGCTAATTAGACCGAATGTCCTTCTGGAGGACTTTCCAGATGAAGCTGGGGCTTCGAGGCCCGAGGCAGCCACCATGCCTGCAGGGGCCCAACCCCTTGAATGAATTTCATGCTTCGGGCCCCTAGTACACAATAATTAAAGTATTGCCAGTTACAGAAGTCTTTGTGATTATTGCACATTTAAAATTATTAAAGGCAAAAATATTATTTTCTAACTAAATTTAGACTCATCATGCTTTAATTTGACCAATTTGTCTTCTAACCACCTTTCAGGTATGCTATCTTTCCTTAAAGACTTTCTTAAAATGCCCCAAAATAAGAAAGTCCTAACTTTTAGTTTTTAGATATTTATATCATGGGTTTAGAAACTTTATACTTCAATACTGAGTTATTAATTACATTAATTAAGCTAAATATATTATTTATCATACACATCAATAATATTTTAGATCAAATATTGGCTCTCTTGTCCTAATTGTTGAATTTTATCTATTCTTTGCTTTTCCTTTAATGAACTTCATTGTCCGTATTCTTACATAATATTTGTGTTTTTATTTAAGCTGTTTTAATTTACTTTTACCATTATTGTGACACATATATTTAGTACGTTTGGTAAAATGGCTTGTATTTGCTCACTTTTAATGTTGCCCATCACAACACTCACAATATAAAGGTAATGTTACTATTTTATAATTTTTAAAAAGATTATCTGTAAAAAACAACTTCCTAAACTAAAATGGCCATTGGGATAGAGTGGCCACAGTGTTGTAAAGGGACACAGGAGAGAACAGACCTTTAACTTCCCCATTACCTACAGCCATATGTGGGACTTCGGGCGTTAGATTTACTGTGTCTGAGATTCAGTGGAAACTAATATTTATCTGTTTGAAAACTAGAAACTCTCCTGAGCTATATTCTTGTTCTGAGACCTCAGATATTCTGAACTATGATTTCCTTCTTGGTTTGGAGCATTTGGATTTTTAATGTTTATTGATAGACTTAGGAACATTCTACTCTTTATCTTTAAAAGTTTGATCACCAGCCTCTATTGATTTCTACCCTACTTTATGTTTATTGAATGTTTATATAACACCTGAAGTAAAATATATTTAGGATGTGGACAAGAATCATTCCAAAAAAGGAACAAACTGTAAGCAAATGGTTAAAACAATACAAAGAGAAGAGCTATGAGACACAAAGTGAATGAGGTGGTTTGAAAGTGCTTGCTCTATGACACTGTCAGAAAAGGAACTACCTTAAATTGGGATCAACCTACTCAACCCTTGCCCTGGTTGTTTGAGTTATTCCGTGAGGATAATGTGAGATGTAGGAGGTAATAATAACTGGCTTTCATGAAATTAAACTTACTGGCATTATTTCCACATTTCACACATTTTTACTTCGGAATTAACTGTTGACTTAATAAAAGTAATCATGTTAAGCAAATTTGCTGCTCAAATTTTTTCAAAGTACCCCAAAATATTAGATCTTCCACTTCCTCTGATAGTCCCAATATATATCAGTCATCATGCAAACATTTCTTTTCTAGCAAAACAATTTTTTAAAAAGCACATTCTAGTTCAATATTCATATTCTATTAATTGGTGTATCATAATTCTTTTAAATTAGTTGTTGCATCTTGAAGATAAATCTTTCTAAATAATTTCTAAAACTATGTAGATAAAGAAGATGATAAATAACATTTTCCATTGCTGATGGCGAATCATAACTAGAAGACATCGATGACTACAAACTACAATTCACACAGAGTGAGTGAATAAACATTTAAAATAAGCAGAATCAAACTCTGGACCTTTCAAGAAAGTTGTAATTCAACAAAAATAGAAAAAAAAGAAAAAACAATGAGGGGAGATCTTATTGGGGACAAAATTCAGATCACATCAAGTAAGGTTTAATCTTGGTAGAAGAGAGTTCTACTCCCAATGGGGAAATATTGTAAAGAAGTCTGGTTACTGGTGGATTAAATAAAAGAAGGGTCTGAGAACGTGTATGAGACCTGAGGAGATGGCAATCTTGGAAAGACACTACATGTAAGAGTGAAGGCAGCAGTGTAGAAGAAGGAGGTATCAGTAGGAGGCTTGGCTATGGAAGAAAACATTGGAAGATAAATAGCTAATAGAAACAAGGAAATGCTAGTAGAAACAATGAATTTGACTAATTTCAAGTATAAAAGGAAACCATGAAATTAAAAAAAGACAGGTATCAGAATGATGTAATATTTGTAACAGCTGATTGAACTAAGGAAATCAATGAAGAAGAAGACAATGTTGTACCAGTAATAAAGATTAATTATGATTCCCAAGTGAAATAGATGTGTTTGATAATAGTAAAAGATACAGAAAATAAGAATGAAAAAAACCCAAAGAATAAGTATAATAAAGATGGGAAAAGATCAGAGAGAAAAAAAATTGATGTTATTGGAGTCCAAAAAGAACAAAAAACAAAGCCAAAGAGCAAAACTAATATCTAAAATGACAAATTAAGAATACTTTCCTGAAATACAATGAAATAGAAATTTTTTAGGGGTGAAATAGGCAGGTTTTGGGATTTTTTAGAATTGGGGGTCCATGAAAAAACACAGGGCTTCAGGGTTGCAAAAGGGTACATTTCCATAAGATAAGGGAGCAGGGAGCCAGCAGAAGTTACATTTCCTTAAGACAAGGAAGTTGGGATAGGCAACAGTTACATTTCCATAAGACAAGGAAACTGGGAGTAGCAAAAGGTCTCTACATTTACAAAATAAAGGAGGAGGAAGAAAGCCCAGAGGGAATAGGAGAACAACGAGGGAGGAAGGCCTCACATTATTTGACCCCCCTCCCCAAATTAAAATGCATATATTTTTTATCTAGAAATCTATAAAGTTCTTTACAAAAAATTATGTCAAAGAGAAAACAAAAACAAACATCCAAAAATAGCGATAAGTGGAGATGTCTTAGGTAGTTAGACAGACATGAGCAGAGCAACAAAGATGGGCCAAGTACAGAAGGTCACGGGGTGGGAAGCCCCAGGTGCCTAGCAGCACACAATCAATTACAGGGTGGGACCTAGCCCCAGGTTGGCTTTTCCTCCCTTAGCATATCGCTAGTCATGCGGTTTGGACCCCCTGACCTTTCCTCCCTAGAGATAATTTCAAGGCCTCAGTAATATTTCAGCTCCAGCCCCAGATAAGCAACAAAATCAGACATTGCTGACATCAGGAGCAACTGCATTGAATAATGACCCCCTGCCCTGGTGCAGTTAATCAGTGGAGACCACACCTTGGAATGACACACCTGGGAAACTGTTGACTATTCTATTAAGATCTTCTCCTTGGACCTCCCCTAAAATCTCCATCCTTGAAACCTCAGGATGGAGGACCCAGTGCCTTTACCTTTCCCAACCCCCTCCCCCTCCCTGCCCCAGGCACATTACCATTAGCTTCCTCACTCCCAAGCTCCAAGGGCCCTTCCTTGACCTCTAGAACTTGTTTCCCAAGCTTATTTCTTTTAGGAATTGCTTTCTTCTCCCTCTGTGATTCACCAAAGAAATGCTCTCTTACAGTTTGGGTCTTGCTCTGAATTCTCTCCTCGCCAGAATTAAGTACTGAGTTTGCTGAATCTAGGTTTGGTCTAATCCCACTGGTCAGACACCTGGTGCAGTTCCCACCCCTACAACAGAAAGACTACAAAACAGATTCTCTGGGATATTCTTAAAGCAATGATTAAAGGAATTAAATAACTAGGCTAATACAAATGAAAGTGAAGGACTTCCAGTTTCCTATTAAGTATACCAGGAGCTTGAGAGTCACCACTTGGTCCTCACAACAAAAACAAAGCTGAACAGAGTGAAAAATCAACTCGTCATGCATCTGTGAGAAGGTTGGACACTGGAAAGGCCATTGCCCCCAAGATTGGAGAGGAAGGTGAATGCAGGGAGTCTGAGACTTCTGAGCAGAAACTTCTTCAGAAACCAGGGGATATGAAACCTGAACTGTAACTGATGAATTGCTAGAGGGTCAACATGGACAATTTTGACAACTTTGAGAGTTAAAAGTTCCAGGGCTGCCCAATCTAAGGTTGGTTGTGGTGGGATGGGGTGGGAGATGAGGGTTCTTCATTATTGTGTTATTTACCTTCAGGAGCTAGACTAAGTCCCAAAGTAAATATTGGAGAAAATCCCATCATGCTTCTGGCAGAGGGATAGGAAAAAAGAACTGCTATGAAATATAACAGAGCACTCTGCTCTTCTTCACAAGACCTGCCCTCAGGGGAACTAGTTAACCAGAACCCACATGTGTGGCCTGGGGAACGGAAATACCCAGCTCCAGCTCTCTCTAGCCATCCTGTACCATCTAAATTAGGGGGCCGGGGAGAGAGCTGAGCAACACTTGTGAATTTCACAGTCAACAGGCATAGGTTTACTAAAAGTCTGAAACCTAAATATAAGGCTATGAAACATGTTATTTTTCTCCATAACTAGGCCCATATTACAGTAGTTCCTTTACCTCATGCCCAGATATCAAGAAAAAAATTGAAAGGCATATCAAAAGGCAAAAAACATAATTTGAATAAAAGGAACAAGCATCAGAACTAGAGATGGCAGAGATGTTGAAATTATCAAACCAGAAATGTAGAACAACTATGATCAATATGGTTAGGCCTTTAATTGATAAGTAGACAGCATGCAAGGACAGATGGGCAATGTAAACAAGGAGCAGAGATTTAATCTTAGCAAAGGACTGAAAAGAAATGCTAGAGATATGAAACACTGTAACAGAAATGAAAAATGACTTGGATGGGCCTGTTAATAGCTTGGACAAGGCTGAGGTAAGAATCTGAGCTAAAGGATATTGCAATCGATTCTTCAAAAACCTAAAAGTAAAGAGAACATTGACTGACAAAAACAGAACAGACTATTCAAGGTCTGTGGGATAACTGCAAATGGTGTAACATACATGTAATGGGACATTCAGAAAGAGAGGAAAGGGAGAAAGAAACAGAAGAAATATTTAAAACAAGAATGACTAGGAATTTATCCCAAATTAATGTCAGACACCAAACCACAGATCTAGAAAACTCAGAGAATATCAATCAAGATAAATGTGAAAATCTACCCCTGGGCATACATATCATTTTCAAATTATAGAAATGTGTGCAGGAGGCAACCAATGTGTCTTTCTCACATCAATGTTTCTCTCTCTCTCCCCCTCCTTCCTTCCACTCTCTCTAAAAATAAGTGGAAAAAATATCCTCGGGTGAGGATAAACAAAAAACAAACAAAAAAGAATAAATGAAGCTAAAATAAATTATTTTCTTATTCTTAATTGATTTAACAGATAACAGTTTAAATAATAATAGCAATGTATTTGATTACGTATGCTTACATATACTTCATTTCTCTCTACATATGTAAATACATATATCTATATCTATTATTATCTATATGTATGGGACAAAGGGTTTCAGTTGGTTACCTGAATAGCTTAAGGATGACTCGAAGGTTGGTTGTACTTGGGACTATTGATCAGGGCATCTATATCTGGTCTCTTCATTTGATTTGGGCTTCTCAGAGCACAGTAGCTGGGTTGTAAGAGAGTGAGTCCTGAGAGAGAACATCTGGAGACCAACTTCCAAAGAGATAGATTTCTTTGGACCTAGCCTCACTAGTCACATCCTTTTGTTTCATCCTATTGGTGGCTTCAGTTGAATCACTAGGGCTGACCCAAATTCAAAGAGAGGGGCATTCAACTACATCTGTTGACAGGAGGTGTCAAAATCATTGTGTTAGAGCTTTGGGAATGGGCAATGATGTTGTGATCATTACTGAAAAATTCAGTTGGTACAGTCTCTTATTTCATGAGGAGATACTAGAGGCATATGTGTTAAAGTCGAGGTAAGGTGCTCACCATCTTAACTACTATTTACAATATATATATATATATATATATATATATATATATATATATATATCCAATGTAGTTAGATCAGAGCAACCAATTAAAGGCAGCATATGAATTGGAAAGAACTATCATGTGTGTGTATGTGTGTGTAGAAGAGAGAGAGAGAGAGAAGGAGGGAAGAGGGAAGAAGAGTGAGAGTTGAAATAAATATAGCACAAAATTGAAATGGAAGGTATACAGATGTTCATAGGCCTATTCTTATTTAATAGCAACTTAAGAGATGAAGAAACTGTATTAGGCTTTCAGAGTGTGTATTAAAAACAGGTTTGATCTTTGCCCTGTAGATACCTATGATCTAATAAAATACACAAACAGATCAAATATACAGCCAACAAAGCAATATAATCACAAAATCTAAAACCACCTCTTGCAAGAAGTTGAAGCTTGACTATGTTGTCCATGTAAGGATGAATGACCTAATATAAGCCCTTTCTGAGAGGAGGTGGAACATGAAGGAATTTGTGACCAGTTGGCAAGCAGGACCAGGGAGGAAGTTGAGGCATGAAGACCAGCTTTTGCCAAATGTGGCTAATGGTGTGAAGAGGCCTGGGTTGCAAAGTTGGTAGCGGGAACTCGTGCACATGTGAAAAGACGTTTTAAATAAGCCCATGCACTTCAGCTTGGGGGAGAGACTGAGGAGGGGAAAGGGATGCGTGTGGAATATCAGTTCCCCCTTCTCAGCTGTGACACTCTTCAAAGGTCTACAGAGGTTTGTAATTGAAAGTGTATAATAGAAGTCTAATACTAATAATAGCAATAATGATAGGGTTAGCCTTTATTAAGCCCGGCTATATACTAAACATTGCACTAAGTAAGAAATGCTAGGCTCAGCACCTCTAGTGTCATTGTCCGCTGCACAGTTCCTTCTCTCAAAATTGATATGGGCTCTCCGCTGTCACAGAAGCCTGAGTGGAGAGCAGTCAGGGGGCTGCGATCTGCCTCCTGGCCGGTGATAAGTGGCTGGGCAGCCTGTGGCCCACCTCCCATCTGTGTCCGAAGCCCAAAGAGAAACAGAGAGCTCAGGAGGTATTATTGTACATGCCCTTTTCATTAGCATTCAGTTTTGCTCTGTTGCTTATGATGAGATAGGACAAGCATTTTCAGGGTGCTCCATTAAATTTCTTCCTAACGCCTGAATCTCTTTATGATAGCGGCAAGATAAGATGTCCTTGTCCTCCATGTCCTTTTATTATTCACTCTAACCTGGTCCTCGGGTGTCTCCATTCACCCATTCGGAAGCCTTCTTTTCCTAATCTTTGTAGATTATTTCTCCATTTCTTGAAGACCGGGCAGTTGGCTCTTAAATGTTTCCTGCGGTCCTTTCATTTCACTGAATTTTAAATATTTCAGCCAATTTGAAGAGTTCATAATGATGAATAAGATTAAGCTTGGAGCTTAACCTTTTGAAACTGGGTGACGCGCTAACTCGGCTGGAACGCTGGTTAATTTAACAGCAGGAGTTGAATTAACTTGTCACAGCGCTGCCATTGTTAAATTCCCTGCTCCCGATCCTGGTCCCACTCTCTCAGAGCGTGGTTGTCCTGGGACCAGGGGATGAGCTGGGGTGAAGAATAGAGTGGAAATTGGAAAGGAAAGATGGTACGTACACATTGTTAGGATGACCAGGAATGACCAGAGGAGGAATCCATTGTTGTTGGGGAAGTCTAGAAAAAAACAGAAAAGAGGGGAGCTTAAAAAAATAAAAGGCAGTGCAAGGGAGTCCTGGGAGGGTGTGAAGTGAGGAATAGATTGAGGGTGAGGCATGAAAGAGAGGAGTATATTAGGAAGAGGCAATGAGTGATGGGACTTGAATTTCTTGAAAATACATTATGTTTGGCATGTTAGAAGCTCTTGAGTGGCAGCCTGGCACACAAAAAACAAAATCACCTGCTTAAAAAATACCTCTCGCATTAGGCAGAAATGAAAATGTTGAACCATAGGAATAATTACACAGATGATCTCAACAAAGAGAGAGAAGTTCTTCTAAATTTGGCTCAGCAGAAATATGTAACGTGGCATATTTGTAGATTCCTGTCAAACATTTTGGCTTAGTGCAATTTAGTCAGGAAGAGAGGGGAGTGGGGAAGGAAGGTAATTCAGGGGACAGTGAGTCAGGCAGGGGCTAGAGCAGTGATGGCGAACCTTTGACACGCGTGTCGGAGGTGACACGTAAACTCATTATTTTGGTTGATTTTTCTTTGTTAAATGGCATTTAAATATATAACATAAATATCAAAAATATAAGCCTTTGTTTTACTATGGTTGCAAATATCAAAAAATTTCTATATGTGACACAACACCAGAGTTAAGTTAGGGTTTTTCAAAATGCTGACACGCCGAGCTCAAAAGGTTCGCCACCACTGGGCTAGAGCATGGGGAGGAATGGGGAGGGAGTTGGTGGAGGCTAGAGATAGAAAGTCCAGACAGAAGCAGCGCGGTGGTAATGTTTGCACGGATACCTTGCCCTTCCAGTAGCAGGCATTGCTGGGCTGGAAGGCTCGGTGCATGCATTGCTTACCCCTGAGTAACTCAAATACGCATTTGCTCAGGTTAGCTGTTCCCACTCAGACAGGAAGCTTTGTGTCGCAGAGTCAGCTGCTCAGCCTTCAGGGCAGAGGCCTAATGGCACCTGAAATGCAGGCAAAATAACCAGTCTGCTGCTAAACACCAGCCACTTTGAGGCCCATCGATAGAGATCACCTAGAGCCTGTCTTCCTTTCAATTGTTTCAGCAGTGCGTTAACACCAAAAGGACATTTTCTTTTCTATGAGGATGATTTTATTTCAGGGCTCATATTATTCCACAGCGGCTCTAACAGGTTTTCAATTTCTAAGGTAGTTGCCTGAAAAGACTGTTGGCTGTGCAGGAGCCTAACCAGGGCTCAGTAGCTGGATCTGAAGCGGATTACTAAGGATTCCAGGGCCTTTAGTTTCCGTCCAAAATTACTCTCAAATGTAGCAATCTGATGGCTGGGCTGTGTCTGATGGATCAAGAGAATGAGGCAAGTGGAGAGAAGGTGAAAGAGATAAGTAGGATATAGAGGACAAAAGAAAGGCAAAAAAGAAAAAAAAAGGTACAACAAGAGGAAAAGAGTGAAGACATTCTTGTTTAGTTTCAGGACAGAAATGAAACTCGCAAGGCATTTTAAATTTACTAATCGATGTCAAAGGCACTAAGAAAGTTTTGAGTCTGGGTAGCACGCAAGCAACGCACGGAAAAGTAACCATAATGCCAGAGAATTGATGAAGCAGTGGGTGAGATTTAACTCTCCCTTAAACCAGCCATTTCCAACCCTTTTAGTCTTATGGAACATTTTAGTAAACTAATTACTGAAATTATGTGGCACACCAAAAAATATGTTACATTTTTTTGTCGGCCTGACCAAAAAAAAAAGTATAATTTTGATTCATTCACACTGGTTGGCTATGTTGTGTTGGCTGTTGTAATTGTAATGTTTTTATTTAACAATCTGAAGGGAAAGAGGTCAGGCCCCTGATTAAATAGTCAGGTATTGCACGTTTCAGAAGTTCTTGCAGCACATGAGTGAAAAATCCATCCTGCTCTGTACCAAAAGCAGTTTGCCAGAATCATGCCTGTTTTACTTCAGATAATCCAAGCAGAGGTACTACTGTTGCTGGTGAATGTTGAGAGAATTTGGGGTATAAATTTGCACAGTAGCTTACACTACAATAGTGTTAATGATGTTTCCACCTTTTTTTTTTTTGATGGAGGTATAATTAAAAAAATAATGTTTTCACTATCCAAAAGGTATGGAAGTTTTATAATAAAAATGACATCTAGTTCTGCAGCATAAGGATTTAGTTTTCCAAGTTCTGAGGAATCTTAAAATTATTTGGTATCTGGGACATGAACCCCAAAGGCAGCACTACATAGACACTCTAACGCCATCCTGGAACATAATGCTTCTCCATACTATTTGGCACAACCTGAGTTTGACTGAACTTCGAATTTCTCTTAGAAAATGAAAATAAAGTAAGGAAATTTTAAATGAAAAAAAAAAAGAGAGGGACACAAGTATTTTTAGCATCTCAGGTCAATAAAACAATGATTTCCAAGCTATGTTTCATGGAATATGAGAAACGTATTTTAAGACTTATTACTATACATCTCCAGATGTGGTAAAACCTCCCAAATGTATTAACCAGGGGATCATTTTCTTCACAGACGACCAATCCTTATACTTTGGAACAGAGCTACTCTTCCAAAGAATATTACAGTCATTTTTAAAATTTTTATTTTAAAAATATGTTTTTATTTATTTAAGAGAGGAAAGGAGAGGGAGAGAGGGATAGAAATATCAATGATGAGAGAGAATCATTGATCCGCTGCCGCCTGCACACCCCCTACTGGAGATTGAGCCATGTGCCCTGACTGGGAATTGAACCATGACCTCCTGGTTCATAGGTCAACATTCAACCTCTGAGCCACACTGGCTGGGCTCCAGTCATTTTTTTTCACAGAGATTTCATGAACATGCTCAGAAATAACTGCTCTACAGCCTATTCAGAGACAGGATAGAATTAGACATTCCGGTGCCACCAGTGAGATCCCATGCTCTCGGTTGACATAGACGTATTTTCCTGTCGATGTGCTGCTGGCTGGGGCAGCCACCTCAGCTTGTTGTGACTTCTACTGGCAGTGGGCAGTCTCCCAGTGACTTTGTGTGCACAGTTAGAGAGGTGCCATGGAGTGGCTAGAGGGAAAACCAGCTCTGAGGTTTTGAAGGTTTCAGTGTGCCCAGAGTACGCACTTCATGGATACGGCGAGGGGGAGAGGTGAGCTGCGCTGTTGTGTGTGGACAGGACATCTGTACTCCTTGTCAAATGGCCAGCTGGGCACCTCCGTGCTACTTTATGTGCCTGTAATTTCCATTATGACTTTAGACTGTCATCTTTCAGCATATTTTCATTTATTGTTTTTAGCTATAATCAGGGCAGTAATAGGAGAACAATTCTAGGGAGTGAGTTTGCAGATAAAATATGTAGACCCTGGCAACAGGGAGGTCTACTTAGCCACACCTCATATTTCAGTCCCCAGAAATGTGTGTGGGGCTGACATAAGTGCTCCCTGTTGTGTGATTGCTTGTGGCTCAGTAGCCCTTTGAGAAGACCGGAGAATAAAGCACTGCAGAGAGCGGGTGTTGTCGAAATGGCAGTGCTGGGGAGGGTGCCTACAAGCACCCGAGAGAGTTTTATGTTTTTTAACACATGTTTTCTTGATGTTACCCTTAAATCCCCCCTGCGTTTCCTTCTCTCACCATCCACATCAGTCGCCGCTCTGCTTTTCAGGCTGCCCTTTGAAGCATCAGCGAGCTAAAGGAAGCCGGCATGGTGGGAATTCCACCACCACTTGCAGCATGTGCACTTCCCTGGCCAGCAATGTCGCTGCATGGCCTTCAGACGCTCACTGCAGGGCCACAGCTGATCAATAATTTCCAGGAGCCCCATCGGACTGTGTCAGAAGCAAAAACCGAGGAATGTGACGAAGCATGTGACTAGACCAGTTAGATATAGCACCCTGACAGGAAAATTCCAGGGCAGTCAAAAGATAAATTGTAACATTTGGTTATATTACCATGTGCTAAGGCTCTTCCTTGACAGGAGACGTTTGGTTCCGGTTTTAAGGCTGCAGAGGGCTTTAACTAAGCTTAGAGACGTGTGTCACACACCAGTGTCTCAAGCAGCTACATTAAGAAACCGAGGCTGTCAAATCTCCCCAAATGATTTTAAGAAGGAGAAATGATCATTCAGGTATATATTAAAGGTTCCAATAGACACGCATTTTAAATGATGTTGCCCTGGTAAAGCCTCCCTTAACAAAATGGACACAATGTTAGGATTTCTAAACTTTTTTTTTTTACCTGATTTTGCTATCAGGAAATGCTCCCATTTTGCAGTGTATTACAGTTATATTTTTCTTAATTTATTATTTTTCTTTAGTAGTAGGTCTAGTTATGTACATAGTTTCTGTATGATTAATTATGAATTCCAACAGTTTATTAACTTTTTAAAATATTAAATAATTCAATGCCATTCCAGACAGTGCTAAAAGTAAGAAAAATTGGTAAGTATTTTGGGGAAATGAAAAAGAACATAAATCCATTTCTTCCTTTATATTGTGCATATAGGGAGTAAAAGACACTAACTACTATAAACATCATGTCGCCAAAGCCATTTATTGATGACTACATGTAGACTATAATATAACTGGGGATAAGGAAAAGGTAACTAAATTCTTAGACTTCTTACCCTCTATTTTGTAAATTAGCATACTAAAGGCCAGACTCCTTGAGCAGTCCGGTAGGTCACATATGGTCGAGATAGAATTTGGAAGATCTCTCAGACTCTAAAGACCTTGTTCATTCTTTAATACAAGACTGTGTCCTAGTCAGTTGCAAAAGAAGGTTGATGTTAACAAGTTATTGATTATGTTTTCAGCTTCAGTCATTCCATCTGTAAGTGGGAATAATGTTACATTCATTCCATATATTTCAAACTGTTGTAAGGAAAATAGATACTTGATATACAGAAATTAATATGAAAGGCTTTTAGTTGATGGTATTCAATCCTCCTCTTCCTCCTCCTCCCCCTCTTCAACCAAGTTGCAAAATGACTTGTAAAGTTAGTTGTGATAAAAAAATTTCTTAAAGAGATAAGGTTAATATTAATCAGCACTTTGAAAGGACCAGAGTTGACAAAGGGAAAGGTGTTCAAGTTTAGAGGAAATGCCTGTGCTATAAGTTGGACGCAAGATAAAGTGAATTTTGTAGGGGATCTTTTAAGCAGGACTCATTGGATAGAGTTGAGAGGAAGAGTGGAATATGTGTAACATTGCAATGGTGGTGATGGTGATTAATAGATTCTTCATTTATTTATTCAACAAACAGTACCACTTTCTACCAAGAAAAATGCTAGGTGTTGGATTGATAAGATATATAAATCATGATTCCTGCTTTTGGGGAGATAACAGTTTAATGAAGCATCAAATGATGAACCAATACTCTTCAGAGTAAAAGGTGTTATGAGCAGAGATGTGCACAAGGTAGGGTGGTGTCAATGAGCAAGAAGAAACTGACTTTCTTGAGAAGACTGAGAAAATATTTTCTACAGGATGCTGCTTAAAAAAAGCACCTTCCTTTGGAACTGCAGTTCAAATTTCAGAGGATGCGTGACCCAAGAGCAGACCAGAAAAATGAACTAACACAATCAAAATTCTGGAAAAATAAATTCCTTTACCTATAAGATGGAGGGGATAATGGGGAGGCAAAAATATCTGAAAAATGCTGTTTTACATCATATAGGTGAAGGAGCAGGCCTGACCATGAACAGACTTGGAAGAATTAATGGATGATGGACTCTGCTTCAAAGGTTAAAAAAAAAGAGAGAGAGAGACATGGAAAATATGATAGTATATTTATGAGTTTGAATGTTGTCAGGCATAATCGTGCCTTTGATATTATGCACAGAAAGATGAAGAGCAATACAAAATGTCAGTTTGAGTGGGAGTTAATTATTCCCTGCATGGGGAGAATTTCAAGAAGGCGTCAACCAATGGGACCACCTGGGAAAATTGAATAGCTTACAAGCATGTTCTGAATTAAGTTTATTTTGTTTTGTATATTGTCAAGAAATCACAAAGATGCAAGGAATAAATCTGAGAGGTGATCAAACCAATTGTTTTCCCTTTTTGAACTTGTCAAGAATAGAGAAATAAAAGCAAAAACAGTCCCATGCAGCATCCCTGTATCCAAAGGAAATATCCAAACACAATTTCAGAGCCCAAAGTGACTTTGGGATTATTTCCTTTTCTACTCTCCTTGATTAGCATCAATAAGTGAGCTGAACCTGTCTCTAGATAACACTTTTAAAATAACATATTTCTTGTTTTCTTTAATAATATATGAAAATTGGGCGACTTTTTAAAAGGAAGTCTTTATTGTTAAGAGTATTACAGCTATGCCTCCTTTTCGCCTCGTTGCCCCCCTCCACCCAGTTCCTGCCCCATAGCAGGTCTTCACCACCGTATTGTCTGTGTCCATAGGTAATGGATGCGTGCATCTAAGTTCTTTGGTTGATCTCTTCCCACCACCTCCCCCCTTCCCTCTGAGATTGGTCAGTCACTTCCATGTTTCCATGCCTCTGGTTCTATTTTATTCATCAGTTTTTGTTCATTAGATTCCTTGTTCATTTATTTTGATTTTTAGATTCAGTTGTTGGTAGATATGTATTGATTGCCATTTGATTGTTCATATATTTGATCTTTTCAGCCCTCTTTTTTTTACACCACTAGAGAAGTACAGAAGCCTGAACGTTTTCTTTGGCAAACTCAAATCAGTGTTCTGCCCACTGTCTCCCAGACTCCGAATGACGACCTCTTTACAAGCTGGTGCTGACTGCCTGGATGTCCCGCGCTGCTCCCTGGGGGCAGAGCTGCTCACATGAATGACTTCTGGTTGCCCGGGCTTTCCGGGGGTTGTTGGGCTCTCTCTCGCCTGAAGCTCTGCCCTGTTGCCCTTACATGGGGGGTTTCGTCTGCCCCTTTAACCTTCAGTCCTTTTTAAAATTTCTTTTATTTTAGCTCCTTGGGAAATAGAGAGGAAGAGTGAATTTAGAGCTCCAATCCAACAGGGCCTGTCAATTTCTTATCTCCAGCATGCTCATTTTAGGGGCTGCACAAGATTCTTCTTAGTCTTAGGGCAGTTGCTAAACAAATTTCTTGCCCCACCTTAAAATTCTAACCATGCAGGAGCAGGGGAATTTCTTTGCCTCAGTACAAGCCTTAGATGCCAGCTTTCCCTGAGGCTGCTTGGTCATGGTCAAATACCAATAGGCAACTTGTGTTGGAACAACCGATATAGCGAGTACTCCTCTTACTACTATTGAGAGCGTTAGGGTGTGTAACTACCGATCCCACTAACTCAGTCTCCCTGTCTGTTCTGTAGGGGCTCAGATGTGCTGCCGTAAAGTGGGGCCACTCTAGAGCCCAGTCTACTCTGGACCCGGTGGACTCAGAATGCTCTAAATAAGGAACAGATTCCTTGCAGAGAAACTCCAAAAACAGTAACAGATTGCCAAGACCTGATCGGAAAAGAATCACATTGTCAGAAGTCTAGAACCAGCTTCGAGCACTGTTTATTCAGGGATATTCAGGGTCAGTTCAGAGTCTCTGAGTCATTTGCACCAGAAGAGTAGAAAATAGCAGTCTTTCCCACTTGGAGTTTGTCATTGTGTCACCCGTGTTATTTCTTGTGCTAAAGAGAGCCAAACTCAAAAGTATTATCATGATGACAAAGCAAATCAATATTTGTCTTAAAACTAGTGAGCCACTTAATGCTTTCTAAGAATTTGGCTCGTTAACAAAGAAAAAACATTTTGAGTTTTGTAACCATTTTCTAGATTTTACACTTCTTTTCTCCTTTGAGGAATGGAAAGTGTAATATCGATATGGCAGTCATTTGAAATTAATTTCAAAAGCCTATTCAGTTTACTACTTAAGATCAAAGTCTACATTTCTCTGACATTCTTTTGATACTAATTACCATTACAGCTTAATTGACTTCCATCTGAGGAAGGCTATACACACACACACACACACACACACACACACACACACACTTATGCAACCATGCAGTGGGGTTTTATACATGCACACATATACATGTTTACACATCCTATATAATAAAGAGCTAATATGCTAATTAGATTGAACAGCCGAACAACCTTCCAGATGTCCTTCCAGATGACCTTCCAGATGAAGCCTGGGCTGGGAGGGCCGAGCCCCTTGCATGAATTTTGTGCATCAGGCCTCTAGTTCATTTATAATATACTAAAGAAGAGCAGTAAAATAATTGGGTTTTAAAATCCAGGATTAACTTATTAAGACACATTCAAGGTGTTTTTATAAAATAAAATACAATCGAAACCAAGCATGAAGGTAAGTGAAACATTTTTTTGTAAGAAAAAATTCTTTTCTAGCCATCTTGCAACTCTGTAAGACCTTTTGAAATGTGGAAGCAGAAGCTGTTCTTCCAGCTTTCTCTCTCTCTTTTTTTCTCTCTCTCTTTTTACCCTTTGCATTTTATAAAACTGCAGTTTTATTGCTAGATAATATGGTAAAAAAGATTCATTGTAAGGGTTACTTAACAATGTTGGTGGTGTTGATGAATAGTTGCAATTAATACATTCCCTTAATTAGTCTGATACCCAGAAGATGCACCTGGCAGGTCATTTTAATACTACAATTGATTTATAGCTGCTAGAAATGATTTCACCAGCTATCTTCAGAGAGTACAATTAGAGTGGATTTCATTTTTTTATGCATTTTCACTGAGGAATAAACATAAAAGGTCTATGTAATTCAGAACAAAGCAGCTATAATGCACTAATGGTTTATGGATTTTATTAATATTCAGCTAACATTAGAGGCAATTTTAGGGGAGAGCAACCTATTTTCTTTATGAAGTATTCAGTTTTTTTTTTTTTTTTTTTTTTTTAGTATCTGAGTGCTTTGTTTAAAAAAGAAACCTTGATATTTTGAAATGAGTTGTCTCTATTTCTTATAGAAAAAATGTTGTAAGTTACAATATATAAAAAATAAAGTAATTAAGTCCTCTATATTAATTGAATGCTGGTGTATTTATATAATGTATATTTGCTATACCTGTAAATTTAAAAATAAGTCATTAGACATTCATGTGATTTAAATAGTGCTTCCATTAATATAATTGAGCTAATGGATGAACTCTATTAGTAATGGAGGGAGTTGTACTTCGTGGTTGAACAGGTAGCAGAATATTTTAAGAAGCTGATTACATATCTGGCTTTTAATTCCCTGTTTATCTGGGATATTAATTTTGCTAATCGGGAATCTTTGTTCTCCTTTCTCATAATCCATAACATGGGAGCAATTTGCTTTTATAGTTTACTATAGTAGGACAATGAGAAATCAGTTTCACAGATAAAGCCAATAGTCCTATGAAAAGTATTAATATTTAAATACACCATTCCTATGACTAAAATGAACACCTAAAAAATGTCTGTATCAAAGGGTCAATGAACCTCTGTTAGTTCAAGAAAAATTTAATGTAAAAATCCAACATTTATTTAAAATGTATCTTATGACTATTTAGCAAGACCTACTACTTATAAAGTACTAAGCTTATAAATGCTATGGATTCAAGAAGGAAAAAGCAATAGTTTTCTGTCAACATAGAATTATAGTCTAGTTTGGAAGAGCAGGAGGAATTACAAGTACAAAATTGCATGCTGGCCCGGCCAGCATGGCTCAGTGGTTGAGCTTCACCCTAAGGACCAGAAGGTCATGGTTCCATTCCCAGTCAGGTCAGGCAGGGCACATGCCCGGGTTGCAGGCTCAATCCCTGAGGTGGGGCATGCATGTTTCTATCTCTCTCTACCTCTCTAAAATCAATTAAAAAATAAAAATAAAGTGTAAGCTGTTTTCATGAAGGAAATGCCGAGGAGCCTGAGAGAGGACGTGACAGGGAGGCCTGTGGCTACTGCATTTTTGTATTACCAATTCTGAACTGGAAATTTACAGTCCGGTCTAAACAACAGAGAAATGTTTCCCAGCACCCAAAATGCCTCATGATAATATCTCTTCTCCATATTCAATGAAGACTCTTCGAATCCCACTAGTAGTTGAGTTTGGCTTTTTGTTTGGTTTTGTTCTTAGTGATAGGTAATAGATTTGCGAATTTATTCTGTCTCTTGTTCACATTACCTACCAATGCTACCCAGTACGACAGCAGCCAGTTAGGGTTAGCAGTAGAGTTCAGGACCAGGCATTCTAAGGCGTTGGAAGCTAATCATCCACATAAAGTACAAATTTTCAATTCTTGCAACTTATATTTTTAAAATAAAATTTTCTCAGCCAACACCATTCTGTATAACTGGGAATTACTCAAAATTAGTCTCAGACCTGGAGAACATTATGCTAAGTGAAATAAGCCAGTCAGAGAAAGACAAGTACACAAGATTTCACTTATATGTGGAATCTAATGAACAAACTGAACTACCAAGCAAAATAAAGACAGACTCATAGAGAGCAGGCTGACAGCTCTGTTGGGGAGGGTGTTGGGGAGGGAGGGGGAGTGTGTGTAGAGGAGGGTGGGTGAAGGTGGAAGAGGCCATTGAGGGATAAATGGTAATGGAAAAAATAAAATAAAAAATTTTTAAATGATGATCTCTGAAAACACATGAAGGCCTTTGATTCTGTACCTTTCCTGTACAAACCATGAGTTAAAAAAATCAAAATCAAAATCTGTGCTTGTTTACCAAACCGTTCAGCCACCCACAGGGTTCTGAGACTTCCCTGAGAATGTCCTAATGCAAATAGAAAATTACAGGATGACTTCCACTGGGATTAGAGGGCCACAGGATTTGGTTGCTTCCAGACATCAGCAGGAAAGACATTTTCCCTGCTAACATTCTGGCATGGCAGAGAGAGGGTTAAAGCCCCATGCCTTTTGGCGAGCAGAGCCACTAACTCCTCTACCACCACTTCTGTCCTTACACTGGAGGAGTCAGGTACCATTTCCTAAATTACAGGACTAGGACTTCAGGAGGTCACTTTACCCATCCCCCTGCTTCTGGGCAGGGCAGCACTTAATTATCCCGGCTCACGGAAGCTCTCTCTGAAAGCAATTGATGCAGAGATGTGATCATTTGCCTTGGGGGAGCATGATGCTCTGTAGATAGATTGTTTTTGTTTATTTCTGTTTGGGGAGAATGGACATTTAAAAGTGAAATTCTCTCGCACTTTGTTTTGTTCCCAACAGTGGTCTAAATGATATTCTGCGCTGGCTCTCATGCTGCAGGAGTTTTTTAATGCGGCCCAGGATCACTGACAGCCATCTGTGCCTGGCCCCAGGCAGGGACTCTCCCAGGATATGTCTACACTCACCTGTCGGCACCACAGGTTTAGCCTGCTGATATCATTTGAACACTTTGCATTGAAAGAAATCGGAATAAAAAAGGTAGTTTTGTGTCCTGTGGGAGAGTCATTATTCTTACAACTTGCTGGGCAGCTCCTCCTTTGCAACTTCTTCACGGCTGGCGGTTGCAGCCACTCATGTGACATTACATCCCTTTTTCATTTTAAATATAATCAAACTTCTGATTTAAATGCTTAAGAGTTCATTGTCCCTGATGCCTTTTCTCATAATACCCACTATGAAAGCACAGGAAATAATGAAAATCAAAATACAAAATCAATCTGTGGCTTGTAAATAATTTTTTTTTCTTAATTAAATCTTTATTGTTCAGATTATTACATTTGTTCCTCTTTTTTCCCCCCATAACTCCCCTCCTCCCAGTTCCCGCCCCACCCTCCGCCCTCATTCCCCACCCACTGTCCTCATCCATAGGTGCACGATTTTTGTCGAGTCTCTTCCCGCATCTCCCACACCCCTTTCCCCCCCAAGAATAGTCAATCCACTCCCTTTCTATGTCCCTGATTCTATTATGATCACCAGATTATTTATTCACTTGATTCTTAGATTCACTTGTTGATAGATGCATGTTTGTTGTTCATAATTTGTATCTTTACCTTTTTCTTCTTCTTTCTCTTCTTAAAGGATACCTTTCAGCATTTCATATAATACTGGGTTGGTGGTGATGAACTCCTTTAGCTTTTCCTTATCTGTGAAGCACTTTATCTGACCTTCAGTTCTGAATGATAGCTTTGCTGGATAAAGTAATCTTGGTTGTAGGTTCTTGGTATTCATCACTTTGAATATTTCTTGCCATTCCCTTCTGGCCTGCAAAGTTTCTGTTGAGAAATCAGCTGACAGTCGTATGGGTATTCCCTTGTAGGTAACTGAGTTTCTTTCTCTTGTTGCTCTTAAGAGTCTCTCTTTGTCTTTTGCTCTTGGCATTTTAATTATGATGTGTCTTGGTGTGGTCCTCTTTGGATTCCTTTTGTTTGGGGTTCTCCGTGCTTCCTGGACTTGTAAGTCTATTTCTTTCACCAGGTAGGGGAAGTTTTCTGTCATTATTTCTTCAAATAGGTTTTCAATATTTTGCTCTCTCTCATCTTCTCGCACCCCTATAATTCTGATGTTGGTACGTTTGAAGCTGTCCCAGAGGCTCCTTACACTATCTTCGTATTTTCAGATTCTTTTTTTCATTTTGCTTTTCCAGTTGGGTGTTTTTAGCTTCTTCGCATTTCAAATCTTTGCCTTGATTCTTGCGCTCCTCTGGTCTGCTGTTGGGAGTCTGTATAATATTCGTTATTTCAGTCTGTGTATGTTTAATTTCTAGTTGGTTCTTTATCATAACATCGAGGCTCTCATTAGATTTGTTGAGGATCTCATTAAGTTTATCAGCGGCTTCTAGACAGTTCTTGAGAGACCTTAAAAGTGTGATTCTGAACTGAATATCCTCCATTGACAGTTTTGTCCTGTTTCTTTGTCTCCGCATTTTTTATGCTTTCTTGGTGCACCCTCTAGTGGTCTTTGTGTGCAGTCCTCCTATAGTTAAGCCTTGATTGTTGTAGTTAATACTAGGGGGATTGACCTCCAGGCCAGCTGGCTGTGAGAATCAGCTGTGTCTGCAGTGGGAAAACTTCTGTCCTCTAGGGAGGTGCTAATCTGGCGTTTGCCTGAGGCTATCTGGCAAATGGCTCTGCACAGGGCTTGGGCGAGGCGGGTGGGTCGCTCGGGCTCGGGATCAACAGGGTGGGCCGGAGAGAGCAGTTAGGATCAACAGGGTGGGCCGGAGAGAGCAGTTATGGCGGCTCTCAGTTCCGTCCCTAGGAGCTCTGCCTCACAGAGTCCCAGCAACCGCTGCAAACCTTGGAGAGAAAGCTGCCTTCGAGTTCCGACCGAAGCCAGACAGTCCCGCTTCTCCCCTTTGAGTCTGGGTCCCTAGAGACTCGCCCGGATCTGGAGCTCAGAATCTGAGACTCCCTCCCGATTGAAAGCACCAACCTCGCCCTCTGCCGCCAGCCCGCTCTGCGCGCACTCTATACCTGAGTATTTCACTTCAGCACTGCGCCTCCTCTGAGTCTGGGTATGATATTCTCTTTCCTCCTAGTTGTAGAATTTCCACTCAGCCAGCCTTCCTGTGGTTCTGGATGATGTCCGTTCCGTCTTTTAGGTGTGTTTTGATTTGGTTGTTCAAGGCGGCAATGTCCGGCGTTAACCTATGCCGCCATCTTGGTTCTTCTGTCCCTGTGGCTTGTAAATAATTTTTAAGGAAGAAACTGAGCAGTCTCAATCACTTAAAAGAGAATTGGAAGATTGTTTCTTCTTGCCAAGTGGGCGCTCTGACACAGAAGCCTGGGTTCTGTCTGGCGACGACCAGGAGTCATCTGACCTCTGCGTTGCTGGGTTGTGAGAGCTGGACATGGCTTCTGGACCAGCAGCATCTCCATCCCCTGGGAGCTTGTGAGAAAAGAGGGATCTCCCATCTTATCCCACTTATTCAATCAGAATCTGCATTTAAACAGGACCCACAGGTGATTCGTGTACTCATCAGTTTTTGGGGGAAATTGTTTAAAACTTTATCATATCCCAATATGCAGCATTAAGAAATAAACATGTTAGGAGAGAAGATTATAGATGTCAAGGATGAAGATTTTAACCAAACTTGGTGGAATTCTGTTTCAGCTCATGCTAAGAATTTTTAAGTTAGGAGACCTAGTAAAGACGTCTTCCCCCACTCTCCCCCCACCCCCCATTTATCCACAGCAGAATTATATAGAACAACAATATGGCCTTTTTAACTTTTTTATATTTCCACGATTCTTCAGTAATTAGTTCTAACGTATTTTAAACCTATTGAATGATCTGAGACATAGCATTTTGTTTTAATTTGACAGACTATCCACTGGCAGTTGTCATTTACTGCTTCCATCCTAACTTCCTTTCCATCCATGCTATCTGAATGATGCCGTGCTAAGTACACAGAAAAATCAGAACATACAAAATGATCTCAACTATTTTAAACAACGCATGAGACATTATATTAAGAAAATACAATAACTGCTAATGATAATTTTCATTGTTATGAATTCTGTGTGAATTTTTTTCTTCATTTCAATTTTCTGCATATCCTAATATTGGTGTAATAAGTATGTATTACTCTTTTAGCCAGAAAATCATATTACTTAAGCTTAATTCATGCAGTTTTGTTCATGCAATAGGTGAAACTATATAAAAACTGTAGAAAGTCTGGAAGTAGATCAAAATATTCTCTATACATTTCTGTATTTTTAGTTTTCTATATAAAATATGTATTTCTTTTATAGTGGTTGCTACATGAGTTTCAATAAATGTCTAATAAGTATTTTTGAAAGTGTGAATAAATGCAAGGGTGTAGAATTACTTCTTCATAACTAGTCTTAACTGCAAGGTATTTACATTATAAATTTTGAGATGATATCAGTCATAAAGATTGACTATTAGTGACCACAAGTCAGACCAGTGATAGAAAAGTAGAGTCTTCCCAAAGATCATTTTGAAATTAAATGATTTAACTAAACTTTCTCGAAACTTAGAAACATACAGTTTTTATATACTTTCTTAAAAGTGATTTACATTTAAATTAATTAGCATGCCAAATTTTGTTAGCATGTGATCTAAGTGGCAATGATAGAATAATTAAATTTTGGCTGGAAGGTACATCTCTGAATTCAGAGTTTTAAAATATTTTTGCTCTGCTTTCAATGTACTCTTAGTGGGAGTATGAAAATTAAGCACAAATAAGAAGTTCTGGTTGTTTGGGGTTGAGTGAGTTCAGGTTCCTGTTTGAATCTTCATGAGGGTTCAGGGGCCTGGATTTGGGAAGAACAGTCTGAAAACCATGAAATCACAAAGCATTTGGGTCACTGGGTTTGGGTAGAATTTTTCCCCCCAGAGTACACCATGGCCTACTGAAATATCATGATTATTAAGTATATTATATGCACGATCTTTTGTCAACTCTGCAGCACTGAAAGTCAGTTCGTCATATTACTAGTGAAGAAGAAAGAGATATTCAATGAGCTGTCCATGTTGACATTATGACATGTTGGCATCATTGCAGGACAAAGCCAGGCTTTGACCCCAAGTTAAAAGAATGCAAGCCTAAAGTACTTGCAGTGTAAGACACTGCTATACATGTTAACATAAATAACTGACAAATTAATAGTTCTTGTTAATGAGAGATGGATTTTAGTGTGGTGTCCAAGAGTTCACGCTCTTGAGGCAGACCATGTAGGTTTCAAATCGTGCCTCTGCCACTCTCTAAGTCAATGATCTTAGGAAAGTTACCAAATTTACCTGGACCCTTATTTCCTCATCAAAAAATGTGGTCACCATCTTGTAGCTTAGTTTGGGGTTTAAATGAGTTCATGTAAGAAAAGTACTCAGTTCGAGGACTGACAATAGTAAGTACTCCGTAAAAGTTAGCTATTTAGAGCACTTAGAGTAAGCCAAGAGTGGCAGCAGGCATTTTTTTTAATGTAGTATTTATATTTAATCCATACCACAAAGCAATGATATATAGTTTTTAAATGTCAATTTTGTAAAAGAAGAAAACAATAACTAAATAAGCATAAGGACTCTGTAAATAAGGATAAGTCATGGGTCTGGAATTGTAGCCCAAGTCTCTCTAACATCAAACCAATGCTCCTATTATTATTATTTAAAAAATCATAATGACTCTTTTATACATATGACAAAGTTTCATTGAATTATTTTCTCAAATAATAGTGAGTACCAATAATTTTTGGACATATTTAATCTTAGTTTTTTGATGGTTTGAAAATACATGCTTTCATTTATTTTTATAATAGTCCCATAAGATATGGAGTAGGCAGATATTGATTCCCAATAACACAAAATTATTTAAATCACATTTATACAGAGAATACCAGTAGTAATACTCATGTTAATATAGATCATAATACGTGAAAATGTAAACCTCAATGTAGAATGTGTTCTATCTCCCTGGCAATCGATTCTGCTACTTTGTATTTGATAGTCCTTATAGATTTTCATGTTTTCAGTTACTTCTTTCCTCCTAATGCATTACACAAAATGCCTAGCAGAGTTTAGAATATCCATCTCACATAATTGGTATTATAAATATCATTGAAATTGATCATTATTTCCTTGTGATGGTAAAGGTACCAGAATATCCTCCACAGAGTTCACTTCTGCAAAGTGTTAATTTCCCATTACTTTTTATTATAATTTATTAATTACTAATTATTTATTTTATTTAAACAAGGATGGAAAAAAGTTCAGAAGGTAGTATGTATTCTTATGAACAGAAATTAGGAAATTGAAATAAAAATTTAAAAGCTTAATGTTGGAAATGGCAAAATGTGTCCTACTAAATTAGCAATTTGTCAACTTTGAAATTAATTCCGTGGAACCATGAACCTCGCCTGAGTGACTGCTAGATGATCTATTTTGAAATAAGTCAGTGAAGTGAGTCTAATCACAGACCTAACAAAACCTAGATATTATTTCCACCTTCTCCTGAAACTTGCTACTACTTAGCAAAGTTGACCAAACTTTAATGGAGAAAACAACCAGTCTACTCTTTCCCCAAAGAAGTTGTCCTTTTCGTTTGGGATTGAGGCATGTTTCCTTTATTGCAAAGGGCAGTTCATATTGAGGCTGTCATTTATATTGATGTTCTTTTTTCAAAATGACACCTCCATGTAATTTTTTTCTGCAGAAAAATTGGACTTCAGTGTTCAGGGTCATTGGTAAGAGATCTTTCACTGATTCAAAATTCATTTAAAATTTTTAGAAAGAAGGGGGGAAAAAACAGAGTAACAACTCTCCAACAGAGGTAATCTCTACTTTCTGTTAGGAAACCTAGTGCATTTTACATGGCTCACCAAATAGAAAACAAGTTGTTGTTTTTTTCCTTTGCGAATTTAATAGCACACGAGGATTTCTTTCTCTAGGATTTTGTGAAAACTTACAATTATCATAGGACTGAGTGTAGTTTGTTTGCTCCCCACAAAAGCAGAGATGATTTTTATTGACCAATCTTTGATCCGAGAGATTAAAGGAAGTACTGCATGAGCAGCAAGAAGGATAACATCACGGGGGTCAATAGGCTTACTGCTATTGGAAATGAAAGTGAACCATTCCATTGGGAGATGGGGTCATTTAGCATTCTTATGGGGAATTCAAGACTCTTTTTTCCCATTTTTTTGGAAAAAAATATTCAACTTATGAATAGGTTTCTCCATGACTTAATATCATGACCACACATGAGGTTATTTGGAGGGCACTAAATTCACCAACATAATTCTGTACAATGCTTTTTAGCCCAAATGGCCTGGCTGTCACATTCACACACCCTTGATTGAAATGTCTCTGGTAGACTTTTGGAATGCAGTCCGAAGGCTTAGTGACTCAATATTTTCACAGTGAATACATTTCCAATCTCATAGAAAGTTGCCACTGACTACTGCAGAGGTTATGTCTCTTTCAGTTTTCTTCTGAAATACTGTGAATTGAGCAAAATTCAAGCTGAATTTTGAGAAAACAGGACATTGTAACTACACACTGTCAGTATTTGCCACTATAATATGGTCTGTTTAAGGTAAAACTATCCAGCCTTCCATCTTTGAACTGATAGTCTATAAAATAGTTACCTTTTTTCTTATTGTCATAAATAGACGGATAATTTTTTCCCCCCTCTCTTCTCATTATGAGCCAGGGGATAACAATTGGAATTATAACATCTGGTATGATTGTGACCAGGGATAATGCTGAAATATCATTGTTTATAGAATATTCACCAGCACTACTGAGGCCTGACAAAAATGTTCACATTATGCTTTTTAATTTCCTTGAAATGTTGCCAAAGAATATCATTGAATCATCCAGTTGTATTTCTCTTTCAATTTGCTAAAGACATATTTAAGGCTCAGGGCAATTTATCTTAGTTATTGACTGATTATTTTTAACAGAGTTATTGTTTGCAAATTTAAAATGTCATTATTCTTCTTTCTATAAAGTCTTTGTCTAGGAGACAGGTCTCTCATAGTGATTTCAATAATTTATTACCTAGAGCCATCCCTGTTCTAGTTCCATTGGTTTCTAAAGCTGATTTAGCATTGGGATTATATTAACAAACTTAAAAGTTTTGGTTAAAACTATGCTTTCCTCTCATCTCAAGGCAACTGTCCATGTTGCTTTCCTTGGCAAGAGTATACAACTAGATTCTAAACATCATGCTTCACCCTTATTGAACTATTCCATTTCAATTTAAAGTTGTGATTAATACTAAGCATAATTCTCTTCTTCTTGGGGGAAAAATCACATTTGTTAATATTCACAGAAATATACTGTTGTAAGTTTACATGGAGGGATGTGATTTTTCCCTACTTTTTCTAGCATATAATTATCTAGATTCTCCTGACACCATTCAGTAAATTGCTCTTGGCCATACCAAATGGTGTCCAAGTGGTTAGAAATAGCGTATACTTCATTTTAAAGTGTTCACTTTGATTATTAGTAAGAATCCATTCAATGATGAACTCTGCTTCATTAAGTGTTATTAAGATATTAAACTTGACCAATGACATAATTAAAATTAATAAAAAATAATAAATGATCTAGGAGACTGAATTTTTTTCCTAAACCAAGCATTGATTTATCTTTGACCTGAGACAAATCAACCCATTTGAATCGGGTATATGTAACTTAGGAAGAACCTTTTGTTTTGATGAGAGACCTGAGTAATATTTTGTTAAAAGTTGCAAAAGATTTCTCTTTCTTAAACTGAACAACTTCTGATTACTCTGTACCATTGGGCTAAAGTATCTAGTACCTCTATCTAGCTATGTGATCTGGGCTCAGATTAATTATTGCTGTATGCTTGATCTGAATGCCAAAGAGCAATAAGGAGTTAATTTTAGTATTATAGATTCTGTTGAATTCCTTATGCTAAAGTACAATACTTATAATAATTAAAATTATAACAATAATGATAACTAATATTTATTGTCTTTACTATATGTCAGAAATTGTAATTTACCTGCACCATGTCATTTGATCCTTAAGATAAACGTGAACTAATTCATGTATTGTCTTCTCCCAAAATTCATACATTGAAATCTAACCCCTAATCATTAGGGCCTAATGTGATGGTATTGGGAGGCAATTAGGTAATGGGGTTAGAATCCTCATGAATGGAATTAGTCCTCTTATATTAAGAGGCCAAGAAACCAGCTTACCCTCTAACCACATCTGAGGATACAAGGAAGAGTCAGCAGTCTGCAGCCCGGAAGAAGACCCTCACCAGAACCTGGTCATGCTGGTACCTTGAACATAGATTTCTAGCCTCCAGAATGGTGAGAAATAGAAATTTGTTGTTTAAGGCACACAGACAATGGTTATTTGTTATAGTAGCCTGCACTGATTAAGACAAGTGTTAATACCATACTCATTTATGATTGAGGAAATCATAAAATACGAAGCACACCTAGAATTGGGATTCATATTCTGGTTTATTTGCCTCTACATTCCACCCTAAAAACCATTCTGCCATACGTTTTCCTTGGACTTGCACATAGTCCAGGCTCATATATAATCTACACTGATTTCTCAAAAAAACATTTTGGTCAACTAATTTCTTTGTGTTGCTATTTGGCCGCCAACTATTCTTTTTTGGAGTCTTGCCACTTTGGGCAAGTGTTTGGGCAACTAATGACGATTTATTGTATTTTGCCATTAACCTATAAAAGTGAGTATAAAATAGAAAAAGATTATTCTTATAAAGTGTAGACTATTAAACTTAGAAAAACAATTGTGAAAAAGATGGAAATACGTGCTGAAAATAATGAGTCTTAAGCCTCATTTGGAAGCTCCTTGGACTTAAGCTGGCTGTCCATGAGTTTGAGTGATAAGAAAATACATATAATCATAGAATATATATGAAATGTTGGAAATATAGCACGAAAGACAGCTTCTAAAATCGTGTTTATTTATAGTTCTTATATTTTTAAAATTTTGTTATGTTGCAGAAGTCATTTGATAATAGACACTATATGTTTCACATTTTCAGATACTAATTATGTATAAAAAAAAGAGACTGGGTACAGTTTAAATGAATTTCACCTAAGAATAACTTATATTCCAAAAAGGGAAAAATAACAACAATAAAACACGTGACCAGCCCTGGTGAACCCCACTATGTTCTTCGACATCGCCGTCAACGGCGAGCACTTGAGCCGCGTCTCCTTAGAGCTGTTTGCAAAGTTCCAAAGACAGCAGAAAACTCCCGTGCTCTGAGCACTGGGAAGAAAAGATTTGGTTTTAAAGGTTCCTGCTTTCACAGAATTATTCCGGGATTTATGTGCCAGGCTGGTGACTTCACACGCCATAATGGCACAGGGGGCAGGTCCATCTATGGGGAGATATTTGAGGATGAGAACTTCATCCTAAAACATACAGGTCCTGGCATCTTGTCCATGGCAAATGCTGGACCGAACACAAATGGCGTCCAGTGTTTCATCTGCACGGCCAAGCCTGAGTGGTTGGCTGGCAAGCATGTGGTGTTTGGCAGGTGAAGGAAGGCCTGGATATTGTGACAGCCATGGACCGCTTTGGGTCCAGGAATGGCAAGACCAGCAAGAAGATCACCATTGCTGACTGTGGACAACTCTAATAAATTTGACTTGTGTTTTATCTTAACCACCAGACCATTCCTTCTGTAGCTCAGGAGAGCACCCCTTCACCCCGATGTGCTTGGAATGTTCTATAATCTTTGTGCTCTTGCCATAGTTCTTTGGGTTCCATAATTTCCTTACCCCTTCCCAGTCTTACTGGATTGCAGAGTTAAGTTTATGCTTATGAAATAAAAACTAACAGTTGTCTGTCAAAAACAAAACAAACCAAAAACACAAATGGACTACAAAGCAACACCTGATTGTTTAATCAGACTTTGCCAAGGAACTAAAAGCTTAATAGAAAACCTTCTAAATAAAGATTACTGAAATTCCGCCATAGCCGGCTTGGCTCAGTGGATAGAGCATCGGCCTGCGGACTGAAGGGTCCCGGGTTCGGTTCCGACCAGGGGCACATGCCTGGTTTGTGGGCTTGATCCCCAGTGTGGGGTGTGCAGGAGGCAGCCAATCAATGATTCTCTCTCATCGTTGATGTTTCTATCTCTCTCTCCTTCTCCCTTCCTCTCTGAAATCAATAAAGAAATATATTTTTAAAAAAAAGATTGCTGAAATTCCACTAGTTTCCCCTTATAGGGCCATTCTTTCCAGTGTCCTATAATGGATAAGAGTTGGCCTTTAGAACACACAGATCTTGGTCAAATCCTTACTTATTAGCTGTTAAGCTATCAACACTAAGCAATCTTGAACAAGTAACTTAATCTCTTTCCTCAATTCCCTTGGTTTGAAATAAGACTAATGTCACTTGCCAAACTGAGCTATCATTAAGATTAAATGAAATAATGTATAAATATGCTTATCGTACAGTTTTCTTGTACTTAATAAATATCAATTGTTTTCATCATTGTTGCCATGAAATATAGAAATAGGACAAGGTCTTTGTCATAATAATTGAGATCATGGGGTCAGCGGGCATGGTTTGCACTTCTAAAGGCTCACAGAAGTCCTTAAGTGAAAGAAGCAATAATTCCTCTCTGGCTGCAGAGACTGCCAGAGGAGAGGGCCTGGTTCTGTATCCATTTCATAGTACAGAGCCAGCCTTGCATCTCGGCTGTTAATGAGAATGGTGTTACCTACTTCAGAGGACCATAGCTCAATTCCAATTGTTTGGTTTCTTTTGCATCCCCATAGTTAAATGTTATGACAATTTATAGAGGATTGAGGGTGGTTTGAAGATTGACTCATTCCCTACCTATGGTTGCTCTATTCAAAATGAACATTCTACATCATTAGATGAAAAATGGCGATTATATTATTTGAGTTATTTCCCTAGTGGTTCTTCTAAGGATCAAAAACTTCAGCCTTGATCTTAGTATGCACACCTCTGTCATGTTATGGTTTAACTCCATAATTATATTTTGAGCTAGATATTTCTTAACTGGTATTTTACAAAGTAAAAGGAAAAATAAATTGAGGTGTTTTTTTTTAAAGGTGCAATTGTGACATTTTCAAGAGAAGCAGGAACATTCTGATATAAACATGAAAACGTTCCTTCTTCAGAGGATTCAGGCCAATTCCTGAATTTTACCACATCAAGGAACTCTTTGCAGTGGCTTCCTTGAAATAAACAATATGAAGAGTAAAAAACAGTTTCATAGTCATTGATGTCTTTTTAAAGCTTTTCTTCTTTTCTTCTTCGCTCTACTCCAAACTATTTGCTCTTACAATTATTATTTGAGTAATGAAGATACACATATAGACTTAATTTCTTGCATTAAAAATACAAAAACCCCAACAGCATGCAGCATAGAGCTTCATATTTTTTCTAAATTTCTCTGTAGTTCAGTACAAGTAAGAATCATGTAGGTGATATTATTCCTCAACTTCTACAACTACTGCGAAAAAAAAGACTTTTCAGGGAGAATGTCTGCTTCTATAAAATAAGACTCTGGGACATGCAGAGCCTCTGCAGAGTGAGAACTATTGTTAAATTTCATTTGGAAGATCTCAGAGGTATATTATACTTGTTTTTCTCTGCTTCTGAGTGATGAAAGACTAAGTTAAATCTGCTTGTGATTAAACTTCAGGTTGTGGATATAATATTATCTTTTAATAATGAAACTGTTTGGTTTAAGTTCATCCTGATTAACATCTGAAATATGGGGAGTATTATTACGTGAAATTCTTAAAGCATATGTGGTAAGAAAAAGTAAGAAATGTTCATGGAGAATTGAGTTTTTCTATGTTGAATGCAATGCAGTTCTCACACTACCTATCTAGACTTAGCATAGACTTCAAAGGTTGAGGGCACTGTCTTCCACAAGACTTTAGATACCAGCCCCAACCTCTGGGTTGTCCAGAACTCCTGTGCGTCTAACTGGCTACAAATTCAGGGGGTTCCACTATCCTTCAGGGTCAATAATTCACTAGAACAACTCACAAAATTCATGAAAGTTCTATACTATAATTACATTTTATTATGAAGCATGAATATGAAGATCATCAAACAAAAGACTCATAACGTAATGTCTGGGAGAGTAATTTTTTCATGTCAATACAAATTGTTCTCTAACATGATATTAATGGCAGCAAAAGATTCCTTTATTTGGATGACATATTTATTCAAACTACTATTTGTGAAAATTTATTTTAAACATTTTTTTTTTTGCTTCAGTAATTATTTTTGTATTTAAAACATTGTACACATTTCTGGTTATCCCTTCCAGTTAAATTCTTGAAATAGAATTACCAGGTGAAATAGTATAAACACTTTTAGGGCTTTTGATGCATACATTTCCTTCCAGTAGTATAGCAATTTTCCCTTTCAGTCAGGTGTTTAAGCTTCTGGCTCAATGCACCCTCATTTAAAAAAGCACTACAACTTTAAACGGTTAAAATCATATACTGTAGTTTTACACTTACTGTCTTTAAAGAGTTGAGTATATTTTTCACTACTTCTGTTTTGTGTTAATTGAATAGGTATATTTTTCACAAAGCTTTTCTTGATTCACCAGGTAAAAGCTTTTCAACCTCTTCTGAAGTTGCAGGACATTTTATCTTTGCTTCATGAAGCTATTGTCACCTTTGTGTTGTAGCATTGCATGCAAATGTCCTAGCTCCTCATGCATGTGAGGTTGAAGTCTGTCTCTTTTCCTGGAACCTAGCACAGTGTAACATAAAACAAGTGCTTAAGGTATTGTTGCAGCGATAACTGAAACTCAGATTTATTTTAGCAGATACTAGGGTAAATCAACTGATCTTGATGTAGGTGTTATTTTTATTCATGGTTTAAGGATATTTTTCAAATAAAGTATCAGTTTTTGGCACGGTCCTGTGTTGATGAGTTTAATTTGCTAAAATCCAGGTTAAAGCATCATGGATTATTACTCTATTATCATATTTCTTCCTCGTTTCCTCTTATTATTGTGCACTTACTTGATTCTACTCCAATTACACACTTTCATCCAATGCAATAGCATATGCACTGGTGGTTCCAGCGGCTCTCAACAAGTGGGTTTCGAACAATGAAAATACATCCTGCATATCAGATATTTACATTACAATTCGTAACAGTAGCAAAATTACAGTTATGAAGCAGCAACGAAAATAATTTTATGGTTGGGGTCACCACAACATGAGGAACTGTGTTAAAGAGTCGCGGCATTAGGAAGGTTGAGAACCACTGGTTAGACAGTACAAACTTTACTATGTGTCGGAATCACCAGGAGGGCTTGTTAAAACAGATTAATGGTCTCTCCTGTCAGAGTTTCTGATTTCGTAGGCCTGAGGTAGGGACCAAGAATTTGCATTTCTGACGCAGTCCCAGGTGGTGCTGATGCTGCTGGTCTTCAGACTACATTTTGAGAACAACTAGTCTAAATGATATTCAGCACGTTCAGGATCCCCTTGGAAAGGAGCAGCCGCTGCTTCTTTGCATAATTTTTCTTATGAAGTGTGTCCTAGCAAGGGATGAAGAAATGGACTTTGAGAAGAGAATTTTGCCTATAGCTTTCGTAAGAGGACTGCCTTAATGCCTTGCATTTTCCTCTTGCTGGGAAACCCTCCTGTAGAGAGGGCCACCACAGTTAGCATTTTAAAACTTTTTCTACTTTAAAGAACCGCGTGACTTCAGAAGAGCGAAGAGAGAGAACAATGAGAAAGGACAACTGTGATGGATGCGGGAGTGGCGTGCAGATGTGATCAAACGAGTTGCATCAAATCACCAATTCTCGTGACCCCCAAATATAGAAGTTGGCATGTTGGCTCTACCTGAGGCTGTCTCAGAAGGGAAATGTCATGAAAGTAGAAACTGCTGCTTAGGGCAGCACAAGTCCCATGCGGGCTGAAACTTCAACAATTTTTTTTTTTAAATGTGTGCCAGCTTCAAGTTGGCAATTTGGAGTTCACTTCACTGTAGTCAATGACGCACCTTCACACAGTAAGCTCAATAGAGACAAAGAGGTGCCTTGCAACTGCCAGAGAGAGAAAAGAGTCCTCTGAGATGAAATGCTAACATAAGAAGTGGAAATGGTTTGTCATCGTCGCAAGCTGGCTCTTTGGGGTTCACTTTCCTATAGTGAGCGGACTGTAGTGTGGTACCCTAGCAAAAGAGTCTCAATGAAATTAGAACGATCGTTTGAAAAGGGCAGAGAGAGAGGTGTAGAGAGAGAAGGAGAAGAGAGTTCTTTCTTTTGTGTGTGGGTGATAAGAAGCTTAACAAACGTGGAAAAACGCTTTGTATGGATGTGAGTTTTCATGGCAGTCTCAAGCTGACACTCAGTTGCCTTTATTATAGACTAAGCTATGTTAGCAAGCAAAGGATAATGGAAAGACAGAGTGCTGGAAACAACAGTCAGATGGAGAGAGGGGGGACACCTTTTGACAAGAGATGTTCTGTAACTAAAGCAACAATATGCATTTTCTTTGTGTTTTTCACACACTGTACTCTTTATACGAAAGGCAAAAAAAAAAAAAAGTGAGTTTCTCCAGGAGCTGAATCCTTGACATTGTTTTGAAATGTGATTTAATAGAAATATTAATTTTTACTCATAAAATAATGCCATCTTACATGTTTAGAGCCATGAAAAGTCTGTGACTATAAGAGAAAGGGCTTGAGTGTGTTGAAATATGAATCATTTTTAAAAGTTTATTTCCCATATATTACAGTGGGAAAAATTAAAGGGACTTGTTTATTGGAAAATGAGTCAAAAAGCCAGACTCCTTGCTCTTTTACTTTCTGAAATATTCATATTGGTTAAGCTAGTCCAGAATTGGGGGGAGAAATTGAGGGATTATATTAAATAAGTTGCCACTTTATTTCAATTGTTAGCTTGAACTTAACTCAAACTTTTAGGTTTGTTTTGTTTTTCTCCTACTTACATGAGACTCCATGGAATCATAGAAAGCGATGTCTGGAAGAGACATTCAATATGACTCATTGACAGATGCTTGAATTCACTGGACGGTATCTCCAACATACTGCACTCCAACCATTTCTTGAATGATAGTGTCCTCATCAAGACAGCCAGCCAGCAGCCAGTTCAATGTTTGAATCCCTGATTGTTAGCTTGACCTCAAACTCTGTCTTCTTATAATTATTATACCTTGTTTTTCCCTTTAAGTCTATATTAAGCCAATCATTTTCTTTCTCCCTGATACAGTACTGCTAATATTTATAAACAACTCTCACATCTTTAAATCTACAGGTTAAAAATTCCCAGGGCCTTTGTCACTGATGGTGGTATTTCAGGTGGTCTGATCATTGCTGAGTAGAAACATCCATAATTTATACTGAAGCAATTCCAGGTCAATCTGACACTTGTAGTCACTCTACAGTATTGACTTCTGTTAAAATTACCAGTTACAAATCACCCAAATACTGTTTGTTTTCACACATATTATCCTAAGAAGTCACATCTTTTTTATATTTTATGCTGACAGTTCATTGGATTCAAATATATGCCATGCCATTTATTTCTATTCAACCTTTTTTTTTTTTAAAAAGTTCATTTCTGTTTGTGGAAATTTCTTAAAAAAAACAAACTCTATTATTTAACACTAGAGGTTCAATGCATGAATTCGTGCACCAGTGGGGTCCCTTGGCCTGGCCTGCGGGATCCGGCCAAAACTGGCTCTCCAACATCCCCCAAGGGGTCCTGGATTGCAAGCGGGCACAGGCCAGGCTGAGGGACCCCCATTGGAGCACGATCAGGGCTGGGGAGGGACATGGGAGGTTGGCTAGCTGAGGAGGGACCACCAGAGGGCTCCAGGGCATGTCCGGCCTATCTCGCTCAGTCCTGATCAGCCAGGCCCCAGCAGCAAGCTAATCTATCAGTCGGAGCATCTGCGCCCTGGTGGTCAGTGCACATCATAGGGAGTGGTTGAGTGGCCTTAGCATATCATTAGCATATTATGCTTTGATTGGTTGAATGGATGACCAACCAGACACTTAGCATATTAGGCTTTTATCATATAGGATATTTTTTATCACTCTAAACATTGTATAACACACAAATCAGCATGCTATTCATGTATATTTGTATGTGTGTGAATATGTATATATATATATACGTTGTTGTGCATACATGTGTGTGGTTCTTCAGAATGTGGCAGTGATTGAGAGCTAATTCTCTAAAAATCAAACAAATCTGATTCAAATTCTGGTTCTATCCCTTACCAGCTGGTGACTTTGTCAAATGAATTAACTTTACAAAATCTCTGTTTTTGCTTGAGTGAATGGGTGCTTATGAGACTAGAACGTGATAATGTGTATAGAGTGCTTAGATTAGCATTGTTCCTGAGACATGAAATTTACAAGTGAGTGTAAATTTCTTAAGCTCACTAATTCTCAGTTTCCTGAGTTGTAAAATAGAGATAATAATAGTACTGTTCTCATTAGGTTGTTAGGGAAAATTAAATGAGTTTATATATATGGGTTAGAACTGTTTCTGACATATAGGAGTTACTTCTTTAAGTTAGCTATAATCTTCATTTTGAGTGATATCCTTGTGGTCACATTTTTTTTTTTTAGATTTAAAAGAAATCAATTAAATTTTTGAGTAGTCTTAGAACACTATAAAGTTGAAGAAGTGTGGTCTATTTCCCCTTTTCTAAGCAAAACTATTTGTAAGAAAATTATCTTCACCCTACTACAGAACATAGAGTGTTGGCTAAAATATACAATATTCTTCAAGTCTTTAATATAGGTACCTTATGTCACGTTTTTTTTATATTCCACCTGTTCTCTTATGTGCTTTTCTAGTATAAAATGAATACCCTATTCATTGACTTCCTTACTTCAGATTCTGGTCACTCATTTACACTTGCGATTATCTTTACTTCTAAAATACATACTTCTAACATATCCTTTAAAACTGTTAATCACTCTTCATGGACGAGGTCATATTTGAGCTGAGATTTAAAGAATGAGTGAATGAATAAATGATTGAATAGTGACCACCATTACCTTTATTAGAATGAAGGGCACCTTCATTTCATGGTATGTTGTCATGGTTTCAGGGGAATCGAGAATCTTAACTGTTAAAATAAACCCAGTTTTCTGCCTGCAAAGGTTAAACATTCATTTCTTGCCAAGCTATTAAACTGGCAATTATGTTATTTGAAGTGTTTCTGCATCATGTTATGTTCCAGCCTTCATATGATGTCCAACCTGAATTAACATGACTGCAACAGATGCTAAATGACTGTACCCAAGGCACTTGTGTCCTATTTTACACTTCACTTCCCGAACTGTGTTAGACCAAGAGAACGTTCGCTCTCCAGCTCCAAGTCACGCCATATGCCTTCGAATTCATTGGATATTGGCTTGTGATCAGTTTACTACCCACCTGATCCCACTGTGGCTTTTTTAAAAATTTAAATGGAAGGTAACAAACATAGCAATAAGAATTTAACTTATAAGAATAGGTGCTTTTACTTGTAACTTTTTAATAGAATTAATTTTTTATTAGTGTAGGTCAGAATAAGTAGTAGTTTTTACTGGCTGAGGCATAAAACTGCAGAACATTTGTTAGTTGGTTTTGTGCAATGAGCTAAAATGGAAGGTGTTCATTGATAAGTTTATGAAATTCAGACAGGGCCTTAATTTATTTTCATTATAAACAAAGGTCTTATTTTGAAATTATAACATGCCAGACTCCTGGGATAACAGGAGGAACTATACTAAGATGAAAAGGAAACCCTGTGTGCAAGCTGCTCTCTGAGTGGTGATGGGTTGGGAGCAAGTCCTCCAAAGCTTGTTCTACTCAATAGTGATCAATAAGTCTTATGCTTACTTCAGTTTGCACTGGTCTTCTGACGCTATTTCTATTTGCCTTCCTGAACCAGATTTCCTTTGGAAAAGTGAAACATCTATGATGACAGGTCTAGCAGGAGTGGCTCCTGATTATGTACATATGTAATCTGAGACTTTGACTTGAAACAAAGCAGCAAATTCAACTTCAGGCCACATCCCTAGTTTCAGGACACTCCATTCAGCCCACCTTCTGCACAGTGAGGCCTGATTTCAGGGTACACGTTCCTCCCGCTGGGCTTCGGCGTGAAAAGAGAAACATGCTTTTCACAAAGATTGTTTTAAATGAAATACTTTGCCTCTATCATCTAGAAACAGTAGTCATGCTCCAGATACAAGAAAACAAAACAAAAAAAGACAAACCCGTAACAATGATCGTGAAATAATGAGAAACTGGTAATTTTCAGAGTATTAAAGAAAGGATTGGGGCCACCCATTCATTTAATCTGGAAATGTGTTTCTGGGATCTGTACTGTACTAGCCACTGTGGAAAATGAGTTGATGTATCAGGCTTCTGGTACTGACAACTTTTTCTCGGTGATCTTCTTTTATGCGTTAGAGGTACTAGCAGGAACCCTCAAATCATACAGATTCAAATAAGAGACTTCAGGTTAAGTAAATGAAAGGCGAGATGGAGATGTGTGATTTGGTGGTGATAGGATTTTCAAAGTCGACTCTGTTGAGAGAGAAGCCTGGTGGGGAAGAGATAGCAACTGTATATTCTCATAAAGAAACACTCTTTTCTCATCTTGCTTCGAGGGGGAGAGTAACGAAAAAGAGACAAATAATACAACTATTCAGCTCATTTCTTTTATTAGCAGGTAATAGAATTGGTTCCAGATAAGAGGGCAAAATTGACTAGAATTTCCCAACTTCCAGAAGCAACATTCTATCTTCAAACATTTTAGATGGCTAAAATGTGCTTTTATTTTCCAATAAAGCAAAAAAATAATTTCCCCACATCTTTATTTTATTAGTGCCCAAGTATTTTCTTTTAAAAGGAAAGGGGTGACATATTATTAGGTAAAACTCATTTATTCCTTGGTGCTTGTACGCTACACAACATTATTATTTGACGTTTGTTTTTAAATATTCTGGGAAAAGTTAAACCAACTATTTGTACTGAATTTGCCTTACTTTCTCTTGTATTCTGCTGGAATCTTCTTTTTCATTTAATTGCCTTATTTTTAATTTTACCTCCTTGCTCTAGGCTTTATATTGAGTTTCAGTTTTCAATGTTTACACACGTTAGATATTTGTAGACAGTTCTCATGTTCTCCTTAGTTAGCCAACTGTGTGTGCATTATTTATACTTTTAATATTTCCTCCAGAGTAAATACCTCTGGTTCCCTAATTATTTCTGTTGATTTCTTTTTTTCTGAACTTCCTGCAGTATGTCTCTCTTTTTCTCCTAATGAGATCCCCAAACTGAATGCATAGTCCTGCTTTATTCTCTCCTGGGTCAGAAAGAGGGGACTCTTCTTGTGTCCCATAACATATTTTTCTTTTGCACGTGCAGTCCAGAATAACAATGGCCTTCTCACTTACCAAGTTTCAGTACAAACCTGCACACAATTACCTTCTGATATTATTTAAAATATTTTGGCAATATGAACTCAATCCCTGTCTTGTGACTGCAGGTGTTGGTAGCTTTGGGAAATTGTGATAGCTAGCTCTCTGAGGCCAGGGATTTCAAATGACTTTGTGGTTCTGTTTCATGAGGGTCCAGCACACCATAATCAGGGACAGCAGAAAGACCAATTCTGCCGCTACTCCAGGCCTCCACTGCTTCATAATTGATGAAATGTCAGGAAAGGAGGAGGAGGACTGGCAAAATGCATGCTTTCAGAACAGGGATGGGATTTCACATATGTGACAGGAAAGTGTCTTTTGCTTCATCCTCTAAAGAAATGTAATATGTTATTTCCACTTTCTCCTTCCTTTAGTCATTTACAATGCTGCCTTAATTTTCCTGAAATATCACTTCAGAATGCTGTTCTAAAATGTTCCTACATCTTTCCATTGCTTATGTGACCAAATCCAAACTCCTTAGCATAGCATTTAAAGGTCTCTCCTGAGTTCAGCCCTGTGCCCACTTTTCCCTTTTTAAAGAATCCTGATTTTGTGCTCCAAGTGTATGTGCCTTTGTGTGTATACAATTCACCAGTTTCACATTTTTGTGCATAAAATTATGCTCACCATACAACTTTTTGTCTTTCTTTTTTAAAAAATCCTTATCGAAGGAGGTGTTTACTGATTTTAGTGAGGAAGGGAGAGAAAGAGAGACAGGAACATCAATGTGAGAAACATCCACTGCTTGATCATCCTGGTAAAAGCCTTTTAGGATTCAATTATTTCTTGTTCTTAGATATAGTCATTTGACCATATTTTTCACTGTCTTAAGTTGCCAGACACCTCTTCATATATCTATAGTGTATCTCCAAAACTGCAAGACCCTTGACTAAAATAACCGTGTTTTAATTTTATTTATGTTGTCTTGCACAGAGTCAAATCCCTCAGAAACAACCGATGAAGAATGATTTCCCACACTGACCAGAGTGCTAAAAAGGTAAAGAAAATGCCAAGTACCACAAGTGTTAAAAGTTCAATTGTGTCTCTTCCAAATTCATATGCTGAGCATATGTGCCTCACAATGTGACCTTATTTGGAAACAGAATCATTGCTGATATAATTAGTTAATACGAGGTTACCATGGAGTAGGTTGGCCCCTAAACCAATATGACTGGTGTTTTATGCAAAAGGGAGAAATTGGACACAGGAACACACACAGATGCGAAGGAGAGAGGCCTGAAACAGGTTATATCCTTAGCATCTTCAGAGGGAGCAGGGCCCTATGGCACCCTGATCTTAGACCTCTGCTCTCCAGAACTGTAAAATAGTAAACTTGTGCTGTTTAAGCTGCTTAGTTTGTGGTACTCTATTATAGCAGCCTTAGCATACTAACATAATAAGGAACTAATAACACTTTATGGACATAGGCCCAATTAGTAGGACAATTATACAATGTCATATTTTTCCCCTTCCTTTAAAAAGTTGATTTATATTGACTGGGAGACACTATATGAAATTAATAAAATGGTCTGTAACATCTCTTTGGATATAGGATGTTGTGAACCATATCCTGAAAGCTAAGCCCTCTCATTATGGCTACAACAGATAATTTCCTAAGTATATCTTCTGCTTTCATGGCCTTGATGTGTACATTTTTTCCCCTCTGAGATTTGCCGCTCATGTTGACATAGATTTGTTGTGTGCAATGAAGTGACAAAATCAATGAAAAAGACATGTGACTCTACTGCTTGCAAAAAGACTGTCCTTTTTGTTGCTGATTATGTTAACTTAAGGCCACCAAACTGTTTCTATGGAGATGCAGTTATTTCTTTGATTCATTTTATTCATCTTACAGCTTAGAGACTACTCTTGGAAATAACACATGTTGTATTTCCAAAAATTTCACTTTCATAAAAATAAACTTATGTGAGTATATATCCTAAAATGATAAACACACACACACACACACACACACACACACACACACCAATAATCCTGACCAATAAGGAACTTAAATCAGCAATGCAATTTGAAGGACATATATCATTTTTTTTCCATTTCTTCTTTTGATAAAAAAAAAACCACCCTATTTCTATTCATAGTACCAAGGGATGTCCATTTTATCCCCCACAGTCCTCACACATATAAAATAAATAATATGATTCAAAGCTGAAACTTCTGGTTCAGGCCATAGAGTGTTGGCTAAATAGAGAGAAACTGGCAGTCATAGTAAGGATGGTTACAATTTATGTGCACATGTGCATACTTGTGAAAGAGAGAGAGAGAGAGAGAGAGAGAGAGAGAGAGAGAGAGAGAGAGAGAGGAGAAGGACAGGGGAGAAGAGAGAAGAAAAGGAGAGAAAGAAGGAGGAGGAGGAGGAAGGAAAGGGATTGGAGAATCTGTACTATGCATGTGTACTGGTATTTATGTATATGTGTATATGTATGTACACGTACACTATTTCCAGTTAAAAATAAGTGTCACATCTATAGATTTGGATGGGTGAACATTACAGAACTTAGCCTAATGCTTGACACATAGGTGGCATTAAATAAATAAATGTCTTTGAGATGAGTTGCAGTGGTAAGAAATAATCAAGTTGTGAATTTTGTTATCAAAGCTTGAATGTATAGGAGAAATGATTGACCAAAAACAAACCTGAACAAAACTAACATAACTTTCAGAACTAGTAGCTCAGAACCGTAAAACAGCACATCGGTGTAATTTTTTTTTCCTTTTCAGGAAAGTGAGCTAAAGAAGTGAGCAAAGCCCTAACCGGTTTGGCTCAGTGGATAGAGCGTCAGCCTGTGGACTGAAGGGTCCCAGGTTCGATTCCGGTCAAGGGCATGTACCTTGGTTGTGGGCATATCCCCAGTGGGGGGTGTGCAGGAGGCAGCTGATCGATATTTCTCTCTCATAGATGTTTCTAACTCTCTATCCCTCTCCCTTCCTTTCTGAAAAAAATCAATAAAATATATATATTTTTAAAAAAAGAAGTGAGCAAAGCTATTTTTAAAGTGTTTTTTAAACACTTTACCTAATGTTGTTTCCCCTCATTGCCCCCTTTCACATTTCTTCATTTGCTTATATACAGGGTTCTTCTTTTTTGTAAGAGCAGAGCAAAAAGTATCCTACAATTGATCAGAATCTTAATTTCAACCTTTGTAAGATTTGTTGTCTTTAATTAGTTAAAAGAATGAGAGGGCCCTAATATGACGTTAGTTGGAGGTACCTGTGTGTTTGAGGACAAGATTTGGCCCCAAGATTTTTCAACAAGTATTGCTATATTTTAAAAATGTCACATATTCTATATATGGTGACTGGGTTTTAATTTAATGCTCTTTTACCTTTGAAGCATAAAGATATAATTAGTCGAAGGAGCAAGTCTTGGATGAGTCTGCAGGTGTTGGCAAGTGTTAGGCATGAAATCGGCCATCTGTGTTCATGAAAAGTTCCCTGTCCACCACCTGTCAGGTGTCCCTATTCGGTAAGAGGCAGGACTTAGGACATTATGAAATAGTTTGATTCTGTGAGAAGTTTCAGCTAATATAGAGAGCTGACGGGAGAAAGACAGTGAATTTTCTGTGTTCCTAATTTTTAGACCTTGCAACTACTAAAATGTACTCACAAAACATTATTTTAAAATAGAAAAGATTGCCCTGACCGGTTTGGCTCATTGGATAACGCATCAGGCTCGGGACTGAAGGGTCCCAGGTTCGATTCTGGTCAAGGGCATGTACCTTGGTTGCAGGCACATCCCCAGTAGGGGGTGTGCAGGAGGCAGCTGATCGATGCTTCTCTCTCATCGATGTTTCTAACTCTCTATCCCTCTCCCTTCCTTTATGTAAAAAAATTAATAAAATATATTTAAAAAATAGAAAAGATTAAATGCTTATTCATTTTGACGTATAAAAGTGATTAGATGACTTTGCTATCAGAGGTTCTCAAACTGTAATTAGCATCAGAATACTCTGGGATAACTGTTGAAATGCAGATTCTTACATAGCATGTCCAGGATGCGGGCACTGGAATAGAGCCTGGAAATCAGTGATACCATTGTAATAGCCTGGTTATTAGTTGACAAGAAAGGAGCAAAGAGAAGGCCAGGCAATATGGACATGCCCTTTGTACAGTTTGCGAAAAGCTGCAGTTTAACACTCTTCAGGTCTTTTCCCTGCAGATCGCTGGAGGAAGGGACTGGGCTATAGACACATGCCCAGTGAGGTCTGGGCTCTGTGGGAATGTGCCTGACTGTCCCTCCCACCTGGAAGCTGGAGAAGATTTGATATTTAAAGTCCTAAACAAAGGAATTCCTCTCTCTTGCACACTTAGCTCTCTTGGGACTCTTGTTGCAGGGGGTGTGCGTTCACACTCTGTGTTCACCCTCATGGCCCACAGCCAGGTGGACCCCACACACAGCAGCCTGATGCTAATTGTAATCCATCAGTTCCAGCTTCACCCAGCTACATGGGACCGAGCTTCACCGTGCAACAGAAACTCTGGCCACTGGCTTTGCTCCTAGCTCTACTGAATCCACGGGTGCCCGTTTTGCATGACCAGTTTAGGGACTTTTGAAAGCAGGAGATATAAGTATGCAAATAAAAATCACTCATTTTCCTGTGTGAGTCTTAAATTTTATTCCCTTCAAGATATCATAAGAACCCCACTTCCTCTAGCAACGGAGAAATTCCACCCATGCAATTCTCCAATTCTCTGATAACATCTGTATTTTAACATACAGGTCATTTTAGAAAAACTTAGATGGTATGTTAGTTTGCTAGGGGATCTTACAACAAAATACCAAAGTCTGGGTGGCCCAAACAACAGGAATTTATTTGCTCACAGTTCAGGAGCCTCTAAGTAGGAGATTAAGGTGTTGGCAGCTTTGGTTTTATTTGAGGCCTCTCTCTTTGGCTTGCAGATGGCCATCTTCTTTCTGTGTTCTCACATTGTCTTTCCTCAGTGCATGTGCATCCCTGGGGCCTTTTTGTGTCTCCAAATTCCCTCTTCTCATAAGGGCACAAGTTATATGGGACCAAGGCCAACCCTAATGACTTCATTTTGACTTAATCACCGCTTTAAAGGACCTATCTCCAAAACCAGTCACATTTTGAAATACAGGAAGTTAGGATTTCAACATATAACTTTTGGGACACAATTCTGTCCATAACAGGTGACATTTGTAAAAATACTCTAAGAAACCATCTCTTGATAATATTCTGCTTTAGCATCCAAGACAACCCACGAACTATATTGAGAATTCGTCTTCTCCCAGGATGTTCTCTGAAAAATATCTGGCCACTGATTAATCCTTTTAGCAAACTTGCAAAATAAATAGGAATTTGGGCTGTCCACTACAAATTAAAATGTAAAGTTTTAGGCTCATATTTGAAGCATGGTACTACTGTCCAGCTTTCCCCTAAAAGAAGCCCTTCAAAGCTACCATGGAAGACCCTGGATAAGTCAAACTCAGTGAAACAAAAATCCCCTTGTGAACCCTGGAAATCCCACTGAAAAGAGGATCCCTGATGTAGACTATTGATACGAAGGTGAAACCTTTTCATCTCTTCACAAACACCTTGGGAAGAAGCATACTTTGAACCTGTAAAGGCAAGTTTGCACCTAATTCAGCACCTCCATCAGGCAGCATTACTTAAAAGGAAAGGTTATAAGCTCTTCAATGTCAGGAATTTGTCTTGTACATCTTGCTACATATTAATTAGAAGTGACAGTAATGGAAATCAGACATTAATGTTTTATTCTACGTTGGAAAAATAGAATTATTTTATTTGACAATGATTGAAATGGTCCTAATAGGATCTATGGATTTCTAGTCACCCTGGCCTTTTTCCAGTGCTTTGTGGGATTTTGGGGGGGGGGGGGCGGGGGAGGGGCGGAGAGCGGGGGTTTATTGGTGGTAACCTCTTTCATTCCTTCTTTCCCCCTCTATTACCCTTTCTGTTTCTGTGCTTTAAAATCAAATCAAAACAAATCAAATAAAAACAAAACAAAAACAAAATGCTTGTCATTCCTCTGGAATTACCAAGACATGGGCTCAGTGCCTGGAGTATAGTAGAGTCAGTCATTTTGGTTTCCTTTAGCTATCTTTTCTAAGGAAACAACATCAAAATATTTTGTTTGGCCCCCAAATTATGATGGGAATTTAATTTCATATATGCAGTGCTAGATCCTAAAACTTAGGAATCATAACAATCTTCAGTGTAAAAGTCTTCTCCCCAGTAGGCTTCTGTAATTGATTGATTGGGCCTGTTTGCTACTAATTTTGTATTTTCTACTAATTCTACATTCTCTAGCCAGGGGAATTCATCAACTCTATTGTTTTAAAAACCAATAACTTCAACTGTCTATTCTATTTTGCTTGTTCTTTGATAATTTAAAACTAGTATGTCTAAATGTCACCACTTGATCCCTGCCTCATCATCAACTACACACCTCTATTTATGCTCCCCTCACATTTTTTATTTCAAGAAATACCATCATAATTCACCCTGTTGCTTAACGCAGAAATCTGGGAGTTATGCTTAACACCTCTTCTCTTCTATACCCTTCATATCCAAGCTATTGGAAAGTCATTTTTTGTTTATTGGTTTATTTTTATGAAAGACTTTATATTTTGAAGCAGCTTTAGGTTTACAGCAAAATTAAGAGGAAAATACAGAAATTTCCCATACTCCCTGTGCTCCAAAATTTCCCATACTCTCTGTGCTCCAACATCAATGAGCGCTTTTTTTTTTTTGGGGGGGGGGGCATATGTTTTCAACTCCTTTGGGTAAATACCAATAAGTGCTTTCACTAGATTGTTCGGTAAGAGTATGTTTACTTTTGTAAGAAAGGGTCAAACGGTCTTCCAAAGTATCTGTACCATTTTGTATTCCCACCAGCAATGAATGAGAGTTCCTTTTGCTTCACCTTCTCACCAGCATTTGGTGGTATCAATGTTTCAAATAGATGTGTAGTGGTATCTCGTTTTAATTTCCATTTATCTGATGAAAATTAATGTGGAGCATCTTTTCATATGCTTACTTGCAATCTATATATTTTATTTTGTAGACCGTTCATTAAGGTTTTTGGCCCATTTTTTTAGTTGGGTCATCTGTTTTCTTATTGTTTAGCTTTAAAAGTTCTTTGTATATTTTGCATAACAGTACTTTGTCAGATGTGTCTGTTGCAAATATTTTCTCTCAGTCTGTGACTTGTCTTCTCCTTTTCTTGACATTTTCTTTCACAGAGAAGAAGTTCTTAATTTTAATAAAGTCCATACTAATTAATGTTTCTTTTACGGATCACACCTTTGGTGCTGAATCTAAATTCATACCCAATTCATTTATATCTTAACTAAGTTGTCTCTGAGGAGTTTTATAGCTATGCATTTATATACAGATGTATGATTCATTCTGAGGCAATTTTTATGAAGGTGGTAAATCTGTATCTAGATTCTGTTCTTTGTATGTTGATGACCGTTTGTTCCAGCACAATTTGTTGAAAAGATGATCTTTTCTACAATGTCTTGCTTTTACTTCTTCGTCAAAAATCAGTTCATTATACTTATGTGAGTTAATTTATGGGCTCTGTGAACTGTTACATTGATCTCTATGTCTATTCTTTGGCCAGTTCCACAGACTTGGTTACTGTAGCTGTATGGTATGTTTTCAAGTCTGGTACTATCAGTCTTTCAACTTTCTTCTCCCTCAGTGTGGTGTTGGCTCTTCTGAGTCTTTGCATATAAATTTTAGAATGATTTTTTGATATCCACTAAATAACTTGCAGACAGTTTTATTAGAATTGCATTGAGTCTGTAGGTAAAGTTGGGAAAAAGTGACATCTTGACAGTATTGAATTATGTATACATGAATATGGAATATCTCTCCCTTTATTTAGTTATTCTTTAATTTTTTATAGGTTTCCTCATCTAGATTTTGTGCATATTTTGTTAGGTATATGCTTAAGTGTTTCATTTTTTGGAGTGCTAAAATTAATGGTATTGTGTTTTTAATATCGAATTCCAATATTTATTGCTGGTATGCAGTAGTAATGTATTTGACTTTTGTATACAAATCTTGTATCCTGCAACCATCCTATAATTGTTTATTAGATCTGTGAGGTATTTAGCAATTCTTTTAAATTTTCTACTTAGAGGTTATGCCAGCTCCTGCAACTTTGATATAATTGCTTATTAGTTCTGGGAGTTGTTTTGTGGCTTCTTTCAGATTTTCTACATAGACTCTCATGTCACCTTTGAACAACAACAGCGAAAAGACAGTTTCATTTTTCTCCCAATCCACGTGCTTTTTATTTCCCTTTCTAACCTTATTGAATTAGCTAGAAATTCTAGTTTTAATTCTCACAGTTGCCCATAATGACCCTCCAGCAAATAATCAATGATAATTCAGATTTTTCTATTCTGGTCTGGTGTCTGTAGAGGTTTCTGATTGTGTGTGTCTCTACTGTGGTATTCCATGACTTCCTGTCTTCACCTGTTTGTCCCTCCAATTATGAGGTCAGCGGTTTTGCCTCTCCTCTTTTCTCTCACAGATGCAAGAGAGTTGATGGTTTTTCAATCTGTTCAGCTGTTTTTTATGATTAATTTTAATTTTTGTTTTAATTACTGTTTGCATTCAATATTATTTTATTTTAGTTTCCAGTGTATAACATAGTGGTAGACAACAACTTTTTACTTGTTAGGACAGAGTGGCAACTTCCACACTTTTAACATGCAGAACTGGAATCTGGCCTTTTATAATCTTTTAAAGAGGTAATTATCAACCTTGTTTTCACAACCAAAAATTTATGCTGAATAAGTTCACTTATTTTCTTCTCTACTGTCATAAATTTGAATCAAACCACCATCATCCACTTCTGAACTAATACTGTGCTTCTTAACTGGTGTCTCCACTTCTTTTGACCTCACTGTAATCAGTTTTTCACACTCAGCAAGAATTCTCTAACATGAGATGATCCTTTCACTTCACTCTTTAAAGCCTTTTGATGGCTCTCTTAGACACTTAGAGAAACACTGCTTAGCATGCATGGCCTAATATACCTACTTAGGTGAACTCCTGCCAGCTACTCCAAACTCATTCAAAGCTGCTTCTGTCCTTGTTTCAGTCACAAATTAGCAAATAATTGAGTCCAGCTCTTTTCCATCTCTAAGTCTTCTTTTGTAAAACATGTTTTTATTGATTTTAGAGAGAGAGGAAAGGAGAGGGATAGATAGAAACATCAATGTGAAAGAAACATTGATGGATTGCCTCCTGCACCCATGGCCTCTTTGGTGCATGGGACAATGCTCAACCAACTGAGCCACACCGATGGGCTTTAAGCCTTCTTTCATAGTTCCTTCACCCTTACTCTTATTAATTCTTCAGGTCTCAGTTATAATGTTTCTTCCTTAGAAAAGGCTTCCCTGACACATTAACCAAAATTATTCCATTGATTTTACTTACAGTGCTCTATTTTTTATGTGTATAGCATGTATCACCATTTTAAATTAATACATAAGTGTGTGCATACTTTTATTTGTCTATGTTTTTTTGTTAGTCTAGCCATGAGTTTAAGAGATTATACCTTGTTCATGTTTAAAAAATTAAAATCATGCACTTCTGGCTTCAATTCCAACATGCAAAGAATTGGAAGCCATCAGTCCTGTCCTTACAAAAAGAAAAAGCAGACAAAACTGAAAATCAATTACTTTCTTGGATCCACTGGAGAACTAAGTTTACAAGCAAGAGATCTATTTACTTGAAGGAGAAGATGCTAGGCAGGGGTGGGCAAACTTTTTGACTCGAGGGCCACAATGGGTTCTTAAACTGGACCGGAGGGCCGGAACAAAAGCATGGATGGAGTGTTTGTGTGAACTAATATAAATTCAAAGTAAACATCATTACATAAAAGGGTACGGTCTTCTATTTCAATAGTTTTATTCATTTCAAACGGGCCGGATCCGGCCAGTGGGCCGTAGTTTGCCCACGGCTGTGCTAGAGCCATCATTGAGATGAGCATGAATAGCATGAGAGTGAGAAACTTTTGGGGGTTCTCGTCTTATGGGTACACCACAGTTTCACGGGGTCCCCAAGCCCAATTTGGTTCTGAGGATAAAAAAAATCTGAGAACTATTATACCTCTGGTAGGGAAAGGAGAATTTTAATCTGTGAAATGTAACCTGAGTGTTGTCCATGCTAAAGGCCTACTCTCAAGGGAAAAAGGCTTACAAGCAGCTTATTGTAGCTAGAGAAGAGCAGTTTTCCAGTCCCCTGTAGCCCTCCTGATTTACATGTGATTGAAAAAAACAAACAAAAAAACTATACCTCTGGAAAAGCGCTTGTGAAAGTCACAGTAAGGGGCACTGACAAGAGACACACTAAGACATAGAGATTTAATCATAAGATTATAGATATTTCACTTCTTCCATACCTTATCATCTCACCTACAGGACTCTAGCACAATAACAGTGGATTCTAGCTGAAAGAACTGGAAGAGTAATCATTGTGAAATATATCCTAAGGGTTCTCCATAACAAAGCCCTAATATCCAAACAAAAAGACTTTACCAGATTATTATCACAACTGGGGGAAAAGCACTTCTCACTTCTCACACTTCATTCTATTCTTACTTTCCTCTTTTTTTTTGACTGAGAGAAACACAGCCAAAGATGCCAGGACTGATACAATCAGGGAAAAGAAGTGCTGGGGAAACACTTGTGAAGGTCACAGCCCCCAGACACAGGTCCACTAAAAGACTGAGATTTAATCAGAATGTTATAGAATGCTAGTACTCCCCATTTCCCCATCCGCTAACAAGTCTCCCGTATAATAAGAATGTATTACATAAAGAGCTGTAAGACACAGACTGTCTCTGAAGAGGACCCAAAATTAAGAGGGGAGACAAAAAGATAACCGGAATTTGAAGCCTCTGGCACCTATAGCTACAGCAATTATTAAATACATCAGATAAGAAATTTAAAATAACTGAGTACCATAGACAACATACAAGAACAGATGAGTAATGAGAGCAGAGAAATGGAAACTCTAAGAAAGATAAAAAAGAAATGCTAGAAATAAAATCACTATGACAGAAATAATGACCTATCTTTAAGCAGTTTAATTCTTTGTTTGGCTCTGTCCAGTCTATAGAATTAAACTGCTTAAAGATAGGTCAATAGAAATTTTTCAGACTCAGGTGTGGGGGGAAAAAAATAAAAGAATTAAACTTCCAAGAATTGTGGGATAATTTTAAAAAGTGAAACACATGTAATTGAGATACCAGAAGAAAGAACAAAGCAGAGGAAATACTTGAAGAAATAGTGTCCAAGAATTTCCACAATTAATGACACACACCAACTTATAGACCCAGAAAGTTTGGAGAACATCAAACAGGTTAAATACCAAAACCTCAAATCTAGACATATCAGATTAAAACTGCAAAAAACAAAAAAAAACATAAAATCTTGAAAGAAGTCAAAGAAAATTAAAAAAATGTAGAGAAAAAAGAAAAATAATTACAGGGGACTTCTCATCAGAAACTAGCCATAAAAGAGAGTAAATTGAAATGTTTAAAATGTAAAAAACCTCATTAATCTAGAATTTTATATCCAACAAAATTAATTTTCAAAAGTAAAGTAGATATAAGGCTTTTTCAAACAAACAAAACTGAAGAAATTTACCACCAGCACACCTGCCATGCCAGAAATGTTAAAACAAGTTTTTCAACAGAAGAAAAACATGGATTTACATAAATAAAGGAAAGTGTCAAGGAAGTAAATAAATGAAGGCTGGGAGGATGGTTGGACGGGAGGTAATCAACCAAAACCTTGTATGCATATATGCGTAACCCATGGTGCTGAAGGCCTGGGGTGGGGAGGGGGGGAGGAGGGAGAGGGAGGGGGCAGGCTTGAGGGTCAATGGGGGGAAAAAGGGGACATATGTAATACTTTCAATAAAAATTATAAAAAATTAAAAAATCTACAAAAAGTAAATAAAAACATTAAAGAAATTATACTTCCCATTCTTAATTGATCTAAAAGGTATTTTTTTATTTAGAATAATATAATAACTAAAGTATAGTAGATTGCTAAACAAAGAGATAAATGAAATAAACGACAGACATTTTTTTTAAATATATTTTACTGATTTTTTTTTTACAGAGAGGAAGGGAGCTGGATAGAGAGTTAGAAACATCGATCAGCTGCCTCCTGCACACTCCCTACTGGGGATGTGCCCGCAACCACGGTACATGCCCTTGACCAGAATTGAACATGGGACCCTTGAGTCGGCAGGCTGATGCTCTATCCACTGAGCCAAACCGGTTAGGGCGAATGACAGACATTTTATAAAGAATGAGAGGGAGGAAGTGACTCAGAAATACTATGTTTTATGTTACCTGTACTATAGATATTATATTTTCATATACATATACTATATATATGTGAATGGTATAGTTATATTTGAAGGTGGGTTTAAATTATTTAAAAATGTGTATTAGAATCTTAGGACAATAAAGAATTAAAGAAGTATAATTGATATTTTAAGGGAGGAAATAATATGAAATAAACTAAGGAAGACAAAAATGAAGGGAAAATAAAAAACAAGGAATAAATGCAATGAAGATAACAGTTACAATGTAGAAATTCAACTGACTATAGCTATAATCATTCCAGATGTAAATGGTCCAAACACACAAATTAAAAATAGACATTACCAGAGTGAATAAAAAAACAAATACAAATGCATATTGTCTACAAACAACCCACTTAAATGCAAAGGAATAAAGGGAGGCATCACACAAAGAAAAAGGAGTTGATTTTCCAAGAATAATAATCTGAAATGTGTATGCATCATAATACATGAGGCAAAAGCTGAAAGGAAAAATAGACAAATCTATTGTAGTTGGAGACTTCACACCCCTCTATGGTTATTTGATAATTCAATCAGGCAATAAGTATAAAAGGAGATTGTAGACCTGAACAGAACCATCAATCAATTTTATCTAATTGACTTTTATAGAATACCATCCAATAACATAAGAATATACATTCTTCTGAAGCTTATATGAATATTCAGCAAGATAGGTAACATTCTTGCCCAAAGAAGACACTGAAAGAAATTTAAAAGATTAAAAATGATACAAAATATGTTCGCAGAACACAATAGACATAAACTAGAAGTCACAACAGAAATAAAGCAGGAAAAATTCTGAAATATTAGTAAGCAATATATTGTAGAATCAGATATAGGTCAAATAAGATATCTAAAAAATTGAAAAGATATTTTGAAGTAAATATAAATACAATTGATCAAATCTGTGGATTGCAACAAAAACTACTTTGGGAGAATGTTTAGCCTTATGTCCTTATATAAGAAAATATTAAAATGAATAATCTAAGTTTCCACCTTAGAGAATGAAGAATAATTAAAACCTAACTCCAGGAGATTTGAAAAAGAAAAGAATAATAAAATTAGAGCAGAAATCAGTGACCTTGAAAACAGAAAAGTAATAGAGTAAAAATAGAGTAAATCAATAAAGCCAAAGAATGACTCTTTTTTTTCAAAGAAACAAAAACAAAAAAGTGGACACAATATTTCCAATATCATAAATTACAGTGATATCTTCACTATTGGATCCCATGGACACTGGAGAATAATAAAGGGCTATTATGAACAACTCTATGCTTACCAAATTGACAAATTAGATAAAGTGAACCAATTTCTTGATGAATAAACTAGCAAGCATTACACAATAAGAAACATTTAATCTAAATATGCTTATTTATATCTATTAAAAAATTAAATCAATAATTATATTTTTTCCAAAAAAGTTCATTTCATAGGATTTCTAGAAAATATTTAAGGAAGAAATTTGTGGCTGCACGACCAAGGGTGATCCCGAGTCAGGGCGGGAGCGGGGGGGGGGGGGGGGCGGGGGGGGGGGAAGGATTAATGAAAGACAGACAAGAGAATAATAGCTGGGTCTCAGTGGGATGCTGCCTCCCTGATGAGAGGACAAAGATAGCGCCCACAAGCCAGAGTCTTTATTTTATAGCAGATGCCACGAGGCAAAGTAGGGGCGTGATCACATTGTTTACAGCATTCTCTTGAGCTCCAGCCCTACTCAACTACATCCACCTGAACTCTAGCACAAGGTATGTGGGGCTACGTGTTTGGACCATAGGTTCAAGCTTACAACCAAAGCTGTTGGCTATAATTGTGCTGGGGCGGCCCTGCCCTCCAGTTGGGACTTGCACGTGGCAATGAGAGGACCCTGTCCTTTCATTAGTCCGAGGCTTGAACCTGGCCAAAACACAGTAACTGCTCCCCACAGAAATTATATCAATTTTTTACAATCTCTGTCAGAAAAATAGAAGCAGAAGAAACATAGGAAAAGGACAGAATAACATATCTCATAAATATAGAAGCAATAATTTTCATCAAAATATTAGAAAATCAAATTCAGCATTATATAACGAAAATAATGTACCATAGTCAACTGTAATTTCCTCCAGATATATGAATGATTCAACATTTGAAAATTAATCTATGTAATTTATAACATCACTAAGCTAAAGAAGAGAACTCATATGATCATATTAATTAATGAAGAAAAAGCATTTGACAAAATCCATCACCCATGTGCAGGCCTGGTGCACAAAATTTGTGCACTAGTGGTTTGGGGGGGTGGCCCTCAGCCCCACCTGACCCTCTCACAGTCTGGGATCCTTCAGGGGATGTCCACCTGCCTGCCTAGGCCTAAGTCAACAGTCAGGCATCCCTCTCGTAGCCCGGGGCTCTCACAGTCTGAGACCTCTCCCTCCTTACTGTCTGCCTGCAGTGGAGGTGGGAGAGGCTCCTGCCACTGCCACTGGGCTCACCAGCATGAGCCCGGCTTCTGGCTGAGCCACACTTCCCCTGTGGGAGCTCACTGACCACCAGGGGGCAGCTCCTGCATTGAGCATCTGCTCCCTTGTGGTCAGTGTACATCATAGCTACCAGTTGTTTTCCCATCTGGGCAATTTGCATATTATACTTTTATTATATAGGGATTAGGCCTAAATCGGCAGTCAGACATCCCTCTCGCAATCCAGGACTGCTGGCTCCTAACCGCTCGCCTGCCTGCCAGCCTGTTCACCCCTAACTGCCCTCCCCTGTTGGCCTGATCACCCCTAACTGCCTCTGCCTCGGCCCCCGCCACCCTGGTTTTGTCCAGCAGGACTTCAGGAAGATGTCTGATCTAATTAGCATATTATCCTTTTATTAGTATAGATCAATGCTGTATTAGACACTAAGTACTGGGAACTGTTTAAAACACTTTATTATGTATTGAGTCATTTTATGCATACACACACAAATAAAATTTCTTATTTACAGAGAGGTTAAATGACTTTTCCTAGATCAGTGAGTGGGCAGATGTCAGAGTCAGTTTTCAAACCTTAGTAATCAAGGGCCAATATCTATCTGCTTAGACCATAAAAACAGCACTGTTTTGGAGGTCTGTATAAAATATAACTTTCTAATTTATTAGGAGCTTAAAATGAGCAAATAAATGCAAGCTACTTGGTACGGTGGCAATTGATGATTCTGTTGTTTGTTTTTCTCTTACTGTATAAAGAGACACAGCATTATCATTGTTGTCTGGCTGTTTGGCTAGAAGTGAGACCCTTGCCCCTTTTTCCCCAGCATTATAGATATATAATATCTATATCTATATATCTATATCTATATCTACATATACATATATATATATACCTAAGTGACCATTACGCGACAGGACGACCAGATGACCAGCTGGTAGCTATGATGTGCACCGACCACCAGGGGGCAGATGCTCAATGCAGGAGCTGCACCCTGGTTGTCAGTGCACTCCCACAGCCAACCTCCCACAGCCAGCCAACCTTCCACGATCCCTTCCCCCAGCCAGCCAACCTCCTGCAGTTCCTCCCCCAGGCCAATTGGCCCCAATTGGGACTGCGCAAGACGGCCCCGATTGCTGGCCAGGCCAAGGGACCCCACTCGCGCACGAATTAGTGCACTGGGCCTCTAGTCAAAATATAATATTGTGTAAGTTTAATGTGTACAATATGTTGATTTCATGTAAGTATATATTGCATTCTGATTACCACCGGAATGTTATCTAACATCTCCATCATATCACATAATTATCTTTTTTTCTTTTTTGTTGAGAGCATTTAAAATAAACTCTTTTAGCAACTTTTAAATATATAGTGCAGTATTGTTATCTGTACTAAAAATGCTGTACATTGGATTCCTAAAACATATTTATCTTCTAACTGGAAGTTTGTACTCTGTGACCAACATCTCATTTTCCCTACTCCCCAGTCCTGGTAACCACCATTTTACTGTGCTTCTACAAGTTTGCCTTTTGGATTTCACATATAAGTAATGTCATACAGTGTTTGTCGTTCTCTGTCTGTCTTATTTCACTTAATACAGTGCCCTCAAGCTTCATTGCCTAATGGCTATCATCAAAAGACAATAGATAACAAGTGTTGGGGGAGAGGAGCTGTGGATAAAAGGGAATCCTACTTGTGCACTGGTGGGAATGTAAATTGGTACAGTCACTATGGAAAACAGTATGGAGACTCATAGTAACTTAATAGAACTACCATATGATCCAGCAATCCTGCTTCTGAGGATATAACATATCCAAAGGATTAAACATTTGCATTTAGTATTAAGATGCCATTATTATCCCTCCTATCTTTTTTCTTTTTAAATGAGAGAATCAGACCACAGAGTGCCTAAAAGAATGTGCCCAAATTCACATGGCTAATAAGGCAGATAGCAACAACTTAAACCCACATCTCTCTGCTTAATCATGGGCTGTGCTCCCAACTACCATTCTACAGCATCCAGCCAAATTTTAAATGACACATGCTGGTTTGATCATTAAAGACATGAAGAAGATGCGATTTTTAGCATGAAATGCAATGGCTTGATTTGGGTCTTCTGGGGTTATCTAAAATTATTGCAAAGACAGCTTGTTGCTCTGCCTTCATTTCCTTGTTATTCAGGGATTCATCGATCTGAATATTGTGAGAAATTGCTCCAGTAGTAATTGTTTGGATTTGTTCTTCATAATGTGTTCTAATACTAAATTATCCACACCTAATATCTACAGTTTACAAAATGCATGTATGCCAACATTTTTTTTTATTACCACAGAAAATAAACTAAGATACTCAAGCAGTTTCTATTTTATGACTGGGTTAGCGGTTCAGTGTTCAGCAACGCTATTTCCCTTTTTAAAAATGACTTACTTATCAGTATATTAACAGGAGCATTTTCATTGTCTTCAGTTGCAGTATTATTGAATACTCGTGTTTACTTTCTGAAGCATTTTACTTAGAATAGAAATACAAAACATTAGCGCAGGCTTTGTTAAATTTGCCGCTTGTCTGATATATGAAAAGCACTTGAGTTGAGCACAGCATTTCAATGGCACTGAAAACCTCAGAGGCTCTTCAAGCAAATAAAGACTTTTTGCCATTCTCACCTGTATTAGACTAGCAAATTAAATAAGAACTCTGTGACAGTGTTAAATTTTCTATGTTTTTTTTCTAAGACTACTTTTGCATTTTATGGGGCAAATTTATATTTTTTTTATGTAATGTATATATATATATTTGCATTTATGTATATATAATTGTAAGGATATACACCTTTATATACAATCTATATTGTATATAATGTGTGTCTTTATGTTATTATGATAAATTAAATACCAATAAATAATGTTGAAGAAGAAAACAACACATTATGTATACAACAACCAAATCAATTAGGTATACATGTAAGAACTAAATATAAAATCCTCCTTTTGAGGGATTTTGGACACTTGCCTGAGAAATGTTTATTTTATTTTTTCTACATTTTATAAATTTTTATTTTATTTTGAAATTTTCTTCACATATAAAAACCTTTTTCATTTAAAAATTCTCCTTCAGTTAAAAAAAAAAGCCACAATAATAGTCTAGGCCTGTCATTTTTCCTCTTCTACTTTCCATTATTGCTAGCAGCACGACAGCTCTCCTATCACCCAGGGTTACAACCTTGAGTCCATCTTTGATTATCTCGCTTTCTACCTTGCATCCAGGACCTTTCTATGTCCTGCCATTTCTTTCTTTTATAATGTTTGAAAAGTCAGTTTCTTCTTTTTTGGTTTCCACCACCAAGACCCTAATCTACTTCCTTTTATTTTCTTTTATTTCTGCTCCAACTATTGCAATCTTCCACATTCTTGCCTCCATAGCTTTCTTCTCCCATCTCAGCTACTGGGTTGCTATAAAGACCAGGTATCTATTGGTTCGCCCTAAACCATAGGAAAGAAAATGGCCTAACTTCAAAATCAGTGTATTAAACAGCAGAAGCCGCTGTTAGTTAAAGGCACAAATGACCAACATTTCAAAAGTGCATCCTAGGGAACTTAGTCTCCTAATATATTACACACACACACACACACACACACACACACACACGTGCACATATTGGGAAATACTGCATACAGTATCTTCTCCCAAGGAGTCAAATTCACACAAGCCTCCTCAAAATTATGAGAAGCCATGTGGGAAAATGAACCTATATTTAGCATTTTTAAGACAATATTTCTTGCCGTAACCGGTTTGGCTCAGTGGATAGAGCGTCGGCCTGTGGACTGAAAGGTCCCAGGTTCGATTCCGGTCAAGGGCATGTACCTTGGTTGTGGGCACATCCCCAGTGGGGGGTGTGCAGGAGGCAGCTGATCGATGTTTCTCTCTCATCAATGTTTCTAACTCTCTATCCCTCTCCCTTCCTCTCTGTAAAAAATCAATAACATATATTTTTAAAAAAAGACAATATTTCTTAAATTCACTTAAAATCACTCCTACACTAATTTTTTTTTTTTTTAGAATAATATGAAGAGCACAATTTGGGGGAACTCATTCTATGTTATCACCTCCATCTGTTAGCATTTCAGAGCTTTCCCTAAAAAGGAGAGCAAAGTCTGGGATTGCCTCAATTCAGAGACGGTAGAAATCCCCCTACAACTGCAACCACCATGCCAGAAACCAAAGGAAAGCCTCACCTCTGAGGGATAGCACTGTTCCTGGCTTATTTTCCCAGGTGGGAGGCTTTATACAGATTACTTACGTATGCCAGAAGTGGCTGATTCAGAAATCTCCCTCAGTTCTGTTAATTTTTTTAAAAAAAGTGTATTTTCCATCCTCAGACTTCACTGTCAAGATTCCTTACATTTCCCTGTATTATGGAAGAAATATAAACAATAATCAACAACAAAAAACCCTTTAGATCTCAAAAGCTTAATGTCTTGTTATCTTTTCATATAAATTCATGTCAGTCTGGGACAATGTTTATTATGCACTCTGGTGCTCACTGTTTGCTGTATAAGCTTAATGCATTTGCCACTGATCAATCAGTGTATCACCAACTCTTTATGGAGCTTATTGTGTGGGAAGTGTAGCTCTCAGCCACATTATCTGACAAAAGTGTCTATATAAGCAGTCATCCTGAAGTGCTGATTCTGTTATTTGATTTGGGATTAAACAGTCTGTTGCAAGCCATCTGCTTTCCTATGCACGCGTCCTTGAGAGGTTAGGTTTGGACTGATATTGCCTCATAACTTTAACCGGTATTTGGAAGATCAGAATTAGCTTAGACATATGCCACTGAAATTGCTGGCCTTATCCTAGAGGACCGTCCAGACCTTGACACCAGAGCCCAAATCAGAAAAAAAGTTTCCTTTTCTCACATTGTTGCTGATTCAGAATCCTGCTACCTTTGGCCAAGTGCCATGAGACTGGAGCGTACTTGCCTGACAAAGTCTTACAACCGTTCGTGCTCCTGAGTATATGAAAGTGTGCACTAGCTGTTTAAGCCCTGTCTCCTGATGACTCCCAAAGAACCTACTCCTCTGGCCTATGGCTGATTACTCTGCAGAAACTCCTGCAGTTTCTGCCATCTCAGCAACCTCTGTCACAGAGACTCTGGAAATGCCCTGTTGCAAACGTGCGTAGATAGTAAGTACAAGTCAGTCTCTGCCTTCACATCTGCACAGGAGAATGGTTGCGGTTCAATTCCAGTCAAATAGAGACCTTATATTATTAATAATCTGACCATTTCAGAACTGGATTTTGTGTGGGTCTCTGGGCATAAAGACAACTTTACTTTTCTTTGAATGGATGTATGGATGTGTGCTAAAATGGATACTTTTGGGTGCTCACACACGTGTACCCTATGAATATTGCTGTGGTTTGGGATCTGTGCTCCATTCCTTAATCCACTCTATAAAATAAATATCTAGCTTTCTCTAGCTTTCGAAAATTACATTTGAAAGTATTATTAGGTCACTCAATAGGTTTAATAAGAATAACATGCAATAAGGACTGCTTGGATTTTCATTTTAGGAAAAATTTTGTTTCTACAGAATTTCAGGCATCCTGTTCTCCTAAACAGAATCTATTAAAATAAAATACTTCTTAGCATTATGAGCTTTGAGAATGAAGTACACATATGAAATGAATCAATGTTTCAGTTAATATGGCAAAGATAACAGTAAATATCAAAATAAATTTCAAATCTGACCTGAAAAATTTACACTGTACAAATTCATGGACCTTATCTCTAAATTTTATATTCCTCCCACTGTGATTTCAGAGACAGCTTCTATTAATGTATAATTGTGCAAGTGTGTAATTAGATATTTAAACAAATAAAACAAAAAACAAGCCCAACTAACAAGAAGTAAGACCACTCAGACACTAAAATTAAAAATACTACTTTAGTTAGGCAACAAATTTGTCTTAAAAATTTTTAGCCATTCTACTGTTATATGTGTTATGAACATTTCAATAAACTTCTTTCATTTTGATTTTAAAGATAACTGGCAACACCTTGATTTTAGTCCAGTGATACCAGTGTCAGACTTCTAACCTACAGTATGTAAGGTAATAAATTTGTGCTGATCTAAGCTATTAAGTTTGTGAAATTTGTTACAGCAGCAATTGAAGACTAATACACTTACCCATATACTTAATCATTGAATACTATCCTAAGATACTGGCAATATAGGCTATTCTTTAGACAGATTGGCATAGCATGGACACACACACAAACTTTATTAAAGAACACATGGGCAGCTCTGTTATTTGGAATTTGGAGTCAGCCCTTGAACAATACATCTGTAACTCTACATAACTTTACATTGACTGAAAGGGCACTGAATGCTAGAACTACCAACATATATCCTTAAGCTCACATTGCACAGTCTTGAATATTCTAGCCTTATAAGTTTTGTGGGTTTTTTTTAAATCCTCACCTGAGGATATTTTTCCATTGATTTCTGGAAAGAGTGGCAGAGAGAGGGAAAGACAGAGAGAAACATCATTGTGAGAGAAACCCCATCAGTTGGTTGCCTCCAGCATGTGTCCCGACCAGGTACATGCCCTCAACTGGAATCAAAACCTGGGACCGTTCAGTCCATAGGCCAATGCTTTATCCACTGAGCCAAAGCTGGTAAGGCCATAATAAATTTTAGAATCAAGATTGTCAAGTCCCCAACTTTGTTCTTCTTTTTCAGCATTGTTTTGACCATTCTTTGTTATTTGCATTTACTTGTAAGTTTTAAGATGTTCTTTTCAAATTCTGCAAAATATCCACTTGGGAGTTTTGTATGAATCATCTTAAATCTATAGATCAATTTAGGGACCATTGCTGTCTTGACAATATTGAGTCTCCCAATCCATAAGAAGTATCTCCCTACTGATTAAGATCTTTAATTTCTATCAGCAATATTTTGTCATTCTCAGTACACAAGCCTTGCAATTCTGTTAAATTAATTCTCAAGTGATTTTTTGATATTATTGTGAATTGCATTTTTAAGTATTTGTATTGCTTATTACTAATTAAAAGTTTAATTGATATTTTTACTATAATATTATATTCTGTAATTTTTCTCAATGCCTTTATTAGTGTGTTTTTTTTTTTTATAGTGGATACCTTAGAATTTTCTAAATATGAGATCTCATTATCTGTGACACTTGCTTTCAGCCAGAAAAATATCCTTTAGTATTTCTTGTAAGGCAGATTAGCTAGTAATTAATTTTTAGATTTGTATTTATCTTGAAAATATTTTTATTTTACCTTCATTTTTAAAAGATAATTTTGTTGTATATAAGAATCTTCTTTGACAATTATTTACTGTAAGCACCTTGAATATGCTTCCATTGTTTCTGATTGAAAATCAGATCTCAATCTTTTTGGGTCATTTTTATTTGCTGTATTCAAGGTTTTCTCTGTTTCTCTTTTATTTCAGCAGTTTGACTAGACTGTGTCTGGGTGTGTATTTCTAAGTGTTTATTCTGCTTGGAATTTGTTGAGCTTATTGGATGTATAGACAAATATTTTATTAAATTTGGGATGTTTCAGACATTATTTCTTCAAATAGTTTTTTTCTGCTCCTATCTTTTTCTCCTCTCTCACTGGTTTCCCAATACATTTTTTTTTTTATGCAATCTTAGTGTGCCACAGTTCTCTGTGATTCTGTTTATTTTAATTTATTATTTTTCTCCTTATTCTTCAGATTACTTAATCTCTATTGATCAATCTTCAAGTTTGAGAATATTTTTCTCTTGCCAAACGAAATCTTCTGTTGAGCTCTGTAGTAACATTTTAATTTTGTTTATTATATTTTTCAACCCCATAATTTCCATTTATATCTTTTTCACTTTTTTTCTTTAAATAATTTCTAGCTCTTTATGAATATCCCCTGTTTGCTGAAACCTTGTCATCATATACCACACTTTCTTGTTGCTTATCACTTTGCATGCCTCCCAATATTTTTAAACTGGCTATTTTAGATAGTATATTATAGCGATTCTGGATATTGATCCTCCACCCAGGGGTTGTTGTTACTACTTTTCGCTTGGTCATTTGTTCATTTGTTTAGTTACTTGGCTGATCTAATTTTACAAATTTTATTCCCCCCACACCCGATCGTGATTAGCCTTTGATGTCTCTATTTGTATTTTTCTCCTTCTTTTTAATCTTCCTAAAGTGAGTAATGTCTGATGTCCTTGATCAGACTTTCTGTCCTTACTTTTATCTTTTATCCTGGCTACCTAGTGGGTGTGAGGGGTGGGGACTTCCTTGGTTGCAAATAGCAATTTATTTATCAAAGGTTGTGCTTAATCTCCATTAGCCAGTTAGAATTTTACCCATTACTATTGAGTGTGTATGGGGCTCAGGGGCTGCTATCATGGTTCAGGAAGTATAGCTTCTTTCTGTGTGTCCCATGTTCATTTTAGACTCTTAAGGTGGGGATTCCTTCTCTGATTTCTCCTGCGAGCATATAGTATTGGGCATGTACACTGTTTTATAGGATGCAGCTTTCCTCATTGTTAGTTATTTCTCTGACAGTATTTCTTCAAATGTTGCCTTTCTACTGTACTAGTGAGCTTCTGTGCTCTCTCAATGTTTCTTATTTTCTGTGCCATATTTTAGTATCTCTTTATCTCTGTGAGCTATATTTAGAAAGATTTTCTTAGTTCCTTCTCTAAGTTGCTAATTCTTCATTCAATTGCTTCTCATCTAATGTTTTCCGCATTTATGTTTATATTTACTAAGATTCTTACTTGTTTTTCTATATTCTTGCTTTTATTGCATAACTTTCTGTTCCCAGTACATGGGTTATTATTCCTTACTTTTTCAGGTTGAGGATTATTATAATTATTTTAAAGTTCAGATACATCTATTAAGCTCGCTCTTCAGTTGTAAATTATCCTCTTTAGAAATGACATTTCTCATATTTTCTATAATTGCTTTCTGTGAATTTATCTCCTTTGGGAATTGCTGTAAAGTAGAAATTTTTCATCCTGAAATATAAAGCCGTTCTGGGTAGTGTTTTGCTTTTTGTTTCTTCTTGGGCTCTGTCTGCTTATTTTGGTTTTGAGCAGGTCTGTATGGTGTGGATACCACACTGTCAAAGCGCAGACTAGACTCTGTTTTGTGATATTTTTCTCCCCTCAGTCAAGGGTAGTGGCTTACTCCAGCTGCGACTTCCAGCCCCAGTTTGCAGGTAGGCATAGAGCAGTGATGGCGAACCTATGGCACGTGTGTCAGAGGTGTCACGCGAACTCATTTTTTTGGTTGATTTTTCTTTGTTAAATGGCATTTAAATATATAAAATAAATATCAAATATATAAGTCTTTGTTTTACTATGGTTGCACATATCAAAAAATTTCTATATGTGACACGGCACCAGAGCTAAGTTAGGGTTTTTCAAAATGCTGACAAGCCGAACTCAAAAGGTTCGCCATCACTGGAGTAGAGTCTGCAGTCCTGCCTCTCTGACATGCAAGAGGCTTGAGGCTGTGGCTTCTTCTCCGTAATTGCAGTGGAAACTGAAGTGCTGTGGCCTCACTTAGTCCTGAGACTCCACAGCTACTACATTGACTTGCTGCTGTAGTGACTTCCCTCTCAGATTCTGGCACCTGAGGAATATTTCCTTTTCTTAACTTAGCTATATGTTATCATATGTTTCAATTAGTTTTGAGTGGGGGGAGAAATTGCAGTGTGTGTCCCATGCTCAATCAACAATCTGGACCCAGACCCAGCCGGTGTGGCTCAGTGGTTGAACATTGATCTATGAACCAGAAGGTCATGGTTCGATTCCCAGTCAGGGCACATGCCCCATTTGTGGGCTTAATCCCCAGTGTGGGGCATGAAGGGGGCAGCCGATCAATGATTCTCTCTCATCATTGATGTTTCTATCTCTCTTTCCCTCTCTCTTCCTCTTCGAAATCAATAAAAATATATTGATTAAAGAAACAATCTGGACCCAGAAGTTTAGAATGTATTTTCTTATAACATAGATCACATAGGTAACTATTTGTTGTCATAAAATATACTATATTTGGTGCTAACTTACCAATACACAAAATGAATCTTTATAATCACTTACCTGAGATAACTGATTTAGATTGTCACAATATTGAGTGTGGGTTATTCAAGATAAAGTTGGTTCCAACTTCTCCAACTTCTCCCACATTGCCCTAAATAATACTGTAATATTGACAATGTTGGGTTGTCACTGGAAATTGTGTTATATATGTGGTTATTTACTTTGGTTGCAGTGGTCTGGGACTTTTCTTTGCGAGATGTTTATAGCTTTGAACTACTTCTCCACCTTTTGTTCATCTCCCCGATAGGTGGCCACACCAGAAGAGCATTTGTTGTAAGATTTCCTCCTAGCACCATCATTTTTCATGGCCTTGTGCCACCTGGCCCATAACACAGGAACTAGTGAATGACCCAATGTTTTAACTGTCAGTCACCATGAACTACTTTATGAAACAGGCTTAACAGCTCATAAACTGAAAGCAATCCTGTTTACTGCCATCTCCAGATTCATAGATTGTTTGCAGCGTCTTACTATTCTAGCAACACTTAGGGACCAAGCACCTGAAGTACTTTATATATTTCTTGATGTCTCTTAAGAAGGACTGGTCTTGCGACCATCCTTGTATTTTTTTTTTAATCTAATATAATAGGATTAGACCTTGGGTCTAATGTCAGAACTGCTGACAGCTTACATGCTGTACATGATTATGTCTAACCACATCTAGAAACTTTTGGAAAAGGAAAATAGTACCAGAGAAATAGCATTTGAAATGTATAAATTGATTCACTTCTTCTTCTTCTTTTTTTTTTAGAGCCTATCACTGTAGGTTAATTGACACTTTCTTTTCTTTGTCTTATTGGCTTGTCAGCACTTTTTTTTTCTTGTTCTTGAATTGCTTTACTCTCTGAAAATAAACTTGAATCTATTAAACTAGGTAACATATAGTGATGTCCCTGTTTTGTAAATTGAGTTCAGATATAGGCTATCTATCTGTTTGGCAGCAGGAGTGGTAACTTTTGGTCTGAATTTTACTATTTGAGATGGTACCTCTGCATTCTAAGGTGGATGGGGTCAGGGTAGTCTCAGATTCACACATTACTGTCTTTACTGAATTTATATGAATGACCTCCTTTGAAGATTGAAGAATCCAACACAAGTATTTATAAGGATCCTTTCAACCGGAGAATACTATTTTCACCCCTTTTTTATTGTAAAGGATGTTATTGTCTTTTGACATATACTGATTTTGTTTAAAGCTTGAAGAAAACCTATAAAATTGTGAGAGGAAATTGGCAATCACAATGTAGTTTTAACATTTGTAAGATGAAAAATGTATGATTTTCTTTTTGATGTATAAGACCATTTGCTTAGGTTTCTAATAAAACTCAGCCTGTGGAAATCACCAGCATTAGTATTTAATATTACAGCACCCCTGTGAGGAAGATAAGTATTATTGTTCCTTTCTTATGGAAACAAAGACGGAAATGACTCCCGTGGTAACACTATATACGTAGTAGACATGAGTATTAGCATTGAGAAATGTTCAACTTCTGTTCCTAAACCATAATTACTACCACGTAGGTAAGGCAAAAACTAGCTAAGCAACCACATGCATCAAGGGAACCAGTCACATATAATGTAAATGGCAAGTATACATATTTAAATTTTTAATTTCAATTTTATCCACCAATGTCAATTTTTGCAATTAAAAGAATGTTTGGAATTAATGCATTAATATATACTTATATTGATAGAGATGTTTTTCTTCTTATAAACAAAGTCTGTTATGAAAAAGAGGGAACCTATTACTCATATAAGGTGATAACTACTCCATGAGTTTATCCTATAGCAGCTGGACATTCTAAAGGATTAATGGGACTTTAAAAACTCAGTATTCAATTGATTTCAACTTCCTGTAATTATCCTGTCGACTTTATCTATAATGAAGTCTGTGCCCTAAACATCTTAAGTAAAGTGGCTAACATATGGCATAGTCAGTAAGCGGATCATTGAGGGCACTGATCCAGCTTTGCGTAAGCGCGTTTCCACTCTCCTCCCTCCTTCTTTCCTTCCCTCCCTTTCTTCCTTCTCTCCCTGCTTTCCTTCTTTCTCCTTTCTTTACATTTTTAAAAATGCAATTTGTGAGTTAGCTGGAGAGCCTTCATAAGAGATGCTGACTGCCATTACTCATATGGAGAATAACTCTTGCCAAAATGATGAGACAACTCCACAAAAAATAACATTTATTTGTTCTTTTTAGTAACTTCTACAGTTGGCTGAAATCCACCTAAAACTTGTTAATGTTTTTTTCATGTGACTAATAAAAAGGTATCAAATACTTGGCTTTTTAATTTTTTTTTTAAAGTGTATGTGAGGTTTTTCTGCCGAAAGTCATTTTTATCTTGTTTTAGAACAGTGGTTCTCAACCTTGCTAATGTCGGGACCCTTTACTACAGTTCCTCATGTTGTGGTGACCCCAACCATAAAATTATTTTCGTTGCTACTTCATAACTGTAATTTTGCTACTCTTATGAATCGTAATGTAAATATCTGATATGCAGGATGAATTTTCATTGTTACAAATTGAACATAATTAAAGCATAGTGATTAATCACAAAACAATATGTAATTATATATGTGTTTTCCGATGGTCTTAGGCGACCCCTGTGAAAGGGTCGTTTGACCCCCAAAGGGGTCGCGACCCACAGGTTGACGACCCATAGGTTGATAACCGCTGGTTTAGAAGTAATGTAAACATCTAGGTCTTGTTAACTTTTCTGGCCTATTTTTCAACCATAGCCATGTATATTTCATTAAATGAAATGTATGGATTTTGTGGCATTATTGTGTGAATGCACACACAAACACAAACACATATTTAAAACTGTCTAGATAACTCTACTTATGGAACAGCACTAACACTATCTTAAGAAGTTTTCAAGAATTAAGGTATCAGTTTCTCTAAAATATTTGTCCAAGTATCTACAAAAGCTACTCTTAAATATTTACCAGTTTGCACATGACCTATTATAAACTATTATTTCTTTTTGAAATTAAAATACAGACTCCTAGTGAAATGATAGAAGACAAAGAACAAATGACTGGACTGCTTGGGGTCATCTTGCTCATTAATGCCATTTTTCATGGCATATCACCACATTTTTTAAAACATATTTTTATTTTTCAGAGATGAAGGGAGAGAAAGATAGAAACATCATTGATGAGAGAGAATCATTGATCTGCTATCTTCTGTACGCCCCACACTGGGGATAAAGCCTGCAACCCCGGGCATGTGCCCTAACACCCTGACCGAGAATTGAACCGTGACCTCCTGATTCCTAGGTCAACGCTCAACCATTGAGCCATGCCAGCCAGGCAATATCATCACATTTTTAGACTTTGCTAGATAAAGGCAGGTCCATAATTACCTTTTGTTTATGTTCACATTTGTGCTGATATAGAATGTTTGTATGTCTGCACCTTTAATTTTAAATTTTCTATGGGTGTCTCTGCTTTTGAATGGCAAGATTCTGATATTAGGAGGTGGCATGGTTTTGTTGTGGTCTGCACCTAGGATTCTTCAACTTACTTGGCACTCAATTGATCCTCCTCTCGCCCCCACCCAATTAAACTTTGCTCTTGAATAGTGCTGTCATTTCTGTTGTTAAAATCATTATGTAACTAACTGTGCTGTGAAGTTTTCTCAGGAGTTGCACATGCATTATCTCATTTAATTTTCAAGGCAACCTAGTGAGCTAAGCATTTCAAGGTTTAATACATTGACCGTGTTACATTGGCTAATCTGGAGTGCTATATTAATGTACCATCTGTGAATAGAGTGAAAACATTTTGTGAAATCAACTAGATCTTTGATGTTTTCACTTTATAATTTTATAATGTATTATCATGTGGGTAAGTAAATTCACAATTGTTGATGGAACCAGGGAGACTAAAGAATATTATGTAAAAAGAATTTTCATATTTCAATATTTTACCACAAATCTTGCAAAAGGAAATGTTTTAAATTAAATACTAATATTCATAATAAGCCTATAATACAATCTTGTAGACCAAGATGTTCCAAATTTTTGAACAGAAACTTTGAAATACTAAGAAAATTCTCTTTGTATTTAACATTGCAAACAATGACTTACACATGTTAATCCTGGTTTTCAGGCCAAATTTTATATATATAATGTTTAATATAATTAATCAATTTCCCATTCTTTGTATTATTTGGATGATTAAGATTCATCTCCATTGCTAGCTTGAATAACCACTCTAATAAAATGGAATGTACCTGGGGGAAAAAAGCATTACATTTGAATAATAAAAATGAATACATCACTAATTATTTTTAAAAAGTGTGAAATAGCAGTTATATGTTGTTTTCATTAGGCGTTCAGTTGTAATACCCATCCTACTTATTTTATTAACCATACATTAACCGTACAGACATAAACCTTTCACAAAAAATAACACTTTGCTTAATTTAAATCTTTATCTATAAATTTTATTTTCAATTTGATTTTTTGATATTTTTAAAATAAGTTTATGTACATGATAGTGTTGTTTTAAAATAACTTTCTATCATTTATATTCTGATTATGAAATATTGAATTTTGTCAAGTGATTTGTCTGCATATATTGAAATGGACACTTTTATTTCATTATACTGTGAATTAAATTAGTAGACTATTTGAATGCTAAACTAAGCTTTCATTTTTAGAATGAATAGAATTTGAACATAATGTATTATGTTTTTACATATTTCTGCATCTGTTTTGCCAATATTTTCAAGAATTTTCTGCACTTCATACACTGAGAAATATTGTTCAATAATTTTCTTTTTTGGGGAGGTACATTTTTTTTAAAACTTAAATTCTTTATTGTTTAACGCAGCGGTTCTCAACCTTTGGGTCGCGACCCCTTTGGAGGTCGAACGACCCTTTCACAGGGGTCGCCTAAGACCATCGGAAAACACATATATAATTACATATTGTTTTTGTGATTAATCACTATGCTTTAATTATGTTCAATTTGTAACAATGAAATTGGGGGCCACCACAACATGAGGAACTGTATTAAAGGGTAGCAGCATTAGGAAGATTGAGAACCACTGGTTTAAAGTATTACATGTCTCCTTTTCTCTCCATTGACCTCTCCCTGGCCACTCCCACCCCCCAGCACATGCCTTCACCCCCCTATTGTCTGTGTCCATGGGGTATGCTTATATGCATGCATACAAGTCCTTTGGTTGCTCTCTTACTGCCCCCCTCCTCTGCCTTCCCTCTGAGGTTAGACGGTCTGTGTGATGCTTCTATATCTCTATATCTATTTTTGTTCATCAGTTTATGTTGTTCATTATATTCTACAAACGAGCGAGATCATCTGACATTTCTCTTTCTCCAACTGACTTATTTCACTTAGCATAATGCTCTCCAGTCCCATCCATGCTGTTGCAAATGGTAAGAATTCCTTCTTTTTTACAGCAGCATAGTGTTCCATTGTGTAGATGTACTACTGTTTTTTAATCCATTCATCTGCTGATAGGCACTTACGCTGTTTCCAAATCTTAGCTATTGTAATTTTTGCTGCTATGAACATAGAGGTGCATATATCCTTTCTGATTGGTGTTTCTGATTTCTTGGGAAATATTCCTAGAAGTGGGATCACTGGGTCGAATGGGAGTTCCATTTTTAACTTTTTGAGGAATCTCCATACTGTCTTCCACAGTGGCTGCACCAGTCTGCATTCCCAGCAGCAATGCATGAGTGTTCCTTTTTCTCCACATCCTTGCCAGCACTTGTCTTTTGTTGATGATAGCCATTCTGACAGGTGTGAGATGATACCTCATTCTCTTTTTGATTTGCATCTCTCAGATGATTAGTGACTTTGAGCATGTTTTTACATGTTTCTTGGCTTTCTGTATGTCCTCTTTTGAAAAGTGTCTATTTAGGTCCTTTGCCCATTTTTTTTATTGGATTGTTTATCTTCTTTTTGTTAAGTTGTATGAGTTCCCTATAAGTTTTGGAGATTAAACCCTTGTCAGATATAACATTGGCAAATATGTTTTTCCACGCAGTGGGCTTTCTTGTTGTTTTGTTGATGGTTTTTTTTTTTGCTGTGCAGAAGCTCTTTATTTTGATGTAGTCCCATTTGTTTTGTTTTGTTTTTCCTTCTTAGTTTCCGTTGTCCTAGGAGCTGTATTGGTAAAAATATTGTTGTACATATGTCTGCTATTTTGCTGCCTATGGATTCTTCTAAGATTTTTACGGTTTCCTGTCCTACATTTAAGTCCTTATCCATTTTGAGTTTATTTTGTGTATGGTGTAAGTTGGTGGTCTAGTTTCATTTTTTTTTGCCTATATTTGACCAATTTTCCCAACACCATTTATTGAAGGGACTGTCTTGACTCCATTGTATGCTCTAGCCTCCTTTGTCTAATATCATTTGAGCATAATAGCTTGGGTCAATTTCTGGGTTCTCTGTTCTGTTCCATTGGTCTATGTCTGTTCTTGTGCCAGTACCAGGCAGTTTTAAGAACACTGGCTTTGTAATATAGCTTGATATCTGGTATTGTGATCCCTCCAACTTTGTTCTTCTTTCTCGGGATTGCTGCAGCTATTCGGGGTCTTTTTTTATTCCATATGAATTTTTGGAGAGTTTGTTCTAGGTCTGTGAAATATGCCATTGTTATTTTAATGGAAGTTGCATTGAATTGCTTTGGGTTGTATGGACATTTTAATGATGATTCTACCAATCCATAAACACGGTATATTCTTTCATTTGTTTATGTCTTCTTCTATCTCTTTTTTCAATGTCCTGTAGTTTTCTGAGTACAGTTCTTTTACCTCCTTAGTTAAGTTTATTCTTAGGTATCTTAAATTTTTTGTTGCAATGGTAAATGGGATTTTTTTTTTAGTTTCTCTTTCTGTGAGTTCATTATTGGTGTATAAAAAAGGGGAAATATATTTTTGTCAGATTTTTGTTTTAACTTACGTTACCCTCATAAATTTAGTTGAGAAATGTTCTTTCTTCCTTTATTTTCTGAGAGATTGCATAAAATTTGTGATGGTTTCTTTAAATTTGCAAAAAAGCAAATTTGGGTTTGGAATTTTCTTTATGAGCAAATTTTAATAAGAAATCAAATTTTTTTAGTAGCTACAGGCCATTTATATTTTCCATGTATTCTTTTGTCATCCTTAATAGATTTTATTTTTCAAGATATTTATATATGTTAATCTAAAAATTATTTATAAACTTATTCATGATTGATTTCTACTTTCCTTTGGATTACTTAAGATAGAAAATATGACAAGCACATAAAAGTGGAAATTATGGACCCACATCTGTCATGGTCCTGGATTAAAAATCTTAAAACATATATTAGCAAACCAAATTCCACAATCTATTGGTATGAAAATATATTAAGATCCAGTTGAGTAAACTCTAGGAAGAAAATTTGTTTAACATTAGGAAATCAATCAATGCAATCTGCGTATTAGCAGGTTAAAGGAAAAAAATATATTGTTATAAGGAAGCAGTGATTAAAAATAAAACAGCATTTATTTACATTACATGCAGAAATCTAGGAATAGCAAAGAACTTCAACTTGAGAAATGGCGTTTTATATAAGCATGTAGTAACTCAGACCTAATAGCAAAACACCAAATATTCTTTAAAATCTTTTACAAGTTAAAGATGTCCACTAATAGCACTTCTATTCATCATACAAATAGAGGCCCTAACTAGTCCCTTAAAGATAGAAAAACAAAATATATGAAAAGTGTAAAGACAGAACTAATTTTTTTATTATTTGAGACTATGCAATTTGTTTATAGACAATAGAAAATTATCTGTTGCTATATATAGATATTAAAACTTCCAAGTTTTAATCAAGATTGGGGGTATAAAAATCAGTATATAAAAAAATCTATTTCATAATTGAAGAATTATATATTTATGACCTTAGGGTGAGGAAAGCCTTCTTAAGCCTTCAAAAGCAGAGCCTCTAAACTGGGGAACAGAGGGATAATAGATGTATTCAACCAAATCTATTTTATCTATATCTGTTTATATCTATCTATCAAACTATTTACCTATCTATATCTATTCATATCTATATATACATGAGTACATGTATTCAACACAATCTAAGTTTTATAAATTTAGTTGATCAATAAAAGTAACTATGAAAATGCTAAGAACGTAAAGAGGGAATATAGTCAATAATTGTAATCACTATGTATGCTGCTAGGTAGGTTCTAGAATTATTGGGGGGGAATCACTTCATAAAGTATATAATTGTTAAACCACTATTCTGTAACTTGAAAGTAATATAAAATAATATTGAATTCAATATTGAATAATTCAATATTGAACTCAATATTGAATATTCAATATTGAATAATATTGAATGTCAACTATAATTGAAAATAAATAAATAAATAAAACCAATAATTAACACTAATAAAAGAGAAAGATGCAAATTGACCATACCTTCACAACACCCACCAACAAATCAGGAGTATGCAAATTAACCCAAGAAAGATGGCGGGTTGATTTGCATATGTAAGCCCCAAGCAGCCAGGGGCAGGGCAGGATGCTTTTGTTGTCACCATGGCGATGATGCAGGAGTTCTGCACTGCCCCAGCCACTCCAGGCCTCTGGGCAGCGTGGGAAGGTGGAAAGACAGCTCCAGGGCAGAATGAAGGCAAAAAGGCGGCTCTGGGCCTCTGGGCAGCATGGGAAGGTGAAAAGGCAGCTCTAGGATGGAGTGAAGGTGGTGCCAAGCAGCCAGGGGAAGGAGGGCCAATTCTTGCACACATCTTCATGCATTAGGCCTCTAGTTTTATTATCTATATACACACACTAGAGGCCTGATGCACAAAATTTATGCATAGAGGGGGTCCCTCAGCCCAGGCTGCACCCTATCCATTCTGGGACCCGTCAGGGGATGGCTAACTGCTGATTTAGGCCCAATCCCTCTAGCAATCTGGGACCGCTGGCTCCTAACACCTCACCTGCCTGCCGGCCTGATCGCCCCTAACTGCCTCTGTCTGCCAGCCTAATTGCCCCCTAACTGCTCCCCTGCCAACCTGATTAGCCCCCGCCACCATGGCTTTGTCCAGAAGGACATCTGGAACACTTCTAGTCTAATTACCATATTACCCTTTTATTGGTATAGATATTAGTATATGCACATCTATGTATATAAAAGCCTAAGTGACCATTTGACCATTTGACTGGTAGCTATAACGTGCACTGACCACAAGGAGGCAGACACTCAATGCACAGGCATGTAAACATAGAACAGACTGATGAATCTCAAAGGGCGGGGGGAGGGGGCAGTGTGGGAAGAGATTAACCAAAGATCTTATATGCATACTAGAGGTCCTATGCACAGATTCATGTACTGGTGATGTCCCTTGGCCTGGCCTATGGGGATTGGCCTGAAACTGGCATTCTGACATCCCCTGAAGGGTCCCAAATTGTGAGAGGATGCAGGCCAGGTGGAAGAACCCCACCAGTGCACAAATCTGTGCACTGGGCCTCTAATATATATAGTTTGAATGCCAGTTACTGTTCAAAAATTAAGCACAGAATTAAAAAGTTATTTAAACTCTTTCATTAATAGTTTTATTACATTTTTTTCAATGATTGGATTTAATTACCAATAAAAATACTTTAATTTTCAGTGAAATTGTAGTCATATAATAGAAGTGTATAAGAGGTACCTTAAAAAAGTGTTTTATGTTCTATTTGTGTTTGCATTAATACTTACATATCAATTGTGATTGTAATCTAATAATATTTTTAAATTTTAAGGTATTTTCTTCAAATAATTATTCCCTTTGCTTGAAGTACAATTAATGTAGCCTCTTTCTTCTTCCCTTCTTCCCTTCCTAATCTTATTTTTGGGAGAAAAATATATTTTGACTAAAATCTTTAGTCCATGAGAATTTTTAAATGGTTCTAAAACAAACAAAAAAATCACTTATTCCAGAAACCCTGACAGGTTTTAGACAGTATAGCTCATTTCTTTGTTCTATGTAACAAAAAGAAACTTCTTAGGCTTTCTGACTTCACTGTCCTGGTTTGTGCCAGGTTACTATTGCCTTTTATGAAACAGAAAAACTTTCAGCACTTCTGACTGCTTATTCAAAGACCAGAGCCTTGATAAGGGCATTAAGATGGCCTTACAGCTAAATTTAAATTATTTTTATGGTTTTGAGATTCTGATTTTCAGTTCTTCAGTATTTATAACATTTTGATAGAGGACAACATTAGCTGTGGGTGGGGAGGAACATTAGAATATTTACTATACTGTATAAGTAGATTAGCTAGTCATCAATGTTGTCTATATTTTTGGCCACTTATAGCATGAGGAGATTTTCACTAAGTCAATAAAAATGCTGAAGATGGTGAGAGTCAATAAGGGACAGAGTCAAAATTGCAGCATTCTGTTCTATTGTCCAAGACTGTAAGAACTAGAAAAGATTATTCCCTTTCTCACTCCCTTTTTCTCTGTTATCTTTCTTTCTATTTTAAATAATAAAGAAGTAAGAGCCATGAAAAATGAAGTTGATTATGCCTATTGTCTACTATAAGAACAGCTACCATATATGTATAATAAAATATAAGATCTAATATAAGCTACATAAGATATTCTAATAGTGTATAATATATAACACATAATCCTATATAATAAAAGCCTAATATGCTAAGTGTATGGTTGACCAGTTGGCCATTCAACCAATCAAATCATAATATGCTAATGATATGTTAAGACCACTCAACCGCTGGCTATGATGTGCACTGACCACCAGTAGGTTAGTTTGCTACTGGAGTCTGGCTGATTGGGACTGAACCAGAGGGGCCGGACATGCCCTGGAGCCCTCCCTCGGTCCCTCCCCAGCTGGCCAACCTCCCGTGTCTCTCCCTGGCCCTGATCATGCACCTGTGGGATCCCTTGGCCTAGCCTGCACCCTCTCGCAATCCAGGACCCCTCAAGGGGTGTTGGGGAGCTGGTTTAGGCCCGATCCTGCAGGCATATCCATATAATAATAGCCTAAGTAACCGTTATGGTGGAACAACCAGAATGACTGGCCACTATGATGCACACTGACCACCAGTGGGCAGACGCTCAATGCAGGAGCTGCCCCCCTAGTGGTCAATGTGCTCCTATAGAGGGAGCACTGCTCAGCCAGAAGTTGGGCTCACAGCCGGGGAGTGCAGCCATGTTGGCGGGAGCCTCTCCCACTTCTGAGGCAGTGCTAAGGAGCGGTGAGCCAAGTGGTAAGGAACAGGTGGGTGGTAAGGAGCAAGGGGTCCCGGACTGCAAGAGGTGCAGGCTGGGCTGAGGGACCATCCCCCCCAGTGCACCAATTTCATGCACTGGGCCTCTAGTATGTAATAAAGTTAATCCTATTTGGGGCATTTAGGTGTTTTCTAGATCTTTGTATAATAAATAATATTAAGTATCTTTGCCAATTTTCTGTTTTCTTGCATTAAATTTTCAAAAGTAGATTTACTAAAATAAAAGAGTGAACAAATTTTTAAAAGATATAAATGTTTATTGCAATTATGTAAAAATCTATTGATTTACAAAACTTTTTTGAACTGCCTGCCTTCTTTATGACACTGCAATCATTTCAAGAAGGCTTTCTTTTCAGTTCTTTCTCTTATTGAAATGCCCAATTTTCTTCTCCAGATAGGATCTCAGAATCTTACAGTCTTATACTCCATGCAGGAAATAGCCTTACTCCACTCTGAGAAATCTGAGTAACCAAAGAGAAAAACCTAAAGCCACCCACATCCAAGTTTCCTTAATGAAATAGCCCTGCCAGATGACTGACCTACAGTGAGGGTCTCAATGCAGAGCTTCATACCACTTTTTGATGTCCCATCTTGAAGTATGAATAGTCAGGAATCATTAGACACAAAAGACAGGGAGAATATATATATATATATATATATATATATATATATATATATATATATATATATGCTTTCAGTATCAGACCAGGAAGTCCAGACACCAAATGAAAGGTGTATCAAAAGGCGAGATCCCAGAAGATTGAGTAAATAAAATTTTCAAGCCCTGTCTGGGTGGCTTATTTGGTTGGAGCATCATCCCATGCACCAAAAGTTTCCCGGTCAGGGCACTTACCTAGGTCACAGGTTTAATCCCTGATTCCTGTTTGGGGCATGTATGGGAGGCAACCAATTGATGTTTCTCTCTCACATTGATGTTTCTCTCTCTCTCAAATCAATAAAAACATATCCTTGGGCGAGGATTTAAAAATTTAGTCAAGAAATGACTCAAGATTTCATGGAATTAAAGGACATGCTTTTTTTGTAATCAACAGAACACATTACATGGGCAAAAGTGACCCACATTAAAGCATACCATAACGAAATATCAAATGACTGGAATAAATGGCACAATTACAAAAGCTTGTAGAAGAAAACCAAGCAAACAATAAAATGACCACATGTAAAGAATCAGTAGTCCAAATGTCTGTGAATTTCTCTGTGACACTAGAAGCTAAAAACAGTGGAGCAAGGCATTCAACTCTGAAAGAGAAGGACATCCAACAATTAGTTATGTATAATGTAAGGTAAACAAAGATATTTTCAGATGTGGGAATTCTCAAAACAATTTACCATCTACAATTCCTTTCTCTGGGACTTAAGGAGTGGGTAAAGCAAGACAGAAGAAATAATAAGATCCAGGAGGAGGTAAATGGTTCCAACTCAAGAAAAAAAGATAAAGCTCCAGGATGACGGTAAAAGGGGATGTCAGGGTGAGAGCTGTGCTCCAGATGGTGAAAGCAGGTCAAAAACTGCACGACGAAGCAATTGATAGGACCATGAAGCATTTGAACATATTGAGAGAAAATGTACACAACTTTGGGTAAGCTTGGGGCTAAACCACTGGGAAAAGTAATACAAAAAGGTAAAAGCAAGATAATATTACCTTCAATGTAAATAAAACATTGTGATTCTGCCCCCCCCCAAAAAAACAACAACAACAACAACAATAACAACAAAACCCACATAGTAAACTTCATTTAGTAGATACTTTGCCTAGGAATAATAGTCACATAATCCTATCTAATAAAAGAGGAGCGTGGCAATTAGCGTATGTCCGCTACCCTTCCCATTGGCTAATCAGGGTGATATGCAAATTAACTGCCAGCCAAGATGGCGGCCAGCAGCCAGGCAGCTTGAAACTAACATGAGGCTTGCTTGCTTCAGTGACGGAGGAAACCAACGTTCCCTGCCTGCCTTGCCGGCCTCTGAGCTTGCAGCTTGAAACATAGTTACAAACATAGAAGCTAAACAAAACCCCAGAAACCTGCTTTCAGTGAGCCGGAATCTCAGAGCTGGAGTTGATACAGTGTTTTGATTATAGAACACAAACAAACCAGATACCTGCTTTCAGCAGCAGAGGCCTCAGAGCTGGAGTCAGAGCTAAAGCTGGCCCAGAATAAAAAAAGAAAAAAAGAAAAAAGGAGCAGTTGGGAGCTTCAGTCACTCGCCAGCCTGAAAACAGCCCTCAGCCCCTCACCCAGACTGGCCAGGCACCCCAGTGGGGACCCCCACCCTGAAGGGTGTGTGACCAGCTGCAAACAGCCATCATCCCCTCACCCATGCCCCTGATCGCCCTGCGGCTCTGTGTGTGACAGGGTGCGGCGCCCCAACCTCCCCTCTCCCCCCCACGGGCCCTGCTCTATGTGTGACGGGGTAGAGCCATAACCTCCCCTTCGGCCCTGCCGTGAGTGTGAGAGTGGCGGCGCCCCAACCCCCTGATCAGCCCTGCTCTGTGGGTGATAGAGGGCGGTGCCCCAACCCCCTGATCCGCCCTGCTCTGTGTGTAACAGAGGGCGGTACCCCAACTCCCCTATTGGCCCTACTCTGTGAGTGACAGGGGGGAGCTCCCCAACCCCCTGATTGACCCTGCTCTGTGTGTGACAGGGTACAGAGCCCCAACCCCCCTGATGGGCCCAGCTCTGTGCGTGACAGGGGGTGGCTCCACAACCTCCCCACCGACCCTGCCTTGAGTATGACAGGGGGCGGTGCCCCAACCCCCCAATCGGCCCTACCCTGAGCATGACTGAGGGTGGCATCACAACTTCCCAATCTGCCTTGTTCTGAGCCCGACCAGGGGCTGCACCTAGGGATTGGGCCTGCCCTCTGCCACCTGGGAGCAGGCCTAAGCCAGCAAGTCGTTATCTCCCAAGGGGTCCCAGACTGTGAGAGGGCACAGGCCGAGCTGAGGGACCCCCCTCCCCCCGAGTGCACAAATTTTTGTGCACCGGGCCTCTAGTCATAATATAAGCATTAACTACTGACCTCATTGAAAGTATAATATAAAAGTATTCAGAGGATGAGTAGATCCAGATATATTTAAGACAGAGAAATAATTTTGCAGATATACAAGTTGTTTATGTTTGGAGGAAGGACATGAATGGTGTTTGACAGGTGACTAAATTTTTATTTTCCATGCTGGGAAATAAATTAATAATTTCTATAACTAAAAATATTTTACTGAATTACTTATAATGAACTTAACCAGGTCAAAGGGTTAAATGTTGTTGCCTCTGGGCAATGGAAATAGAAAGGGGTTATAAGCATCATTATTTTGTAATAAGTCTTACAGAACTATTTTATTTTATCTAAATAAAATAATTTCTTTACTGAAATCAGTAACTAACAAATCTACATGAAGAAATATTTGATCACTAAAATTCTAAGTTTTTATTATAGAGCCAATTTGTGGTAAAATGTTTTCTACCCAAATAACACATGGAAACCAAACCAAACCAAACAAAAAACCTTAGTGAAATTCAGCTATAAAATAAACACTTTTGTTCCACAAAATTATTGTGCCACATACTAGCTGTATCTGCCATTATATTGGGTATCTTACAAAGCAATCATATCTTCTTCATTAATTAATTATTGTTTACTATGGCAATATATCATTAGTATAAGATAATGGCATTTTCAGGTAGCCAAAATATCCTTAGGCAAACAGGGTCTTTGGAAAATAAATAATGTGTGTATGTATACTTCAGTACAAAATAAAATCATGAATAATTTTAGGGAAACTTCCAGTTCTTAAGAATTGAATAGCAGGTGTGTTTGTTTCAATCCAGTTTTTTAATGACACATCCTGTGCTCAGGTTTCCTACCCATAAATACTTGCTAACATGACGAACTTCTTAGCCTGCGATGAGGAACGCCAACCTTGGAGCACAGATGGCCTTCTCCAACAAGTGACAGTTTGAAGCATCAGATTTACCATGAAACAAATGCAAATGTTTAGAACCGTACATTCTGACCTATGAAGGAAAGAACAATAGGAAGTAGTAGCAAATAATAGCAATAGTAGCTTTACATTTTAGTTCACATTTTAGGAAATCTTTGCTAACAGAACTTTTTAAAAAACACCTTTGTTAAGTGCTAGGTTAAGAATTTTACTTCTTTCTAAAACTGCAAACTAAAGCAGTTGTTTTAGTTTGATTACATTTGAATGTATATCTTAAGCTTTACAGCAGAGATTAAGCAATGTGTGTGTGTGTTGGGGGTGGGGGATGGAGGGGCGGGGGCATTTCTGAACACTGATCTAAGAAAACGTCAGCAGGAAAGTCTGACACAGCATCTGTGGGAAACAGAAATAAAAAAAAAAAAACAGAAAAAAAGTAATATGTCTGTGGCAGCTGGTGTGTGGTGCTAAAAATCAATTATTTTTCACAAATAAGGCCTGGAAAATGGCAAGTACACATAACACGTTGGTGTCTTTGAATATACATCACCAATAGAGTAAGTAGCACCAACCATAACCCTGTTGTGGGACACAACTGAGAGCTAAAATAAAGGGTGTAACCCAAGTAAGTGATTGCATCTAGTTCAAATGAAAGTGTTCCAGAGCTGAGCCCCTTCATAAGCCATTCTTTATTCCTTTCTGTTGCCCATATTAATTGCCAGAAATTTGTTTCATGACATATTTCCACCCCTGAAAGTCATTGCAAAAATGGTTTAAGAGATATCTAGCTTTAGGGTTGAAAGGAGAATAGCTACAATTCCAGTAGAAAGGGTTCTATTTTGTTTTTATAGATTTGCTTTTATGTGTAACACTTGACTCCAAATATCATGCTACCCTGGTGAAGGAATTCAAAAAGAAATTTAAAAGATAATATAGATTTGGAGATCTACCAGAGAAAGCAGTCACAGTTAAGTAGAAAGGCAAAAATCTATAATTTGATCTCATGTATATATTAGTGTGCTAATGAAAAGCAATGCTCTAAACACTGTGTGATGAAAATATTGTTCACATATTTTAAATTGGTAATTTAGTGAATATCTATTATCTATCTATCTACTTATCTATTATCTGTCTATCTATCTACCTATCTATATCTATCTATCTATCTATCTATCTATCTATCTATCTATCTATCTATCTATCATCTATCTATCATCATCATCTATCATTAGTGTTTTATGCCCATTTGAAGATACAGTAATTAAATGAAGAAGTTGTAGTTTAAAAATATTCTTTTAAAAATATATTTTTATTGATGTGCCCTAACCAAGGATTGAACCTTGACCTCCTGATTCATAGGTTGATGCTCAACCACTGAGCCATGCCAGCTGGGCTAAAAATATTCTTATCACTACTTTGAATTGGAAGAAGAAAAAGGAAGAATGAGAACTAGAAAGAAGAATTTGACTGTGGCTAGGTCTTGAAGAAGAGACAGGTAGAGAGGTGGGAGGATATATGTTTAAGAGGTGGAAATACATTTGGGATTTTTAGAATATATATGACTGCATATTACAGAAAATCTTCATTTTTAAATTTAAAGTTCTTTTTGTTTGTTTGTTTGTTTGTTTGTTTTACTCTCTTGCCTCATAATCTCTGTGGCTTTCTTTTTCCAAGTATGGCAGGTACTAGGATTTTTTTTTTGTAATATTATCCAAAAGAGATTATTTGGTGGTAGTAGTGTTGTAATTATAGCTTTTATGACATCTGTTGTTTATAAATTGCCTTGCTTAATAAAATTCTTAGCTTTTTTTGTATATACTAAGATTTTACAAAAGGCATTTGTCTTTAAACTGTAAATTCCCCACTGATTGTCTTTGTCCACCATTTCCCCACCTCTCCTTATGAGATTTTAGTCTATATTCATGCAGGGTATTCTATAACATTTTTCATAATATCTTCATAGGTTTGGGGTTTGTGTTATGCTGTCATCATAAAATGAGTTGAACAATGAAACATTCTCCTCTATTTTCTGATAATTTTTTCTCTCTACTACATTATTTCTATTATGCAACAAATCAGCTATTATTTAGCTGCTCTTTAATAAGCCCTTTTACAAGATAAGTACCTAAAAAAATGACCTATAGCCACTGTCACCAATATTTTCCCTCCCATTCTCTTTTGAATGTACTTATATCTGCCTTTGTCCTCTCCATTGTACAAACTCTGCTCTTATTGAAGTTGTCAAAGGCGTCCACATTATTTAATATAGTAGTCACATTTTAGTCTTTATCCTTATTAACCTACCTAAAACAACATGTTAATTGATTTCACTCTCGGTTTTAAAGCCTTTCTCTACTTGGCTTTGAAGATAACACACTAATCTGTTTCTCCTCCAACTTCTCTTATGATTTTGTACCTGTACCATTTGTAGGTTCCTCCTTAACCTTCTTATTTCCCTTCTAAAATTTTGAGTACTTTAGGACTTTTCTTTGATGTTCTTATCTTTTGCCCTATATTGTTTCATCCCAAGTGATCACATCTAGACTCAAAGCTTTAAATATTGAGGATATTCAGATAATTCTCAGATTATTATCTCTGTCCACTCCCCTGAACTTCACATTCATATTCTGTTAAAATTCTCCACTTTGATACTTAAGAAATCTCACTTAATCTGTTTACTTCTTTTATCATACATCCATTTCAAGTTATTATATCCAGTCTTGACAAAATATCAGAAAGAGGAGAAAAGAGGCAAAAAATCTGAAAGCTATTTGACTTAAATTTTACCATATTAATACATTAAATTAAATGTAAATGATATAAATATATAAATTAAAAGACAAAGATTTCAGATTAGGCCAAGATGCAAGAATCCTCTGCTGCCTATCAGAAATGCATTTTAAGTAAAAGTACACAAATAGATTAAAAAGAAAAGGATGAAAATTGATCTACTATGCTAATATTTATCTAAAAAAACCCAGGAAAGCTATATTATTATCAGACAAACAAGATTTTAAAGCCAAAAATGTCCCCAGAGATGAAATAAGTCATTTCATAATAATAAAAGGATCAATTTATTAAGAGGACATAATTTTAAATGTGTATGCATCAAATAGCAGAACTCCAAAATACATGAAACAAAACCTGAGAGGATTGCTTAGAGAAATAGATAAATTGACAATTAGAGTTGGAGATTTCAACATCTCTCTCTCTCTCTCTCTCTCTCTCTCTCTCTCTCTCTCTCTCTTTCTTTCTCTATCTCTCTTTCTCTCTCTCTCTCAATAACTTATGGAAGAAGTAAACAGAAAGTCAATCAAGGTATAGAAGATTTTAACAACTCAGCCAACTTACTTAAGGAATTTGGTATTTGTAGAGCATACTGTGCAACAGCAGCAAAGCATGCCTTTGTTTCATGAGTACATTAACATTTACAAAGATATGCTGTATTCTTAGCCATAAAGAAAGATTCAGTCAATATGCAAGGATTTAAGCCATAAAATATATATTCTCTTGCTATAGTAGAATTAATTAAGAAACCAATAGAAAGAAAGATATCCAGAAAATAGCTGCACATTTGGAAACTAAAGAACAAACTTCTAAATAACCCACATGTCAAAGAAGAAATAAAAACAGAAATTAGACACATTTTTAGGTGAATGCAATGAAAAAATATCAAAATTTATGAGATGTTGCTAATGTATTACTTAGGAGGAAATTTATAGCACCAAATGCCTGTATTAGAAAACAATCAGGAAAGGTCTCAAATTAATTACCTATGCTTAAAATTTAAGTCACTAACAAAAGAAGAGAAAACTAAATACTAAGTAAGGAGAAGAAAGAAAATAATAAATATCAGAGTGAAAGTCAATGAACTAAAAAACAGAGAACAATAGAGAAAATTGATAAAAAAGAAAATCTGGTATTTTAGGATCAATAAAATTGCTAAACTTCTGAATTAACAGAATGGATCCAAAAAAAAGACACATTAACAACATCAGGAATGAGAGAAATGACATCTCTAACAGATATTAAAGATAATTAGAAAATTTATGAACACCTTTCTGCTATTAAATATGACAAGGTAGATAAAATAGAAAAAACATCTTGAAAGAAACCATTAAAGCTCATTCAAAAAGAAGTGAATAACATAATTAGTCCTATTTCTATAAAAGGCATTGAATTTGTAGTTAAATGTGTTCTTATGAAGAAAACTGCAGGCCCAGAAAAATATAAAGTTAATTATCCATAAACTCTTCCAAAAAATGGAAAAGGAGAGAAAACTTCTGTACTCATCCTATGAAACCAGCATTATCCAAAGATATTTCAATAAGCCCTGACCGGTTTGGCTCAGTGGATAGAGCATCGGCCTGCAGACTGAAAGGTCCCAGGTTCGATTCCTGTCAAGGGCATGTACCTTGGTTGTGGGCACATCCCCAGTAGGGGGTGTGCAGGAAGCAGCTGATCGGTGTTTCTCATCTATGTTTCTAACTCTCTATCCCTCTCCCTTCCTCTCTGTAAAAAATCAATAAAATATATTAAAAAAAGATATTTCAATAAAAGAAAATTACAGACTAATATTCCTTAAGAATATATATACAAAATTCTAAATAAAATTCTAACAAATTTGAACCCAACTATACAAAAAAAGACTACTATGTTATCATCAAGTAGTATTTATCCCAGGAATATAAGATTTGTCTAACATTCAAAGAACCCATTCTTTGACTATTTATGGGTCTAAAATGTTCCCATATATGCTAGGGTCTATTTTTTGAGATTTATTTTTGTTGTTTTGTCAATATTGTGTCAATAAAATTTGCTTTTATGTCTTTGAATATATTATATGAATAAATATCTGGGAGGATACGTAATTTCTTCTTATTCATTCATAAGGTCGACTTAGTTTCAATAGACTTTTATATATCTACTAGAGGCCCGATGCACAAAATTGGTGCAAGGGGCTTGACCCTCGCAGCCCCGTCTTCATCTGAAAGGTCGTCCGGAAGGATATCCAGAAGGTCATTCAGCTGTCTGGACTAATTAGCATATTATGCTTTTATTATTTTAGATGAAGTTTTAGAGTAAGTTTTTTAAGTTACTCAAAAATATTCAACTGGAATTATAATTGATATTTTAATAATATGTAATAATCCTTTTTGAGACTTTGAAAAATCTTTTCCTTTATTCTGATAAGCATCAATGTCCTTGTTATAGGACATTGTTCTTGTCCCCTCCCTAAGTTCATATGTTGAGGTCCTAATCCTTCATATGATGGTTTTGGGAGGTTGGAGCCCCCATGATGGAAGTACAGACCAGAGCTTTCTCTCCCTGTGCCATGTGAGAATACAGCAAGAATATACATATCTTCTAGCCAGGAAGAAGGCCATCACTAGGAACCAAATTTGCCAGGACCTTGATCTTCTCAGCCTCAGGAACAGTGAGAAATAAATGTCTGTTGATTAAGCCACCAAGACTAATAAATATAGTCATTTATTATAACATTATCATTTCCTCTAAAGAGAAAATTTATATTTTTGTTTTGATTAATTCTTAGATGCTTTATGATTTATGTTGCTCTTAGGAATAGTATCTTATTTTTAAGTAATATTTTATTGGGTTGCTGTTGATTTAAATAAATGATTTTAATTTTATAGGTTGATTTTTTAGCTGGTAAATTTGCTAACTTTTTAGTTATTGATTTTTTAAAAGTATCTATTCATGTCTTGAAAGTTTGTGTCTTTTCTTCCAACTCTTACACCTCATTACTTTTTATTTTCTTATCATGTTGTCTAGACCACCAGAGTATATTGATCGTTAGAAATAGTGTACATAAAGACAGCAAGCATCTTTGTATTATTTTTTATCTCAAATTGAATGGATTTGATTTCTACTCTTCCCATTAAAGTTCCTCCATTGGTGTAGGTTTTGGTATATCCCATTTTGGTAGACAGCACCTAAGACAGCCCCCGATATTGCTTGCCTTGTGGTATTTATACTTTTGTGTACTACTCTTCTCTTGAGAGTGGAGTGAGATTATTTATTGATTTCTAATGAACACAATATGGCAGAAGTAATAGGATGCCCCTTCCAAGATTAGGTTATAGAAAAGACTGTTGCCTTTGTCTTGGGAGCACTCTCTGTCTGCTCTGGGGAAGTCAGGTGCTATGTCATGAGGCAGCCTGTGGAGAGGCCCACCTGAGTGAACTTGGAAGTAGATATTTTCTGGTCAGTGAAATTATGCAAATGAGTTTGGAAGCAGCTCTTTTGTGGCCTGTCAGCTGCCATGTGAGTGAATTTTGAAGCAGATCCTCTTTTAGTGAAAATTTGAGATAACTACAGTCTTGGCCAACATCTTGATAGCAGCCTTGTGAGAGACTCTGAGGCAAAACCATCCTGCTCACCTGTGTCCACTTTCCTGACTTACAAAAAATATGAGGTACATGTTAGTTATTTTAAGCTGCCAAATTTTTGGGTAATATATTATGCAATATTAGAGGACTAACACGTATGTTAACCCACTCTTTAAATGAATTTCCTACTCTTTCTAGCTCTCTAAAGGGTTTTAAAATAATATACTTTATTTCTCTTAATAATAATAATGTGGTAAAATATACATTTTGGATGTTGAAACATCCTTGCATTTCTGTAATATACTCTGCTTGATCATGACATTTTAGTTGGAAATTTAGTTAGTATATATATATATATATATATATATATATATATATATATAATTTTAGTTAGCATATATATTTTAGTTTTCTAATACATACATATTAGAAAACTTGCTTGCATGTTTTTAAGTGAAATGGCCTCATAATTCTGCTTATTTTCATTGCTTTAGCATTACAGCATCTTCATAAACAAGATGGATACTTTTTTGTCCCTTTTTCATTTTCTAAAAAATAAATTGTATGAAACAGAAATTAGTTACTCATTGAAAGTTTGGTAGAACTGATCCAATAAGCCATCTAGACCTAGAGTTTTAGAGAAAGGGAGATATTGTCTAACATTTAAATGTCTGTAAGATTTAGTGGTCTTTTCAGTGTTTTATTTTATCTTTTATAATTTTAGGTATTTTATGATTTTCTAGTATATCCTATTTCATATAGGTTTTCAAATTTATTAATGTAATTGTCATAACACTTTAATTTTTGAAAATATATTTTGCATCTTATTTCTCTTTTATGTTCTGCACTGTGTTTGTATCTTTCCTCTTTTTTCTTAATATAAATTCTTTCTTACTAATCTTTTCAAAGAATAACTGTTTTTGTTACTTGTCTCTATTTTTATTCTCAATTTCATTGATATCTCTCCTTGTTTTTTTATTTTTCTTTGTTTCTTTAGGTCTTGCTACTCTATAAGCTCTTTTATTAAACACTGAGTTTGTTTATGTTTAATCTTCCAATTAACTAATATACACATTGAAACTATAACTTTCACTCTAAGTACTGCTCATCTCTGTCCCACATATTTTATATGTTCTGTTTCCATTGTCATGAAGTTATAAAATATTTCTCAATTTCTCTTTTTTTGACCCAATAATTACTTAATAGAATATTTAATTACCAAATAAATATAAAATTAAAGTTATCTCTGTTATTAACATAAAATTTTGTTATATTGGAGACAGAGAACAAGTGTATCATATTGTCCTTTGGGATTTATTGTTGCTGCTTTTATGACTGAACATATGCTCTATTTTTGTTAATGTTTGGTATGTGCTCAAAAACAATAGTCATTCTTTGTCTGTGAGTGTAGAGTTCTAGATGTAATTAACTCAAGCTTCTTAATTTTTTTTTCCAGTCTTCACTCAAAGGCATGCTTAGAGAGAGGAAGGAGAAGAGAAGGGGTTGGGGGGACGATAGAGGGTAGATAGAGATTCAGAGAGAGAGAGAGATAGAGAGAGAGATATCATTGTGAGAGAGAAACATCAATTGGTCACCTTCCCTATGCTCCCCAACTGAAGATCAAACCCACAACCAAGGTCTACGCCCTGACCGGAAATCGAACCAGCAACCCTTCAGTACACCGGAGCACGCTGAACCAATTGGTATACTCAGACCGAGCCAGCTTATTAATTGTTTATTCAGACCTTTGATGTCTACATATAGTTTTTCCTCATTGCTTTCTTTGTATCTGCATAAAGTGTCTTAAAATCACCAGTTACAATAGTTTTAATAGTTCTTCTATATTGCTTGATATATTATGAGGCTACATAGTTAAGTCTATATATGTTAGTATGTTCATAATTCTACATACTCTTTTTGTTGTTCCTTTTATCAGAAAACAGCATCTTTAAAAATAATTTTTATGTATTTCAGAGAGAAAGGGAGAGGGAGAGAGAGAGATAGAAACATCTATGATGAGAGAGAATCATTGATTGGCTGTCTCCTGTACGCCACACACTGGGGATTGAGCCCACAATCTGGGCATGTGTCCTGACCAGGAATTGAACTGTGACCTCCTGTTTCAGAGGTTGATGCTCAACCACTGAGCCACGCAGACAGGCAGAATACAGCATATTTTTAAAAAATATTGTTTTGCCTTAAGTTTGATTCCACCAGATATTAAGATTGCTACCTAGATTTCTTTCATTCCTATGTGTCTTGTACATTTTTCCCCACATTTTTACATTGAAACTTTTTGGTTAAGTGTGTTTTCGATTTAGACCTTTTATATTGCTAAAACCTTTTTCATGAGCTCATATATTTTCGTATAAAGTAATATGAACATTTTGCAAAAAATGTGTCCAGGAAATTCAGTATGTAAGTAGGTAAAAAAATAGTCTGTTTAGAACTAGAAGGACTCAAATATTCTAGATAGCTAATAGTCAAGGTTTTCAGCTTTATACAGTGAATTATTCAAAGACGGTCCCAAATTTCAATAGGTTTCACATATAGAGACTAAACAGGAATCTGGTATACATCCAGGTTTGGGAGAAGAGATGTAAAGAAATGAGGAATAAATAACCCAGACCTCCACTGCTTAGCAATGCTTGTGTAACTGTCCAAAATAAGGGCTCTATGAAAAACTCCCCTGAGACTTCCAGCTGGTAGTTTTCCTGGTGTATAACTATGGTTCGGTGCCAGCTGCACTGAGGCGGGGCATGAGAAGCAAGATTGAATGAGATAAGTCAGTAATTATGCTTGTGTGATATGCTTGCATTTAAGCTGTTTAAATGAGGTTACATCAGGAATTAGACACAAAAGAAGCTCGAATATAGTGTAAAAATAAATATTTGGAGGCTCTTTTTCTTCCACAATTGACTTTAATTGGATTTTTAACAAGTGTATATTAAAAGAAACAAATTATTAATATTTTAGGCTGCCAGCATGAGCTGGAATGGATATGTTTGCATGTCAATTATGGTAGTTTTATTCTCATTTTCTTTTTTTTTGTTTAAGTTCTGCTTTGATATATTTTGATGTTTTTAGTGTATGATGTGTTATTTTGAAAATACACATTTGAATGCAACTTCTCCCTTGTGAATCAATAGTAATAAGTTAAATCAGAAAATACTGGTTCTCTTTAAAGCTTGGCCATTCTGGGGCAAGTTACGGGCACTTATCTTGATGTCTTACTTTCAGGTTGTCTAAGCAAATTGGAAATAGTGCACTGAAGGCACTTTCACATGTGATATCTGTTAAATGTCATTTACAATTTATGTATTCTTAGACAGAATTTCTCTTTCTATCTTTAGAGGCTGAGAAGAAAAATTCTCCCTGACTACTTTCCCCCCCTATTTAGCAAAGGGAATATTGAAATACATCTTTTGGTAATGTAGATAAACAAGGCTATTATTTTATCTATCCATTCCATTGTATGCTTACATTTTCTAGGAGTTTCCTCTTTTACTATTACATTTGGTTTGACAATGAGAAGTTATGTCTATCTTTAACCCAAGTAATTTATTTTAAAAAATAAATGTCTCTTAACCTTCACCATTGAAGGTAAGTGGTAAATTGTCCAATCATACTTTTTTATCTATGTGTGTGATATTTACATTAAATATGCATGTCATATATAACATATGCATAGCTGAAGGCAAAACTGCCACAGTGTTACAGAGGAATCATTTAAAGATTATTTCACAAAACATCTAAAACACTGTAAAGAATTAATCCTAATGAAAAGTAACACAAATATACAGTTAAAGCTTATTTTTAAATACATAGTTTAAATATACATGTAATATGTGAATATATATATATATATATATATATATATAATTTTATTTTGGCAGATTTGTATGACTCGTAATAAACACATAATATATGAAAGGAGACTAAAGGCAAACATGTAGATGTAATTTTTATGCTATTAAAATTGAATGCATTTGTTCCATCACTTTAATTTACTTATATACTTGTTTTCTTACAATACTTTTATTCAGTATGGGCCAGGCTAAATAGGATAGGAGAGGGATAAAAAAATTTAAAGATGGAGGGATTTCTCTGATCAGAGGTTCAGCTAATAAGCCAGGGGAAATCAGAGACTGGCAGAGAACGGAAAATTTGAGGACATTTAATAAGAATGAACTCTGATAGTTGTAAAACACTTAACAAATTTTACCCTTACCAGTAACTGCTGATATTTTAGCTTTCATAGAGAGAAGTTTTGGTGGTGGAACTTGGTTAATAAAAATTAAGAGATGAGTGAATAGGTATGAGTGAAGAGATGAGTGAAGTGTGCACTGAAAAGAAAGATACGGAGCAAAGGTTGGAAGACAAACAGATATTTTATTAAATTATATTTTGATTTATTGGAACATGTTTATGAGAGGAGGGGAAATGTATAAATAAGAAATTGAAGTCGTGAAAGATATGATGGATAATAGAATATAGAGTGAGAGGTGATAAGGTTGTGTGCTGCAGAAAGAGTAAACCAGGAAAAAGAAAAAAATAAATACGAAGAAACGTTTACATGTTTGGTTAGAAACATTAAAGATGTTAGTTTTCAAGATTCTGTAATTATAGCAGCAAAGTTTTTCCTGAGAAATGAGAGCCTGCAAATAGAGGAGAGGTTTGTAATTGATGTTGTAGGAAACAGCATAGAAATTAAATAAGGATTGCTGCTTAAAAGGGCAGCTAAGCACCCGACCGCTATCGGAATAAGTGGACACCGTTCAGTGACTTTCCCGGCAATGCCCAGCAGAGAGGGAGCAGGACTGAGGCCGCAGGTGTTACCCTCTCCCCCAGGTTGGAGAAGATGTGAATCCGGAGCACAGAGAAATTGGGTTATGAAAAGAAACTATTAGAACTTTTATTTCATTGTGATGTTTCAATCCCTCAGAAGTAAAGGTTAAACTTTTTAAGACTTAACCCCTGTGGCCTGGCCATGCAGAGAAGGCCCCGGCTTCCTACGTAATTCCATGGAAACCCAGTGCTCCCAGGGAGGCAGCTGATCCTTGGCAATGACAAGGCGTGGAACCCAGTCCCACAATGAGCCTGGGAAGGGGTTGGCACCTCATCGGCTGCGAAAGCTGTTACACTGAGGTGACTGCACAGTGAAGTGTTACCGGCATCCAGGATTCTAGGAAACTCCTGAGATGGAAATCAAGAGAATTCACCGCAAAACAGTACTTAGGCAAGGTTTTTTAAAAAGCTTATGTGCAGGAGGGAGTCAGAATCTAAAGGGAGAAAGAAATGTCCGCTGCTCTTGAACAAAAGCCAGGAGACAGTGTTAAAAAGGTGGAGGCAGAAAAGATGATGTCTAAGTATCTAGAGGCGGGAACTCTCAGGCACCTGGCAGGGGACCTACCTGCTTCTTCATGCTCGCATGTCTCATTAGCATGTCTAATCTCCACCCAGGGGTGTGTTTTTATTATTATAATGAAGGTTAGGTCACAGAGCGGTCATTCTAGTTTAACTGCACAGGCCTTAGGGTTAGAAAGTCTCTTTGCCAGATAAAGCAGTACCTGAAGCCCCTTTGTCTGATGCTAACTAGGCACAGGGTTTGAGGGGCAATCACAGAAATTCCAGCCTTTCCTAGGTGAGGCTCAGCCTGTCTCAGACGGTTCCTTTACAAGACTTGGGCCCCAGCTTCACTGTCCCACCAGTGAAGGGACTGGCGTCTCCTTGCTTGTGAAGGCTGATACACTGACCTTGTCACCTGACGCAAGTTCAACGGCGTAGCTGTTTTTCTGCTTCAGCTGGGCAAGGGCTCATACTGCAAGGCTCAGGATGGATTCAGCACTGAAACATCATATGATTGTTGTACTATCGACACCATTGTAATTAGCTAGGTATTAATAATAGGAAAGGAGTGCAAGTGAGGCCACACATCATAAGCTTGGCCATCTGGGCAACTTCACCAGGAAGCTGCAATTTCATACTCTCCAGGGAACCACCGGTCCAGTCCCTGCAAACCACTGATGGAAGGAGTCTAACAAAGGGGAGATGGATACGTGTGCAGTGAAGTTGGGGTGACATAGGGCAGATGCCTGCCTGCCAGTTTAACCTGAAACATAAATCACTGGCGAGAGGGCATGGCCACTGCAAGCCTGCAAAAATTTGGGAATACATACTTGTAGTCCCTAGACAAAGCATTTTCTCTCTTGCCTCCCTTGGCTCTCTTGGCTCTTGTGGCTCTCTTGCTTTGCCGTGTTCCTGGAAACCACATGGCCCATGACCATGCGGACCCCACAAGCAATGGACTGACGGATCACAGCGGGGAACATAAGCTAACCTAGCCTGATATTGGATTAGACCGTGTGTTGTGGGAGAATGCGCGGGAGAACAATCAGCCAGCACTCTAAGGAGGAAAGTTTAACCTTTATTTCGCAGATCTGCTCGTCCAGGAGAATTCTGGTTCCAAATTCTGAACTGAACTCTTAGGGAAGCTCTGGCCTCTATATCTCCTCCTGTGGTGGGCCCCCGAGGGTCTCTGCAGCTCCCCCCAAGTCAGCTGCGGCGTGGCCCTGGGGTTAGGCTCTGTAGCTCCGCCCAAGTCAGTCAGAGTAGAGAAGTAAGACTACAGTTTTAACCAGATACTGAACTAGGTTGCAAGAACCCCCATCCCCATTTTCCTTTTCATGTGCAATATCAAACAGGAACTCTGGCAACAGCTTTAATCCTAGCTCTGCTGAAGTTACAGCTACTCTACTTCCATACAGGATGGAGGGAAATGGGACTTTGGAAACTCAGGGTATTTAACTCCATGAAAAAAAAAATGCCACTCATTCTCTCATGTGAGTCTCAGAAAATTTCTTTTCTTTTTAAATAAATATATTTTTATTGATTTCAGAGAGGAAGGGAGAGGGAGAGAGATAGAAACATCAATGATGAGAGATAATAATTGATCAGCTGCCTCTTGTACAGCCCACCCTAGGGATCGAGCCAGCAACCTGGGCATGTGCCCTCACTGGGAATTGAACTGTGACCTCCTGGTTCATAGGTCAATATTCAACCACTGAGCCACACCGGCTGGACAAAACCTTCTTATATCGCAAGAAGCCCATATCTGTCAGCAGCAGATGGGAACAAGGAGAGCTCCCCACCGATAACACTTTCTCTCCTGATTATGCCCGTAAAGGGGTGGTGCTTCCCTGCTCTTGCAGTTCAAAGGTTACACAGACCAAGGGTCTCTGATCCTCACCAAGACTCTGAGGTCTGGTCCTGACAGATTTCCCTGCTCTGCACAATGTTGGGCAAGTGAGCCTGAGCACCTGCCACATGCCTGTTCCTTGATTTTGCCCCTGCTAATACTGTCTATCATTTTGGTTGGCCATATTCTGACAATCAGAAAGTCTGGAAACATCATCTCTAGCATGAAGGACAGATCTTGGTTATGGGTAACCAGAGACAGGGAGATAAATGAAGGCAGAAGGGAGCTGATGGACTTTTATAATAGCTATGTATCAAAGCACTGGAGACAGTATGAAATCAGCAAGTATAACAGGGTGAGAGAGGCATTAAGACAGAGGATTGTAGTCAGAGAAGATAATTCCATGATGTGAGTTCATGCATTAGTGCATTATATCAAGGTTGAAATTGAAGAGCTGAGAGAAGTAATGAGAAGGCAGTCTATTGCAAGTGTTTATGTAAAACCTAGTAGGTTAAAGTTCTAAGAATAATTTATCCTCTGCAAAGTTACCTCTGGTTTACATTTCTTTCTGGTATTTTTGTGGTATATTATTTCTAGGCTCTATTATAGAAAATAATTCAGTAAGGAGATAAACAGATAAATTAATCCTGTTTGCTTATTAATTGTAAATTATAAAAAAAAATACCACCCCATAGTCTTCTAGAATTAAGGAAATTACAAGATATCTGTTGGATATTCAAAAATAATTGTTGGTATAATCATTAATGATATGAAGTCATAACAGGTTACTTGAAAAAAAGACTGCTATCACTAGGAATTCTATGGCTGATGCATTGTAAATAAAAGCAAAATCAAATATAATTTCTCAATTCAGAACATCATATTAAAAATTAGATGCATTTAAAATTGATGGCATTTTAGTTTTAATACATCTTAATAGCATTCTTATTAACATATTGTAAATCTAAATGTTCATGGTGCAGAATTGGTGGTAGTGAAAATGCCCTTTTAAACCATGTAGTATTTCATTTATCATGATTTATTTGTCTCTTCAGTCTTCAGTTGCTGTTGAATTGTCTGTAACAATTAGCAAATGGAGAATAGCAGGATTATATATGTTCATAATAAATAAAAGTTAATATCATATTTTAACATTTTACACTCCCTCAAAGCCTCCAATTAGTAAGTGAATATTGTAAAAACGCAGACTTTTCTTTGCAATTGTTTAAGTAATAGCATGCCAGTAAGAAAACTGACTGCCCACACCACACCATCAATAAAACAAAAAGGGAAATGTGAGTCTTCTCTCTCCAGCCATGAAAAACCCACATGGATTAGTCTGGGTTGTCCGGATTGCAGGTTATGCTGACAGCATGTAAAGGTTCATTCCAGATGGACTTACAACAGAACTGGGTTAAAGCACCATCCAGGTACGCTAGGGTTGCGGTTCCCGGTCAGGGCACATACACAAATCAACAAGGAATGCAGCATAGATAGGTAGAACAACAAATTGATGTTTCACTCTCTCCCTCCCCCTTCCTCTCTCTCTCTCTAAAATCAATAAATAAAAATTAAAAGAAAAAAACAATAACTAAATCTTTGTTTCTGTCCCCATGACTTATTATAGTTTGCAATCTTAAACCCAAATCACAAAATTTAGCTACATTTTGGTTTGCTCACTTGCCATGGGGGCCTAAATTGTCCTAACTTGTAGTTGATAATTGCCAAAAGTTCGAAATTGTAAGATTTTTACTCTTGGTGAGAAGGAAGAAAAAAATGAAGGATTTTTCATGTCTCTCAGATATATTGGCCTATTCTTCAAATGACAGGTTCCTGACTGATCAACTGTACCACCTGCTACTAAAGCTCAGTAATATTAGTCTGTGGAATGGTTTCATTCTCTCTCACACCTCAGAGATCTTGAGCTCAACCCCAGGCATCCCTTGTGTGTTTAAATCAGCTTAACGGCTCATACCGTGCGCTGATTTCCTTGTGGGCCTCTGCTTTCTCAAAAAGTGATCACCTTTTGCCAATGCCCTCAGGATTAAACAGGCCAGGCTGGGTTTCCTTTTCTGCATCGGCTATACCTTTGTAGTCAATAAAAGACGAACTAGAAAAGAATCAGCTGATGAGAGAATCAATCTTCTGGAAGCCTTCCCACAGTTTTCTCATCATTTCTGTGCCGTCTGTCATCTCAGGTTGTAAAATGGAAACCAAAACTCAGTATGTGGGAGGACTTTGACTGCTCCTTGTTAACAAAAACAGTCAGACCAGGGGTTTTGATCTTACGAGTGTATAGGTAAACAGTGAGCTGGGAGTGCACACTCCTGAAGTGGCTTTCCTTTGTTTCTAATGGAGGTTTGCAAAGAATTATCAAAGTGGTATCAAAAAGGTCCCCAAACATACTATTATGTGGATGTCCATTCTGAGGAGGCCGGGGTAAATCTGAAGGTCTTCTATATGACGATCCTGGGGTATCTCATCATACAGCAAGCAGTATTATGTGCTTCTTACTCAGAGTCATAGAAATAGAGACATATTTAAAAAAAGATTCTTTTTGCATTTTTTGTAACTGGATACAATGCATTAATTTATTTCTGTGGCATTAGATTTTTAAATCGAGATATTTGTCTCACTTAACTTTTATTTTAACAACTTTATCTTACATAGTTTACTTTCTTGTAGACTATTAAAAAATGTTCATGAAATATATTCAGATTACTTTGGCAGATAAAGTTCATTTCTTCATATAACCCATTGTATATATTTTCTCCAGCATCAGGGAATCCAAAAATAATTTTCTTCCTGCTTTTACTTTATGGTTTTAGATCTCATTTGTAAGAAAGTACAATGAGCAGAGGGAATTTAAACTTGCTAACTGATCCTATTAAAATACAAAATAGAGTTTAAAATGTGCTTTTTTTTTTCTTGAGTTCAGGCTATCAGTCTGTTACAATACTATCAGAGCTGTTTAGCTTCTCCCTCTGGTAATATATAAAATACATTTAATAGCAATAAAATGTATTTTTAAATGTGTGAAATACATTTTAAATTCTCTGGTATGAATTATATTATTGAATTATAAAGAAATAGAATGATTTCATTACTTCTTTTCAATGTCATTGAAGTAGCTCAATGATTAAATTGTTACCACTCTCTGGAGCTGGAAGCATGGTTAGGAGACCAGGACTGGCATTTTTCTACTGCTTATTAGTTTGCTTATTACTAGAAATTTGACTGTGTCAGTGTTGTATTTTGTATTGTGAAGATATTTAAAATTTTGGATATACTTATGGCTTTGTAAGGAACTAACAGAATACTCTTAGAAGGGGAAATCTATAGTATTTTTCCAAATATCTGAAATTTATTTAAATTAAATCACATATGAAGTTTGCTCATAAAACGGAGAGAGTGGTGGAATAGAATATTCTTCCTCTTACAGTTTATTCCTTCTTATCATTAATATTTACTGACTATGAATAAAAATATCATCATTATTTATTTATACAGTATATGATCTTTTCCTGAACATTATGTAATTGTATAGTATTTTTGACTGTGCAAAAGATCCAAGATTAATTTAATGATCTGAATGCAATTAGACAGAATATATTTGTGCTTTCCCCATTGTTAGGCTATTTCTTTCAGAATTTTACATCACCTCATTTTCTCATTATACATTATCTCATGGGTATTGAGCTTTATCTTTATTTTATGTAGTTTGGTCCCCCCCCCCCCCCCGCCAGACACTTACTATCAATAAAATTTCCTGAGAAAATAAAGATCCCTTTTCTTTCTCATAGCCCAAACCTATACATTATTTTTAGTGTTGCTTTGTCACAAAGCATCTAAATCCTATGACGGTAGGGTTTTCACCTGCCATGCCATATAGTACTATTACTGGTGGGGTGCTCTCTGTGCTCCCACCTGCTGCTGGTAGAACGGGGCTTCTTGGGGTGCCACAGGAATAAGAATTTCTTGAGGCCCCATGGGGAATAAGATATCGAGAAAAGCGTTATTTCTGTGGAATTAAACCCCTGGGTGCCCAAGGTCTCATCTCCCTCCATCCCACCATGGAAAAAAGCCCCATTTCGTCTTCGGCAGGGCTAAGATCAAAGCTACTACCCAGAGCGTCCACTCCATATTTACACAGCCCAGGCCAGCATCTGGCTAGGTTAGCTTGTGTTCCCAGCTGCAGTCCACTGCGTGGGGGGTCCACATGGCCACACGCAGCTTCTGTCTAGGGCCACATGGCAAGCGAGTGCGGGTCACAGAACAAGGCTGTGCAAGGAGGCAGGAGTGAAACAAGAAGAACAGGAGAGAGAATTCCTTTGTCTATTGGGATTTTGACCAGGAGCTTCTCCAATGAACCCTTCAGGGTTTTGCATGCTTGCAGTGGGTCCACTCTCTCCAACCAGTTCCCTTTTCCCAGGTTAGACTGACAGACAAGCGCCTTCCCTAGTCACTCCGACTTCAGTGCGCATGTGTCCATCTTCCTCTTTGTTGGACCCCTTCTCCTAGTGATTTTCAGGGAATGGACCAGTGGTTCCCTGGGTAGTGTAAAGTGGCAGCTTCCTGGTGAAGCTGATCAGTTGGCCATGCCTATAATATCTGGCCTCCCCTTTGCTTCTTCCTACTTTAATATTAATGGCCAGCTAATTATGATGGTAACAGTATTTCCTCTTTCTGACACATTGAGAGTACTTCACTCATAATATCTATTCATTCAAGAAAAGGAAGAACCTCTAGAAGATGGCTTTATCTCAGTGTTTAGATGTTCTTTTATATTTTAGTACCTAGGATGTATGAACCACTGTGATATGTGCTATTACAACTTATAAACTAAGTTACTGCAGTATAGTGTCTTCAAGGGGTTTACAAAAATAGTCTTATTGAATGACTTATGATTGGGTTGCAGGGGCATTACAAAATTTTTTTGTTTTGTTTGTCATCTTTGTTTAAATTATATGTCTTTTCTCTACTCCAGGTAAGATACTTCCAGGAGAGAATGATTTGGTTGTATTTCCTATGGCACCAAATGCTTGAAGACACCAGTAGCATGAAAATAATTCTATATAATAAAAGGCTAATATGCAAATTGTCTTCTCAGGAGTTTGACCTACTGGGAGTTTAACGCTTGCTATGACATGTGCTGAACACCAGGGGGGTGGCATGGAACGAAGGAAAGCCCCAGCTGACAGCCAGCAGCCAGGAAAGAAGGTCCCCATAGGCCCTGATTGCTGGCAGGCCTAGGGACTCTACCTGTGCACGAATTTCGTGCACCAGGCCTCTAGTATGAAATAAAGTAAAAAATTCAGTCATTGACTTTATTTTCAAGTCTATATGTCCAACCTATTTTAACTTATTTTGGATCAGTATTGCGCAGTGAACACCACTCACACCTACTTATTTCTGATATTGTATAAGCAAACTGAGGGTAAATCTGTCCAAATAAATATTAATTAACTTCACTTAATTGGGGCAGGAGTTTGATTGGGACAAGATGCTATTCTTTTTTGCATCTTGTAAATGTTAGGCTACTTTTAGTATTACTGTCAATGTAGATGGAATAGGGTATAGAATTAAATGATCAGGACCATGGGAAAATGCAAAACGAATGAAAAATTAGTAAACATATAGTAGGAAATATGTAAGTGCTATATAAAAATGTGTCTTTTTCAGTTGTAACAGATGTATCTTACTTAGAGAAATATATATATATTCTCACAAAAGCCATAGAAATGTATATTTAATAATTTAGATACCAATTTCAGAATAATTTGCTATAATATTCCACATCATTCTTCTGTTTGACAGTGGCCTGTGATTTCCTTTTCCAATTAAAGATAATTTTCATGGCTAACACCATGTCTTTAAATTTTTCATTCTATGTTTAGTGACAACTCATTGTATTGTATTAAGCATTATGTCCATCCAGTTTAACAAAGCCTTCAAACTTGCATTGAATCCCTAATAAAAATTTAATATTCAAAATTCTATGGCTCCCTTTTACTGTTGCTATGGTAAATCATGATGAGACATAAGCTATTTGTCTGAAATAGTAAACCCAAAATACAAAGTTATAAATTAATAAAGAAACCATATGCAGAAATAGAGGCATCAATGTTATCTGATCTTGGGTGACTCTCACTATGTTATTGACATCATTCATTTACATGATTAATTATAATAATTTACTACTGCAATTAACAAGATAATAAGACAAAATATTTACTTACTTTCACTCTGTTTCCAAAGAAGAATTTAAAACCATAAGTGAAAATCCATACAACCAAATATAAAAGAACTTCTCAAATTGAGTGAGATGGGGTAAAGTAAAAATTTAATCTATGGGTGAGGTTGGTCCACAAAATTCAGGTAAGTTTGCTGTCCTAGTAGAGAGAGTTCACACATTGGCTTTAAGCTTCCAACTAACCTCTAAGGAAAAAGAATATACAATGTGAATTAGATAATTCATAATATCAATAATCTAAAAATAATCCAGTTGCCTTGGCAACACAGGATACTGATAACAAAGTTAACAAAGAGATAAGCTTCTTCTGGCTATCTCAGGCACTGTTTAACTCAGGATTATTATCTATACTCACATCTTGGAGGAGAGTAACCCATTTCATATGGCTATTTCTTATGATATCCCTCAGAATAGGCTGATGGCATCTTACCAAATTACAATTTTACAATTATGAGAATAAAAATATATTTATGTTAGTTAATATGGCTAGTGTATTACAGAGAATAGAATCATGCAGACTCCCTTTCAATTTTGTTCATAATAGAGTAAGAGTGGTAAAAGTAAAAAGCATTGAAGAGGAACATATTACAGGGGTGAGCAAAAGTAGGTTTACAGTTGTAATACAAACAAATAATACAAAAATCTATAATAATAAAAGCGTGATATGCTAATTAGGCCAGATGACCTTCTGGACTAAGCCGCAGTGCCATGGGGACTGAGGCAGAGGCAGCTGTGGCAGCGGCAGGGGCCAAACCCCTTACACGAATTTTGTGCATCGGGCCTCTAGTTAATAAATAATAATACAAGAATTAACTGTTTTGCTTACTCACAATTGTAAACCTACTTTTGCCCATCCCCTATGTGCTTATGGACAATAGTTTCCAAATGTATGCATCAGGCCAAAAGTTTTAAAATATAATAAAAACCATTACTGTGATTCAAACAGAAGAATGTTGAATGCAGTTATTCCCTATCTACACTAATAAAAGAGAAACATGCAAATTGGTGTCACTCTGCTACACCTACCAGCCGATCAGATGAGTATGCAAATTAACCCAACAAAGATGGCAGCTAATTTGCATATGCAAAGGCTGAAGGCTCTGGCCAGAGTGAAGACTGAAGACTGAAGACTGAAGAGGCTTGGCTTCTCCCCTGCAGCTGGACCAAAGGCCTGGGTCCTGGGTGCCGGCGGAAAACCGGTGCCGGTAGTTAGGGGAAGAAAGGCCTATTGCGCGAATCTTTGTGCAACAGGCTTCTAGTATTTAAATAATTGTCCCTAGTATTTTCCAGTCCACAATAACTGTGTTCTCTAATCAACTGACAGAGTAATTCCTCTCAGACAGGCATCCAGTCCATTTCCTATTTTAAAATAAAGTTTTATTGGAGTATAGACAGACACACTTATGTATCATTTATCACTGCTTTCACACTATGATGGCAGTGCTGTGTCATTGCAACAGAGAATGGACAGCCCACAAAACCTAAAATATTAACTATCTGGTCTTTTACAGAAAATTTTTGCCAACCACTTCTTTAGAATATGAAAGAGATGAGCAAGAGGTTTGAATTACTCTCCTATTTGTTGCCTGTATTATGTGTGGAGAAATCTTGTTAAATCAGAACTCGAAAAATAAACAGACAGGAAATCAAGAAATAGACCATAAACTGATCCTCTGAATTGGTCAAAACACAATTTATAATTAGAGGTTGCATTCACTTGCCATTGAAATCCATTATCTAAAGATAATAGCAGACTGGAAGAAAGCACACAATTTCCAAGTTTGCTTCATAATAAGACAGCAACAACAAACTAAAGCTCCCTTACAGTAGGAGAAAGTGGTTATTTCAAATCAAGAGAGTGGAATTCTAACAAGAACAATCATCTTTCTAATTGTATGATATTTCCTACTTCCACTAGCATTATTAATAGGACTGCAGTTTGACCTGACAATGAGAATAGCTTCCCTTGTGGCATGTTGGCAGTTCTATTTCTGTTCTTTGAGAAATAAAGAGCAGACAAAGGATAAAAATCCCTGCTTGAGCTGCTGAAACAATAACGTAGCATGAAGAATTTCCAGTTACTCAGGAGCTCAAAGGATCCTGTTTTTATGGCTCCTTGAGAACTGGAAGCTTGATGGACACTCACAAAAAAGACCTTCGTTCCCTTGAAATCAGCAGTCATTTAGGGGAATATCACTGCATTTGGGGAACTATAGACAAATGAATATAGCAAGGAAATTTCTTTTGGAAAGAAAAAAGATATCTCATGTGAAGCAATCATGCAAGGCCACAGTCGAAGTGTTACTATGTCATGTTTGGGGTACATTATAGAAGTTATAGGGAACTTGCCAATCACAGGCTCAGCTAAGTTACTGCAGGTACCAGGACTTTATTGCCATAGTCACACAGCTCCCGGACTTTCTGTTAAAAGAATATATTCTACATTAGCATGATTTGGTTATTATTTAATGCATATTTTTCAACATGCTGGGTGGAAAAGCAGAAATAACTATGTAGTTGATACTGGTTTAAAAATAGGGTTAGGGCAGAATGATTGCACTATTACCAGAAATTAATGAAACATGAAAAAAATGCCAGATAATCTAAGCCCAAATGAAAGACATTTTTTTTTTTTAGATTGCATGAAAGGCTTTTTAAATTGATAGAAGTTCTCCTACCATATCTTGCTTAAAATGATGATATCATTTGACCTAACTCATAATGATTTATTATCACTTTTAAAGAAAGTTTCCTTTCAGTTATTATCTTCTCAATTCCCCACTCCATTTCCATTTTCTCCTTTTCCTTTTCCTTTTTTTAAACAAATATGTTTTTATTGATTTCAGAGGGAAGAAGGGAAAGTGAGAGATAGAAATATCAATGATGAGAGATAATCATTGACTCACTGTCTCCTGCGGAACCCATACTGGGGATCGAGTCTGCAACCCAGGCATATGCCCTGACAGGGAATCAAACCCGTGACCTCCTGGTTCATGGGTCAACACTCAACCACTGAGTCACACTGGCTGAGCATCCATTTTTCTCCTTTTGCAAAACCAGATTCTGTTTGGGTACTTCCATCTGCATAGAGATATTATAAATGTTACTACACATCAGACATGTGAAGACATCTAAAAATATAGCAAAGGCTTCATTAAAATTTTTCTAAACTCTACAATGAGGAAAGTAATTTTGAAAATAGTGTAGGATAATATTTAGGGTAGACTCTTAAATGATAACCTGTAGGGCTTTGCATAATATACCCAAAGCAGTCAGTCATAGGCCTAATGTGAACGTCCAGAAAGCCTGCTTATCCAAGCATCCCCTCCATGATTATACACCTTGATCATGAAAATGGGACCAGTGAAAGCAGCGAAGAGAGAGGTAATTCAAAGGAATGAGCAAATCCTAGAGCAAAGAAAGTACAAGGGTTCTAAAGTACCGATGAGTAAAACTTTTGGTAATAAGAACAAGTTTGATGGGGAAAATAAACTGAAACAAAAAATAGGAAGGATCCAGACTGTAAAAGAACTTGGATACTTATTGAATCTTATTAAATACTAGAGGCCCGGTGGATGAATTCATGCATGGGTGGGGTGCCTAGGCCTGGCCAGTGATCAGGGCTGATCAGGGCCAGGCCAACCAGGGCCTGCAGGCTGGCTGGGAGGGATAGGACACTGGAGGTTGGCTGTTGGCCCCAAGAAGGGAGCCGGCCTTTGGCTCCCCTGGGAAAGGGGCTGCATCCACCGCCACCCACCCCTGATTCCCCGTCCCAGCCAGGGGCCTACCAGGGGGCAGCTCCTGCATTGAGCGTCTGCCCCCTGGTGGTCAGTGCATATCATAGCTACTGGTTGACCAGTTGTTCTGGTAGTTCCAGTCGTTAGGTCATAATGGTCGCTTAGGCTTTTATATATTTAGACAACTTAGCGAATATATATTGCTTACCTATTAATTGCTCTCCATAGTGAAAATGACCTTGGGACAATGTTGCATAAACATCTTTAATTTCCAAGCAGTGTACAGTCTTGTGGTAGGGATAAGCAGATAAACATAACTGCAATTCGAAATGGTAGCCATAAATACAGAAATGTGCTCAGCCAAAGAATGAGTGCCGGGGTCCAACCCCAGCAGGTCCAGGGGTTCCCAAAGGCGTAGACGGAGTCGGCGAAGAAGGAAGGACACGGAGACAGTGTTCAGTTGATCAGCAGCCTAGCCAGGATCTCCAGCCAGGATCTCCAGCCAAGTTCTGGTCTGGATCTCCAGAGAGGTTCTGCTGTTTATTGTCTTGTTACATCCGTATTTATACCAGTTGATTTTAATCCTGTCAATTTCTATTACAAAGGTTAGGGCGTTTCTTATCTCCATTCCAGGGAGTAAAGATTATGTAGCTTAAGCATGATTGTTTGTAGTTAAAGTGATTAACTACCCGCCTGGCACTTAGTTAAGGAGTTTCATCCCCTCCCTAACTTCAGGGAAAAATCCCTACCTGGGGAAACAACCTTTCTTGGAGAGGTGACCTTGGTTAAAACACACAGGGCTAACGGGAGCAAACATATTAAGAACAGTATGCTATATACGCCAGGTCCCTTGAAACATATGCTGTGCAGATGTTTCTATCCTGCAGCGACTGTGTCAAGCAGCAAGGATGGACCGGCTTCTGGCAAATGAGTATACAGAAAATAGATACTTTAAGGAATGTTCCACAAGGTAATGACATCTGGAACAAGCTCTAAAAGCAACCATGGTTTAGAAAGCTGGGAAGGGCCTCATAGGCAGAGGGGCCGGAATGAGCAAGGTGAGACATAGAACATGAGCCATTCCGTACTACTGGAGTGTATGAGTGCAATGGAAAATGTATTAAATAAGCATGGAGTTTCTAGAAAAGGCCAGGTCTTTAGGTCTTTCAGTGTCAGGCTGCGGACAGTGGAGAGGTACTAGGTGTTTTGTATGTGTGTGTTTAAATTGATTTTAGAGAGAGGAAGGGAAAGAGAGAAGAACATCAAATGGCTGCCTCCTGTACGGGCCCCTGAGAAGGGATTAAACCCTGACTGGGAATCGAACTTGCCACCCTTTGGTATAGAGAACAACTCTCCAACCAACTGGGCCTTATGGCCAGGGCAAGATACCTGGTGTATTAAGGTAATAGTTATGTATTAGATCATTTTGACTATAGCATAGATAATGTAGTAAGTGCTCACTTAACATCATAGATAGGTTCTGCAACTTTAAGTGAAATGACATATAACAAAACCAGTTTTACCATAGGCTAATTGATATAAATAAGAGTTAAGTGTCTATAGTATCTCATCAATGTTATATAATGAAGTGATATTGAACAAAACAGTGTTATTTGAGGACTTGCTGTAATTTAAAGGTAGCAAGACTACAAGCCATAGCACTGAAGATGGGGAAAAAGGGAGAATTGACCAGACTGTTGATTTAAAAAATTGGAAACTCATCACAAGCGTAGATTTCATGTCTGTGTAACTGAGAGACTTATGGTACCATTAAAAGGGAAAAAAGATTCAGGACTTTTTTTATTTTGAAAAATGAAGAGGAATTTGAATTTTGACTCAGATACATTGAGTATGTTTTGCTTATGATTATATTATTACACCTTTATGTACTGTATTTGTAAAAAAGTTGATCTGATATACAGAATTGCTTCATGTTTAAAGTAAGAGGACAATCTAGTAGAACAATTCAATAGACAGAAATTCATTTTGGAGCATCTGGCAGACTAGTGATAGCTATAGATCTTGAGTTCAAATCCAATACAAACTATACAATTTTATTGTCCTCTTAGTATCCAACTCTTTATTGTTTAAAAATATCTAATTATATTTTTTGGAGTTTAGTTGTCCTCTATCTGTGGTAGGAGAGACCATTTCAATGTAACAGTCATCAAAACACTTAGCATTATATTACAGTTCTGCCTAATAAACTTGATTTGGGAAGCAGCTACAGAAATCAGAAATGTTGTCTACTTGTTCTCTATGCCAATTTCAGACTTATATCTTATGTAGTAACTTTCAGCACTTCATTATTAGGAAGCCCACACTCATTCTCCTCTTTCTACAATATCTTGATTATGACCATGCAGAAAACTATTTTCCATTGGTCCTCAAAAGTTGTTGAGAAATTTGGATGACATCAAGATAGAAGATGGGTCTTATTTCTCTTTTCATTGCTAAGATCAATAAATTTTCAGTCATAAGTTTTTATTGAGTAAATTGATTAATTTGTGTATTAACTATTTATTAATATAATTATTAGTTATTTTCTATTCATTTATAATTATTTGACAGCTATATTTAATGCTTTCTATACCTGGCATCAGAAAAGTATTTCTGGGTAAATCAAAGCTAATCTCTGAAATCTCTTTATTTTAATCGATTTTGATAAACATCATTTCAAAATTGTATTACATGCTGTAGATAAGAGAATAAGCTTGAATTAATTTAACCATTTCATGATGACTCAGGTCCATTATAATAAGCATTAATCATTGTACTTTATAGTGAAACAATGCTGGCCTTAGGGACCATGGAACTAGGCAGAACAGTTTTCATCTAATATCTAATGGACTGAAATTACTGGTTTTTTTTGGTTGGTCTATTCTCGACTGCTTTTCTTCTGTCACTTATCACTCTCAGTTGCTAGGGAAACCAGACAATCCATTTGTTAAAACAGAAATCTTAATTTTAGACAATGCAATACCTGGACCTGTGCGTTTGTTACATGAATTTTCCCAGGTAATTGATTTCTGGGATAGAATACTGCCAGTTGGCAATTTCCCTTTCTTAGAACTCATAGAAATATCTGAAATGAGAAAGCTCTTTTAAAAAGTTGTATTGAGATATTCAATTAATAGAAAATAGTACATAATTTACATATGAATAATGGTTGTAGCTTCCAGTAGACATTGAGAGTTTCTGTATGATCTCCCTCAGAAACATTGATAATACATTTCTTTCCTGGGCTGATATGGAAGACTGTGTGTGTGTGTGTAAAAGTGTCCTTGCTTTGGAATTCAGCCTATTTATCCTGTTTTTTTCCCTTCAAATTTATATATGAGATATTTTCTTTGGGATAAACAGTTTGCTTATTTTCCAAGGTTAGTTCTTAGATACATTATACACCATAGTCAATAATAATCTTTCAGATCTGTTCAAGTAAGTTACCCTTTCCCCTGTCTGCTTCAGGTGTCCCCTCCTCCCATTTACTTTGGCCTTCCTGAAATCCACAGCCACATGACTTAGAGCCTATTTGTCCATGGCATGTGACCAAATCCATCACTCCTTTTTCTTTGAAACACCTTTTTTCACTTGATGGTCAAGACCTTATCACATTTTGACTTTCTTGCGGTTGTATGGACTTCTACAACTGTGTCTCTTTTGTTGGTTCTATATCCTCTTCCAGAGTTTGATAGGTTGAAATATATTAGAATTCTTTACATTGGACCTCTACTCTACTCATACTAAATTCTTGGGTGACTTTATCCAGACCCATAGATTTAAATATTATTTATATGCTAATAACAACAAATTGGTATCTAAAACCCTGCTTCTAGTCCTGGATATTAACTGCTTATTCATCATCTTTGCTTAGGTGGCCAAAAGGTTGCTCCAAACTTAAGAAGTCTTGAAATAACCTCTTTATTTTCCCACATAAAATGCTCCTCTGTCCTCTTCAACTCAGGAAATAGCAACTACATTCTTCCAATGGCCTAAAAGTTTGAATGATTATTGTTTTCTTTCTCTCACACTCCACAATCAGTTCTTTAGCATCTGTGAGATCTACCTTAGAAAGATATCCACAATCTGAGTGGTTCTCTTACTCTTGCCACTGTGGTCCAAACTGCTATATCTCTTAGACCACAGCAATAGTCTTTTAGCTGATCTCCAGGCTTCTAGAGTCCAGTGTCTTCCAAGATTCTGAGATAATCTTTTAAAAATGAAACTCCAGCCTGGCTGGTGTTGCTCAGTGGTTGAACATGGATCTATGAACCAGGAAGTCATGTTTGATTCCTGGTAAAGGCACATGCCTGGGTTGCGGGCTTGATCCCCTTTGTGGGGAGTGCAGGAGGCAGCCACTCAATGATGCTCTCTCATCATTGATGTTTATATTTCTCTCTCGCTCCATTTCTCTCTGAAATCAATAAAAAATATCCTATCTTGCCGAAACTGGTTTGGCTCAGTGGATAGAGCATCGACCTGCGGACTGAAAGGTCCCAGGTTCGATTCCAGTCAAGGGCATGTACCTGGGTTGCAGGCACATCCCCAGTAGGAGATGTGCAGGAGGCAGCTGATCGACGTTTCTCTCTCATCGATGTTTCTAACTCTCTCTCTCCCTTCCTCTCTGTAAAAAATCAATAAAATATATTTTTAAAAATCCTACCTAATAATAGACAAACATGGTAATTGACTGTACCTTCACTACACCACCCATTGGCTAATCAGCACAATATGCAAATTAGCCACCAACAAAGATGGCAGCTAATTTGCATACTGCAGGCCGGGTGGGTCAGTGCCATCCGGGCCTGCTATTTGCGACCCGGGGCGGTGGGTATCCCGTGTGCAACCTGACCCAGGGCGGCGGGGTGGGACAGCGTGGCTCCTCTGTCACCCCAGCTTCCTCATCACAGCTCCCTTGGGGGCCTAAGCCTTTAGTCAGACATCCCCCGAGGACTCCCTGGCTGCCAGAAGGATGGCCGACTGCAAGCTTAGGCCTGATCCCCTGGGGAGTGGGCCTAAGTCAACAAGTGGTCATCCCCCAAGGGGTTCTGGACTGCAAATGGGCGCAGGCCGGGCTGAGGGACCCCCACCCCCCGAGTGCACAAATTTTTGTGCACCAGGCCTCTAGTATTTAAAGAAAACAGTAACTCCAGATTATGTCATGCACACCTCTTTTCCCACTCTCCACTGGTTTCTCATGAGTTAACAAAAGTAAAGAACCACTGGCAAGGCCCACAGTGTGCTGTGTTATCTGATCATCTGATTTGTCTGCAATCTCCTTTTCTACTATGCATCCATGTCCTACTGTGATGAAGCCACACTGGCCTCCTGGCTGTTCCTCAGACAATATCAGGAACAGATTTGTGTTTGCTGCTCTTTCTTCTACCCCAATGTATGTCCACAGCTTGCTTTCTCCCTAACTTAAGCACAAATGTTACCTAGCAGAGTGTCCTTCCCTTACCAAACCAGTAAAAAAGTATGCACTCTTTTCTATTTATCTCCATCAGACTCTGATACACATATTACTTTGTTCATTTTCTGTATATCTATTGTTATGTTCCTTATCCAAGTAGAATGTAAGCCTCTTGAGAGCAGGAGTTTCATTTGTCTTATTTGCTATTTTATCTTTAGCACATGGAATAGAGCTTAACACTTAATAACGCTCATGTGGGATTAATGGATGGATGAAAAATGGCCTTTGGGCCTCCCAATTATTTGCTAGGTCCTTCTTGAGAAATTTCTTTTTCTCTAATCTACCCACATATTTTTGGATTTGTATTGTATACCCTTTACTGTTTATTTCAGTCAAGCACACACACTAAATCAATTTGTTCTGTCCTGATGACAATTCCATGTCTCACCTATAGTACAAGATCTTCGGGACAACTTCTTTCTCTGATGCTAGGAGCCTTTTGGACTTGTGGTTTTGTTGAAGCTGATTGTGGTTATCTGAAATCTGATTGCCAGTTAAGGCAGGAATTACCCTATGGATTTTCTTGTTTAAAATGCTGAAAGTTTTTGAGTAAAGATATATTCAGGAAATTATTTTTGATTCATATCGAAATTTTATCTAGCTACTCAGCATCATTGAGCCAAATAAAAGTAACTTAAGTTCCCTTTGTTTTATGTTAATAATGTATTTACATAACACTAAGTAAAGTAGTATTGAAATATATTAGAGATAAATGTAAGTAATGTAAACAGTAAACCAAGTGAAAATGTGTTTTTTCATAGGTTCCATTGAGAAAGATGTGGAGGAATAGTGGAGAGAGCAGACATTTCTGAAGCAGAAAGGATTCAAAGAAAAGTTGAAACAGACATTCATTTTTATGTTGATGAATGGCAAAAATTATATAAATAGAACTAAAAAAAATAATGCAATCAATACAGAGTATTGTAATACCAGTTCTAATACGTCACACTTATTATAGCACTGACTCAATATATTGAAATCTCTTTCCTATTAAGGATTTCCGTATGGCTTACACCCACATTAAGCATGCCAATAGACTTGAATGTAATTACTTTCATGGATAACATGAATGGAAAATAAATACATTTATAAGAGGATTTTATTACAGTTCATGAGTATCATTTTTTGTGGCATACAATCTCAAAAGCATTTTAAGGGAGACAAGGTCTTATAAAATAGATGAACAAATATAAAAAAGACCAGTACCATAAGTCAAAGTCAATCATTATATTGAAAATTGAATTGGTTAAGAACACATGAAACATTAAAGAACTGAGCATTAATTAAATGCTGGCATACCAGAAGGTATAAGTATATGATAAGATGATACCTTTTTCTTGTATCTTCAGCCCTCTATTATAGTATTGGAGAGAAAAAAAAGTCTATATAGGTACAAACAAACCTAAAATATTCCACCTAACCTACAAACCAAATAAATAAACAATAAAACAAACAAATAACTGTTGACTTTTTCTGTTCATTCTAATAAAATAATTAATTGTCAATAAGAGAGGCAGAATATGCAGGGTTTTTTTGTTTTTGTTTTTTAATTTAAATATATCACCTCCCTGAATAAAATCAAGGTTCTGTTAATAAGGAAGAATGGAAAAAGATATTTAAGTTATGTAACAGCAATCTCAGACCCAGTCACACTTGCACAAGTGGCTAGTAGCTTGCATATTGGATAGCAAAGGTAAATTAAGCCAATTAGGATAATTCCATCTCATTTGCCTCAGTGAGGCTTTGTGTTGTTGTTGTTTTTCTTAATTAAAAAAAAATTTTTTTAGAGAAAGGGAGGGGGAGAAAGACAGAGAAACACCAATTTATCGTTCTACTTATTTATGCATTCATTGGTTGATTCTTATATGTGCCCTGCAACCTTGGTGTATTGGGATGATGCTCTAACCAACTGAGCTACCTGGCCAGGGCTCAGTGGGTTTTTTTACACAGAAATCCACATTCATAGATTAGACCATCAGTGTGTGTAACATTTCCCTTTCTATGGGATTATTTTATAGTTACCCCTCAAGTTGAACTCAATATGTGCATCCTATAGTTGGTCAAATTATACTTTCCCTGCTTCAACTACTCAATTCTTCCTGACATTATAATATACCATACTAGAGGCCTGGTGCATGAATTTGTGCACAGGCAGGGTCCCTTGGCCTGGCCGGCTATTGGAGCTAATTGAGGCCATCTCGCTCAGTCCCAATCAGGGCAATTGGGGCCGGCTGGCCAGAGGGAGGGACCATGGGAGATTGGCTGTGGAGCACACGACCACCAGGGGGCAGCTCCTGCGTTGAATGTCTGCCCTCTGGTGGTCAGTGCATGTCATAGCGACCAGTCGACTGGTCATAAGGGTAGCTTAGGTTTATATATATATAGATAAACAGCCACAGATAATAAGTATAAAAGTGAGGATGACTGTGTTTTTTTCTTTCTTTTTTTAATATATTTTTATTGATTTCAGAGAGGGAGGGAGAGGGAGAGAGATACAGAAACATCAATAATTAGAATCATTGATCGGCCACCTCCTGCAAGCCCCACACTGGGGATCGAGCCTGCAGCCTGGGCATGTGCCCTGACCAATAATCGAACCATGACCGCCTGGTTCATAGGTCAATGCTCAACCTCTGAGGCATGTGGCCAGGTCAATAAAGTTTTATTTTCAGATGTGGAAAAATTATAATTACATATAATTTTCATGTGTCACAAAATATTTACTCTTCTTGTGAAAAATGTTCAACTATTTAAAAATGTAAAAGACATTCTTAGCTTGTGGGGCATACAAAAACAGACAGTGAGCCAGCCTTTTCTTACCAGCTGAGAGATGAGAAAGGAAGCAAATATCTTGCAGTCATGAGAGGACATAGAATAAAGTGAAGCTAGCATTCAGAAATGGACCAAAAAGAGAGCCTTGCAGACAAATGGACTTCCAACCTGTATTGGACAGTGTCTAGAGAACACTTTCCTCCTATTATTCTCAGTTACATTAGTCAATAAACAGCTTTCTTTGTTTCAGCCAGTTTAATTAGAATTTTCTGTTATTTGTTGTATAAATGGTCTTTACACAAAACAATGTCCTTTTCACTTCACTATAAAGTTCTGATAGTGATGTTTATTGGACTTACTGAACTTAATATTACTTGATTTACTCAATACCTTTAAAGTGCTGTGGTGCCTCCAAACCACTCAATGATATGATAGCATATGCGTAATATGTATGGTATATGCTATGACATATAATGTATGGGATGTGATTTACTCTATTGAAAGTGAAGACTAGCAAAATAATGATTTTAACTATAAGAGTAGCTTTTAAGTCTGGATGACATATATTTAAAGTTAGACCACTATTTAATTAAAAGTAATTTCTAGAAATTCAGATAAATAAATTGAGAATTGGAGGAGGTAAGTGAATTGCTGGGATGATATGGGTTTCAGTGGCAGATCTGGGTTTTGAACTGCCTTCTGCTTAGTCCTGAAATCCAGCTCTTTTTAATGTACTATGCTGTCACATAAATGAATAAGTTCTGCGATGAAACAGCCTTTTATTTTTAATTTACTAATTTATTACAGTAGTACAAAAAATGAATAACTGGATTCAAATTCAAGATAGAGAATAAATTCTACTTCAAGCCAACTGATGGATTTTAAAGTAAAGAATTATGTGTAGAACTATTGTTCAAAAGGTCAGAGGAAATTGAAAAATTGTCAAGATACATGTTAAAAATTTATTAGAATAATGATGACTTTTTCCCTTACTAATGCTTATCAAAATTAAAATAGTATATTAATTTCCAAAGTATTACACTAAATTAAAAATAGGCTGCATGAATCAAATGATCTAATCAACATTTGCACTAATTTCACTCTATAAATACTTGATTAAAGCTATTGGCATGTTTCTTTCCCTTAAAATTTATTTAGTAAGGCCATTTTCCTACTTTTTTTTCTGATTTAAAATAAAATGACTTCTACCCTCACATAGTATTAAATAATTTTATGTTTTTATTGGGACACTAGCTATAGTATAAATATTCCTAGTCATACAAATGTTAATAGCAATACTAGTATATCTTTTTATTTTTTCATTTGAAATAAATGTTTATGATTATATAATAAAATCTTGAATATACTGGATATTCAAGTTTTCATAGAAAGCAGCTCTGAAATGAAGATCTTACCTATTTTCATGGAAGCTGAATTCATCATCTAACTCAGTCATTCTATATATAATGTATGTCAATAAACACTCATTGATTCTTTAATTATAATCCTAGGAAGAGCAAATGGAAATTTGTTTGATTGCTAAGCTGAAGGAATATTTTACATTATGTCAAAATGATTTATCAATTAAGATAAATGTCCACTGTGATTAGTAAAGGCTGCTCCAAAATGCGAGCAGTTCATGTATACAGACAATTTCAATTTAAAAAATCTTCCTTATTTATTGCATATTTTATTGCCAATTAACATAATGAATTTCTCAATTTTCAACTATTTTTAACATGCCACAATTCAAGTTAAATCCCAATACTGATTTTTGTGTAATATGTAGTAGGAGGAAATGGCCCAGGGTTCTAGGTACGAATCCAAGCCAGTCAGATGCCACTTTATGCTTTCCAACAACATAAGGGTATGCTCTGAATGGCCTTCTATTTACGAGTTTTATTTCTCTGCCAAATCAAAGGCAGGAAAATAATCCCATGGATACTGAGACCATTAAACCATTAAAATAAAATTTGTATCTTGAAGAGAGTCACCCTTATTCATCGCTCCTTGGTTCGATGAATGATCTTAATAGTACTGGAAAATTAAACTTTTATTTAGTGCTGATGGGATATTTATTTATTAAAAATGTAGTCATCTGCAATCAAATTTTTACTTCAGTCTGTATATTTGGAATCTGCTGATAGTTACTGGAAGCTGTTTGGCGATTGAAACACTCAGCACTATTGTATTGTGATCAATAATTAAATTTAGTGCTGACATGCATCTAGTTTATGCAGCAGTCTCTGACAATCCCATCTCGCAAAATTAATCCTTTCCAATTTATTTAATAGAGGACGTGAACAATAAAATAATTCAGATGACTACCAATGTAGGATTATTTCTGGTCAATATTACTTTATTATAAATTGGGTCCACATACTCATTAGTAAATTAACTGTCAAATCTGAAAACAGCCTTTTTTTGTTTAAAGGTAATTATTGGTACTGAAGACAAGAAGGCACTTAACCTTGCTGTACAGTTGTCCTTACCACAGTGCTTTTTTATTCCAGGCTATAACTAACCCATCAAAGCTGCAGAGGGAAAATAATTAGTGATATTAAATGGATGGAATCTTAACTATTACAAAGCCATAACTGTTTGGCTACACAGAGCATAACTAGATAATGACAGGCTGTTATAATTATTTGAAACATGGGTTTATTTGGGAGATATTTTAGCTTTGACACCTGAAAAATCTACTAAAAAGAAAAGAAACACGGATGTAGAAAGAATTCTATTTAAGAAACGTAGTTTAGAAGAGCCTGATTTTTTCATGAAAACATTATAAAAATTGCTTTTAGTTTTCTGTGAGATTTGACAATTTGTAAATTCTTAAAAAACAACAACAACCTGTCTTTAGAAAAATAAAGTCTGGCTCATGTGATAATATGCTTTCTCACAGTTTTCTAATTTTCACCATATTCATTAACCAGTTCAGTCACTACTTGAATCCACTAAATTATTTTACGAAGTAGCTTACACAAATGCATAACCTACTCATTTTCTACTTTGCTTTATTATTTGCACAAAATTTATCAGTCTATAATAGGCATCATCCTATTTTATCAATGCAGGAAAGTATAATTAATGCAATTATATTTTAAATATCAGTCTTCCAAACAGACTTAAAAATGTAAACCATATTGCATGTACAGAATGACTGGAATGGATATTCTTTTGTATTATACATGTTTCTATATTAGACAAGTAAGCAGTATTATTTTTCAATTTATGTACCAAATACAAATTTGATGGAGAAGTGCTGAGTCTTATTGTATTGGTTGCTGCTACACCTATCAAAGAATTGAATCAGAGTGAAGAGAAAGTGGCATATATTCATTCTATTGATGTTGCATGCTATCAATAATATGTACCTCAAGAAGTTCCCAAATTGTATTTGTTAACTATTTCATCTATCTATTAAATTGTTCAGAATTCACAGAAAATGCTAACATGCTATTTGTATCTTGGAAGTATACTATACCTACATGTTTAATCACTAAGCTTGTATCCAGGCTAGAGAGATAATGAACTAACTGATAAATAATGAAAACTCAGCTTATTAATAATACACTGTTGACTAAAATAAAATGTCTCTAATTTATTTAGCTTACCCATTCATTCTCAGAAATAAGGAGAAAATCGATACACCTAAAGAAATGCTTTATGGTCATGAAAATTATTTTCATGACTGAATGATGCTTTAAAACATTTTCATTATCTTACTTCTAAATGCAGTGGCTACGTAGGTGAGGTCTTTGAGACATAAATTATTTTATCATTATGTCCTTTGCATAACATTACTGAGTGATCAAGGGCTTGGAAACATTTTGTTTCCTTTTACTCTAGTATAGTTCACCAAGCACATTTTAGTTCTCTTCTTGTTGCAAACTCAGCCTCTCTTTTCACTATTGTGGCGTGGTGACTGGAAAGCTAGCGGTAGAACCAGCTGCCTATGACACTCCAAGAAGTCATGCAGACTGTGACTCTGCGCTACCACATCTTCTTTATCTTCTCTTTGGTTCTGTGTGTTGACTGTGCAATAGCTTATACCAAACCTCCTGGTTCTGACTCATTTCTACTATCATTTCTAAAACTATCTCAGGCTTAAAATAATTTTTATTATTTATGTGTGACATTTGCTCAATCATCATCATCATCATCCTTAGAATTGTAATATGTATTAAATAGTTCCTTGCTAATGGCAATCAGTGAAACATAGCCTCTGACTTCTACGAATTTACCACATAAAAGATCAATGTGGCATAAATGAAAACTTGTGCCACTGCAATTTGCTAAGAGTAGGTATAAGAGGTAAAGCTATAATATAGAATTTGTGCTGTCTTCATGGCTTAGCATGTGAACAGGGAGATATAAATAGCCACCTCTTCCATTTAGTCAGGAAAGAAGTCACTGGACTTGGTCAAGGACAGTCATGAGGAAAGCAGTGGTTTGGTCCTGTCTGGAGCTGCAGATCCCTCTGGTAATATTGGAGAAAGGGGAGGGTGTTTGCCTGGTAGGTAATGTTGACCCCCTCTCTTCATTGACCACGTTTTTTGCTTGCACCATTAAGGGGTAATGAGAATCAACTTATGTGTGAACAAATCAGAGAGGTCAAGAATTTTTAGGGACAGGTTTGCTATCATAAAACCAAAGCTGCATTTAGGCAAAGGGTATAATGCAGTTTTGTGAAGTGCGGTTGTTATTTATAAAACTATGCAACTGTAGTTTGGATGCTGAACAGAAGAATCAAATGACAGTTGTCATAGACAGATCATGTCATTCCTCTATTTGAAACTCTCCAATAACGCTCCATTTCATGCAGCCTAAAAGGCAGAGTTCACACAAGAAGGGAGCTTCTCATTTTTATGCTGGTCCTTTCTATCTGCACTATTACTTCCTAAATGCTCCTCCTCTCATTCATTTTGTTCCAATTGCACTGGCTGCTGGCCTTACTTTCCCAATATCACACCAGGCTTGCTCATATCTCAAGGTTCTGCACAGGGTAGTTTATCCACTCACCATCCACAATCTTACTTTAATCAACTGTACCCTGTCTCATTTTTTTTCATAGAAACTTTTTATATAAAATGTAAGCTATATATTTTAAATACAATACAGTAGATGCAACTATATATTTATGCTAAATATAAATCCTATGAGATTGGGATTTCTGCAGTGGTGGGCTGGTAAATGTTTAACAATCAGTTCTCTGGGGAGGGGGATCCCTGATTGGCAATGTAGTCCAATACCTGTGGTGTAAATATTCTCATCATACACATTTTATGATACCAAGGTTTAATGACCAGCTTGAAAAATTGCTCAAAATGTAAAAATAAGCTCTCACGAACTGACTTCAGCATACTATGGATTTTTGTCTGTTTTGCTCTTGGATGTGTTCCTAGTGCATAGAACCATGCCTACCTCTCAATAGATATTTGATATTTATTGAATGATTGAGTGGAGCCTAGGAAGTGATCTAAAAACAATCAGTAGAAATCATAAACCTCACCATGATAGCTCTTTGCTCAAAATCCTATAGAATGTAAAAATAGCATATTTTCAGCAGGTTGCATAGAGCCCATCAAGTTTTGGGCACTGCCTGCTTCTCACCACCAGTCCCTGTAGTGCATTTTATAGTGTTGTCAAAGGAAAAACGATGATTATTCCCTGCTCATCCCACATGGCTTCATTCCTCTGCAACTTCACGCATGCCTCTCCCAAAGCCCAAAATATCTCTCCCACATTATCTGCATAGTAGAGAATTAACATTCTTTCAAATCTTATAGATATAGAGCAAGCATAACACGTTCCCTATTACTCTTCCTACTCCTTTCAATGTGCACAGAGTCAAACACTTCCTCGTGACTACTACAGCCGTTCTTCACACATCTTCCCACAGCTCCAACTCATTCCCTTGCTCACCTCTGCCTAGATTTCCTGTATTGGATTCAGTTTTAATGATTATTTTTTTTTACTTTAAAATGTTTAAATGATAAAAGTAATACGTGCTCTTTTTTAAAAAAGTACAAAAAAGAGACATATCAATGGAAAAGCAAACATTTCTTAAACTCTGTATACCTCACATCCAGGGTTAATAACTAAAACAATTTGGTATCTGGATCACATCTCTAATACTCAAGAAATCATATTCTTTTATAGTTTTAGAAACACAGGTACATCTCTATCACTAGGCTGTGAGCATCTTGAGAACAGGCTGTGTCTTTTCTGTTTCCCCAGCCCCTAGCACAACACATGGCACATGGAAAGTAAAAATGCATGCTCTGTAGTGAGACCAAAGCAGCCATGCTTGCTAAGACCACACCCCAGAGAACAGTCTGACTATAGATGTGTGGAGGTTTTCCTGGAACTTTTATGGAATGACCTTCAGTAACCACTCATCATTTTTTTCCAGACCATGCATTACTCCATATTGAAACACTTTTTTCATCCTATTCACTTGGGTGTGCTTATAAGAATTTTCTGAAGTTTATATCTATTGACTTATGTGATTGCTATTCATAATGTATTGAAAGTAGGTGATCTTGTACTGGCTAAAATGTTTATTGAAGGATGCTGAATAAAGGTATTTCATTACACAGAAACTCTGTATATCACAATTACTGGCCGCATAATGCATAAGTAAGTGATTAGATATGCAGAACCTGAAGATTTAATTTACAGAATTTAATGTCCATGAAGAAGAATGGGAAGTTGGACTTGGACTGGAATGGCTGGGTTTGAATCAGAGTTATAAATCTTAATAGTTATAGGAGATTAGGACAATCCTTTATCTTCCTGAGCTACAAACTCTTAGCTCTGGAAAGAAAATGATAACAGCTGCCTTAAACTGTAAAGACACGTATCATTCCTTTAATAGTAGTTGTAATTATATAGCACTTTCTATGTGCTAGACACTGTCCTAAGCATTTTATAAACATTGGCTCATTTAATCTTCCTGACAACCTTTGAGGTATGTGTAGTTACCACCAGAGTCACTTCACAGATGAAGAAACCAAAACGTATTAATCAGCTTGCCCCACACCACCCAGAACATAAGCTGTGCAGCCAGCTTTTCATCCTAAGTTATGTGTGTTCCAAACCACTGTGTGATCATATTTTTGGAAATATTTTATAAAATATAAATAGCTTTGTAAATGAAAAGTTCAAATATTACAAATTAATTTTTGGTATCAGTGTTTAGTTGCCTTAAGTTGCATTTCCCCCCTGCTAATAAGCTGTAGGGCCAAACATGAAAATAACCTTAGCTACTGTGATTTAATAATTTGTGACAATATTGTTGTTATTACAAATAATAAAATGTTATGTGAAAAGCAGAATTTATCTTTGCCCAGAAGTAAAGGGCAGAGGGTAAGTAGGGGTCAATGTGGAGAAAAGTCTAAGCTGATTCATAAACCTTTAATAATATTATGCTCTCAAGCTCTTGGTCAAACATGGGTTTTGGAATTATTTGATAGTTAACAGAGCTTCTTGTTTCCAAATTCCATTTGTGTGTAAACTAAAATGAGACAGGCAGGCTGTCGCACATTTTCTCTGCTTCCCTAAGCATTTTATATTTGGAAAGTTAAAGATCTTGGAGAATTAGTAAAGTTTTGCTGATATTTAAAAACCTACAACTTGTCTTACTAAATGATTTAATATGATCTAATGGGAGGACATTATTCAAGAGATAGCAATCACATAAGTCAATAGATATAAATTTCAGAAAGTTCTTATAAGAACACCCAAGTGAATAGGATGAAAAAAAGTGTTTCAGTTTAGAGTAATGCAAGGTAAAACTTTGAGATTAAAATAATCCAAAATAGACTCTGGTCTAATGATAACCCACAAGAGTCATTAAGATTTTGTTAAAAATAAAAATTTAATTTAATACATTACGGTGATTAAAAAGTCCAATAGGATGATGATTAGAATACAGAAGGACAAAGGGAACAAAAAATGAAATTCAATTATACAGATCCTGGTATTTATCATCTGAGGTACCACTACTTGCAATTATTGTTACTATACCTCAAGAAAGATGTAATAGAATCCTAAGAGATATAGGAAGGCATAGCAGAAATCATCATTGGAAATGAGCCACTGAGGCTGTGGGTTAGGAAAACATCTAATACAGATTAGTGTGCATTAACCATTGCAATGGCAAAGGCTAAAAAGTGATTGAAATCTACAAACCCATTTTAAGAAAAAGGAAGAGAGAGGAGTGTACCCCTTGAATCTTAAGATAAATTAATTTAGTAAAGGTAAAAGGGAGTATAAGTATATAGATTGGGAGGAAATTTAAGGGATTTATTCTCCTGATATGAAAATTCAAGTAAATTAAAAATAGATTTAAATTAATTCTCAAATGAGAAGTCTATATTGGATTGCCAAAGGAATGAAAGTTTGGATAAGAGGTATTTTTATATTTTGAAGAAAATTGGTAAAACATACTTTCACATGATGTATCTCAAATTTTTATTAGAAAAATAATTATGGATCTAATTTAATGAAAACAGGCTGGAGTTCATTTGTTACATCAGGTTGTTAAAATATTTTCATTCTTCTCTCTTTGTGCATATGGTTTTTATTGATATGACCCTAGGACTATTCTGTATCACAATTGGTTTAAACTAGATTTTTACAGTTAGAATACATTTATGATATTGAGTTTTTAAAAACACAGAAAGTATTTGGCAATGAGATAGTAGACATGTTCCTTAATTTTGAAGTGAGCCAAATTTGATGGTCAGAAGTTAAGACAGAAAGCATTGATTGAGAACATTAATTTATTAGGAAGAGAAAGTGCAATGTCTTTGGAGTTATAAAAACTTACATTTTAATTTGGCATGTACTACTTAAATGTTTGAGCTTGGGCAAATTAATTATCATGAGCCTCTATTTTTCTGACTTATGAAATAAATTGATTATTAGGATTAAATGAATCCATGTAAAATATTTGCCCCAGTGTGTTGTGACGAGTAAACAATAAATGTTGGCTAATAATGATATTATTGACAACTGAGGAGAGGGTGGTAAAGTGTTCTCATGAATATTCTGTGTATATGAGTATATTCAGAGAATAAATTTTAGATGTCCAAATTAAGTATATTGTTTTGTAGTTGTGTAAAATAGAGTCCACAGAAATAGAGAACAATTTTCCCCTTTCATTACGCATTACAATTCACTCAGTGCCACTGGTGAAGCAGGGCATCTGGAGAAGAATTAGGTTTTCTAAAATATACTTTAAATACAACCTCCTGATGCATTTCAGACATAAAAGTACAATTTTAGAAACAAACCAGATTTGGCTCATACTAAAAGTAATTGTCATTCTTGATCCTGTATCATGTTCCAGGTGCTTATTGCACATGATTTATTTTAATCTGTGCAATGACCAATTGAGGTAGGTACAGCTATTATTTTCCCCATTTTATGGATGAGGGAACTGAAGTACAGAAAGGTTTAGGGACTTGCCTAAGTCCATCTAGTAAGTGGTAGAACAAGATTTTGAATAGATTACACTCTTAACCCATGTTCTACACTATTAGAAGGGAAAACAGTAATCTTGCAAAAAATGTCATGTTATCAGGGTTTTCATAGATCCAACACTTAGAGTCAGGTCAAAATAGATAATGTAGACATTTTCTTCCAGAAAAGATGCTTGGTTTCCATTTTATTTCAGTGCAACAAAAGTATTTGAGTAGGGCCCAGTACATTGTTGCCATCTGCCTGTTTCTCTTCTTTGTAAAGTGTGGTTAATTATTCTTCAGCAAGATGTTTAGAAACTTAATTAATATTATTGGTTAGAGATCTTTAGATTAATGACCTAATTTTGCTCCTATTAAACACATCTGGACCAGTTTTACTGAGCTCCCATGATTCTTGGAAGGAATCTTATTCATAATAATCTCAATTTCCTTTTAGTTACTATCATAATTCTTTGGTTATACACCAACTAGGTATAAATGTCTAGCTGGGTACTGATAGTTCAAACATATAACTCCTGTCTTTAAAGAGCTTATAATCTATCTAAGGAGAAAAGACCTTTTTTGTATAAACTAGTAGCCCAGTGCACAAAAATTTGTGCACCCTGGGGGTGGTGAGGGGTGGGGCCAGACCCCTCAGCCCGACCTGCACCCTCTGTCATGTTCCGGGACCCCAGCCGCTCTTGGCCTAGGCCAGCCGTGGGCAAACTACAGCCCGCGGGCTGGATCCGGCCCATTTGAAATGAATAAAACTATTGAAAAAAAAGACCATACCCTTTTATGTATGGATGTTTACTTTGAATTTATATTAGTTCACACAAACACTCCATCCATGCTTTTGTTCCGGCCCTCCAGTCCAGTTTAAGAACCCATTGTGGCCCTCGAGTCAAAAAGTTTGCCCACTCCTGGCCTAGGCACAGGCCTACAGGCTTAGGGCGGCCTGGCTCCCGAGGCCCCATTTTATCAAGAGAACAAAGTTGGTGTTAGTTACAGCCCTCACCAAACCCAGTACAATGCATCTATGCATACAACTGCCTCGTTTATGTGCCTGCTTCACCCTACTGAATTACTAACATCTTGAGGACATAGCTCTGTCTTATCCTGCTTCAACCTCAGTGCCATGGCAACTCAGCAGAAGTTCCAGCCCCACTCCTGGCTGCCTGACGCCCACCCTGGGAAGTTCCTGCCCTGCTCCCAGCGGGCTGGCGCCCCTCTCCTAGCTGCATAGTTCGAGCCCCGCTCCCAGCTGCCTGATGCAAACCCTGGGAAGTTCCCGCCCTGCTCCCAGTGGTCCGACGCCCCTCTCCAGACTGCATAATTCCTGTTCCAAGTGGCCCGGCGCCCTCTCCCAGCTGCATAGTTTGTGCCACCGGGCAAAGGCAGCCCCGGTTCTCCGCCTTTGCCCTGCCACCCGGCTCTTTCCTGCCACCTGGGTTTCTGATCACCATCAGCAGCAGGCGGCTTCTTCTGTCCTTCCTCTTTGCCTCCCAGCATTGCACCTACATAAGCAAATTAACTGCCATCTTTGTTGGAGGTTAACCGCCATCTTTGTTGGCAGTTAATTTGCATATTGTCCTGATTAGCCAATGGGAAGCATATTGAAGGTATGGTCAATTATCATGTTTGTCTATTATTAGATTAGATAATAATTTTAAATAACAATTGACAACATTCAGATAATTGAAGTCATAAATGAAATATGAGTTGTTAGGATGGAACAAATACAACATCTGCCTTGACTAATGAAAAAATATTCTAAGCAACAGAATTATTAGAAACAAATATATACTTTTGTCAAATAAACATACCGTACCATAAACTAATTAAAAGAGAAGAATATAATTTAATTTCAAATTATTCCATTTACTGAAACTATATGATATGTTTAAATAAAAGCCACCAATCTGGAATGTCTGTGACATTAAGTCAAGGCCATTCTCTGTAAAATGGGTGACACATCAGCCAATGAGATTTTCATATTTTGCTGTGAAGCAATGGGAAGAAATTGAGAACAATAAGAAATTATTCTCAATTCTGCGTGAAATTTATAAGCAACAATTCTTAACTTATTTTAGATCAGAAACTTGAAAAAAGAGATTATCTCTAGGCCATAGGAGTCTGCACATAACCAGTGCAATTTTTCAGCAGACTCTGAGAAATATTTGTTTTCCAGAATTTAAAAATACATTTTCTGCAATGATGATTTTACTTTAAACAATTATTAGGTTTTGCACTATTAGTTTAATTTTGGATCATCTTTATAATAATAAAAAAAACCTTAAAAATAATTTGTTCAATTAACCCAATTCTTATATATATATATATATGGGACAAATAACAACCTACATTATACATTTAATTTTGCATTCTTGAAGGTGGCAGTTAGGCCTTATACTTAGACCTTCATTTATTACCATTGTCTTCTAACTAATTCAAAGAAGTAACATAATTTAAAGATCATGATCTCTTGTGCATTGCTGCCAAATTACATCTCTTAGTTGGCAACCATTGTACTTATCGTTTCCAACATGAAAATGTGCTATTAATTAGATCACTGAATCAACTCCCCTGGGAGTAAAAAGAAAACTAACCTGTCAGTGGAGCACGTTTAATATGGGAATCCACTTCTGAGGGAGACTGTGAATCAGCCCCACCGGGGCTGCCCCTTTCTGAAATCCCTTAGGAATAGACAGGCTGCCATTGTCCTTGAAAGATCTGGGTGCACTCATGCTGAAAGCATCAGGAGGGACACTAGCATTCTTACCATTTGGTATAAGTCTCTATCATTGCATTTAGCACATTATATCATCATTCTTGTTTGCCTGTCTCCCCAGCCAGGATGTTTGTTATAAGAAGGAAAGGGCTGAATCATATTCATCTCTATATTTCAGCACTTGGCACAATTTCTAGCATGTTGTAGGGGTTTAAGAAATGTTTGTAATAAATTCCTGGTTTCCTGATAACTTTTCCAATTCTATATTTCTATCTAAGTAAACCATTACTTGGAATAATTTCAGCATGTAAGATAATGCATATTGCTCATGACCAGATTCTCATTTTTTTCTGATTCTTGGAGTATGTTTGTTTCCACTTCTATACAGAATGTATATTTTAATTTATATTCTAAATATATGTTCTATAATATATAGAACTGAATGAATGATTACATGCTCTAAGAATAATACTTATCCTAATAAGATTTCTCTGAGAGCTAGGTTCTTCATTAATTTAATCTATAACAGCAAACTCAAGACATGAATTGATCAGCTGAAGGCAACTTTTCCTCAACTATGTATTTGCCAAATATGCCTCTTCTAATTTTATGCATAGACTGTTTCTGTTGTTACAGGGGATAAATGTTATCTAGGCCTTATAGGAAGGGTTAAAACACAACCATTTAACATTTTAAAATAAGAGCAATGGCTAAATTCCAAGCCAATAAAAATGTTACATGGTCTGCATGATTTTTAATGGCTATATAGTAACAAGGACACTATTCAATTTGATACTTTAAATACAGTATATTTAGTGTATAATCACCTTCATTTCTCTTATTAGCAGAGACTAATATTATTAATTTAGCATAGTATGTTTTTATTTCATAATTTTGAATATATTTCTCTTTTCAAAACATCAAATGAATAATGAGTATTTTTTAATCACCAGTAGAGATCTAGCAAATCTACTTTATGATTATTATAGAATCCTTGGTCTAGAAGACTTGAAATGATCAAATACTTGAGTCCACTACTTTAAGCTAAGTTATAATCATCTATATTTTAGAGGTGTGAGATTGGAGTCCAAAATGGTAAGTAACAGAGCCAGGAAAAGAAGATAAATTACATCCCATGAACAATTATTTCCTACTCCCTCCCCCCCCCGCCCATATGCCAGCTGGTGTTTGGTGAAATTCATGATTTTATTACTTACCCTACCCTACTTTCTTCAGCTTCAAATACTCTTTTTTTTTTTAAAAAAATCTGTTTACATACCTGTGATATTTGGTGCCAGGCTATTTGTATCTACTGGCACTTCAACCCTCTCATCAGGGAAAATTATCAGGAATTTTATGAGATAATTTAGTTATTGCACAATGATGACCCATACCCAGGAAGATTTGGGAGTGGGTGAGTTAGAGTGTCAGGTTCATTTTAAGACTTCATTAGAGGAAAAGGCAAAGATAAAACTTTCTGAGATTCTGTTGAAAACAGTCTGGTACTCAAAGTAATCAGGAATGAAACAATACAAACCTGGCAACGGTACGTGAAACTGAACCTGCTGGCCTTACGAGTCATGACACATGCCTTCTCCTTCACCTACCCCACATTAGGGAAGGCTGAGAGGAAGTGTAGCAGTTATAATGGAGTGCAAGGAATAGCCTTCAGGGTTAGAGAGCAATAATTGTGGAGATGTTTAATTGGTTCTTCCCACTTCCATAATTTCAACTTGAGCTGCCATCAATACAGTGTTGGCTTTTATTGGCTGGTATAATGATAGGTAAGAGCAGAAAGAAAATCCCTGTATTTTTATGAGCTTATGTTTACTTAAGTTAGAACTTCTCAGTACGTCAGGATAACCTCAGGAATGAAGGTCAATGACCTCGGAGTAATAGAATGTAGCCTATTATAACATGCCTTGTGTTAAAAAACAAGACCTCATGTAAATGTATCTTGAGGATGAGTTTAATACTTTAAAATAGTAAATATCCCAGAGTAAATGCTTCTAGACATGAGACATTGCTCCCCTGACCCTGTCTCCATCTGCTTATCTGTCCAACCCTGTGAGAGCATATACCAGTATGTACACACACACACACACACACACACACACACACATCTCGGTATATTGAACACTGAATGAACTATGTCTTCTGCATTATCCCCCCTCGCCCCCTCCCAGCCCAGAAGCAGTGATACCCTGAATACTACAGATGCTTAAAAATGGTTGTAGAAGAAGATAACTACACAATTTACGTAACTTGGTAGGTCTCTGGGATTCTTCAAAACCAGAAGCAATAGATATAGTAGAAAAGGACATAGTAAACATATTTATTTGCCATCAAACAGCAGTTTTCTAAATTATATCCCTGCATAAAGTTAATTTGCTAGAAAACTGAAATTATACATTATTAAACTTGTACATTAACTTAGTCTACAAAATCATATTCACTTCGTTGAAGGTTAATGCTTTATTGCACTTTATGGGGTTCTTTATAAGAAAGAACAGGAAAAAAAATCCACATTTCTTAGAAATTATTATTGATGCCACTTTAAAAGGGCTATATAAAAATTTTATCTTAGAATTTAATGCAAAAATGTTATTTCATATGCATTTATCATTTTTCTGTGTTATATGTAATCAATGCATTTCCCTTTATACTCTTGCTTCACAAGAGCTCAGAGTTAAAATGTGCAAATTACAGGATTAATGTACATAGCTTGTATTAATTTCCCCTTTCTTCTCTTCTCATTAATTTCTTGCTTGGACTTTATTAACCTTATAGCAGTATGTCGTTGTGATACTTTCCCACAATTGTTTCCTTTTGAAAATTTCAATACTTTTCAAATCATTTTATCAAAGATGAGAATTATAAACAAAAAACAGTTTCTAAGTATATTGTTATTCTTTAAATAAACAAATATTAGTAGAACTTTTAAAATAAATGATTTTGCCATATTTTTCACAGAATTAACAAAGCAAACTTAATGTTTCCTTTGGAACTTAGTCAATATCCCACGATTGTATTGATAAGCTACCTGTTCTGTTGGAGCACTACTGTTTAAGCCTGCAGTGCTACAAACAATGGCATTAACCCACGTGTCTTATTTAAAAACTCCCATTTATCTTACTGGGAAATTAATTTTAAGCTTACTTGTAACTATTTAGAGATTTGCTCTCCTAGGTCACTTGTCCAATATGCCAATACACTGCTTGAAGAACTGAAGCTTAATTATAAGCCTTCTTGGTGTTAATCTTCATTATATAACGAGTCCCTATTCTCAGAAGCAGGGTTTTTGGATTGGCTGCCTCAGCAGGACTAATAGACAACAAATGTTGAAGAAGAAAAATAATTGTAATAATTTCTCAGCTAGTTATTTGTAACATTATGACACTTGTTTCCAGCAATTACATTATTTTTATGAATTAAATAAATGATAAAATTTTACTATATTCCTGACAAAAACCTTTCTTAAAATAGGTGGCATCTTCATTAACACCCCCCCCCACACACACACACACATTGATATGCATGAGTGAAAGAGTAGAAGGTTTTTCTTCAAGTTAAGAACAATACTAGTTAACACTACTGTCCAAAGCAGTTAGTCAAGAGAATGAAATTCTAGGTACCAATATTAAACATGAGTGACATTATTATTGTTGGTTAATATATTAAATAGAAACAGTAAAATAGCTAAATTAAAAACCATAATAAATCTTCAGTGCATTGTCCATAGAATGATTGAAAACATTTAGAATAAAACACTGTTTACTCTTTTTAAAAATATATTTTTTATTAATTTCAGAGAGGAAGGGAAAGGGAGAGATAAAAAATCCATGATGAGAGAGAATCATTGATCAGGAATTGGACTGTGACCTATTGGCTCATAGATCGAAGCTCAACCGCTGAGCCACACCGGCTGGGCTATTGTTTACTCTCTATGTACCATCAGCATAGTTGATTTTAGGCAGTGTGGCAGTGACTTTTGTTTAGGTTAGGTATGTAATTTGCATCTACTAGTATATTTACTCCTTGGGAGGAATCTTTCATACCTCCTACTGTTTTCCATTTTTCTGGTGTTTGTTATATTTCCAAATAATATGTTTAATAGATTTATTTGTTGATTGAGCTACCTTAGATAATATGGGTTACACCTGCTATCATGGATGATTATTATTTATATAACCCCTATTTCTTTCTTATATTATACCAAAAGCAATATGTCCCTATTTTTGGTACCAGCTTTCTACTACAGTTTTAAACAGTATACTTATATTTGTGTGGGTGAGTTCATTCAAAACTAGTAGCATACTTTGATTTTCTTAAGAAAGTTTTAAATGCCGTAGTTATCCTATCTTCTTAACTTCTTATATGTGTACTTCTATCACCTGTTTGATGCTATTTAAATGTATTGCATGAACCACTTTATGTAGAATTACTTGCACATATATGCACATGTATATTTGTATTGTGTCATTATTAGTATGATGTTCCACCATGGTAACTGATTTTTTCTGATAGTGATATTTCAGGTGACTTTTTATTTTCTGATAATTTGAAAGAAATTATTCAGTAGTATATTTTCTATTTTAGGCCTTTTAATTTCTGTTTCTAGAATCTTGATTTGAGTTTTTTATATCATCCATGCCTCTACTTAACATTTTCAATCTTTATTCTAGCTTGAATATTCTATATACTGGCACTTCTAATTTTATGTAATGTAAATATTCTATCTACTGGCGCTTCCAAATAAAGTTTTAGTTTTTTGTTTTTTTTTAAATATCCTTTTCTACTCATTATCTATGCTGTGTCATTTTGGGGCAGTTCTGGTGGACTGATTTTTCTCTTTGTAATGTTGTGTTTTTCCTCTTATTTGCATATCAGGTAATATTATTATTGGATAGATGGCAAATATTGTGATTTTTTAATCTTTTATGTGTGATATATACAACATATATTTTAATATACACATTAAATATGTGTCTGTATAAAATATATTTACATATAATATAAATTATACTTATATATGTTAAAAATACATAAATCATATAAAATATATATTTTACCATTTTGTATAATATATATTACAAAAAAAAGAAAGTCATAGTTTCTGCCGTTTCTGCCAGTTATCATATGTATATATTTAGTCCTCTTCAGCTTATTTGGACTTTGTTCTGGAATGAAGCCACTGGGTAGCAGTTTGATCCTTTCAGGTCTTGCTTTAATCTTTGTAGGCAGGACCTAGAGAGGTATGATATTGTTGACTACAACTACATCAAAGCACATATTGTTGATGCAATAAATTGTTGATGGCTAGATCCAAAAAGATTCCGAATCAAGATGGCCTAAAAATTACTTGTCTCCATCATAGACAGAAAGATATAAGCCAACTTCAAAATTTTAAATTCTGGATAGATTACTACCCCTAAATTCTTACCTGTTTTTTTTTTCCTATTAAACTAGACCAGGAACACTACAACAGAAATCTATGAAAAAGAACGAGCAAGCAAATAAAGAGTTTTAAGCTTAGCAGCGAACTCAATAGCTTCCTCACATCTAGTCCCTCTCAAGAGATTCCTTAGATTTTTTAGAATTAAAGTCCCAACAAGAAAGCACTTCCTGATATAATCAAATTGGAGAGAAGAAAATTATGTGGACATCAAATTCAAAGTCCCTTGGTGTCCTATAACCCAACAGCTACCAAAGCTTACTAGGGTTTCTTATAGTTCTTAGAGAATGATCTACTACCCTTTTTTGTCACAAGGTAAGTATTCTATTTCCTCCACTCAATCTTCTAATTTCTGTGATGACTCTCACTCCCTTCCTGGAGTAGGTGATCTGGCAGATGAAGACTGAAGAGGGGTGCATCAGAACAAAATCAAGGAAAAAATAAATCAATGTTGTATAAATAGACATCATTGATATGTCCTTTCTTTTCTACATAGTTACATGGTTTCCTTTGAAACATAGAAAAAAAAAAGACAAATTTATGTTAAAACCACTTAGAATTTAAGAATGTGCCTGTGTGTGTGTGTGTGTGTGTGTGTGTTCGTGTGTAAATTAGCGTTGTGCCATAGATATTTTTGTGACCCCTGTAAAACAACATATCTGATTGGCATTGACAATGGCTAAATAAACTACTTTCTATAAACCAGGTTTTGTATTTGGTAAACAGAAATAAAGCTCGTGCTTTCTTGAACAATACGTACCTTTGCTTTGCACAGAGAGCTTCTCCCAGGAGTCTGCCCTTGCCATGACTCAGCCCTCTCTGTGGACAGGAGATTGCTGTCTGCTGGATGTTTTTAACAGGGCTAATTAAGTTCAACCACAAATCCTCTTTATTAAAGATTTCACACTGAAATATCTCTAAACAAGCAATAGGATGCTATTATTGAAAAGCCTTTGTTTCTAATCACAATGCCAGGGTGATAATTGAAGACAGTAGAAAATGCCCTTATGCAGAAGGATTCAGAACCCTCACTATTTGCTAAAAGTCTTTCTTTTTATTATTACCATCCAAATTCTCACAATGCAAATTAATCCATTAGATGTTTGAGTTGATCCTGTTATTATTATTATTTTAATGTTATGTATAAGCTATACTAAAATATTTATCTTGAGAGACCTATTGTTGAAAATTAGTGGACTTGATTACATGAAAATATTGCAAAGCCATTTCTGGAAAGCTTAAGAGTGGGGAAATAAAATATATCTTAATTGAAATCTATTATATTTTACGTGTCTATTCTAAAGTCTTCTTTTCCAGAGGTTTTAAATAGAGGAATTTTGTTTTGATGCCTAAGAATTTCAGCCCAGGCATTTCCTCAGGTTCTCTGTGAAGTCAATTTAAAAGTACATTAGCAGGACATGTGGATTTAGTCAGGAAATCAAGATGTGAAATTTTGAGCATATTTCTCCAAAGGTAGCCTCTTCAAATAATGGCTGTGAAAGTCATTTATTCCAGCCCAACACAGTTCCACATATTGTAACAGTACTATGTGCTTCAACTCATTTAACAGCTTTTTAATTCAGTAGTTATTCAGATTTAATAGAGCCATTTCTTCATCATTTTGCATTTAGTGATAAATGGTGCCAGAATTTATGATAAATTAAACTGCAAAGGACCATGTTAAAGTTATCTTAAGGGTTTCACATAAAAGGAACCGGTACCTATTTTGTTCAGAACAGCCACCTGAAAGTTCATGCGGCGAGAAGAGCTTCTTACTGGGTATAAACTATGAGATCTATATGAAAGTTAAGTTTTAATTATACATTTTCCTCACCACTTACCATTGGCAGTGGCCACCCAGCTGAGGGACTGGGACACGGATGCTTTAAACTAGGGGTTCTTTCTTGTTTTAATATTGATTTAACAAGTGGAAGAACATTCCTGTTGAAGCTTTGATGAAAATCCTGACATAACAAGCCACCAGATACAGGGGGCAACTTTTTAAAAGTTTGGTGAAGAGATGAGGCATCAAGGGGCTTTGGAAGAGATAAATTGGGCAGGGCCAAGTGGTGGGAGATAGGAAAGGTGTACTTGGACAGCCCTGCCAATTACTACCCTATTATCATCCCTCCTTCCCACTAACGCACTGACTTAACAGGTACCACAAAGGCAGACGAGGGCTGAATTCACAGGCCTCTTCCTTTCTTGCCCTCCTTCCCAGAGGCACATTTTAAAAATGATAAAGAGACGTGATTCCTTGACTGAAGTATTAAAAATGGTTTGCAGCCATTAACTCTGCCATTTTCCAGACATGGGAAAGTGTATACCTAGCTTAATTAGGTTTGTCCTCCCTGCTCATCGATACTCTCAGGCAGGCCAGTGAGCCAAACAAGCAAGGCGAACTCTGTGAGGATAGGGATCAGCACAAAACTATGCAAATGAAAAACTGTCCTTAAGGTTAAAAACCTGCAGGTCACTTTTGACAGGTAATGGGAGACCAGGGAGAACCAGCCCACAAACACGTGTATTTGCACTGGAAGTTATGTTTGGATCCCCAAACAACCATGAATAACATACATGTGTCCATAACTCTGCAGGCAAAACATTCGCAAGGGGGTGAAGAGTGCAACATGCATTTTTTTTTTGCGAAATTGACTTTTTTATTGTTTACATTAGAGTCTCTGAGTTAGAATTTTCCTATTACTTCATGATTGTTATCGTTTTATCTGTCCACTATGAAGCACCTTTAAATGAGAAGCTGTTATGTGAGAGGTGCTGGGCATACAAAGATGAAAGACATGGTCACTTCTGCTGAGAAATACCTCGTCTGGTGTGTAATAATAAATAGGCGTTGGAGGAAGTTCTCCTCTCCCCAACCTGGAAGAATTAGTCACAGGCTGCGTGAGTACTGAACTACCAAAAATAGCATTTGCTTGATGGCTTACAGTGGTTCTCAACCTGTGGGTCGCGACCCCTTTGGCCGTCGAACGACTCGTTCACAGGGGTCGCCTAAGACCATCCTGCATATCAGATATTTACATTACGATTCATAACAGTAGCAACATTGCAGTTATGAAGTAGCAACGGAAATAATTTTATGGTTGGGTCACAACATGAGGAACTGTGTTTAAAGGGCCAGAAGGTTGAGAACCACTGGAAAGGAACATAGGAACACTTTGAAAATCAGTCTAAAACTCCTTAGCCTGACCCATACCCACAGTTGGCCTCTTTTCTTACTGTCACAATTAGTGAGTGAATTCATGTGTGTACATCTTGCCATACATTCATCACAATCGATTGCTCTTTCTGTAGTTGTACCAATCAGTATTAAGTGCTACTTCTGTGTCACACAGTGTGCTGGACGCTTTACAGACTCACCCTGCTTAATAAAGGAAAAAGAGTGATGGATTGCGAAACTGGATGTTCTGATCACAAAACTAGAGGTAAATCACTTCATATCTCTATTTTAAGTATTCAAAATGAGGAGAGTTCGCTCTGAAGCCCTGTTGTGCTGTAACAAATCAATAAAATTGTGAGAACTGGTGGTTTCCTAAGTGTTTCACGAGGAAAATATTAATGCTTAGTATCGGTAACTCTAACTTTCTCCGTTCTATGGATACCTGTTAAGAGAAAAAGGATTGAATAACAGACTGCTTAAAGAAATTAACTTCATTTTCAACAGATGGATTAAATTTGGGGACTAAAAATGTGATAGTTCTTTATAAAAAATTATAAAGAACATATGTGTGAAAACAATTTTTCAAGATAGGAACATTTTTGATTTCTTAATTTCCAAAAGGTGTTTCTTTAGCTACACATTTTAAATAGATGAATGCTTGGCAGATTAATATGATGATTTTACACTCCTACAAAGATTGGTACAAATTTTAACTGTAATAAAAATGCCAATTTTAGGAGCAGCCACATACACACTTAACCTGAAAACAGAACGCTGAGGGTTTTGACTCATTAAATTGCCCACTGCACTGTCCAGAGCCACTTGTCCACCTTCTTGTTGTGTGTGCCGCTTGTTATATATATATTTTTTTTCCCCTGGGCTGTTTATTCCGCAAAGGGCATTTGCAAAAGAGTTGGAAGCACTTTTTAGTAGCAGGTCCTTCTCTAGCGGAAGTTCATGCCCCTTGGTTCTCACATTTAACAGAAGCTCAGATAGCCTGCAGCATCTGTCCTTTTGGGTCCCTTCAGGATTGTGTACATTTCTTTGTCATATCGTCATTTCTCAAACCACAGGTTTTCTTTAAATAGCAGCCTTGTCCCGGTAGAATTATGGTGAACTGTAATGCTATAATTTGAAGAATATCCCACTTCCAAGGGCATCATCCTAATTGACTTAAATATTTGAGACATATATTTTAATGTCTTTCTCTGTTAAGAGGCAACAGAGTATGACCATGCTTCTGCAAGGAAATAAAAAGGAAGTATTGTTTGTTTTCTGTTCATGTTTGCTTATTGTGTCCAGTTTCATTGACTGTGTAACAACACAACAGGTCCAAAAATAATTAAAACACCAAACAGAAAATTAGGCCACCAGATAAAAGGTAAACAAATAGACAAAGAAACTGAAAAATGTAGCCACTTATTTTTTAAAAGCGGTATTTATATATATCTTTATAGCATTGTATAGACATATTCCAAATAAGTTACAAATACACAGATGCCTGCATCCCCTATAAATAAATAAATAAGCCACTGTTTATATCTATCATTTAGAACAAAGAGAAATTCCAGAAACATGCAATTCACCTGAATTTCACTTCACCTGTCCCTAGGTTTAGAAAGGTTACCTGAAACATAATAATTCTAAAGAGCTTATTAGAATTACATGCTGTTTTTCAACCCAGGGAAATTTGACTCTAGATGTTAGATTTTAAGAACCAGCACAGTTTCCCACTTTATTTTTTACACACATGCCAAAAAAAATATCTATAGAAGATGAAACAATGTCTCACTCTTCATCTGGAGGCTGCGATGAAGTCTAATCAGACCTGAAGCCTGTTACTTTTTATGCGTTCAGATTTTCTGTAGGCACATTTGTAAACGGGGAAATCTCTTGAGATTCTACCTGCTCAGTTTCAGGGGGTTTTGCGCTTTCTTTCACAATGAATTGCAGAATGCCATTTAACTTCAAGGTTTCTAATTGTGCAACTGCGCCGCTACCCACCTTTCTATTGACCACCTTTCCTTGTTTTTTTGTTTCACCAGCAAGATTCTCACCTTGCTGCACATTCTTTTAACTTGGCCATCAATACATAAAGTCGAGAAATCTTTCTCAGTCCTGGTGCTTACAGCAGCACTTCACTTATCACTTCTTTCCATCCTCGGAGGGAAGCTCTATCTGAAGTGGCTGTTGATGGTGTCTTTACTGCTGTTACATGGGAGCCTTTTTTGAATACTATCATTGAACGCTTCCTGAAGCTCAGAAAAGTATTGTCAGTTTGGTCAGCAATATTTGTGCTTCTTTGCCTCAGTGTCTATCTCTCCCTCTCTGCTTCTGTCCTCTATTTTCCCCTTTCTTTGAAATATGTGACAGTGAAGTTGTTATGGGCTCACAATGTATTTGAACAAATCTGAATATATTTTCTTTTGGACTCTGTACTCTAATTTATGTAAATTACTGTAGCTTTTTTGGCCACCATAATCATTAAATATATTTATTTTATTTAAACATTTATATGTATGTCTATAATATATAAACATTTTTATATATTTAAAATATATACATGTTTCACTTAAAATAAATGTATACATATATATGCATATACATGAATATGCATATATGTATATATTTGTTCCCTTGTAGAAAGAATGTAATTTTTTATCGAATTATCTCTACTAATATATAAAGTGCTCAAAACAGCAAGAATTATAAAATATATATAGCATTTAAAATAAATCCTTAAAATAGACAAATATATAGATATATAGATATATATATCCCATGTTCAAAGACTGTTAAATTGCGTTGTTACCCATATCTTCAGAAAAAAATCACTTCTACTGTCGTGGTAAACAACCTGCTTCCCTATTTATAATGGTCTGGCCCTCTAGCAACTTCAGCGTGAAATTACAGCTAATTTGCCTACAAACATCAGGTGGTCATAATAATCTGGCCACTCAGTATAGTCCTTGCTTTCTCCAGTTCCCTGGTTCTCAATCTTGGATGCACATTAGAATCACCTGGGAATCTTTTTAAAATCCTGATTTCTGGGCCTCATCCTCCGAAAATTCTGTTTCTTTGTTATGGGGTGGGGCCACAACATTAGTAACAAAGAAACAGAATTTCCAGAGGATGAGGCCCAGAAATCAGGATTTTAAAAAAGATTCCCAGGTGATTCTAATGTGCAGCCAAGGTTGAGAACCACTGCGTTGGAATTTTAATTTCTATTGAGCCAATTATGTATTTCAACACATTTGTATAACTTCCAAAAATATCTTATAATCTCTTTTCATATACCCCAACAGAGCCAAAATCAGGCATGCAATATTTCCCCAAATATTTGTAGAACACAGTTGCATTATTTTCCCCTTAAGCCAAGTTTTGGCTGTATCATTTAAATAATTATGGAATAAATAGTCATATCTATTACATACCAAGGTATTTTTTTGTTCCTATAATTTATGAGGTTTTTTGGTCATTTCATATGCTAAAGATCCTTTGAACTGTTTATTGAAAATATATGTATTAATAATAAAAATGACTATGTCTTTCAAGAAATACATTTCCTTAGTAGCTAAAAGTGTTGGTATCAGATTCATGTATCATGATTAACAGCTTTGGTAGGGCTCATGTGATGCTAGAATATAGAACAGAGTCAATTATTAAAAGCTGCATTATTTTTCAGCTCTCAGTTTCTTTAGAAATGTAGAGAGGGGACAAATAGACAAAAATAAAATTTAAAATCCTATATAATAAAACCCCAATATGCAAATAGACCAAATGGCAGAACAACTGGTCGCTATGATGCACACTGACCACTAGGGAGTGGTCAACACAGGAGCTGCCCCCTGGTGGTCAGTGTGCTCCCACAGGGCGAGCGCCGCTCAGCCAGAAGCTGGGCTCACAGCTGGTGAGTGCTGCGGCAGTGGTTGGAGCCTCTCCCACCTCCACGGCAGCAGCAGCAGCAGCAGCAGCAGCAGCAGCAGCAGCAGCAGGGCTGAGCAGCAGCGAGCTGAGCAGTAAGGAGCAGTGAGCTGGCAGGTGGTAAGGAGTGAGGGGTCCCGGATTGCAAGAGGGCACAGGCCAGGCTGAGGGAACTCCCCCCCCCTCCCCGCCCCATCCATGCACCTGACCTCTAGTATGTCAATAAACAAAGTTAATTTTTAACTCAGTCTAAATATATTTAAATATGAAAATATGATATGATAATTTAAGAAAATATTTTATTCAGTCCATTGTGAATATTTAGTTATAATTTAATTTCATTTACTTCAACTATAAAGACAAAGGTTTATTTTAAAATTCATAAAATACATTTTCATGGAGATGAAAATCTAACTGTAATCTGGAAAACAGACTTTTTCTATGATATTCGAAATTAATTAAAAAGAATAGAATTTAATGTAATTAGGTATTCACAACTAATAATCTTAACTATAAATCCCAGCCTTTTAACTTATCAACAGGATTTAATCTTTTAATGATTTTTGTATTGAAACATGTTAAACAAACAACAAAATTTTGGGAGGTAGCACTCTTTCACTCTGAATCCAGTAACAAGAAGCAGTAAATTCAAAGCCAGTTTATATGCAACAACATCTTGAATGTTTCCAGCCAAATTTTTGTTAACTACTATGAAAAGGGTACTTAGGAACCACATAACATTATTTCTTTGATATTTTATTTATTTGGTAAAATGTACTTTTGTGTTCTTATCACTTGTTAGATATTATGAGAATAGATGAAAAAGGAACCTATTCAATGGTATAAAGCTACATTTCTATACAACATGGAGAAAGCTGCAGAGGAAAAATGTACAAACACCACACACACACACACACACACACACACACACACACACACACACATATATATATATATATATATATATATATATATATATATATATATAATTTCTCTCTTTTCACCCTCCCATTCTGCATCTCTCTATAGTACTGTAGTGATCAGTCAAAAATTTGGTTTACAGTCTCTTTAAAATTTTGGCTGCTAAAATTACCACCTGCAATGCTCTGAACACTATGGATAGTAAAATCATTGAAAGGATGCTCACTCTGTTCTATGCTGTGAATTTTGGAGCCTGCATATATGAGGATGATAGAAAGAAGTAAGTAATTGTGCATAATAAGTCACTGCATGGGAGAAAGAAAGTGGAGATAGAGGCTTCAGACATGCGCTTTTATCACGGGCACTTGGTCTTTGAGCATTGAAGACCTTTAATTATGTTCTATTCCTTATGATGGCGGGAGGACATCCCCACCAGGACAGTTCTCTGGTTTTCACAAGGAGTTTTAATGATTTTACTTCCAGGTAGACTCCTGAAGGGAAGCACTAAAAATGAATATACAGCACGGTAGTATCATAAGGAAAAATTGTAAATTGTACTTTGTAATGATTTATCTGTAAATAAAGACACACATCTATCAGGAACACTTTTAAATAATGAGACCAATTTGAGATTATGTGTCCTGGAATTGGCAATTTCAGTTTCAGGAAAGAAAATGATTCGTAAAATTGCATCTTCCTCATTGAAAGTGAATGACAGAAAAAAAGAGCTTATTGCAGCCTATGAGGCAAAAACAAAAACAAAAAACCCTTATTTGCAAGACACTATGTAATTGTTTTAATTTCACTTAGCAAGCCATTTTCTTTGACATTTATGATAGAAATGAGATAATTTAGGTAAATAAGTACATATGCTAAATATTTTGAAGAGGTTACCTGACTTGTATAAATATATTTAAATTAAGGTTTTGATATGAGACTTTTAAATGTAGGTAAAAAGACACATTTATCTATTTTATTAAACCCCTGTAAAGTTTTCTTTAAATACTAGATTACAGTGTCAATGATTTCCTTACACGGATAGTGGTCCTGTTTTCCTCCTAACACAATTATATTAAATTTTAATGGCATCAATTATAATATCTAACTGGTATCTGGAAGCTTGTGGAGAGCCCAAAGGTTTTATACAAATTTATATGTATAAAGCTCTCACTGATATATTTTGCCAGTAGATATTTTACCTTGAGTAGTCAGCGCTGCAAATCCCTTCCCACAAAAGATTAAAAACATCCTCCTATTACATCTAGAGATTTCTTTTTGTTATTCAAAGCCATGAATAAATTTAGGAAAATGTATATGATTTTAATGCCTTAAACCAGAAAGCTTTCTTGATTCCTATTAAAAAATGGAATATTTAATGTTTTTCTTCTTCTGTGGTACTTTTTTGATATGTAGCAAAGAACAAAACACATTCTCAGAACATATAAAACAAAAAACTGTGTTTGAAGTATTATAATAAAACAACCTCCTTCCTTTAATGCTAAGTCCCTTTTTAATGAAGATCTCTGGCAGCTCTTGAATGTATAACTAGTTTATATCATGGGATGAAGCTGTCTGTTCTGATGATTGACATGAGCCCACATTACAATGTGATTCTGAAAATTAGTCCATAGAGGTCCTTTTCAGGTACTTCTCAGACTGAGAGCTGCCCTCCAACTACAGTAGAGCCTTTTTAACCCCACTCATTGGTATTCTAATCTGGAAGTGTGTCCTGCCTTTTAAATAACTCGGGCATTCAGGCTCGTACCCCCCTTGACACATTACTTAGCCAAAGGATTCAAATGAGATTCAAGAAACATGCAGTACAGCACAAAGGGATTGGAATATGCACAATTAATAATCACACAGTTAATTCATTTTTAATGCAAGGAGTATTTCTGAAATTTCACATTCAGATTGTAACACAAAGTAGTAGCTGTCTACCCTGATTACATTTCCAAGATTCTAAAATACAGACACAATTCTTAAGTAATTATTTTTATTTTAAACAGATTCTCCTAAAGGCATACCTTTAAGTAACATTAAGGTTATGCTACAAACTGATGAAATTTGAAAATAGGATTCCTTTCCATCCAGGTATTGTGTGATTAAATAAACACTTTGAGAGTCTTTACAAGAATAGGAAGAAGGTACATCTTTGATTAGGAAGGGCTGCAGTGGGGTTTTGATTATCTTGGGTCAAAGCCAACCAACTGTATTACACAGGGCAATGTTTTGTTTCTCTCACAGTTTTCTTTTAGATAAGTATTCTTATATATCCAGTACTAACGATCTTCCTGCCAGTGTTTGTAGTTCATTGCAACAAGAATGTCAGTAGAGCTACAACAATTCTAAGATTTTATAAATATAGCCAGGAAGACAACAAGCCATTGAATCAATCATTAGATGCTAGTTTTTTTTCTATATTTCAACATTAAGTAAATGCATTCATTTACCATTTATACGTTGCATGTCTTCTACATGCCAGATTCTGGGGATTAAAGCCATGAACATAAGAGGCAAAGTCAAGCTCTCATACAACTTATATTCTACTTCATAAATAAATGATTATAATAAATTCAGAGAATGATAAGTGCCATATAGAAAAATTGAGCATGGTAAGAGAATGGAGTGATGGGAGAAGTAGAGGAGAGGGACAGATCATAGGAAGGTAGAATTTAAGGGAGAGATTTGAATGAGCCATGAGGAAACATGTGGTGGGGGTACACTTGGTTGAATAAAGAGCAAGAACATAGGCCTCAGGAGGTCATGAGCTTCCCAGGTTAGTAGAAGCCCGATATAGCTGGATCAAGAGTGGAATGAGCAGAAGTGTTTCACAATCAATTGGTTCATCATTTGTGAGCCTAAATAGGCCATTGGCATGGCCTGAAACATTACATCATATATGTTGATCTATTGGGCTTGTCCTTACAGAAATAGCCTGGGAGTCAAGCAGGATGCAACATACAGACAATATTGCAAGGAATTCAATTAAGTGGTGAAAATATTTTTATCAGCCAGCTGCATCAGCTATCTGAGGTAACTATTGGGTGGGCTAAAGCTTCAACATTAGTATTTAGTATGTATTTTTAAATCATTTATGCTTTACTATGATTTGCAGTCATATCAATGGAAGATTCCCAGATAATATGAATTCTGTAATTGGGCAGGTAATCAATACTTTTGTATCAGTAATTTTCCAAAAGATCCATACCTTCCCTTCCCTTCACCACCATCCTCATCACACTCTATCCTGATATAAAAAATGAAAATTGACATTTGATGGGAACCAGGGTGAGTACAAACCTTAAGAATGGTTGGCATATTTTTGTTATATTTGTAGAGTGGAAGTCTATGTTATTTAATTAGACGGACTAGCTTTTTTTTTTGTCATACACACAATGTCTTCAGACTCTAGTTTGGAAAAGTAGTTCCAGGCAGGCTAGTTGCCAATGGCTTCTCCAATCTATTTGTGAAAATGCATACCAATTTTTGGTATTTGTTTAAAAGTTTCTTAAGCTAATTCATTGCTGGCTGCCTTCTTTTAGTTCTATATTTTATTTTTTTTTCTACTTTTCCTTGACTCTTTTCCTTTCCTCCCGCACCTCCCCTCTCCTTCAACCCTGCCCTCTCTCCTCTCCTCCTGTCTCCGTTCATTTCCTTCCCTTTCTTATAAATTACTGGGATTGGCACATGACCTTAACCTGGACCACTAATATCAGTTTTCAAGCATGAATAGTTCTCAATCTTCGAACCACAGAGAAATATGAACTAGTTTTATTTAATGTCTTACTTTTACTAGTGTCCTGAAAGGTGAAATCATTCATGCACAGGTAATTGTTCCAGTGAGATTCCTTGATCTTCTTCATGTGTGATTGCAATTTATAAATACCAATTGGGTAATTGCTGGGAGAGGTTTACAAAGCAAATGTGTCTAATGCATGGTTAATACATTGTACTCCCAATTGATTGTATTATTTACGATGTTAATGAACCTGATATTCTTTCTCTCATCAAGGGCAGCATTAGGTTTGTCTAATGCTCAGTCGTTTGACCAGTGCTTGATTTTGCCTGGAAGTAGGAGGGGTAGGAAGGTTAGCTCTCTCTCTCTCTAATACAGTATCCTCTACAGTACTATACACAACCCATATGCTAGTCTAGTGAACAGAGCTCAAATTAGGTCATAATCATGAATGCCTAGAATACAAATTTGAGAGATGTTTCAATAACAAATTCTCAATATCATTTCTCTTAATAAACTTGAATCTTTAAAGTAAGATGGCAAAAATTCTGTAGCAAGAAGTACACAAAACTTTTATATTCATTATATCTTTTAGAAAATCAACCCATTTAAAAAATGGTTGTCAATGGTGATTTATAAGAGGGTAAGATAAATTAAAATTCTTTCAGCAGAAGTTTCCCCTTGCAGATTGTTTCAGGCCTAATGTCAAAAGTGAACATTTTATTACCTATAAATATGTACCCATTGGTATTTCCATTACCAAATATTACCAATGGGTATAAAGAAAACAAACAAACAAAAACCAAACCAAAGCAAAAGTTAAAAAGAAAATACTTTACTGCCTAAAAGATTACTGGTCATTTGAAGAGGAAGTAAGAATATTAGTCCAATGTCAGGAAGCAGATTGAATAAGATCAAATGTAATTTTACCCTTTCCTTTTGGAGGGCACTACCAGATCTCCAAAGTAAGAGAGAAAAGGGAATTTGTGTGGCTTTCTTCTGGAAGCATCATACTCCTTGTATCAGTCTCTATACAACCTCAGTTAGTGCTTGTGAATCAAAGAGCAGACCTACAAGGTGTTTTACCCATGCGACTTTGCCTGTCCATGCCTGCTTCCCTAGAGCAGATCATAAATGCCCAGGGAGACAGAGTGTTTGACAGTATCTTCTTACCACATTGTGATACAAAGCCCTCTGAGGAAGCCAACCGTCTTGGAGATCTTCAAAAAGCAATTTAACCTCCCTCTCTCCTAGACATCTTTAAAGAAAATAGCTGAGTTGAATGGAAATGCCAGGTATGGAAAAGGAAAAAACATTGTTTAGATTTTTCCTGTTTTAATTTCACTAATGTTTGTAGGGAAAATGTTCTCTAGAAAGACAATGCAATTGCACCCATCCTATATCATAAAAGGCTAATATGCAAATAGACCAAACAGCAGAATGACTGGTCACTATGACGTGCACTGACCATCAGGGGACAGATGCTCAATGCAGGAGCTTCCCCCTGGTGGTTAGTGCACTCCCACAGGGGCAGCACCGCTCAGCCAGAAACCCAGAAGACAGGCTCACTGCTGGAGAGCACAGCAGAGTTGGCGGGAGCTCCCAGACTGTGAGAGGGCACAGGCCAGGCTAAGGGAACACCCCCCACCCCCAGCTCCCCAAGGGCAGGAATGTCTTGCACTGGACCTCTAGTTGCTTATATTTAAGTTAGGTAAGACTCTCTTTACTAGTGTAGCCTCCCTAATTATCACAACAAACTTAATAATACATAGGCTTACAAATGAGCTGGCATAGCATACAGACTAGAAGTGATCCATATTATAATTAAATCTGTTTACAGAGTTCTACCTGAAGGAAAATTGTACCATGAGATAATAAAGGTATGTACTACCACACTCTGTCTGCAGATAAAGACTCAATGTGGTACAGAAGACATTTGAATAAGAAAACAGATTTTTTTTTTTTAACTAGAGGATATAATTATGCTAGTCATTTTTTATTGTGCATTCTCTCTACTTCTATATTTGTTAAAGACAAGGTGACTTTGGGAAATTTTCTATTACTCTTTAGTTTTATGTTGCATTTTCTATTTCTCTTGAGATTTGTGTTGTCATTTCTCCAAAAATTTCAAAGTACTTTTCCAAAACTTAATGATACATTCCAGTAACAGGCATTCAAAGGAAGGAGGGAAAGAGCATGTCAGGATAGTAGTAGAAAGACATTCACTAAAGTACTTGACTGAAAAAAAACTCACACATAACTTTTTCCCTGCATTGACCCAGTCACTATTCTTGACTCAATTTTTATTATTTTTTGTTTCTTTTTAAAATCATTATTGTTGAAAGTATCACATGTCTCCCTTAACCCCCCCCCCCCATTAACCTCTTCTAGCTAGCCTCTGCCCCTGCCCCATGGGTCTTCACCACCCTATAGTCTGTGTCCAAAGGGTATACATATATGCATATAAGCCTTTTAGTTGATCTCTTCACACCCACCTACCTTTATTTAGCTTATTCAAGCCAAATTTCAAAAACATTGATATGCCTTCAGAACTTAACTTTGAAAAGAGTGTTTATTTATCAGAACAATTAGTTGGGATGAGAGCTTGATTTGAGGTTCACCATTAGCAGCAAAACAGTACTTAATCATCAAGTATTTCTCTTCAGCAACTTCTTACTCTAGTTGCTTTTATGGTTTAAGGCAATATTACCAGAAGACTCCTATTATTTGAGAGAGATATTAAATTAATAATTTAGATCCCATTGATACATTTATTAAAATGCACCAAATACTTAACATGTTTTCTACAAAATACTAGCTACAATAGTATTTGTGAACAAAATAAAATTATGTCAATAACTCAAAATTCATGCGATCTAAGTTTGCTCATATAATAAGCACTGACCATTTATAACATGTAGATGATATAGAGTATTTTATCAATGCTTGTCCATTTAGTTTGTAGCTCACATCTTTATCATTTTTTTCCCATGCCTACCCAAGCCTTGAGAATTAGCTCATGTTATTTGACTACTCACATTGTATTCAATTGTTGATCTATTTTTAGATTATTTGAATGTAAATGGTACACCAAGGAGTAAGTGTTACCTTTGGATTATCAAGATTTCTCTTCTTAACAGAAATGACAAGTAGTGCCTGTTGCTCTCATTTAAAAATCACCTTGATTTGATGGTACTCTTGGGTACAATTTCCACTCTCCCATTTTGGAGAGCTTTTTCACCATAAATACATTTTAAAACACAGAATGAGGTGATTTGGCCCATTTTGCTATGTATATAATTTAACCTTCAAAAGATTATGGTCTATGGAGCAAACAGGTTAATAGGAAGGTTTTAAAAAGACATTTTTTCATCTGATGGGACATAATCATACCTAAGGAGCTGTTATGGTCCATTGTATAAATCCTTCAAATTTATTGGCCCAAAACACAGTAATGGATCCTGCAGAGCATTGAAAATCTATCATGTTAATACAGCTGCTACATATGCAGAGTATGACGTTTATTCTCTCATCCACACCTTAGAGGATTTCTATGTAACTCTCATTTTAATAGGCCTGATTCCTGTTCCTCAGATGGGATGCTTTGCCAAGCTCAGTAAAAGCATCTCAGGATTTGCACTGAAATCAATGAAGATAACATATTCTTGCAAAACACTGCCAGGTCTAACAAAAATATTTGCTTTTTCAGAATTCCCAGAGGAATCACACCACTTCAGGTTTGTAAAGCAACAAAGAGCTTTTGTAAAGTTATTAGTTTACAAATCAGCACCTGAAATCTTTCAATTGAATCCAGCTAAATGCCAAGGTACAGTCCCTTCAAAACTCCTTTCATTGATGTTGACAAGATTGGTTTTGTTCTGAACACATATGTATATTTCTGCTTTTATAGACTGATGGGTCTTTCTGGAAAGCCTGAGATACTCTCTATCACAATGTTCAGTTTCTCTTAGCATTATTTCCTTCCTCTCCATGCAGAGCTGTAAAACCAAAGGCCATGGCAATGCCATTTTATGGTCACTCAGAATACAGATCTGCAATGTCAGAGAACCCTTGATCCTAATCTGTGTCTGTCCTTAGCTGCACAGACATAATAGAGACTATAACTGGAGCCAACATAGGGTATAATCATGTTTATATTATAACCTATGTATAACACACCCAAATCTACCCAAATCATAGGACCTCCGACGGAATAATGGTAGTGGCTGAAGGAATATTCCTACACAGTTTTACTCTAACTAGAAAGGAACACCACTTTGGCCTTGCTCAGTCTCCAGTGATAGGCTGCCTTGAAAATGGAATGACCTTGAGCAAGGCATCTGGGCAGACCCTAAAGGACCTGACAGCTGCAGGCTGTTTGAAGCAATTCTTCTTTGAGTAGACATCCGGAAGATGCACCTTTGTGCCTACAACTGACTATTGCACCACTTGAATCTATTTCTCTGTATGGGGGTTGGGGGGACAGCAATCCCCCAAATGCTAGAGTATTTAGAATACTTACTTTTCCCCCATGAACAATTTTCCAAGTAAATGGTTCAGTCCCTTGTATACTCTCCTAGTTCTGCTCTACAGGCAGGCTAAATCTTGTGCTCTTTTGGAATATAGTCTCATCCCTCTCTTATCAGACCCAGTGTACCTCAGCTGACCCAACCTTACATATACTAGTAGATCAATAGTCAGGAGTGCAAGTGGTGGCAGTTGCTGAGAGACAATGTTGACTTTCCAGGAATAAGCCTCTGCAGTGTCTAGGACAGCGGTTCTCAACCTGTGGGTCTCGACCCCTTTGGCGGTCGAACGACCCTTTCACAGGGGTCGCCTAAGACCATCCAGCATATCAGATATTTACATTATGATTCATAACAGTAGCAACATTACAGTTATGAAGTAGCAACGAAAATAATTTTATGGTTGGGTTACAACATGAGGAACTGTATTTAAAGGGCCAGAAGGTTGAGAACCACTGGCTTAGGAGGTTCATTATCTGTTAACAGGGAGAGATAGACTATTCCTATAGATTAAAAGGATTCAGAAGAGTCTGGGACCCAAAGTTGTGGAGAATCCACCCAGATATCCTCATCTCTAGTGTCAGATGCTCAGGATTTTATTCTGATCTTGGCATAACAGACCTGCTTTGGTTAGGGGACTTAATCGTATTTGAAGTTCAGCCACTTGACCTATAACATCCCCACCGTGGTTCTCAGCCTTCTTTTCCATCCAGTTAAAGGTGATGAGAGCTCCCTTTAAAGACAAGACCCTGCATCTTTCACACTTTATAACTCCCCATCAGCTGTTCATGATCTCTCACAGAGCATCTAGGCTTAGCATCCTCCATCCCATCTCATTCCATTATCCCTACAGTTACTATATTGTTCCTATATATGAAAAACCCAGTTCATTTGTATGCATTCTCTTCCACCAGAAGAGTTTTCACAATTGGACCACTTCCTTGTGCCAGTGGCTGTCTGTGCTCCATCCACCACCAGTGATGGGTCCTCTTGGCCAGCTGGGCAATGATCCTGTTGTGTATTTTGTGAGACCACTCCCAGTAAAAACTGTCATTGGTTAGGTCCCCTAGAAGCCAAAGGGAAACAGAGTTTGGGACGAAAAACCTTTTGGGGGGCATCATCATGTGTTAAGCAGGGAGAAATAACCTGTGATGGGGTGGAGGAAATGGTCACTGCTAATCAGGTCTGACAGCCAAGCCTGCATTGGCAGGGGGATAGGAGCAAGGATTGCCCTTTGCAGTGTCCTGCATGGAGCTCAAATGGCCAGTCACCTAAACAGGCCCTAAGAAATGTATAACTTTGGATGAAGGAGATCTCTGCAGCTGAAACAGACCATAAAAGGAGTTGACATTGGAGACAGTTGACTGACAATACTCCCCATAGCTGGGCAGAAAGTATTTCTGTGTCTAACATGTGACATAAGAAAATTTATGGAGTTAAGACCAGGATGCAGCTGAAGCAAATTTCTAGCTGTTATTTCTTTGATGAATTAAAAGAGGATGAAAATATATGAGCCATGATTATCTATCTATCTATCTATCTATCTATCTATCTATCTATCTCATCTATGTATTAAGTGAACAACAAAATAACAGAAAGTGATATGGAAGAAGTGGCATGTTCAAACAAACACGTTAGCAAAATTGACTATTTAGAAAAATAATCAATTTTGATATTCACTTTATAGTAATCAATCAAAAATTCGAGGTATGTAAATAAGTGTTAAAATTGAACCATAAAAATGAAATATATTTTAATATATAGCTGATCTAAGAATAAATTTGCGGCATCTAATACAGTGTTGGAGTAGATAGTTTCCTAAAGCACTTACTTACATGATTATGGATCCTTATATTTTAAACATGTTTACAAATTCAGAAATAAAATAAAAAAACTCCCAAGATATTAATATAGGAAATTATGAAATTCAAGACATCTTATATTGAGGCTAGTGTATTTTACTTTTGACTTCATACTTATTGAACATGTCTTTAAAACTTCTTGGATGAGGAAAAGCAGATGATTTTCAAAAACTGCAAGCACTTGGGAGAATTTCTTGAAGGCTTTTCTGGGGGAACCACAGGATATATTGCCATGAATATGGTAATTCATTCTCTTTTGCACACTCTCTCTTCTCACTCCTTTTCTTCTATTCCCTCTCCCCCTTGCTATATTTCTTCTATAAGTAGGTACTATAAGTAGGTACTTTTTAAACTTTATTTTTATTGTTGACACTATTACAGATGTCCCTATTCCTCCCACCCCTGGCCCATCTTCACCCAGCCCTTGCCCCACCTTCCCTCTGGCCATCACCACACTGTTGTCTGTATCCATGGGTTATGTATCTATGTTCTTTGGCTAATCTCTTCACTTAGTGTCACCCAAATCCCCCTCAATCCTCCACCCTCTGAAAACTATTGGTCTGTTGTTACATGTATCCATACCTCTGGCTTTATTTTGTTCACCAGTTTATTTTGTTCATTCGATTCCACATATAAGTGAGATCATATGGTATTTGTCTTTCTCTGACTGGCTTATTTCACTTAGCATAGTACTCTCCAGGTCCATCCATGTTGTCACAAAATGTAAGAGTTCCTTCTTTTTTCAGCCCTGTAGCATTCCATGTGTAAATGAACCACAGTTTGTTGTTGTTGTTCTTGTTCTTGTTTTTTTATCCACTCATCTACTGACGGGCACCTGGGCTTTTCCCAGATCTTGGCTATTGTAAACAATGCAGCTATTAACAAAGGGGTGCATGTATTCTTTCTGGTTGGCGTTTCAACTAGTTTTTAGACATAAAAGTTACAGAAGAACCAAAATGAAAAAATTAACAAATTTAAAGTCATTACCAAAGTATAGGAGAGAAGATGGTTATGACAAATGTGACACAGCAAGGTTTAATAGCCTTTAATATGCAAGAAATTCTCCCAAATTCACAAACAATAATAAGAACCAATATCAAGAGAAGACATAAAAATCCATAATAAAATATTTTATTTTGTATCTTTCATTTTTGCCAAGATATTTTCTTTGTCTCCCAATTTAGGCTAAATATTACACCATGAGTAGCCTCAAGTTTTGCATCATATGTTACTTCTCTGAAATCGTTTCCACTCATTCACAATAAAAATGGAAAACTGCTATGAGTTTCACTCTAAGGTAGTGTTGTGACTAATCATTTATTAATGTTTAGATTTGAATTAATATGTAATACAGTGTAGGAGTGGACATATACTTACAAGTTATGCTTCACGTAATTATGATCATCTATGCAAATCTAAATAGGAGCAGAAAATCTTAACTTGGGATAAGAAAGCACTTTGATCGACTTTAAGTTATCCGGCTCATTTCTTAACTACTTCCTTTCATTTTGTAATTTTGGCTTTGGGAAGCTGCTATTCAAACATTGTTATCCAAATTACGGTAGAAGAATGGCAACACTAGTAGTAAATGGACCCCCCTTCCGCTGCGCTACTGAACATTCAGATACAGGAAATGGGAAGAATGTCAGGGACCCTTCAGACCTGAGGCTTGGCTCAGAAGGCTGGCAGTGTACTGCCCCTTTACTTCCTGTTTCCTCACACTCAGAAACAAGGAAGGTATTTCTTATCTGAGCATAATGCCAGTTCTTGTTCCAGTGGCTTCTGAATAAGCGAGCTGTTTCTAAAACATGGCCCCTCGGTGGGACCTAGAAGCCAAGCCTGCAGGCGTCCCTCCTGGCTCCATCCTGCCCTTTCCGTCATGTGGCTGTGGACCTCGTCAGCCTAATGCTCTGCTCTGAACTGTCTTCCGGGATGTCATTTTCCACCTACTGCAAGGAGTTTACATGCTGTTACTTATTTGGCAATAAGGTCGGAAGCACGTTTTGCTTGTCGAGCATTTGTCTGATCAAAAAGGTGTGCCCCTGCTTATGGATGCTCGTGCTGTAAATCTGCTTTCTGGCCTCCAAACTGATCTCATCAGGAGTAAACCTGAGCCGCACTTCCCGACAGTTGTATTGAGATGGTAACCCTGTGAGGCACATTGGCCTTTTCTTTGGGTGAATCAGGGCATAAGCACTGCCTGGGCAGATTTCAATAGACAGCTAGTGCAATCAGCAGGACCTTCTGCTGCACATGTTCAGACATTGCCCAGCTGAAATATTAAAAATGGGGCATTTTCACTTGATTTCTTGGTAAAAAGGGATTCTCACTGAAAGGGGAAATATTGTTATTTTGGGGGTGAACTTCCTTCAAAGAGGCATGTGGGCTCTGATGCCTGTTCTTGGAGGGTGGGTCCGCAGTCCGTCAGACATTGGGGTCTGTGATGACTACAGATGAGCATCCTTTTTGCTTTATGTGGTGGCTTTGGACTATGTCAACTTAGTGAAGTTGGAACTTTGTTTCCCACAACTGCTTTTCTGAATGATGGTAGGTTAGGTTTAACCACAAGAGAAATTTGTGTAAAGGAGCAACTATTTCCACACTTTGAATGTCTGACTAGGCACTGAGGTGGCTCACACATTCTGTCCTGCTCTCTCAGCCTGTTGGCATGGGGCAGTAGCCGGCCAGAAGCTCCTCCAACTCCCACTCACTCTCCTCTCTCAGCATCTCTGAACCCTGGACCACTTGCAGGGGCAGCTCCATGGTGAAGTGTGTCAGCTGGTCCTGCAGGTCACCTGCATCACTGAAGCTGTAGGCAATGAGGGACAGACCTGAGTTCCAGCTTGTCCTCGCTCTCTCCACTTTCCACCCATGATTAATTCCCAGCTGTCTGCGCTGCTGATCATGCTCAGCACCAAAAAGCAGGAGCCACAGTCTTCCATAGATGGCTTAACCCTCTCCCAAAGTATGCGAAATTAAATTCCTATAACAAATTCTTTATTCTACGTTACTCATAGGGTTTCCATGTTACCAGACAATCTATAACTGTTACACTATGGTTGAGCGCTCTCTTATCATCCATTCTGTGCATAACAGCCAGAAGGGCAAACATTTCCCTCCTTTCCCATTCAATGGATGAACACGTGGCTTTTTTTTTCCTTTCTTGATTGGAAAGGCAGTAAGATTTTAATCCTTAAGTGTTTTTGTCCCTTCTGCACTCTTGTGCTTCTGGTTAAGTAGAGACAGTAACTATTGGTCCCTTGGTGAATAAAATGCCAAACCACACATGACACCCCCTTTGCACTCCCTATTAAAATTTTACAGGTCAAAAATCCAAAACCCAGTTAATAAAAATTGTTCTTCATCATAAGTGACAGGAGAGAACAGGTCAATCTATGGAATAATGGTGCAGTAATTAGAAACTTTGTAGTTGATAAAGTGTGACTGTTAATCAATGTTTGGCTAATTAATCAATATTTTAATCATTAGACCTTTTAAATTTGTTTTAATGAGCATTTCCTCTAATTCCCCTGATCCCATTGCTTCCGATTATCACTATTAAAGAGCAAAGCGAGGATTTGTCTTCTCAGTGTCCGGTATCTCTAAAGACTTTTTGCATAGAGAGATCCTAGAATACCCAGATTTAAGTGGTTACTCAGGAGAGGTATAAAGTCACCACATTATCATGGAACATTTGCTTAATGGCAAAAGTTATGATTTAGAACATCACATTAAAACCATCATAAACCTTCGCTTCTCAAAGGGTGTTTGGAAATATGTATTCCTTTCCTAGCAGTCGGTGCTCTCAAATTCTTATTGTCTCCTATTTCAGATTCCATATTTGCTTTCATGCTGTGTCATAAACTTTGGTTGGCACCTATGGCCATTGTTTGGTACACCTTTTCTTCATTTTCTTTCTGCTTTTCCCTGTTCCTCCCATTTCAACCTGTGCCTTCTCTCCCTCCTCTTATTTACCAACACCTTTCAACCAGAATCCCACCAGGGAAACAATCACATTTGAGATTTATGAACACGATATAAACAAGGACAACCATTTCCCCTCCCCCTTATTTGATGAGAAAAATCAGTGAAGTTCAGAAAGACTGAGAGATGCGTCCAAAGGACACAAAATCTAAAATAGAACCCAAGTCACCCAAGTGCTTTTTTACGTATTCAATGCTATTCTTCAAATTGACTTGGAGATTTGACTTGGACAAGAGGTCTTTCCAATAAGTTAGATAAATTCTTTTCATTTTTCTGCCGTCTTTGTGCAGCAGCTATCATTTCCCATAATAGTCACTAAAAATAAAGACATAAGTAAAAGAAGTAGGAAGAAGTATTTTTGAGGTGATTTTTCAGAGCTTCTAAATACAACGCTGTAGGAACGAGGCGCTGCGGGTCTTCCCGAACGACATCGACACCGCGTTAGTACACGGCAGTGCCCGAAATGAGCAGAGCAGGGAGTCACCGTGGCTGAGCAGGTCTTGGACCATGGAACACTAAAGAGCAAACACTGTACCAGCCCAAACAGGATGATGGAATCCTGCTTACACTAAAGTACATTTTGATTTCCTCATTTTTCTGAAGATTCAGGGAGCTTTGTAAACTACTATAGTCATGAGTGGAACTTATACTTAAATATTTGCTGAGAAGTACAATCGGTTTGCGCTGGAATTTTGGTAATCACACGTTTGGTAGTCAGTAGAGCTGTTCACAACTTTCCAGCTCCCTTTCTTCCCAGGCACATGGCAGCATTGCCCTACCTACCCACACCCCACCTTTGAAGTTAGATGACATCACTGATTTGCTTAGGCCAGACATGACGTAGTCTCGCCTAGGGAGAAGAGTTAAAAACCCCTAGGTAATGTCTCTCTTACCTTTGGTGAAGAGATTGTGGGAGGTGAAACCTCTTCAATCTGGATCCCTGCCTGATGACAAGGAGCAAAGGCCCCTGGCAGACCTGCATTGGGCATGCAGCATGGAATCCACCCTAGCTGTGCTAAGCCTATCCTGACTGACAGGGCTGTGTGGGGAAGGTTTTTGAGTGTTTGCCATGATGGCGCACAGCTTCTTTTCTTTTTACTTAGAATAACAGCCCTCCGCAGTGTCATGAGAATGGTATATGTTTCTCACATATGGGTGTGACACACACCAGAGAGCTGGATCATGTGTGTCGCTTTGGGCAGGTAACTTCTATTTTCGACAATGCCTCGTAGGATCTATGTCATGCTAGGATCTCTATATTCTATTGAATAGCTCTAACTCCCCCCTCTTCTTTCAGCTACAAATGTTGTGTTCCCTTTTACCTTCTTCTTATTACCCAAAATTCAATATACTGGTCCCTCTATCAGCAGTAAAGTAAATTCATGAAGGCAGTTACAAAATGCATACAGTTCTAACAGGATTTATTTATACTTCTCTAGTAAAGAAATTAACTGCCATTTTCAAGGGGAAAAAATCTTGTAAACACATCTCTGTAATAAATTTTCCTTTATATTAAATATAAAAACGCAAGATACTATGTTCAACAAAGAAGGCTTGAAACTGATGTCTGCTATCCTTTTACTGATCCTCTCAGCCCTAACATGCGGGAGTCTTACATTAATTAGCAGTATATTTTGGCAAGCTCTGCTGAGTGTGATCCTCTGACACCGAAGGCCAGGAATCCTGGAGGTAAGCCATTAAGATCCTGAACCATCAGACAGTAACAGATTTTGGGTTTTAGTGGGTCAAAAAATAACACCACTGTTCCCAACCTGAGATCAGAACCAATTTACAGAGAAGGATACAAGAGTCAGACAGTTAGAGATCAAGTGTCAGCGTTATTACTGATAAAAGCAACAGTGAAGGACATCACTTAGATAAGTCCTAATAGGCTTGCTAGGGCTCCTCTGAATGGAAGGCACCCCTGCCCCCACTACCACCAACACAATAAACAACCCCCCTGCGTCTGCAGTCTGCAATGGTAGGAGCTCAGCCTGCTCCCCTCAACCAGCTTTATCACGTGACTGACAGCGGGTGGGAACCACCCTCCCTCCCTATAGGCTGCCAGATCCAGAGGGAAAAGCAAAGAGACAGACTGCAGCAAGCATGTCCTGTCCACAGTTCAAACACAACAAGTTGCTCCTCTTTCCTGGAGAAGGAGATGTTAGGCTGGTGAGTAGATGTTAGTTACTCTCCTGCAGTTTCTCAACCGCAGCATTGTTGACATTTGGGACTGGGCAATTCTTTGTGGTAGGGGCTGCTACATGTTGTGGGATCTACCCACTAGGTACCAGTAGCATCCCCAACAGAGGTCGCAACTCCAAATGTAGCCAAATATTGCCAAATGTCCCGGGTGGGAGTGGGAGTGTGAAATGGCTCCTGATTAAGAACCACTGCCTAGGGACTTCTTTTACTTGGAAATGTGAGGGAAAAGCAGTGCATCACCTACTGATGAAAACTAGCAAATCAGTGGGAAAACCACTAGATTTTAAATTCCCTGATGATTTCTTTGGAAAGTAAAGCCTAGAAAAGTAACTTTGAAATTGGCAACAGTACAATAAATTCTAACTAATGATAACTCAGTCATTATCAGAAAAAAATGTAAGTCAATGTTACTAGGAAGAGAAAAAAATTATTGTATCTACTAATCAGAAAACAGAAATATTCATATAAATGTTATTAAAAATTAGCAGAAGAAGGTCAAGACAGAAAGAAACAAAAAAGTAGAAGGAAAGAGTACCACCAAATTAATCCTTCCCAATATTTACATGTTCTCTATTTACACAACATTCTTCTGCATGTGGCAGGGGATTATAAAATGCACATATACTTAATCATCTAAACTCTATCTTCCTTGTCATGAAATATACGAGTGCTATGACACACACCCATAAAAAGTTCAATATCAATATCATGTAGGATGTGATTCAGTGCAATTCAGCCCCTTCCTTTGCCTTTTGAAATCTATCTTGCAGCTCCCTGAAGTGAAGAAATCCCTGGCTTTGTTTCTGTCCTCAGTCTGAATCTCCCCCTCCATCAGAGGAATTTCATCTGGACTAGGTAAATTTCATACATCCAAATAAATCAATTTTCCATGTAGCTACAGATACTGTGCACTTAACTATGAAAAATCATGTCAGCATCTAACCTTGGATAGTTAAGGTCATGGGATAAGACCAGAAACCAGGAGTAAGAGAATCAAGTGTGTGCAGTGATGGGATGTTAGGCCTGGGCACAGGACCAGAGCAGAAGTCATTTAAAGATCAAAATGAAACCTCAGGTCAGATTATGCTTGAGTAAAATGAGAAAGATCCAAATTTTTAGGGTTTCCAGCTTTTATGATGTCTTCGAGGATCTGATAAAGACTAAGTACCCTGTTTCCAAAAATGTGTATACACATACACACATAAACAAAAAAAAAAATTCTAGAATTTTAGTGGGTCTTCACAGATTATTTATCTAAGACAAGGAAAGGCTGCTGGGCTGGTAGCCAGCATACCTACCTGTACTAAAGAACTTTCCTTCACAATTGCTGCATGGGTTAGTGCCTAAAATGAGACATCACCAAAATGGAAAGTCTGGGCAGTTACATAGATAATTTGAAACCAGAAACTTTTTTGAGGAAAAGGATATGTTTAATCCTAATTATCTTTTGGTGAAATATTTTTATCAATTAAATTCATGAGTCTTTTATGTATATTGTCATGAACACAGCTTTAATCTAGATATGAACACATCCTAATAGCCTCCTTTTCCAGTTTATGCCTCATCACTGAACCCTGCATTAAAAAGTTTAGAATATGATATACAAGAGAGAGCAGACATGCTAGGTCATGTGGTAATTTAAAGTATGCCTTTAACATTTTTTAACATAGTTACCCTATTGTGTTTTTAGAACATAAATCAGACTGGTTTTTAGAAATACCAGCCTAGATGGTTTTTGTTCCATCCATTTTTTGTGTGCTTTTCTTAGCTACTCTATTTTGACTTTCTATTTTTTAAATTTTAATTTCATTTTTTTCTAGTCCTTGATATAACGTGTTCATAATTGCATTACTCTTTACCTTTGGTATTGCCGATAAAAACATGCATGCAAACTATAAATTAGCTCCCTAAACCTGCACTTGTCCTCTGTTCACCACAACCACAACGTAGCCCTTTGGTAAACTAGAATGCCAGCACACATTGAGTGTCTACTGTATACCAAGCAAAGAATGGTTCTCAACCTTCCTAATGCCGTGACCCTTTAATACAGTTCCTCATGTTGTGGTGACCCCCAATTTCATTGTTACAAATTGAACATAATTAAAGCATAGTGATTAATCACAAAAACAATATGTAATTATATATGTGTTTTCTGATGGTCTTAGGCGACCCCTGTGAAAGGGTCGTTCGACCCCCAAAGGGGTCGCGACCCACAGGTTGAGAACCGCTGTTCTAAACACTTTATATGAGCTATCTCACTCAATTCTCAAGAAACACTATAAAGTAACTAATTATTATCCCATTATCCCAAGTGAGGAATCTGAGGCCTAAAGGTTTCCTCTACTAAAAGAGACAGAGCAGGAATGCAAACTCAGGCCTTTGATTCTTAATATCCACTATACTACCCATAGGGCATTATAACAGGTACAATTCTGTGATTTTTAGTTTTCTTTTTCATAACCTCTATTTTTAATTTTTTAAATGTATATCTGTTTCCATACATCTTCCGAACATGTGTGTTCTGTATGTCCTTTAGAAGCAATGTTAATTTTAATGTCTCTTAAGTTGATCAAATGAGAGATGGCTGCTTTCACACTGTGTGGGGCGTAAGGGCCTTGCACGCACAATCCCAATACGGAGTCGGCTGGCCTTTCTGATATTCTGCTGCATTTTAAGCATTTATAAAAATTTTGCTTAGCTTGTACTCAAAGTCTGTTTCATCTATTTCCAAATTTCCTCCTCCTACAGGTCTGAAAAAAATCTATAAAACACTTTTTAAAATTTGGTGCCTTAATTCTTCTCCTTTTAAAAATTTTCTTCTTATACCTCATAGAAGTAAGAAACTTAGTCAAGTGAAGAGAGCACATTAAAGGAGTTCAGAAGGCTGTGATTTTATTTCTGACTATGCTACTGACCTGTTATATACCTTTGGGTTTAACCTCCTGGCACAAGACTTAGTGAAGAGGTGTTTCAGCTTCTCTGTGAACATGCACTCAATGGGCCAGATCCTTCAAATGAGCCAACTGCACTTGGGGATTACATTAAGCCATTTGGAGGGGCATTAACCCTTTCTGGTCAATGGATTTTTTTATGCACGAGCAGAGTAACTTACTAAAACAGTGCCCACTGTCCTTCATTACGCACCCCTTCTCCCCAATTGCTAACTTGCACAGAAAGTGTCTCACTCAGTCAATAACTAAGCAATACTTGAGAGAAGTGCTGAGCAGGGGGGAAAAAGGAATAGCCAGTAAGTGAAACGACCCTCGACAAACAGGTGAACAAACTGTAGAAATCAATGATGTGAGAATGGACTGCTTTCCCCTCCTCGCTGGATTGAGCGGGTCCCCTTTGCTGGCTGCAGCATGCCAGGAGTAAACGGCTCTCAGAACAGCTCTGCATGGCCACTGTGTTGCCTGGAAAAGACCCTATTCATTAAGTTCAGGCATGGCATCCGTTCCCCTCTGCATCAAAGATCAGCTTCTGACTGTTGCCTTCAAAGCTCTCCATTAGCAGGATTCACTGCATGTATTTGTTCTAATCTTGAGCCCATCAGTGACATTCTTTCTAGAATAGATGCACAGCGAGTTCTTATACCACTGCCTCCAGGCCTTTTCCGAAGGCTTTTCTTACACACGCCTCTCTCTGCATCCTGTCTTCCAGGTTCACCAGGTTCCCTCCTTTCACACGAAGTGCAAGCTGGACTCCTCCAAAGCTTTCCATCATCAGCTCTTCCAGGAAAATTCTCGTTGAACCCAGGGCTCTTGTGTATTATTCTTTATGGTGCAGGTGGGCAGTGATTTTCTTATTAAATTTGTAGTCTTCTTGAGTATTAGGGACCTTTTATTAATTGATAGTTTAAATGTCCTGTCTGTGGCCAGTGAACTTGTTGAAAGGCAAAGAAATGAGAGGATTAAATTTCAGTCTGGGGGCACAGCAGGCTTGCATGTAGTTTCACAGTTATTTTGAATACCCTTTTTAGGTTTGGACTGTAGAATTGCATTTACATATCTTTTTATATATCATGCAGGAGTTCCTATCACAAAATAAAGGAGACATTATCTCTACATAAAAGCAAGTGAATAAGAGGAAATTATTCTGTTTTACTTTTCCGTTAAACAATTCATTTCAAAGCTGTGGGTTAGAAAAAAAGATGCTCAATAATTTGTGATTTCACTTTATTATACTACTTTCAGATCAAACTTGAACAAATATATAGATGTGTGGCCTTGAGCACACAACTAATTATCTAATCTCTTTGAGCCTTTTCTTTTCAGTGAAATACAGGGATGGTGTCACCTAGCTCTATGGTTGAATGAAAATAAGACAAAATAAATCATATAGCACTATGCCTGGCACATACCAAGAACTCAAAAAATATAACTTTTACAACTCCATCCACCTTTTCTCTATTTCTGGTTTCCTCATGTGCTATCACACTTTTAACTTTATTGCTAAGAAGGATAACAATTACAGAAAAATAGAAAAGACACAATACAGAACAATTAAATTAAACCTCCAAGAGTGATTAAATACTAAATCACTTTAAAAGGTGACAAATGAAAGTTATAACTTAAGATGGGATCTACTGCCTGACAGCCTATATGCAGCACACTAAAATATCTAAGAAGATAAAGAAAAATTAGAAAACTCATAATAATCCCGAAAACTAGAGCTGATTGTCATCTTATTGCCAGAATCTAGATGAAATATTCCACCACATTAAGGCTGATGAAACTGTACTGAAACAAACATTGAGAGCCTTTTATTGGTATAATTTTGAAAAGAACCAATCTTGCTTTTCTGAGAGTTGTCAGGAGCACCTTTTATCTCTCTCCTCAGACTCTATTTCCTGGTTCAGAAACACGGGGTCAATGGCAAACAAAATAACTATAAAGGTGCTCTTTTTTTTTTTTAAAGCAGCTAGAATTCTGGTAGACTGCATTCTGCCAGCTGTAGTATCCACAATAAAATGCTAGGAACAGACAAAAAATGGATGTAGAACTTGAATGGACCTTGAAAACAGAATAAATACTAAGGATTATAATCTAATATGTATCCCACCTGTACAGAGTGTTGGGCAAGAAGAGTGTAGGGTACATTTCAGGTCTCTGTAGCCTCCACCCGTCGAATACATAGCAGACTGTAGAAGTGGTGATGGAAGCCCTGCACCTCAAAGCACCGACCAGACCACGTCTAGATCTGAGGAAGAAAGAGCATTTAAATGGGCTAAACTAAGAGGAAAGGGTAATAAATACAACACAATGTTTCACGATAATCACTGGATTCAGATAGATTTCTAATCAATTGAGGATGAATGAGCTGAAGATCACAGTTTAGAGAGGGAAAGAGAAGAGAACTTGGAAAGGTACAATGCCATGCAGGGCAAGTGCAAATTCTAATATAATCCAACCAGATCCAGAAGACAATTTTATAAAACTGGCATTGCCAGTTAAGGTCAAAGATAGTATCACTTGCCCTCAGGATCAAAGATAAACTCCATACCACTGCTATTTGAGATGTCCATTGGCAGGACTCACTAACCAAACAGCAATCATAAAACCCCGTATGAAACAGGAGCCAAAATCCACAAGGAGAGGAGAGAGTGAGATGAAAACATAGTAGAATGAAATGAAAAGGGAATTGGATCATATAAGAAATTAGAGTAACCTTGGAAAATACCTTTAAAGAGCTAATCTAAGCTACAGCAATTTATTTTGTAATCTACACAGATGATTAAGTTTCAGACAGTGATTTTAATTCATTCATTTATTAACCAAATGTTTACTGAGTATTTATTCTGGCAGACATCCTGCAAGAAGAGAAAAAAATACAGCAAGAAGCATAGGGTTCAAGTCTCGTATCTTAAAATGAGTTTTAAGAGTAATCTCATCTCTAATTTTACATGGCAGTGAAGAATTCAGACAAAATTCAAATGAGCTGATAATGATAAGTGCTGGGAGAACTAGAGTAAATTATAAATTTACACTAAAAAAAGTAAATGAGTAATCACTTCAAGGATTGGGTGGTCAAGGGAATTCTCTTTCACAAAATAACATGAAACTGAGACACATATGATAAGGAGCCAGTTTTTCAGGGAGAAAGGGAAAATTCTAAGAAAAACATGATAGTACCAGAACCCTATGGTTGAAAGAAGCCTGGTGTTTTCAAGGGGTGGAAAGAAGGCTAGTATCTGAATCCTACTGGAGATTGTGTTAAAATACGATTAGAGGTGAAGTAAAACATCATCAGGAAAAGTAGCTTGAATATTCTTCTAAACTAGAGGCCTGGTGCATGAGTTTATGCATGGGTGGGGCCCCTCGGATGGGCTGGCAATCAGGGCTGATTGGGGTCATCTCTCCCAGTCCCTATCTGGATGATCAGGGCAGGCCGGCTGGGGCGGGGGTGGGTGGGTGGGGAGGGGGTGGAGGGGTTGGTGGGGAGGGGAAGGGACCACGAGAAGTTGGCCGGCCGACTGTGGGAAGTTGGCTAGCCATGGGAGGTTGGCTGTGGGAGCGCACTGACCACCAGGGGGCAGCTCCTGTGTTGAGTGTCTGCCCCCTGGTGGTCAGTGTGCATCATAGCTACTGGTCGACCAGTAGCTGGGTTGTTGGGTTGTTCGGTCGCTTAGGCTTTTATGTATATAGATATGCTAGAAGGCACTGGAGGTTTTAATGAATGAGTTGATTTGTGTGTTAGTTTGTGTTCCACAGAAAGCAGAATCTGAGACATAGATTAAATGTGAGTACTTTTTGAGTGTGTTTGATCCAGGGAGCAGCTAGGAGGATCATGGGAGCAATTCAAAGAAGAAGGGAGAGCCAATAAAATGATGCATTATGAAATTGGCCAACATTAGGGATAACTGCTTGCTAGATACTAGGGACCATCTGAAAAGCATATGGAATGTATCTTTGTACTTTGTGTGTGGGAAAAATTAGAAGAAATATTTCCTAATTATTTACCTACTAGAGGCCCGGTGCACAAAAATTTGTGCACTGGCAGGGGAAGGGGGGTGGAGGGGTGTCCCTCAGCCCCACTTGTGCCCTCTCACAGTCTGGGACTCCTCGGGAGATAACCACCTGCTGGCTTAGGCCCGCTCCCTGGGTGGAAGATGGCAGGCCCAATCCCTCGGTGCCTGCCCCGCCTCCCCGGGTCGGGCACACGTCAGCGCCAATCCCAGGGTTGGGGCGCCGCCCTGGGTCTGCATATGGCAGGGCTGATCCTGGGGCTTGGGGCGCTGCCCCGGGTTGGGTCTCACACGGGACACCTGGGCGGGCTAGCGGATCACTGCTGCCCCGCCTGGCCACCCCAGGTCGGGTCGCACACGAGACGCCCACATGGAGGCCGGGCCGGCTGGCCGATTGCTGCTGCACCGTCCGGTTGCCCCGGGTTGGGTCGCACAAGGATGCCTGCCTCCCCGGGTCACAGAAAGCAGGCCCAGATGGTGGCAGGGCAGGTGGGATGGTGCTGCCCCGCCCTGCCTGCAGTATGCAAATTAGCCGCCATCTTTGTTGGAGGTTAATTTGCATATTGTGCTGATTAGCCAATGGGAGGTGTAGCGAAGGTATGGTCAATTACCATATTTGTCTATTATTAGATAGGATGATTTCCCATTTCCCATTGGTAAAATATCTTCTTACAGGACACTAATATCTATATGTCTATATCTATACATAAAACTTACACATTGAATTTAATCTTTTAGATAATAATAACTTACAAAGTGTACTTTAAGAAATTATTAAATTTAGAAATTAGAAAGTAAAATTATCAAATAATAAAAAATTACAAATTAACAAAACCCAACCACTTGGACATTTTATTTTATTTTTTCACTTGGACATTTTAAAACACTATCAACACCAAATAAGTTAGTCAAACAAGAAATTACTAATTTTTAATATAATATCAGAAAAATCTGTAAAATAAAATAAGTACCTGTATAAAGTTGTGAAATGAAACTAAAACTCTGCAAACAAAGGCATTTTGAGTGTTGAAAGTTTTTGTTTAAGAACAAAATTAAATTAAATTATTCAAAGTACGATGCCATTAGGAAAAACCCTTAGAAAATTTGCACTAAGGAAAAGCAGGGTTTGAAAAAAGAAATTGATAATAACTCTCTGAACTATGATAGCAACTTTTAAGTCCTGTAGTGAGAAGTAAAAATTTATCTACAGGGACTTAAGCATAACTTTTGAACAATATATGGTTATGTTGACCCATGGACAATCCTTAGATAGCCAGCCTAAACGTTAAATTTTTTTAAAAAATCTGATAAGGAACATCATAGGCTGAACACTGAAGGGGAAACAAATTTTATAGAATTTATTCAGCAAAGTCACTGAGTAAATAAGTAAACAGGCAAACTATAACCCCTTGGCGAGACAGAATCAGTACCCAGTCTCTAAAATATATTATCATTTAGTACATTTAAAATGTCTACATTTTAAAACTGGACATTTAAAATGTCCAGTTTTAAAAAATTATGAGACATGAAAAGAAACAGGAAAGCATAACCCATACATAGGAAAAAAAAAAAGACATAAAGTTCATTTGAAAGGCTCAGATAGTAGACTTGGCAGACAAAGATTACAAAACCCCCATTATAGATATAATCAAGAACTAAAGTATAAAGAACTAAAAGAAAGTATAAACATGTCCTATCAAATAAAAAAAAATCAGTAAAAATATAGAAATGTTATAGAGAACATAAAGCAAGTGATACTTGACAGTATTTTGGAGCAACTTGAAAAAAGAAAAAGCAACAAAATGAGAATTATGTAAGTAATATACAATGATGTTCTGATTGCATGTGTTTTTTTTTAAAAGGTATTTTCTCCACTTTGATTTTGGAAAGTAATTGCATAAAACACTTTATATATAGTTACATTGTTTGACATTACAGAAAACCATATATTTGACAATAACATTACAAACAAATGAGTGGGGAAAAAGCTGAATTACAGCATAGAAATGACATATAGTACCTTGAATCCACAGGTAAAATTGAAGAGAATCAGAACTGATAAGTTTAATATAACAAACTCTCTCTCTCTCTCATATATATATATATATATATATATATATATATATATATATCTACACTAATAAAAGAGAAACATGGTAATTGGCTTACGACCGCTACCCTTTTCATTGGCTAATCAGGGAGATATGCAAATTAACTGTCAGCCAAGATGGTGGCCGGCAGCCAGGCAGCTTGAAACTAACATGAGGCTTGCTTGCTTCAGTGATGGAGGAAACCAACATTCCCTGCCTGAGGCTGCAGGCCTCCAAGAGGGCAGTTTAAGAAACTATGTAACAAATACCACCTGGCTTCAGCCAGCAGATTCGCAACATTATATGAAAAGGCCAGAAACCTACTTTCAGGAGAGGAGGCCTAAGAGCTAGAGCCAAGCCTCAAGCTAAAGCTGGCCCAGAATAAAAAAAAAAAGGAAAAAAGGAGCGTTTGGGAGTTCAGTCACCCCCAGCCTGAAAACAGCCCTCAGCCCCTTACCCAGGCTGGCCAGGCACCCCAGTGGGGACCTCCACCCTGAAGGGGGTGTGACCAGCCTGCAAACAGCCATCAGCCCCTCACCCAGGCTGGCCAGGCACCCCAGTGGGACCCCCACCCTGATCGTGGACACCCTTCAGGGCAAACCAGCCAGCTCCCACCCATGCACCAGGCCTCTATCCTATATAATAAAAGGGTAATATGCAAACTGACCCTAACAGCAGAACGACTGGGAATGACTGGTTACTATGACACACACTGACCACCAGGGGGCAGACACTCAATGCAGGAGCTGTCCCCTGGTGGTCAGGGCGCTCTCACATGGGAGGAGCTCTGCTCATCCACAAGCCAGGCTGATGGCTGCCAGTACAGCGGTGGTGGTGGGAGCCTCTCCTGCCTCCTCAGCAGCACTAAGGATGTCCGACTGCAGTTTAGGCCTGCTCCCCGCTGGCAAGTGGACATCCCCCTAGGGCTGCCGGGCTGCCAGAGGGATGTCTGATTTCCATCTTAGGCCCAATCCCCTGGGGAGCAGGCCTAAGTCAGCAGGTGGTCATCCCCTGAGGGGTTCCAGACTGCGAGAGGTCACAGGCTGGGCTGAGGGACCCCCCCCCCTTCCACCTGAGTGCACAAATCTTTGTGCACCAGGCCTCTAGTCGAATTATAAAATACTAGAGGCCCGGTGCACAAAATTCATGGACAGGGTTGAGAGGTTTGGGGGGAGAGTTCCCTCAGCCCAGCCTGCACCCTTTTGCAATCCAGGACCCCTTGAGGGATGTCCAACTGCCAGTTTAGGCCCAATCCTGCCTGCCTCATCGTCTCTAACTACTCTGCCTGCCTGCCTGATCTCCCCTCACCACTCGCCTGCTTTCCTGATCACTCCTAACTGCTTTCTTGCCTGCCTCATTGCCCCTAACCACTCTGCCTGCCTGATCACCCCTAACCACTCACCTGCCTGCCTGATTGCCTCTAACCACCTCTGCCTCAGTCCCTGCCATTGCATCTTTGTCCTGAAAGATGTCCAGAATGACGTCCAGAAGGTCATTTGGCTGTTCAGTCTAATTAGTGTATTATGTTTTTATTATTATAGATATACAAAATAATGCCTGGAAGAATTCCATGAATGGACCCTCTGCCCCTAATAGTATTTGTGTAAATAATGTTTTTTCCAGAATAACTTGGAAATAGGTGCTAAGAATATTTAAAATGTTTCCATTTGCTTCATTAACTGCACTTCAAAAATTATCTTAACAATAATGTAAAATATGTTGTAGGTGAAAATTTTAAAATATAATAATTTCAAGTAGTAGTGGAATGGTTCTTCTCTATTTGAGGTGTGATTTAAAACAATCTCATAAAGCTGTTAGAATCAAGTTTCTGATGACTATTTCAACCTATGGTGTATGTATGTAATACAGTATTAGATGAAGAAAACAGAATTCTATTAAAGCAATGTCTCAATCAGAAATAGAATTTTGTTAGCTTACTTTTATTTAACCAACTCACTGGAATGACCCAATACTACTCTACTCTCCGTAAAACTAATCACTGCATTGCAGCACACATGGAGTGTCTGAGATTGTTAGGCACAACTTCCACTCTCACCCATTGCACTATTTGCTTACCAAAAGTGAGTTACATAAATGTTCAAAAGCATCTTAATGTCATTTGAACTTATTGTTGAAATTAAATAATTTAATTATATTTTATATGAACTAATAGAGTGTGGAACCAAAGTGTTATTCTGCAATATCAAAGATGATGATTTTGTAATATTAAATAAAGGGGAGTCTATAAAAATAGATTTCTATGGAGTAACCTATAGGTCCTACAATATTTAAAGATGTGCAGTAGTGTAAAAATGTAAAAGAATTCTAATTCAGATTACATGCATCTTTAACTGTTCATATCACTTTTAAAAAACGAATGCTTGAAATTATAGACCATACAGGACAGATTACATGAAAATCCTTTCACAGATGAGTATAGTCATAGGAAAATTCATGGTCTCATGTCTAGATATTATCAAATCCTTATGTATTTGTTATTGTTTTAAGTTAAAATAAATGGTTTTATGTATGTACGTGTACATATGAAGCAATGACTGTGTAATTACTCTGTTATTGTCAATGATATATTTTTCTTAAATAAGACACTTTAACCACATGTAAAGTCAATAAATATAGGAACTTGTAAGTGAAAATAGTAGAGTAGCCACCCAGCCACCATTTTGAGCTTAAGGTATGCTGTGGATCCATTCTGGATGGTGTGTATGGGTGTTGTAAGGAATCAGAAAACACCTCAAACAATCATTTTATATTATCTTCCTGATTTTTAAATTCTCACACTAACAATTAGTTCTGATCCTCTTCAGCAGTATTCTGTATAATTAATGACTAGGTGTCCTAATGCTGTGTATGAACCAGGAACCATCGGGGAGTTGAGAAAGAATGAAAGTCAAGTTTGTCTCTTTGTGAGTCTGGTGGATTAGGGAGTCAAAGTCATAAGGAAAGAAGAGTCCCAGAAAAAAAAAAAAAAAGAGCAACATTTTTTTCACATCCTAATGTGTGGCATAAATATGACAAATATTAAAAGCGGTTATTATAAAATAGTGGAATGTTTAGTCATGTTTATTTTTTTCTTTTCATAATTAACATGTATCACTTTTTTGTTCTTGATAATCCTCACCCGAGGATATTTTTCCATTGAGTTTTAGAGGGAGTGGAAGGAAGGGGGACAGACAAAAAGAACATCTACGTGAGAGAGACACATCATTTGGTTGCCTCCCCCATACACCCTGATGGGGCTGAAGATAGAGCCTGCAAACGAGGTACATGCCCTTAACCAGAATCAAACCCAGACCCTTCAGTCCACAGGCAGACATTCTATCCACTGGGCCAAACTGGCTAGGGCACATGTATCACTTTTTTGAACAAAAAACAATGCATTATCAAGTAATGCAATAATTTGATTTTTAGAAATTTAAATTGTACTGACCAAAATTCAGGTAATTATATTTTTAAAGTAAAATTCATATAGAAATATGTATTTCATATAATTTCTTAATTTCTGATGTGAGAAGAAACAGATCATGTGTCACTGCTGTGTAAAGTACAAAAGGGGGCAGAGGTTAAGGAAGAGGGATGTGGGGAGAAAGTGGGAGACAGCAAGTCTGGAAATAAGCCACCCCATAAGAGAAAGTTGGAGTGGTCCTTCCATAATATAATATCAAGGAGCAGTTTTTTCTCTTTGTGAATCTTGGCTCATTAATAAGAGTTAGTTCTTGGCACATAAGCAATCCAGAATATGGAATATGTCTTACTCTTTAAATTCATGTAGGCTACCCAGAAACTTATGAGTTCCTGGAAATTTTATTAAAATTTTCATATAAACAAGCAATCATTTTTAGATTATAGTTCCTGGTAATGAAATCCATGGATGCCATCAAAGCATACATTTGTTCTAGAAGACTGCAGATAAAAGGAATAGGGAAGACATTTTCTTAAAGATAGATTTTTATTAAAATGCTTAATTTTTTCTTTGTTCATTTACATTGGATATTATAGGACCATTAGTAAATTGTTATTTTTATGAGTCTGTTTCACTCAGGAAATTTCTTAATTCATTACATTTTATTAGATCAGCAGTAATGAACCAAAAACAATATCATTTATTTTTATTGCTACTGTAGGTTAAATCACAATGATTTATTTAGCCAGATTGAAGCAATGACTGTGTAATTACTCTGTTATTGTCAACGATATATTTTTCTTAAATAAGACACTTTAACCACATGTAAAGTCAATAAATATAGAAACTTGTAAGTGAAAATAGTAGAGAGGACATCCAGCCACCATTTTGAGCTTAAGGTATGCTGTGGATCCATTCTGGATGGTGGGTATAAGTGTTGTAAGGAATCAGGAAACACCTCGGAATTAATAAAGTGACAATGTGCCAGGAGCCGGTCCATCCTTGCTGTTTCAAGGGACCTGGCATATATGGCATACTGTTCTTAATATGTTTGCTCACCTTCTTGGCACTATGTGTTTTAACCAAGGTCACCTCTCTGAGAAAGGTTGTTTCCCCAGGTAGGGATTTTCCCCTGAAGTTAGGGAGGGAATAAAACCCCTTAACTAAGTGCCAGGCGGGTAATTAATCACTTTAACTACGAACAATCATGCTTAAGCTACATAATCTTTACTCCCTGGAATGGAGATAAGAAACACCCTAACCTTTGGAATAGAGATTGATAGGATTGGAATCAACTGGTATAAATACAAATATAACAAGACAACACAACAGAAACCTAGAAACAGAACCTAGACACAGAACCTACACAGAACCTAGAGACAGAAGAACTTTGCTGGAGAGAACATGGCAAAAGATCCTGGACAGAAACTGGCCACAGAACCTAGAGACAGAACCTAGCAAGAGAACCTGGCTGAAGAACCTAGAGACAGAACCTGGCTGGAGAACCTGGACAGAACCTGGCTGGAGAACCTAGTGAAGGAAGGAACATGGCTACAGAACCTGGCTGGAGAACCTGGAGAACCTGGCTGGAGAACCTAGCAAGAGAACATGGACACAGAACCTGGCTAGAGATCCTAACCAGAACTTCGCTGGAGATCCTGACCAGAACTTGGCTAGAGATCCTGGCTAGGCTGCTGATCAACTGAACGCTGTTTCCGTGTCTTTCCTTCTTCGCTGACTCCGTCCACACCTTTGGGGACCCCTGGACCTGCTGGGGTTGGACCCCAGCAACAATGATGGGTCTCTCACTCTCAGGACACATGTTCATTGTATCATAATTATAGGGGTCTTATTCTCTGGTATATTATAAACTGAATATAATCATTCTAGATGGACAATTGTCTATAGTATCTCTCTTTTCATTCTATGGAACAGTCTATTTTTTAAGCATCTATGATCATTTTTCTTTAATGTCTTACAATTCCAAAAGTGTGTTAGTAAATATTTTTTCAGTTCATTCTCCTGAAGCTCAATGTCACTTCAATTAGTCCAGTTTTCAGAAGATGTAAAGGATCATTGCTCTGGCACCTGTACTGTAATCTTTAAACCATTTAAAGAATTATCAAAAAAATCTTCTTTTTCCGAGGAAATAACCTGAATCCAAATAGAAAGATTTAAATAAACAAATGGTAAGGAATCCAGCCAACATGTTTTGGGTTTCTTCTTTAGTAATGTTGTATTTATATTTGCAGCTATCATGAAAGAATTACTTTCAAATATCTAGAGGAAAAAGAATTATGGGTCTACCATTCATTATCCACAATCTGGTGTCCAAAAGTACTGACAGCCAAAAAATTAACTCATTTGGCAGCAACACCTAATAAGAACAGCCATGTGGATGTTTATAGACTTTATTCTACTTAGTGTGATTATTCAAATATTTTGTTGTAGTTATCTTAAAGTGCTTGATTACATTGTCTTAGAGCCCAATGTAGGTAATTCCTAATATATAGTTAATGCACATAACTATATATGCATTACCATATTACTTTCCAACATTGAAAAAAGAGAATCTTTATTATAGAACAATTTGGACCAAATGTTTTGGGTAAGGGAATATAAATTTGGTTTGGAAAGATGAAATGTGGTTTACTAAGTAATTTTATTGTAAACTATTCACCTAGTTGACTAACTTTTAAATATTTTATTTTGTACTGCCTGATCTTTCCTCTTAATTATGGTTATTTCAAAACCAAAATGGGCAATATAAATTCAGTTGGTTATGCAACTTGTCACTGGTACAGAAATAATATAAAAGATGGCATTGACATGTCACATATAGAGAATAGAGCAGATAGCCTTATTGTAAGCAAATTGGGGGAGGAAGATAAAAATATTTTGTCAAAATAATTTTGGAAAGACTGGCGTCAACTTGAAGAACCAAAAGAGAAATGAATGTTTTACATTTATAAATTAATCTGACAATTTAGCTTCCTGAAGTACAAAAAAAAAGCAGCATATCATCTGGTGCTTGGTGGATTACAGACTACCTTCATGCTCCCCGCATACTCTGACCTCTTCTTGTTTCTCATCTGCTTTTGACATTGGGCAATTGATTCTCATAAAGTTATTTTATATTATAAACGATTTCTCTTTAAATAGAGAATTTGTGATATTTGGGAAGTAACAATCTTAAATAGAAACTAAGATATAGAATAACATATTTCATTACTACCAATTTAGAGCACTCTGCAAAAAATAAATACAAAAAAGTTCTAGCTCTTTCTCTTCCTTTTCCCTTATTCTCTTCTTCGCTTTTATTTTGCTTGAGCTTCTCCAGCAATTTCAGTTTATACTCTGACAGTGTGAATATGAGAGCTGAAGCTAACAAATATATGAATAGTCACACCAAATGAACACAGAAGATCCCAGACACCCAAAGCTTGCTCATACAGCCCTGAACCATTCATTTCTTGCTAATAATACAGACTCCACTTAACAAAAAGGGAGGAAAATACCATCAAAGTAATTTTTTAAAATTTTCTTGTCATTTATGGGCATGCTATGTCAGAATATAATTTAGAAGTATAATTCATTGCAAACTTTATCTTATAGATAGACCTGAATAGCATTGATGATAGCAATAGTGTGTTCTCACATCTGTCTCATATTCTACATTATTTCTCTTTCTCTCTACTGTAAGTGTGAGCAAGGAAACACCTGGTCTTTTAATTCTCTTTTTTTTTCATACTTTGTAGCTATGGTGTGTGTGTCTAAGTCAGTACCCTTCTTGAGAACCTAATATCACCAAGGCTAGTTTACTTAAATAAAAAAAATGCCTTTGTCTGATAAATTCAAAGAGAGAAAGCCACTTTATATTTTCAAAATTTCATGAAAAACAAGATGGGGGAACAAAATCTTCTGTAAAAAGAGTTGAAATAATTCTTTAAAATGTTACTTTTTAAATTATTGGCAATATTTAATTTATGAGAAATTCTTAATTCCATCAACTATCACAAGCTAAGATTCAAACATTATAATTTTGTCAGCATACTCTTGAATTTGTTAAGTTAATCTGTTTGAATTTTGATTTCTTGTTTAACCTTTTTTTCTTATTTTTTAAAATATGTTTTTATTGAATTCAGAGAGAGGAAGGGGGAGGGATAGATAGAAACATCAATAATGAGAGAGCATCATTGATTGTCTGCCTCCTGCAGGACCCCTACTGGGGATTCAGACTGCAAACTGGGTTTATGCCCTGACAAGGAATTGAACTGTAACTACCTGGTTCATTGGTCAATGGTCAACCACTGAGCCACACTGGCTGGACATTTTCTAATTTTTTTTTTTTTTAGTTGGACCATACTTTACAACCTGTGCCTACATGAATTTGTGAGGGATGATGCAATCATTATTTGATATATTCATTACATTAATAAAAAAGGTTTAAAAAACTATTTTTAAAGAGAGTAGACCCAAAAAGAAAAACTCACAAGGGAAGGGAAGGCATTATCCTTAAAGGAATTCAAATAAGAAAATTTACTAAAGACTTTGAAGAATCTGAGAACCAGAGGTATGAATATAGTTAGTCCCACTACAAAGCAGCAGTTACTAAAACACAGAGCATCTTTCATGAGCCGACTCTATTTTTCTCCAGCACATATTTTTCTTTCCCTAGGCATCATCCTTAACGCACTATGGAATAGATCTTTGCTTAGGAAGAGTTATCTGCTGATATAGAATTTGAACAGTGCAGGTATTGACATTAAATCTAAATGTAACATTTTACAGTACTTTAGGGATTGCTCATTATTTCCTACTAAAAATACCCTTATTGGATTAACAAATGCTTTCATGACTTAGTTTGAATTTATGATTGCTAGAACAGAACCTAAAGCCTAAGGGACAATATTAGCAATTTGTAGAAAATCTTTAAGAGATTGAAAGGACTAATAGATATAAAACATAATTTAAGTTAAAATGAGCTGATTAGTGTGACTGCCAAATGAATAGCAAAGTTTATAAGATTTGAATTGTATTCCTTGAAAAATTTTGTGTTTACAAGTTCTCAGGAAGCAAAATTTCAACTTCCTTTCCTTTTTCAATTATTCAAGATGTTAATGGTGAGTCTGCTAGTTTTTTCCACCCTGTAAAAATGAGTGATTATTGCAAAATCTGAAGTCTAAGTGGTCAGTGTGTGTAGTATGGAGTGACACTAAAAAATAAGAACTGAAAAAAGCAAAAGGCAAGGAGGAAAAAAAGCTTTATTCAGCTGAATCAGCAGAAAGTGGGACTTTTAAAAAGTTCAAATTGAGGAAGGGTTTGGTCCAATTTCTCTATTTCTTCTTAAACCCACAGTTTTCTTTTTCCCTGGACTTAAAATGAGCTAATGGACAGGACCTCCCATTTTCTTCAATTTCTTGCCTGCAGAATTTGCTGCAGAATTACTTTTTCTCACTGAACTCTATCATGTGTTACTGAAGGAAATAAAAATATTGCCTTATTGGCTGTGGAGAAAGAGGGTAGCATTTTAGAACCGAGACAGAGGTCAGCATTTGTTTGTGCTCAAGCTTGGTGTCACCTTTTGAGTGGCTTCCAATTGAAGAGCTCAATCCCTGTTCAGTTGATAGCTCGGCTCACAAAAGGAAACGTCTTATTTCTATACATTCCATCTGAGGAGACAGAAGGTACCATTAACCCATTAGAAAGGCTGCCGGCACACCTTGGTATTACAAAATCTTTTTCTAAGTAAACACTGTGTTGTGTAGAGCTGAAAGGCTTGGAAGTGGCAAGTTCTGGTGGCCTGTGTGTCAGTGCCTCTCACATAGAAGGAGATTCCAAACCTTGGGTATTGTGTAAGCATCTCTAGACTTATGAAATGTGCTTTAGAAAAAGTTTTGTCAAAAACATAATTCAACATTAAACACTGTTCTGTTAAATATTTTTATTTTGCTAAATATATTTAAAATGAGATATACCCCTTAATAAAATTTAAGTGGACAATATAGTGCTTTGAACTGTAGGTATAATGTTGTACAGTCCCTGGCAACCATCGTTCTACACTGATTCTGTAAATTTGACTATTTTAAATATCTTATACGAGAGGCCTGGTGCACAAAAATTTGTGCACTAGGGGGTCCCTCAGCTGGGCCTGTGCCCTCTCACAGTCTGGGATCCCTCAGGGGATGACCACCTGCTGGCTTAGGCCCGTCCGGGGAATTGGGCCTAAGCTGACAGTCAGACATCACTCTGGCAGCCCGGGAGCCCTCGGGGGAAGTCCACTTGCCAGCGGGGAGCAGGCCTAAGGTGCAGTCAGACATCCTTAGCACTGCTGAGGAGGCGGGAGAGTCTCCCACCACCACCACTGTACTGGCAGCCATCAGCCTGGCTTGTGGATGAGCAGAGCTCCCCCTGTGGGAGTGCACTGACCACCAGGGGGAAGCTCCTGCACTCAGCATCTGGCCCCTGGTGGTCAGTGTGTGTCATAGTGACCAGTCATTCCCAGTCGTTCTGCTGTTAGGGTCAGTTTGCATATTACCTTTTTATTATATAGGATAGAGGCCTGGTGCATGGGTGGGGGCTGGCCGGTTTGCCCTGAAGGGTGTCCACGATCAGGGTGGGGGTCCCACTGGGGTGCCTGGCCAGCCTGGGTGAGGGGCTGATGGCTGTTTGCAGGCTGGTCACACCCCCTTCAGGGTGGAGGTCCCCACTGGGGTGCCTGGCCAGCCTGGGTGAGGGTCTGATGGCTGTTTGCAGGCTGGTCGAGCCCCCCTGCCAGTGGAGACCCTCACCACATGGAGGTTTGGCCAGCCTGGGTGAGGGGCTGATGGCTGTTTTCAGGCTGGCCACACCCCCTTTAGGGTGGGGCGGTCCCCACTGGGGTGTCTGGCAAGTCGGAGTGAGGTCCTGAGGGCCGTTTTCAGGCTGGCCAAGCCCCCTGGTGATGGAAGCTCCCAGCCTCTCCCTTTTTTCTTTTTTCTTTTTTCTTTTTTCTTTTTTATTCTGGGATTTATTGACCTTCTATAATTGAAACTTTGTTGCCTGCAGTGGAGCTCAGAGCTTCCATTACTGGAGCAACCAAGCCTCCTGCTTGCTCCAGCTCCATGGCCACGGTTGGCTGAAAGCAGGTATCTGGGGTTTATTTATCTTCTATAATTGAAACGTTGTTGCCTTCAGTGGAGCTCAGAGCTGGCCCTGGCAGGTGGGAAGCTTGGCTTTCTCCATCACTGGAGCAACCAAGCCTCCTGCTTGCTCCAGCTCCGTGGCTGCCGGCTGCCATCTTGGTTGGGTTAATTTGCATATAGTCATTCTGATTGACTGGTGGGCATGGCTTAAGGCATAGTGAAGGTATGGTCAATTTTTATGTTTGTCTTTTATTAGATTAGATAAGTGGAATTACACAGTATTTATTTTTCTGTGACTAGCTTATTTCACTTGGCATAATGCCTTCAAGGTTCATCCATGTTGCTGCATATTGCAGAATTTTCTCTTTTTAAAAAATTGAATAATATTCCATTTTATACATAGACCACATTTTCTTTATCCATACATCTGCCAATGAACATTTAGGTTGTTTCCACATCTTAGCTATGTGAGTAGTGCTGCAATGAACACTAATGTTCTAGTGTCTCTTTGAGATTCTGATTTACATTCTTTTGAATAAATACCTAGATGTGGGATTGCTGGATAATATGGCAGTTCTATTTCTAGTTTGTTCTTTGTACATAACTCTTAAGAAAATTTTCCAATTTCTTAAGACTTACAAGGTCCTGAAAGATCAAGTTCAACATTATCTCTCTAGTCTCATTTATTACTTCTCACTTTTCTGCACTGTACAAATCTGAGCACACTTGTCTTTTTCTCTTACTTCAATGTATAACATTCTATTTGGCTTCCGAGCCTTCTCAGTATTATTCCAAAATATTGTAGTCTTCCCTTTCCTTTGGTAATTCTTACAATATTTAAACTGCTTTTCCTTATGAGTTTGGGGTAGGTGCTCTCATGTCACTTCTACTTCTGCAAAGGTAGCACAAATCATCACGATTGTCGTTGTCCTTTTGCATATTTTTAAATTTCTTCACATGTTTGAAAGCACTAGGAGAGCATGGGCTGTGTCCATCTTGTTTACTATCACATGCTTGACACATAGTGTGTGTCCAATAGGATCTGGTTAATAGATGCATGACTGTCTGCTGCCACTGAAATAAGCTGAATTTGTAAAAATAGATTTAATTCTTAGGATGTTATACTTAATGATGAAAGAAATAACTTTCAGGTCACTTTCATTGATAACAATAATATTAATTGCAGGCATATAAATAACTACTGCTAACTTTGCTGTGTTTCTACCATGACTACGCACTGTATTAGGAATTTTAATATATTATTTTATCTAATCCATACAACAGCTCAACAAAGTGGGTTTATGTTTCCCAATTATAGGTAATAAAACTAAGACTCATAACTTATGCAACTAAACAACAGGAAAAGTCAGAATTTGAATCCAGATATATTTTCAAAGATGGTCCTAATGTCATCATACTAAAGGGCTTATGCAGAGAGATTCAGGGAGTAATTGATAGTTTTAGCATTTGATTAGTTTCCATCATTAATACTTTACTTTTAAATTATGAGGTGTACAATTATGTAATATGCAATTCAATAAGTAAGGGAATATTTTTTTTCTTTAAATTTTGATTATCTTTTAATATATTTTATTGATTTTTTACAGAGAGGAAGGGAGAGGGAAAGAGAGTTAGAAACATCGATGAGAGAGAAACATCAAACAGCTGCCTCCTGCACACCCCCTACTGGGGATGTACCCACAACCAAGGTACATGCCCTTGACTGGAATCGAACCCAGGACCCTTGAGTCCGCAGGCCGATGTTCTATCCACTGAGCCAAACCGGTTAGGGCTGAGGGAATATTTTAAAAGCTATTTCCCCCCCCTCTGGCACAATGTGCTTGATATTAAAACTAACAAAATAGTCATATATGGGCTAGCAGTCCTAATTAACACTTTACTTTACTCAATATTACAATCCATTTTCCAGAGTCTCATGATTTTTCATTAATTATACTTGATAGCTATCATTACTTTGCTGTAGGGCTTTGGAACATTATCATTTTTTAGCACAAATATGGTTGTTGGGGTTTAATAATAAAAGTGGCCACCAATGCTACGGTAATCATTTAATCTCCACATTTGTGAGGCAGTGACCATGATTATCACCATTTTATATCATGCCACTTGTTTTGGTAAGGATGCTGAGCTTATAAAATTAAGTCATTAATTAATGGCAGAGCAGGGATGGGAAACCAAGCTTTCTGACTCAAGAATAGCAATCTTTAGGTATCAGTGCTTCTTGCTGAGCAAATAACTGGAAAATAATTCCTTCCCTTTCTGCCTTTTGTCCTCTTACACATTTCTTATGAGAGGAAATCTATATTTCTTATCTATGGACATATGGTTTATCATTTCAGAGCACATTTCTATTGCAAAGATTGTGAAAATTTTCTAAGTACTCCCACATGCCTCTGCAGAACCTGAGAGGTTTCTTCTCTGAATATGAATTCTAAATAACTTTTAATTTCATCTTAGCAGCTCTGGGATAGGCATTTTAGGCTTGGCCCCCTTCCTTTTTACATATTTTACGCAAATATTATTTAAATAATTTCATAATAGAATATGAACCTTATGTTTTAGATTAAAGGCATCTTTCTAATCTTTAACAACAAGTCCTTACAGTGAATTAATCACAAAGTTCCTCACATCTGGATTCATTGCCATGATTTGCTGGTAACATTTGATCTGACTTGAGAGGGTGTAGGTAATATGTGATAAATTGCTTAGCAAATTAGAAATTAGAACCTTTGACCTGTTGAATTAGGCTGGGGCACCTGTAAATTGAAGAGAGGTAGTTTTCAACATGCAATGCAAGGGAGTGAGGATTCAGTGACAGGTATAGCTTCTTCCTAACTATTATGTCTGAAAATGCAGGTTCTTTCCTTGATGGCCTATGGTGCTTGGGGATTCTACACCTTAGCCAAAATACTGAGCACACATTTGTTTGGGAGACTTCCTGATATTTACAAAAATATTTCAGGATGTTGCCTTGCCCCCAGAGTCATCACTGTTTTAGCAATTTACCAACCTTCTAAATTTCTTTAAGATTTGGTACTTGTCAGAAAAAAAATGCCAGGGATAAAACATAAATGTGTATCTGTTCATAAATATCATTTTTGTCTGATCAAGTGTGAAAAACAACATTAAAATATTCTGAGGTGTCATAATGTAACCATTCAATCATAACCTTAAATATAGTCTTCTGCTTCGAAATTACTTTTATTACTAAAAATAAAAATAAAAAACAGTACCTTATAAGAACCTGAATGGAGAAGTTATAGTTCAAAAATATACATTAACCAACATCATCAATAACCAAGTGGTCAAGATTAGCTCAAAATATAGTTTTATAAAATTCCCTCAAATAGTGTTTTTGATATTTTGTAGATATTGATAATAGATGGAGGAAATAGGTGGCTCTCCTATGAGTCACTAGCTAGTGGAGCAAATTCTAGGCTAGTTTGGTGTTATTTCTGTTCTCCAGTAAACATTCTTCTCCTCAGAGAATGACAATGCATAACATTCTCTAGAGATCTGGAATCTAAATAGCAGCATCTGGGATACTAGTTTCTCAAGGTAAGATGATCAGTGGTCCTTGGAGAAAGACAGCCTTACATACCAGTCTTGAATTGCTCATCTGTAAAGCCCTGTTGTTGACTGAAGGATCTGTGAGTCAAAACGAACAAAGACATATTCACATTATAGCAGATATGTGGACATGCACTTCAGTCTAAGTGTCAAAGCTCAGCAGGTATTTTTATAGAAAGAATATCTCGCTTGCCAAGAGTGACACTTGAAAACTAGCTTCACTTAGCATCTGAGTCTCATAAAGATTACACAGCAGCCCAAGCACCATCAAAGGCATGAGAAAAAATAAGCACTTTATCGCTCAGTGATTTTGCCTTGATTTTATTATGACTGAAAGAATGAATATTAAATAGCATAAGCTATCTCTTGGGCATATGTTCCAGCCACTAATTAAACTACATTTTGTTTAGAATGTGAGTAATTAAAATACACTCTGACTAATATATTTACTAATAATTTTTAAAGATATTTTCTGTATAATTAATAGAAGTATTGGTCACTTTGATAGGCCTACCTTTTCTAGTTTTTTGAACTTGGTCTTTCCATAGTTTATAATACACACATACAGGTTTTCATCCTACGCATGCTGAAAACCTGATAGTTACTTCCCTCTAATAATTTCTAAAAGGACTAATTTTCTGAGTCTTCATTTTTAATTATCTGTTGCTCTGAATTCTTGCTTCCACTGTATTCTAGACATTGCTTGGATCTCACCGCCTGCAGCTGAGACTTTCTCTCTAGTTGGTGCTCACTGCAAGGTGCATCACGGATCATTTGCAATTCTTTAAATCAGCGAGGAAAATGAGACTGGAGTAGGAGAGTCTTCCTTAATGTCTGGATATCCTGGATGGGGTTACATCATAGTACAACGCCATACATGACTGGGAACTGAATCCTATGCACCCTTGTTCCTTTTTTTATTGCTTAAAGTATTACAAAGGGTATTACATATGTGTCCTTCCCCCCTCCCCGCCCTTGACAGTCCCTAGCCTCCCCTAGCCCCCAGTGTCTTTCTTATGTCCATTGGGTATGCTTATATGCATGCATACAAGTCCTTCGGTTGATCTCTTATCCCCCTCCCTCCTGCCCCCCAACCCTCCCCGGCCTTCTCGCTGCAGTTTGACAATCTGTTTGAGGCAACTCTGCCTCTGTATCTATTATTATTGGTCTTAACTCCTCAGAATTTTTCCTGCTACTAACTATTTCCTCTCTACAGATAACCCCAGACATCTACACTTCTGAAACCTTACCCACCTCTCCTTTTAAACAACTTTACCAAGCATAGTACAAAGTACCGTTCGTTGACTGAACAAGCAAGACTCACGGAAGAATTAAGAAAGAAGTTCTGTTTATCTTTCTTTTCCTTTCATAGTCAACCACATAGGATGTGTGTGTGTGTGCACACACATACACACAAACATACATGCACACACTCAGTTTATTCAAACTCTCTCTCTGGACTTGTTCTTCCCTTGGGAAAAACTCACCATCCACGTGTTTCAGATACTTTCACCCACCCTGTGTGGCCAGCAGGAGGGCCTGAGCACGTCTTTCCCATGAGGATGTCAGAAACATCTGACATCAAGCATGCAAAGCCTTCTAACACTCAACCTTAGAATGAGTATGCCATCACCTCCAACTTGGTCCATTGGCCAAAACAAATCATATGGCTGTACACAAAGCCAAGAAACAAGGAAATACACTCCACCGGTTTCCTGAGGCAAATTTCAAATTTGGCATAAGGTGTGGTTACAAAGAAAGTGAACAATGAAAGCAATACTGCAATCCTCTCTAGCTGGTATCAGCTATTTAACCTCAGCACATAGAAGACATCACTTCTGTCTTCTATCATCTATTGCTGATGATAGTGCACATGTTATAGAGTCTAATTATTATTGCTCTTTAAGTTCTCTCTCTTTTCTTCTTGGTGATTTTTAAGATTTCTCTCTTTATCATTGATATCCTGCACATTAACCTTAATTTTTCTAAATGTAGATTTCCTTTACTTACCTTGCTTTGGTTCTCAAGGTGTATTACCATCATAACTTTTTTTTTTCAATTCTGTACATTTACCTATAAATATGGCTTCAAAAAACATCACTCTGCCATTTCTGAAAGTCCCATTTAGAAAGAACTCTATTGGTATAATTGGGTATAAATAGATGCTTTTTAATTTATTTTTTGTTTTTCAATGTCTCTTTTTTCTTATCTTTTTCTCTCAGGGTTGGTTCAGAATAAATACCTAGGCCAATATTTTGATTCATAAATTTTCTTTTCACCTCTGTCCAGCCACAATATAGACTAGCTATTGACCACCCCACCCCTGAACATAACAATTGCCTCTTATGGTTTCTTAATTTGTTGCTTTGTTTGTTTATTTACTTATTTAATCCTCACCCAAAGATATGGTTTTCATTGATTTTAGAGAAAGAGAGAGAGAGAGAGAGAGAGAGAGAGAGAGAGAGAGAGAGAGAGAGAAAGAGAAGAGAGAAGAGAGAAGAGAGAAGAGAGAAGAGAGAAGAGAGAAGAGAGAAGAGAGAAGAGAGAAGAGAGAAGAGAGAAACTTGGATGGGTTGCCTCCCATACTTGATCCAACCAGGAATCAAACCAGCAATCTTTTGGGCAGGGGATGACACTCCAACCAACCAATCCACACTAGTCAGGGCTGTTGCTTTTTTAAAAATATGAAACTTCTTTCTTCATCTCTCAGAGCAATTTAATCATGTTTATGTTAAGGTATGTCAGGCAATTTTGTAAATACATTATTTTTCAAAAGTGCTTTCCCAACATTTATGTACATATTAGTTACCTGGCAGTTTTGTTAAAATGTGGATTTTGATATGGCAGATCCGGCGTGAGGTCTGAGAGTCTGCATTTCTAACAAGTTCCCAGGTGATGATGATACTTTTTGTCCAAAAATAAATAGCCCAGAGTTTAAGACCTAATATTTGATATTTTTTACTGTTTTTTTTAGACTTAAATGCGTTTGAGATGTTTGTTTTCATACTCATTTTGAGGAAAAACTATTGTGTTGACTTTGATTTCTTGTTACTCCCTACTCCACAAGCTCTTTGTACCCTCTTCCATCTCCATTTCTAATGCTTTTCTGACTGATCCACGGTTGGTTTCAAGCAGTGAGTTAGGTCCCACTTCCTATCTCACTATCTTACTTGGAATAGTATTTATCTATATTATTCTTCAGTAGCCCAATTCCTGGATTCAGTAGGCCTCCAACTCTTAATTCCACTCACCACTTTGCATTTCTGTTCCATTGCCTTCACAGAAATGTTGTCTTCTTTTCAAGCATAGACATACATCTTGGTTTCTTTTTCAAAATTTACCTATATATATTTGGAGTAGAAAGACTTGACCAAAGAGTGAACATAGAGAGACGTCTCAATCAAGTATCTTTTCCTACATTGTTTTAGTTGGATCAGTGTCTATCTTTGGAATGAAATCTGAGCACGGACCTTAAAAATACAAATTTAATAATTATTCACAATAGTAAGTTGGTTCCTGTCCTTTTATATATCATTTTCACTGGCTCGATATAAAGTTTTCTTTTATATCAAAAGAGATTTTTACAAAATGAAGTCCAAGTGGCATACCATGTTTCTGAAAAATGCTCAAGAAGTTGTAAAAAAAAAGTGTTATAAAGAAATGTCACATATAAAAATGTACCTTCTCCAATAACTTAAATAGTAAATAAGGCATTTAGGTATTGCTTGGCAACATTTAGGTTTGTATCTGTGAAACCCACAAATGAACATTAATTCATATATTTAGTGAGTGTCTCTATGTATCCACAATGAGTCTGGATAATTTGGTCTGCAAATTCCTCCCTGGTACTAAATTCATAAGGCTGAAAGGGACTCTTATCTGGTACAACCGTTCTCTTACAGGGCTGTCTAATTATTTAGAAAAAAAATAATTAACTAAAAGTTTTCTTTTAAAAAATAAAAATGGGCTTCCACAAGTTTTGTAACATATTCAAGAGACTTTTAAATCTAGTGGCAGTGAGGTGGCGTGGAATCTTCTCACACAGTAGGGGCAAGAGATTGCAGCAGCCTTAATTTTGCCCCTAATAAAAGATAATATTTTAGGGCAACGTATTCTGTCTCTGTGAGCCTCAGTTGCTTCTACAGAAAAACACAAGAGACTTCATCCTGGCTACTGTGGCTCAGTGGTTGAACATTGACCTATGAATCAGGAGGTCACAGTTAGATTCCTGGTCAGGGCACATGCTGGAGCTGTGGTCTCAATCCCCAGTACGGGGCATGCAGGAGGCAGACGATTAGTGAATCTCTCTCATCATTGATGTTTCTCTCTTTCTTTCTCTCTCCCTTCCTCTCTCTCTCTCTCAAAAAAAAATCAATAAAAGTATTAAAAAGAAAAACACAAGAGGCTTTTACTTGCTCTAACAAATTATTGTGAGGCTGAAATTAGGTAACAGGCATATAACTTTTTAGAAAGTTAAATAAGAAATATAGTGAAAAGAGCAGTGAATTCAAATTAGCTATATACATGGGCTCACCTTCAAGACCATGGCTAACCTATTTCTGCTCAGAAAAGACAATCAAGGACTGAATTACTTTAGTGGTCAAATCTAATTTTATAGCCATATGGCACATATAAAATATACATCCTTTAATATAATGTGCCTTTCCAGGAGGCCTTGGGCAAAATACTTACACCATTCTCTCTTACTGCTCTTCTTTTTTTCTTTTATAACATCCTTCTTACCTTTTGGTTAGTGGGTCATAAGCTCAGAATGAATTCGGAAGCTAAAACATATTTCAGCAATTAGCACCCTGGAAACTCAAGCTGTTTTTTGGCAATATTCTAAAACGATGATTTCAGCACCTTTCATCCCCAGCTTGTTTGATAATTCACATTCCCATGTCCTTGGACTTGGCAGGCTCTCCAGTGCTAGAGGCACATTCTTCGGTTGGTGAGGAAAGTGTGAGCAACTTGAAGATGCTAAATAGGGACATTTGCTACATCTGAACTAGATATACTGAGTTGGGAGACTTTTGTTCCTGGCCTGTTCTCTCTATTTTTAAATGTGATTGTACTCAGAGCTATTCTGAACATTTTAGTTAACTCCCTGCCATCCACCTACCTATCTTATTATTAGCTACTCTCTTCTGAAATATGTTTAAAGGAGTAGAGATAGAGATGAAACAAAATGTCTTCCGAACTGCTCTAACTCTGGCTTCAGAGGAATGAGCAGACTCTTAGCTACTTTTATACCTTATTTCTCAGAGGCAGGGACGACTGAAAAGTATTTCCAAGAGACGAGGGAATTTGGTCGGCATGAAAAGTCCTCTACATTTTAAGTCACTTCACATACTCAGATATAGGTGGTAATGATCTATTCAGGAAACATTAATGTTTAGTCCTTCCCTGGTTAAAATAAGAATGGCATTAGGGGCATTAACTAATAAGGATAATTACACTGGGTATGTTGATAGGGTAAATAACTGTTTTCCCTCCACTCCCTCAATCCACAGACAAATGTTTCTGGACCAGTCAAGTGTGTGTCTTATTTCTCTCCAAACTGGGGCTAATTAAAAAGCCACTAATGTGACCAAAGCCTGGAGATGTCCTATGGGAAACCTGCATGAACTTACTGCCAAGGATTTATATAATCTATTTGGGCTACTCAAGTTCTTTTTCTTCCTTTCTTCTCTTTGGCTGTTTGCTCTAATCATTGGTGTTGCAAAGGCTTCTAATTCTAACATTGCATGATCAAAAGATTCTATAAAATAAAAATAGGAATCTTTGGACTATGAATTTAATTTTGGGGTATATTCAACACAGGATATCTCAGTAAAAATAGGGTTTATAATTGGTTGGAAAGTAGCAAAAACTTCAAAATCAGGAGGTTAAAGTTCTAATTCTGGTTGGTTCTCTATATTACTGAAAAATGGGTCTCTCTTGAGGCTGCGTATGCCTTTAGCTTTACTACTACCTATTACCAGATAAACTACCAAGACCCACTATGTTAGACTCCCAGAGCCAGGACGATGGGGCCAGGTACAGAAACTCACCCAGGCAGAAAACCCCAGATGCCTAGCAAGGGGCAAACTGGGTAAACAAGAACTTTGCCCCCCGGGTAACTTAACCTCCCCTAATATAGAACTGGTCATGTGGTTTGAACCTCAGATCTTTCATATCGCTGGTCATGAGGTCTAGACCCCCTGACCATTTCCTCCCTAACGATAACATCTAGGCCTCAGCTGTATTTCAGCTCCAGGCCCAGGAAAACAGAAAAAACAGACAAGTGATGCAGTGGCTGCCTAAGGACCACCTGCCCTGGCACTGACCAATAAGTTGTGACCGTGACCCTGAAAGAGCACACCTGGAAAGCTGATGAATATTCTATTAAGCCCCTCCTGAACCCTCCCCAAGATTTTAACCGGCAAGAAAGAGATAAATACACTCAGGAAAAAGAACCCAGTTCAAGATCTCCTTCCAAGGAGCATGCCTAGCCCATGCCATTTTCTTTTCTCTTCCCTTCCCCATAGGCACATATCCCCTAATCCAATGGTCAGCAAACAGCGGCCCCTTGAGTGTAGCCCTTCCACAAAATACAACGTGCGGGCACGCAGGTACAGTGCAATTGAAACTTCGTGGCCACACTCAAGGGGCCAAAGAGCCACATGTGGCTCACGAGCCACAGTTTGCCGACCACTGCCCTAACCTCTAAGCCTTAGAGTCTAAGGGACCCCATGAGACTTGCAACCAGGTGAGTAATTGGCTGCAGCAGCTCATCCCAGGCTAATCCCCTGAATCTGTCTCTAAGGCCCCCTTTCCTCTGTGTAGCCCTTCCTTTGGATATCCCCATCTCCCATCCCCTTTTCCTTAAATAAATTCAATTTTCTTTAATCACCATCTGAGATGGCTATTTAGCCTGCCTGTGCACCATCTACTTTAACCTTTCACACTATTAGGTTCTCTGAATCAGAGTTTTGGAGAGTGAAGTTCAGTTGTGTATTTTTGTTGTTGTTGTTAATCCCCACCTGAGGATATTTTGCCATTGATTTTTAGAGAGAGTGAAAGGGAGAGGGAGAGACACATAGAGAGAAACACTGATGTGAGAGAGACATGTTGATTGGTTGCCTCCTGCACGGGGCCCAACCAGGGCTGGAGACTGAGTCTGCACTGGTATGTGCCTTTGACTGGTATCCAACCTGGAACCCTTCAGTCCACGGGATGATGCTCTATTCATTGAGCCAAACAGGCTAGGGCAGTTGTGTATTTTTAAAAGATTCCCAGGGAATTCTGATATGTGCCTCTCGTTGACAAACACCAGATCAGCAGGTTGTCAAGTTTCCTTCCCATTTTGACATTGTATATTGTCATGTATCCACCATTACAGTATCATACACAGTAGTTTCACTACCCTTAAAATCCCCTGTGTTCCCTTTATTCATCTTTTTCAAGCAAATCTTGAAAGCTTCTGACAAAGTAGTTATAAGACACTAGAGGCCCAGTGCATGAAATTTATGCATGGGTGTGCGTGTGCGTGTGCGCGTGTGTGTGTGTGTGTGTCCCTCAGCCCAGCCTGCACACTCTCAAATCTGGGACCCCTCGAGGGATGTCCAACTGCCTGTTTAGGCCCGATCCCGGTGGGCCTAATCAGGCAGTCACACATCCCTCTCACAATCCAGGACTGCTGGCTCCCAACCACTCGCCTGCCTGCCAGCCTGATCACCCCATAAACACTCCCCTGACAGCCTGATCAATGCCTAACTGCTCCCCTGCCAGCCCAATTTCCCCTAACTGCCCTCCCCTGCCAGCCTGGTCACCCTTAACTTCCCTCCTTTGCCAGCCTGGTTGCCCCTAATTGCCCTCCCCTGTAGGCCTGGTCCCCCCAACTGCCCTCCCCTGTAGGCCTGGGTCCCCCCCAACTGCCCTCCCCTGCCAGCTTGGTCACCCCCAAATGCCCTCCCCTGCAGGCCATCTTTGGCAGCCATCTTTGACCACATGGGGGCAGCCATCTTGTGTGTTGGAGTGATGGTCAATTTGCATATTACCTCTATTATATAGAATTATGCATTTGTGAAAAGTAATAATAATGCATCAATATTAGCCCATCAACTGTAACAAATATACCACCACCTAATTCAAGATGTGAGTGTTAGAGAAAACTTAAGGGATAGAGGGGAGGAACAACTGGAATATATGGGAATTCTTTATACTTCCTGCTCAATTTTTCTGTAAGCCTAAAAATGTTTAGAAATAAAGTCTACTAATTAAAAGAAAAAAGTTAATTTTAATATAAATATTAATTTCAAAAAATTAAGAGATATAAAGTGATAATTATTCAATCATTCAAAAATGGAAGTGGCAAGAAGGCCCAGTCAGAGAAGGCACAGGGAATACAGAGTATTGTGATGGATAGCTTGCTGTTTTTTATATTCCAGTTTCAATTAGTTAATTCATTCCTCTCTCAATCCATGTCCGTGAGTGATAGGAAGTAAGAATTTGATTTTTGTTTTCTTTCCAAAGAAGGATATTATCATTCAGTCCTTGTCAATATTTCAAGTAGACTGAAGCAGCCATTTCTTCCATTGTTACTAACAGGCAGGGCCGTTAAACTGTGAGATCTTTTTAGCAGCCCTCTTTCTCTACGCTGCAAAGTCCTTTCAGCTGCTTCTCAAGAGTTGTTGAGACAGCTTGAGATACTGTTCCACTACACTTATCACCCTCCACATTTTTAGTGAAGATATTTCATTGGTATGACAACATGTCTGGATTAATATATAATAAACATCCTTTAAAGCAGTGACCAGTCCTCTTATGATTTGGCATAGCTACTCTATTATGATAAATTACCTTAAGCAAGTTCAACCTGATAACTATGAAAAAGGTTACATTGTTCTTCAATTATCCCTTTAATCAATCTCTCAGGATAATCATTCTGCCTAAAAATATGTTTCTCAATACTAATTTCATTATCTAGGTGATTCTCATCACTAATCATTAGAGTGCGATTCTCCATATTCTTAACAACTCTTACTTTAACTTAAATGGGTAATTAGACTCAATATGCAGGATATTACCTGCACGGTGGGCTTGATAATATATTCTCCATTGTAACTATCTTCACTTCATCCTACTAATAGATGTTCGAAAAGAAAAAAAAAGCTCTCTTATTAAACCCTTCCACAGTAAATCATATATCTAAATGAAGATGACTTTTCAAGAAAAAAAGAGATAATAAAAGGACTTTCTTATCTTTATGCCAAGAAAACCTTCTTGTAAAATTTTGCTGTAACTGAATATCATCGAGCCTTTCAAAGTAATAGAAGGGAAATTTCTTTCAAAATGTTGGCAAAACATTTAAGGATCCTGTGTTGTTGAAGATATGGATTTTTTAAGGAAGTTGTGACTTTATGATAGTAGAATACTCCTATGGCTGTCCTGGTTTTGTTCAGTGTCCCTCACTAGGCTATATCCAGGATCACAAAATAGGCCTTAAAGCATTCCTGATTTTTCTGTGACAACACAGATAGTCTAGTGGCAACTAGCAGCACTCCAGTGCAAGTATTTGTGAGGTGCTCCTCAAGCATGCAAGCACTAAACTTTTGGTTAACCTGCAGCTTTTCCATTACAATACATGAAAGAATGCTATGCATTACTCTCATTTGTATAATGTTTTCCACCTTAAATAATGTTTTTCTCACATTAAGCTGTGTCTATCAATAGTAAATTGATTATGACAGTTTGAGTTTTAATAAAATATCACCTACTTGCATCTCAATATGGGCAACACAGCAATTCCAGAATCAGTCCCCAAAGTAAAACAAAATAAAAGCTCACGTTTTGTAATCCAGTTAATAATTTAGTTTAGTGAATGCATTATCATTGTTGTCATTCTTTATATCATATGTTCTAAAACTTGAAAGAATACTTTTTTATCAATATGGAAACATTCTGAAAATTAGTTTTGTTTTCACTTTTCTATTTTTTTCTTTTAATTTACAGTAAAATTCATATGGTAAAAATACATACAATACATTTTTTTATTCAAAAAAATTACGGATGTATTATTGATGCTCATATAAAATCAACATACTATGTGGTATCTATTTTACTAGGGAAGAGAGAGGTGACACATTCTCACTCTCTTCTCTCACTTTTTGAATATTGGATTTGGGTTTCAGGAAACTTTCTCATATCCTTCCTTCCCCCAGGAAAGTAAACATATGCTATTTCCTTTAAAACAAGACCCTGTGCATTTGCTTGCCAATGATTGTGATGGTTTGCCAGGAGAAGAATAAACTACATCCCACCATTCTTTGTCACAATGACTTACACCAGTTTAAGCAGCAGACTTCCTAAACCAAGACTTATCACTTCAGGGTTATTTCCATGTGACCTGTGGGGAATACACATGAATAGGAGGAGAAAGCATGTGGCTTTCGCCGCTGTAGGGCTGAACTCTTTGGTGTGAGACTAGAAGGCAGTCCTGAGTGTTGTGAAGTAATCATTAAGTTACACGCTTGTCATTTCTTGTACAGTCACTCAGAACTAATGCACATCACTTTTTCCAATTATAATCATTCCACCATTTAACAAGCACAAAAGGCCTTAGATTCCAATTTGCCACTGATGCCTCGCTCTCACTTGCTTATTTCTTGGCATTTCCATCCTGCCAGGCTGTGCCTGGCTCCAGTAATCCGGAGCATTCTCCTTTCTGAAACAAACTTGCAAACAGAGGCGCGAGGAACAGCTGGTCTCACATTAAAGGGCAGGCCATTTTCACTGTTTGGATAATTTTTTCTGTTTTTGCAGTTATTTTCAGCTGCTGTAAATACATAGTATTCCTTGGCTTCCTTATTGCCAAAGCTAAACATAAATCACACAGTGATAGGGATATATGTTCCTGTTTAGGCTTCTCGGCTGGTCGTATCAAACCTCCGTTGGTATGTGTCTCGTTTCATTTAGTTTCTCAAATCCGTTTCTGTCTTCACAAGCACACGTACACAAACAAGCAATCACCAGGCTAGAGAAACATCATTGTCTTCATACTTTGTTAGCTTCCGCTCCCTCCAGTGAGTATTAATATGTCGGAATGGGCTGTGAAACATGCTAGCTTTGGATACGCAGCCTTAAACACGAACTACATATGAGAGGAAATTGGTATTTTCATTTGCTGCACATGCTTTAATGATATTAAGCAATCTAATAGGGTGCATATGCCGGATTTCAGTAATGCTTCTCTTGAGAATTTCAAGCAGTGATGGCAATTTAAAATGACAGCCTTACATTTATATAGCTCCTTTCATCTTAGAGGTCTTTACACTTTATAAAGTTATATGGAGCAATCATTTCACTTACCCACCACAGAAATTCTGCCACCTCCAGGGCAAATCTGGGCTTACTTTAAAAACGGACTCAACAGTTCAGATAATTATGACAAGAGGAAAAAAGCCACAGTCAATGAAAACTAAACAGGGAATAAAGAAAGATAAAATAATTTCCAAAATAAATGTTCACTCAAAGGTAAGAATCGAGCAAACAAAACCCCCCTGAGGTTATTTAGTAACCAGCAATGCACAGGACTGTGAACTCTCAAGCCAGCCACTAGAGAGCATGTCAGAGATAACTAATTTAAGGCTAGCTTTCCAAAGTTTGATGTAGATTAGTAAAAGTAGAAATTTAAAAAAGTAACCATTCTTACCCAGAAGAAAGGGCTTAAAATATTAAAATTCTAAATAAAGATGTCATGTTTTCTTCTTGCTTAAAACAATATGGTTTTTCCTCTACTTATACATACTTTTAGCACTAGACAAAGGTTTCTACACACACACACACACACACACACACACACACACACACTTTGACACTTATTGAAAGTTATCCTTTTTTCCTATTATAATCATCCCACCATTACTTTATATATTACTTAAAAAGCATTTAAAGGCATCCCAGGACATCTGTGGTCACTTTTCCTCGATGTAGTATATGTATATTTAGGAATTGTGTATGGAAAACTAACAAATTTACATTTCAGGCTGGGCACTTGGGCTTGCACTCAACATGCTCTGAGTCATCTGAGGCTCTGTCTGGTGGAGGACAAACTGAACTCCAACTCTTTGCTGATGTCAGCTGTCACCAAATGGGAAGTGGTCATAACCAGCACTGAAATGATTCAAATGGTCATGCCTGCCCCCTCTTGATGACATTTTACTGCCTGGTAATGCCATTGCTGCTGGTCTGCCTACATTCCTTAAGCCTTTAAACCAGGACAATCCCAGCATTTCTAGGGTATCCAGAATTATCTTAGGTTTGAGGGTCAGGATTCTTTTAAACCAGACGCTCTCAGAGCCTCAAGCATTGTTGAGAGACGAGTGCTTTCTTCTTTATTCTCCACAGCCTTCTCCTTACAGTTGATCTATTGTATGTTCGGCACTATTGAAAAATTTAGGGAATACTTAAAAGTGAATTTATTTGAGATTTTTAACTCTTAACTAAATCTTAGGCATTCTCAAGGAAGTGGGATTTGAGACATTCATAAAATGTAGAAATAGCAGCAGGGTGAAGAGTTGCCTTTTAATAAATTCATTATGTAGGGTATACTTTTTTACTAGAAAATAATTGAATTACTTTAAGAAGTTATAAAAGTGACATATTGGTTGAAGATGATCTAGAAAAGACAAGCAAATAGAAGAAAAAAAGAAAGAAAAAAAACTCCCTAGAAATGACTACAGTTAATACCTTAAAAAAGAGCCCCCAGTATTATTGTGTTCATATATACCTTTCCAATTTTTATAAAACATATAATAACACTCAGTAGTATGCTGGTAAATGCTTATCTACCTACTGTAAAGAAAAATGAGTAAAGCTTTGATTTGTCAATTTCTGTGGTATAAATACTCTCTCCATGGTTGATTTTTAGCTACCAATGTAAATCAGTGAAAGAGAAGATGGGAAGAATGTGCACAATTGGTTCTTACGTGTGGATATAAACTTCTCTAGCTCCTTACTGAACTGCACACACTAATGGTAGCCTTTCACCCAACAGTATTTTATGAACATCTTCTCTTGTCAACAAATGTTCCTCTGAAAAGTCATTTTAAGACTGTATATTCCATTTTATGGATATGTCCCAATGTATTTAACTAATCCCCTTTTAGTTTTTGTCTAATTTTTGCTCTTGTTAACAACATTGTGATTAATATCTTATAATCATTATATCTATTCTTACTCTCAAAGAGATCTCTCCAGCAACCATTTACCAACAGGGTAAGATGAGTGAGGGCAGAGAAATTGCTAGAAGACTTGGTTAAACTGAGGATTTAAAAAACCCCACAAATAAGCTACAAGGACCTGGAAAACTTAAATAAGAGAGGCAGGCTAGGTGGGAATTCTGTCAAAATTAAGAAGTCATGTTCCACCACAGAAGAAATGTAGGCCCTATGTTTCCAGATAAGCTTATTTTTTAAGGGAAACCTCCTAAATACTGTTAAAAACACCCTTCTAGATCAGATATAGTCTATGTGCCAGAGTCTCCTGACCAAATGAGTCACTAGCACTGGCCTGTGGAGTTCAATATGTTGACCTCTCCCTGTTTTTAATTCCAGTAAGAAATATAATACTGTATGTCTACCTTATCTATTTCTTAGCAATTTATGTAATATTTTTGATGGTAAGAAGGCCCAATTGGTATTTCTAATATGACAGTTGTAACATCCCAGTACTATATACAAATTAGCAAGTCTTGAAACTCGGCTATTCTCTAGCACTAATATGCATTTTTCAGATGATACTGGAGTGCTTGAGTAGAGCCACCAGTTGCCTATCCTCCTACCTCTTTGAATTGTCAACTAAGCAATGCCCAGCTATCAAGAATACAAGAAATGCCAGGCTGTTTAGTTAGAAAATAAACTGTAGGAATATGGTTTCCAAAAGAATGCTAATTCCAGGTTCAAGGCAGGAAGAAGGGTGTTCTTGTGCTAAGAAGGGGCCCACAAGACCCCTTGCTCCTACAAGGTTTACTGACAGCCTTTTGGGTAGAACACCATCCTTTCTAATCAATTGCATAGTTGACTTAAATTCATAACATGTTTCATACATTTTGGGATACAATGCAGAAAGTTCCACCTCTAGGAATTTATTTTTTCTTACTTTTGTAAACAGAATACTACTAGTGTAAGAGCAGATACACTTTCAGGCCTCAGAAACATCCAGCTCCTTCCATACTTTATGGACTAAAGTCAAAACTTTTAATGCATTTTTCCCTTGCAATTCCTTTGCTTTGTAACTTCTATCAACTTCCTTCATAGTAAATAACAATATATAGTCCTCAAGGAGAATTATTTCAAATTTAGGGTAAATACTAAGTGTTAATGTTATAATTCTAGTTTCTCCTAGAGTGTTTTATGATATTTGGAAGACAAAAACTTTTGTAGTAGGTAAAATTTGTGAAGACTCATGTGAGACCCTTGATTCATCGGTCATGTGCTAACAAAGTCAAGATACCTGAGGTCTGTTTGAATCTATTACCAACTAGTAACAAGAGCTTAATTAATCCAGTTTCTTGCTCTAGAAAATGGAACACATAACTAATTTAATGCATCTCAGAGAGGTTTGTGAGTAACAGGACTTAATGCACATGAAAACATTTTGCAACTTCAATTTCTTTACAAATGTAAGACAGTTTTGTTATTGAGCACAAGAGAGGGAGGGCAGTGAAAAAGACATGAGGAAAGGAAATTAACTAAAAGAAAACTATTCTTTACCGCATTGCTCTAAATTTGTACTTAGATAAGATTTGGCAGACAATTGTGAGAAACTGATTGAGGAATGAGAGCACAGATGAAGTAGGCCAGGCCAAATGTAAACTACAGACATTAGAAAATTAACACAAACCCACAATTACATTGTTGACAATCTTAAGGGATTTATGTATTTCCTAAAGAACATCAGCAGACCCCCTAAAAGTCCATGACTCTTGAATTAGTTAAAAATCCCACACTTGTGTTATACTTTTAAAGTTTTCCTAAATAGACTGGAGCAGTGGTAGTTAAACTTTAGTCTACATAATATTCTATAGACTTAGTCAAAATTGCATATTTCTGAAATCTGATTGCAGAGATTATGAAAGAACTGAGTGAGGCTTATGAAACTTCATCTTAAAAAGAACCACTGTGAGTTCAAAGCCATAAATTAATACTGGGGGTAGGAAAGTTCATGATGTTCTTAAGGGAGAGTGAAATACGGAAGTTTCACATTTGGATAAATTGAAAAATGGTGAGAACATTAAGCCTAAGAAAACATACTGTAGATTTGTATAGACTGTTGCCATTAATAGTCACCAATTTTCTTGTGCCTTCCTATAGCCATGCGCTTGAATACTAGTAGTCTCCTCAGATAGCAACTCTAAATTTGGCAATGTGGTCTGTTTTGGATAGTTGTACAATAGCAAATGTAACATAAGTAGGGAATTAAAAAGTGTTTGTGTGTTGGGTATAACCTCTCTTGCAGCACTTGGGAATCCTGTGACCATGATTACATGAACAAGCTTGGGTAACTTTCTTGATGACATACGGCACATTTCCTCAATGTACTGACTTGATAGCGGGCATCAATTACTAGAAATGATTTTGAAATTTTTTTACACCAAATAGCAATGATAGAGGATGACCAGGCTAAATTTACAAGATTGGATTTAATTTTGAACATGTTGAAATTGAGCTTCTGGTCGTATATTTATCAGAAAACTCCATAGTAGATGAAAACTCCATAAGTGTATGGTTAGCAGAGGCTTAAGGAAAAGAGTTTTGAAGGTACCTACCTAAGATTGTAATTTACACTATCAGAGTATAATACTGATAGTGAGAAAACTAGGCAGTTAGGGACAGTTCCTGGGAGGGGAAGCTAAATGAAGAACTCTAGGAGTGACATGAGGCAGCTTGCTGGCTACTGCTGGCTGCATCTCGTTCCAGAATAAATTGCTGGAACCAACAGGATGACCTAGGGCTGAACAAAATGGGGCTGGGAGGACTGAGCCTGACTGGGAGGGGACAATAAGGTCACCCTAGACCTGAAGTGACAGTACCAAATCAGGTCCATCCACCTGCAGAAACTCAAGCTCTGAAATGATTGGATGTTACTTGGAGTACTTGGAAAAGACTAATCAAAAGCTAGCAAGGTATACATATAGCCCTAGGGCCTAGACAAAGAGTTTCAGTGGTAACCCACTTTGGGCCCCCTTCATGCCACCTCTCGCTGCAGGGAATCTCTCTGTCTTTCAATACACTTTGTTTCCCTTTGCATTCTTTGTCCCGAATTCATTCTTTGATTTTCAGAGACAAAGAAGTCCGACCCAACCGCTGCATTTTCGTTTCAATATTAGAGAACCTAGAGTGGAACCTTAAAAAAGACCTTCATTTAATGTTCCCAGGGAAAAAGTTAACAGCAAATAGCAGAACCTTGAGGAACATAGAGGCAGCCAGAACTAGGACCTGAAGGTCACAGTAAGCAAGAAAGAAGAGAGTTCGTATGTCATAGCAGGAAGATATCAACTATTCAGAGAGGCATAAAACACTAGCTCAAGATAGGCCTATGGGTTGAGCAGTTTAAACTGGTGGGTTCGAGAAAGTGATATGAAATTGACTTCAGTGTTTTTGTTTGTTTTGTTTTTTAATATATTTTATTGACTTTTTACAGAGAGGAAGGGAGAGAGATAAAGAGCTAGAAACATTGATGAGAGAGAAACATCGATCAGCTGCCTCCTGAACATCTCCCACTTGGGATGCGCCCGCAACCCAGGCACATGCCCTTGATCGGAATCGAACCCAGACCCTTCAGTCCGCAGGCCGATGCTCTATCCACTGAGCCAAACCAGCTTTGGCAACTTCAGGTTTTAATGACTGAAAGAAAAAGAGTTAGGCATAGAGTGTCAACTACCTTTAGAAAAAATGGAATAGAAGATAAGAAAAGACATTTCTGAATATTTAGAAAAAGTCAATAAAAATGTTTTATTAGCAAATTTTATGTCTCATTAAAGGAACCATTAATAGCCAAAGTGATGGTTTCAAGTTAAAAGCGTAATTTATTTTCTGATTCTGATATTTTGGGTATGATGAATCATATTTGAAATCATTTCCAGAAAATCCTTAGAAAAATGCATACTTAATTATCACTTATCAAATATATGTTTACTCTGCTTCTTCTAAAACCTTACTGAAATCTTTAAAAAACACACCCACAAAAACATTACTTGTTTTATCATTTAAAGAAATAAGTCAAGCCCTGGACAGATGGCTCAGTTGGTTGGAGCATCATCCATGCATCAAAGGTTGTGGGTTTGATTCCCAGTCAGGGCACATAGCTAAGTTTCAGGTTTCATCCCAGGTTGGGGAATATATGGGAATCATCTGATTCTCTCTCTCTCTCTCTCTCTCTCTCTCTCTCTCTCTCTCTCTCTTTCTCTCTCTCTCTCTCTTTCTTTCCTTCCCTCCCTCCCTCCCTCCCTCATTTCCTCTTTCTATACAAATCAATAAAACATATCCTCAGGTGAGGATTTAAAAACAAAATAAGTCAAAATCTCTGAAGATAAAAAAATGGTAAAGAAGAAAGCACAATATTCTGTCTGCAGTGGATGTCAATACAAGTTTGGAAAATAGAAGGAGGGTAAATGAGTCTTAATTGATTTGGTATTATGGAAAAACTAAAAATTAATTGTTGACAGAGCAAGAAGATTAAAGTGCAAACAAATTTGCAAAGAATCCTGTATATGATTAAGAATTGATGATTCTAGAGACCATTAATACTGATCACTACCAACAACAAATAATCAATTGGAACCATGCTTTGATCGTGAAATGACCAGAATGTGCCAGAAGACATAGGGAAGTAATTTTGCTTCACTATGTCGCACCATCACACACTTGAAAACCAGTTAAAGACACGTTAAAAGATCTTGCTTGGGAAGTATTAACCCACCCACTGTATTCACCAGACCTTGCTCCTTCAGATTCCCACTTGTTCTGATTGATGGCACACGCACTTTCTGAGCAGCACTTCAAAATGTACGAAGAAGTGGAAAATTGGGTCTCTGAATGGTCTGCCTCAAAACAAGAAAAGTTCTATTGGGACCGTATCCACAAATTACCTGAAAGATGGGGGAAATGTTTAGCTAGTGATGGACATTACTTTGAATAAAAAACACTTTTGATATTTCTCCTAAAATTATCATGTTTCCTTTGATTACAAAATCTGCATACTGGTACACCTAGTATAAGCCGTAGGGAAAAGGAGCTCAGTGGGTTTCTTTCCCCCTCCCTACATGGGAGTCTGTTCTATGGGACTCTTCCCTCTCCTCACATGGGACTTTGTACTTGTTCTTCAATAAATCTCCACCTTTGCTATACCACTTTCTGTCCGTGGATTCATTCTTCGACTCTGGCGGACAAAGAATCCAGGTTCTGGTCCAAAAATTCTGTATCAGTACCTGGAAGATAAATTATTCTTTCATCAAACTGAGACATTCTACTAGGTGTACTGGTTAATAATAGTGGACACGGAGATAGGTTAATACTTCCCAGGCAAGATCTTTTAACATGTCTTTAACTGGTTATGAAGTGTGTGGTGGTGCGTTATCATAAAGCAAAATTACTTTGCTGTGTCTTTTGGAACATTCTGATCATTTCACTATCAAAGCATATTCAAAATTATTATTTTTTGTTGGTAGCAATCAGTATTAACGGTTTCACCTGGTTTTAGAAGCTCATAATACACCACACCTTCCTGATCCCACCAAATGAAGAGCATTGTCTTCTTTCCAAAGTGATTTGGCCTTGCAGTCAATGTTGATGGTTGACCTGGATCAATCCATAATTTTGTGCATTTGGGAATCTCAAAATAAATCCACTTTTCATTGCCAGTCACAATTCAATGCAAAAAAAAGCAACTTTCTTTCGTGCCGTTGAAGCAACATTTTACTGATGACTTTTCGGTTTTCCATTTGTCTTTCGTTCAGTTGATGTGGCACCCATTTTCCTTCCTTTAAAATCTTTCCCATTGCTTGTAAATGATTATAGATTGTTGACTGAGCAACGTTTAATCTTTCTGCAAGTTGTTTTTGAGTTTGACACTCATCTTCATCCAATAATTCTTGTAATTGTTGATCTTCAAATTTTTTCAGTTGACCTGGATGTTTTTTTGTCTTTCACATAGAAATCATCACTTTTTTAAATTTTTTTTTATTTTTTATTTTTTTTATTGCTTAAAGTATTGCAAAGGGTATTACATATGTGTCCTTCCCCCCCCCCCCCCGCCCATGACAGTCCCCTAGCCTCCCCTATCCCCCAGTGTCTTATGTCCATTGGTTATGCTCATATGCATGCATACAAGTCCTTTGGTTGATCTCTTACCCCCCTCCCTCCTGCCCCCCAACCCTCCCCGGCCTTCCTGCTGCAGTTTGACAATCTGTTTGAGGCAGCTCTGCCTCTGTATCTATTATTGTTCAAAAGTTTATAATGGTCTCTATTATCCATGAATGAGTGAGATCATGTGGTATTTTTCCTTCATTGACTGGCTTATTTCACTTAGCATAATGCTCTCCAGTTCCATCCATGCCATTGCAAATGGTAAGAGTACCTTCCTTTTTACAGCAGCATAGTATTCCATCGTGTAGATGTACCACAGTTTTCTAATCCATTCATCTACTGATGGGCACTTAGGCTGTGCATTTAAACCAGTGCTCACAAGTATCTTGAGATGGAGCATGTTCACCATAAGCCTCACGAAGTGTTCAGCAGCACTTTTCTTCAAAATAAAGTAATGAATTAAAACTTCCCTCAAATGCTCTTCTTTTTTGGCATGAAATTCGACATTTTTAAGCATAAAAATATCTATGATGTTAACACCTTCAGCAAATTTGACATATGAAGTTTTGAAGCTTGTTGTCAATACAACAAAATAACATACATATCAAATCATATATATATCAACATATGTATAACTCCATCTATTGAAAATAATCTGCATTATTAACCAGTACACCTAGTAAATACCATAGAATTTCTTCATTTCTAGATGTTTATAGAGCTTTTTCTAGCATGAATGTGCTTAGAATCTTTATAAACAGTAAGAAAAAAGCCTTTCTGAGGTTTAAATCTCTCATTATATGTGGGTGCGGCTACAGTGTTTTGGCCAGGTTCAAGCCTTGGACTAATGAAAGGACAGGGTCCTCTCCTTGCCATGTGCAAGTCCCAGCTGGAGGGCAGGGCCCTCCCAGCACAATCATCGCCAACGGCTGTGGTTGTAAGCTTGAACCTATGGTCCAAACACGTAGCCCCACGTGCCTTGTGATAGAGTTCGGGTGCATGTAGTTGAGTGAGGTTGGAACTCACGAGAATGCTGTAAACAACGTGATCACGCCCCTACTTTGCCTCGTGGCATTTGCTATAAAATAAAGACACGGCTTGTGGGCTCTGGCGCTGTCTCCTCATCCGGAAGCAGCGTCCCACCGAGACCCAGCTCTCATTCTCTTGTCTGTCTTTTCTCAATCCTTTCACCCCCGCACTCAGGATCACCTTTGGCCGTAACAATTATATCTACATAAGTGTACATTTTCTTAACTCTGGAGAAACTTGCATTGCTTTGTAAGCGTAAAAATTAGTCTTAAGTGGCATTGAGTGAGTCCAAGTCCAATCGCGTGACAAAAACTAGCCCGTGTCTACCTTCATAGCATAATCTGTTTATGCTGCATTGAAATATCAGTTTAGAAATGCCACTTTCCTTGGGTAGCAAGCCATTATCTGGAAGAAACATATTTTATCACTCCCTATGACTGGTATCAGCTGCAAATCTTCAGTCCCCAGCACATGATCCCGTGTTTCCTTGCAAATTGTGCTGCCGCGCAGTACTATTCCGTAACACTTTTAAATAAGATCTTGACACTAGTGTCATTGTGCAGGCCCGGATCTGGACGACAGGATTTTTTTTTTTTTTTTGCCCTTAATTTAAACGCACTATTTTTCATCAAATGACAGGCATATGTTATGGTCTCCGTTCTAACCAAGGCTCTAAAGGCTATTTCAATTTGACTAGAGCGGTTTTCTGCCAAATGGCTGCTCTAAGTTCCACTGTGCACATTACCCACCAGAAAGCACAGAGTTGATGAGAGTGCACTGTCAACTACCCTGCACATCGATATGGGGTTATTTGATTTGAAATTGGATTCTAGCCTTCCTTGATCTGTTGTATAAATGGAGAAGCATGTGTTGAAGAAATTCTTACAAAGTTTATGAAGAATGTGTTGTACTTTTCCTCCCTAGAGTTTGTCTTTTACTTTGTTTGACTCCAGCTCCGGGTCTCCTCTCGGTGATAAATATTCAGAGCTAGAAGTAGAAGACATTTCCCCCTGCTTTAAATGGAAAGAAAACTTAGGAAAAATTATTCTATGCATGAATTTCTTCTGTGATACGAGTTGGGTGCGAGTTGCGGACTTTTGTAGCAGAGTGGCTTTGTGACCCTTCTTTAAACATTTAAGGCTTAGTTCAGAAGTTCACTGAATGTGATGAGACATGATTCTTAAGTACGGAGCCTTCAAAAAAAATCTTCTAAATATATAATATTCTCAGGGAGACATGTCAGTCATTGTCAAGATGAAAGTCGTTTAAATGCTAAGTTCCTGGTAAACTGTATCTGTATTGTAAGGCTCTATTCACAAAGCAATACCTTAGCAGTATGTGTACAGCATGTAAAACTATGTCATTTTATTATGGGATATACTGAACTCTGGATACTGTGCTGTGAGGTTGGGAGGGAGGGAGTTTGCTATGCAAGTTACATGCTTATCACCAGTATGTGAATGGCCCTAAGGGCAGCAGAGAGAACTTCAGAGAAAACATATTAAACGGGCATGGGGGAAGCATCCTTTTGACCCAGATAAAAAGGCCTGTTGTAGACCTTGTGAGCACAAGATTTTATTTCTGAGTGGATAAAGATGTGCAGTTTCTTTCAAATAAAAGGTAGATTGGCAACACTTTCAGTAAATGGCAAAATAATCGTGAGTGTATTTGGTATTCAGTGTAGAACATTTATTACTTTGAAAGGCTTTGGCATCAGAGCAGCTGTAATAGGCAATCCCACAAGAATCCTTTGTAATTTAGCATTAATTGATGCTCCTTTATTGTAATGGCAGTTGATAAGTTAAAAGACACGGGATTGAAGAAGGAAAATAAAGTGCTTTGGCCAGTCCTTTATAGCTTCTGCCAGTGACTGGAAAAAAAAAAAAGGCTCTAAAAAAAAGCAGACAGAAACACTGCTTAATTTTCTATAAAGAATAGTGTGGATTGGTTGTGTTGTGATATGTTTATGAGTACATATACTTGCTGATGATTAAAGTCTAGTTCCAGCTTAGAAAAATGGACTGTTCCCAAAGATTTTAGAATAACTTTTCTTTTTCACTGCATGAGTGGTAGACTGATTACAAAATACCCCCAATTCTCCATCCTTTTCTGTATCCACAGCCTCTGTGCTATGGCTTTACAGCTCCTCCTATCAAGTGGTTAATTTTATTTTCCCACCTCTTGAATATTTTCTGGTTTGGGGACTTACTTTGGCCAATACCATGTGATAGAAATGACAGTTTGTCAATTTGGAGCTTAGGCTTCTACAGGCTCTCTTGAAGCTTTCCCAGCTGCCATGTGAGCAGCCTGGGTTAGCCACTGGAGGATGAGAGATACAGGAGCAGAGATGAGCTATCCCAGCTGGGTGGGCCTTCCTAGAAGAGCCAGCCTTTAGTTGACCTGCTGATTGATTTCAAAGTCCTTAAAAAGCCCAATCAAAATCACTGGAGCTTGTCTCAAACCAGAAAAAACACTCCAGAATAGTGAGTCAAGAAATATTATTTTAATCCTATATAATAAAAGGGTAATATACAAATAGACCGAACAGAGGAATGACCAGTCGCTATGACATGCACTGACCACCAGGGAGCAGATGCTAAACGCAGGAGCTGCCCCCTGGTGGTCAGTGTGTTCCCACAGGGGGAGCTCCATTCAGCCAGAAGCCCAGAAGCCAGGCTCATGGCTGGCGAGCACAGCAGTGGTGGCTGGTGGCGGGAACCTCTCTTGCCTCTGGGGCAGCGCTAAGGTTAATTTTAACTCTGGAGAAACTTGCATTGCCTGACTGCCGCCTTAGGCCCTCTCCCCGCGGGTCAGTCGCACATCCCCTGAGGGCTCCTGAACTGTGAAAGAGCATAGGCTGGGCTGAGGTATTCCCTTCCCACACCCCCAAGTGCAAATCTTGTGCACCAGGCCTCTAGTCCACTATATTTGGGGTGTTTTTAATGCAGCATTAAATTCCTTTTTCAGCAGGGTAGATTAAAGTTTATGTTCTGGAGAAAAGATTATGTTCTAGATTAAGAAACATCAGACTACAGTTTTAGTGTTTTTAAAAAAAATTTTAAATTGATTTCAGAGAGAGGAAAGGAGAGGGTGAAAGATAGAAACATTGAGGACACACATCAATCGGCTACCACCTGCACTCCCCCAGCTGAGATTGAGTCTGAAACCTGGGCATGTATCCTGACCAGGAACTGAACCAGTGACCAGTGACCACCTGGTGCATGGGACAGTGCTCAACCAACCCAGCCACACTGGCCAGGCTAAAGTTTTAGTTTTAGTAGCATTAATCTTCTGATGTAAAATTTAGCCATACTAAATTTTATAATCTTCATATTTTGTCCTTATTTTATTAGTCTTGTGCTTGAAATGCCTTTCTCAATGGTCCAAATTGAACTCATCCTTCAAAGATTACTTCATGTACTCTTCCTCAATGAAGCCTTCCTGATTTCCTTAGCGTGCTCCTCAGAACTTCTGAGAAGTTTGGTTTTACCTGTATAATGCCACATATCACATTTCTCTTGTATGTGTTTTCATTATGAGTGATTTTTACACCTCCTTCAAAAGGCAAAGATGGTACCTTATTCATTTTTGTAACCCTCAAATCACCTTGTAGTGCCTAAACAACAGTAAACAATAAACAAATATTTGAATAAATAAATGTGATGAGAAGCCAAGAAACCACTCTTCTCTCTATACATGGTGTTATTATAGGGAATAGTTAGGCTGTTCACAGAGCACTTCTACAAATATAAAGATTTAATTATCTTAGTTATTACCGGTTATATATTTTTGCTTTATTTCTATGCATTTCCTCTTACTATAAAATTTTTATAATCTGTAAAACAGGATATTTTAAGCTTTTTGAATACATAATAACAGTAAAAACAACACAAAGGTTATTTGGATTTCTAAATTTCTAAAGGAAAATTAACTTTTCAATACTTATTAATTCTAACAGAGACTATTTTTAAAAAACTATCCAGATTTTTTTCTCTCTGCCTCTTCATTTATAAGCTGTGTTTCTTGCCTATAGAAGTAAGTTTGGATTTACATTTATTTTCTTTTCCTTGCCCATAATACTATCTTTCCAACATTGTCAATGATAAGTACATGAAAAGTTAATCTGGAATAATTATTCATATAATTTTCTCCCTCTTTCTTACCTTGTTATATACCCAATAGAAATAGCTGCATCAAAGAATGAAGTATAGATATGTTGTGATACACCAAAAAAGAAATCAATATAATCATTCCAGAGGGATTGTATTTTTAAGATAGACAGCCCATTATTAGAGGTTTATAAAAACCAGCCTCAACTACTTCATAAAAAGTGATGGTACTTCAAATATTACTTATCATTCAGAGTTCAGCACCATTGAACTTTCAAGTTACAATTAAGACTTTAAATTTATTTTTCAAAAGTAGGACATTGTAATATCGTGAAGGTATGATCAGACAACAAAGGCAGTTCAAAAGTTCAGTAGATTTTATGATAAGTAGTAGCTTTACAAGCATTTGTGTGTCCTACACAAAGGAAAATATTATAATTTAGAGTCATTTTCTATGTAATGTTAAACCAGAATTTAAAAAGTTAAAAGGTAGAGAGTAAAAAGGTCAAACTTTCTTACTCAGCTTTTAGCTTCCCTATTACTGAAATCTAAGACCTCTAATAAATAGCATGTACCCTAAATTTCATGTATCCCTAAAAACAAATGCTCCTATTTAATGGCTTGTTATAACAATACTAGTGTCCTGGTGCACAGATTCATGCACATTGAAAGGAAAATAATTAGAAGAAATATTTTAGTATCACTAATCACCCTTTCTCTATAATAGAAGTGTCAACCAAATTCATGATCCATAATGACAGATCAAAACACATGTGTGCAATCGGCTCCAACCAGAGCTTTATAGGAATTGCACATATACGAGTCAACTTAGCTTTTTATATATCCTATATAATAAAAGCCTAATATGCTAAGTGTCCAACCGTTTGAGCATTCGACCAGTCACTATTATGTGCACTGACCACCAGGGAGCAGACGTTCTGATCAGTAGGTTAGCTTACTACTGTGGTCTGGCCTATTGGGACTGGGCTAGACAGGCCAGACATGTTCTGGAGCCCTCCCACGGTCCCTCCCCAGCTGGCCAACCTCCCATGGTTCCTCCTCGGCCTGCGGCCCTGATTGGCCCTGATCGGGACTGGATGAGATAGGCAGGACACGCCCTGGAGCCCCTCTGCAGGTCCTCTCCGGCCCTGATCGTGCACCAGTGGAGTCCCTCAGTCTGGCCTGAACCCTCTTGCAATCTGGGACCCTTCGGGGGAAGTTGGAGAGCCGGTTTTGGCCCAATCCCTGAGGGCCAGGCCAAGGGACCCCACCAGTGCACGAATCCATACACTGGGTCTCTAGTATAGAATAAATTTGCTTAATTAGACCTGCTTTCTGATTTAGCTAAACTTTTTCCAGCGCAGTGAAGCACCCCAACTTCTCTTTCAGGTAATTGTCAGCAACACAGCAGTAAATATCAACATGAAGCAGATTATTATTGTAGATCATGCAGGCAGAACAAAGGGTAAAATATTTAACTTCAGCAGTGTTTGACTATATTCTGCACAGTGAGAAAACCTGAAGTCATTTTCAAGTTCCACCATTTCTTACTTATTTTCAGTTGGGTCAAGTTTCTAAGCTTTCTAAATCTCCATTTTCCAGCTAATGAAAAGAAAATAGCATTCTACCGAGCCTCCTATCTACCTACTCCAGGACTTCTGTGAGGATCAAATGAGATGAGGCATGTGAAAATACTTCACAAACATTTGGTTAAACTGTAAAATGTTTGCACCTGACTATAAAGCAAGTCGGGTTCCTGGGCTGAAGAAACTGCAAGGAAGCTAGTCGCTAGGGAGAGAAAGCCAGACGTTGCTATGTTATGTCATTACCCGGTGCCCACAGCAACCATTTCTGAGCTGGGCTGTGCTGTGGGCCACATTTTGTGCCATGGGGTCTTGGCAGCATTGGCTGCGATTTGGTGGGATGTCACTCCGGGGCGGTGGCAGGGCCTGTGTCCCACTTGGGGGAAGCCGAGTGTTGGTTTGTCATCACCAGGTCTGTGGTGCCATTTATTTTTAAATGGCCAGTGCACATCATGGCAGCTCCTGTATTAAGCATCTGCCCCCTGGTGGTCAGTGCATTTCATAGCTACTGGTCCGATGGATGGACACTTAGCTTTATATATATATAGATTCCTTTTGAAAGAAAAATACATGCTTAAGTAAAACGCTAACCTTTAATTAAAATTTCAAAATTATACAATTTCCACAAATAAAGCAAGTTTTTTTCATTTCCAAAGGGAAGCAAAAAAGATGATTTCCCCCTAACTACTTTTCTTTCATCTGTTATATTTATCTTACACCCAGAAATAGCTATTCTTTGCTTACTTCCTATTGATAAGCATACCTAAATCAAACAAAACACTGCCCTTCATGTAGTAGATTTGTGAAATAAACATTTGCTTGAGAGTGTGTGGAGAGACATTTGGAGAATTCTCAATTTGATGGATTTTTTTATACTTATTTGATTTACCATATTTGGTTAATATTTGTAGTGAGGGACTAGAACAGGAAAGCTGAGGTCAATGTAATGAGCTATAGGTACAGCACAACTAACATTTATTGAATGACAAGTATTTTCTTAAGACATTTTGTTATTTTTAATCCTTGAGAGATATTGCTGTTTTTCAGATGATGCCTAGTGAGGTTAATTTATAACCCAATGAAATACATTTAATTCCCATTTGTTTGTTGCTCAGAGAAATTTATTTCCAATAAATCACAAGTGTTGTGTAGAATAGGTACTAAATGCCAGGCAAATCTATTGCCAAAGCCCAAAATCTTTCTATCACATTACATTGACTTTGTTTTTCTTGTTCATGGCTTGTTTTCTTAAGAAATTAGAATGAAATATTGATAGCTAACATTATTTAATTGTTTTTATTAATTTGCAGTGAAACTTTATTTTCTCCAATTTTGTGTACCACATAGGTGATTTTGTAATTTAGACGAGTAGTGATGATCCATGGTAACAAATTTAGAACCAGGTTTTGAATTCCTTAATAAGATAAAATTTGAATGACACTGATATTACAAATAATACTACCTAGCATTTATTTAGGACTTCTAACTTATTCAAGAGCAATCATGCTCATTCTTTTTAAGTAACATTATGGGACAGATAGAAGAGATATTCTAATGTCCATTCTTATAAATGTGGAGCCTACGGCCAGACAGGCTATTTACTAAAAGTCAGATAGCTAAATAGGGACTAGAAGCTTTTATTTTATCTTATTCCACAGGGATCAGGCCTAAACCGGCAGTCGGACATCCCCCGAGGGGTCCCAGATTGGAAAGGGTGCAGGCTGGGCTGAGGGATACCCACCCCCCATGCACGAATTTCATGCACTGGGCCTCTAGTAGATATAATAATGGACATAATTATTCTGGTATTTATGTGATGATTATCCTGAAGAAGTTATGAGCAGCGGTACTCAACCTGTAAGTCGTGACCCCTTTGGGGGTCCAACGATCCTTTCACAGGGGTTGCCTAAAACCATCGGAAAACACATATATAATTACATATTGTTTTTGTGATTAATCACTATGCTTTAATTATGTTCAATTTATAACAATGAAAATATATCCTGCATAACAGATATTTACATTACGATTCATAACAGTAGCAAACTTACAGTTATGAAGTAGCAATGAAAATAATTTGATGGTTGAGTGTCACCACAACATGAGGAACTGTATTAAAGGGTCGTGGCATTAGGAAGGTTGAGAACCACTGAGTTATGAGTATCACATAATTGATTTCTTTACAAAAGCAAGTTGTCTTTTGTTTAGTGCAAGGCTCATCTTGTGAGAAGAATTGATTTCAGTGAGTTATAAACCACAGAAAAGTGTGACAAACTGCAATGGCAAGACTGTATTTGTACTTCGGTAAAGAAACCTGTGATAAGATTTGTGAACTACAATCCTTGTCTGCACAATTCATGCATCATAACACTGAAAACCACAGGCTGCACTTAGTGAGAATGTATTATGCAGGGGCAATGGGCTCTCACAGAACATTATCTCTTCTAGGTTCCATGACTGGGACAGGCTTGCTACAAAGATATCTGAAGAGAGGCAATATCTAGCATACTTGCTCTAAATGTGGACACTGTGATAGGCTTTAATGGTTTAAAAAGAAACGATGAAGCCCTGGAAAGATAATGTGGTTAGCTGATTTCATTCTTATCTACCTGTGAAGCTGACAGGATTACTTGAGGCAATGATGTAAAAAAAAGGTGTCCACACTTTTCCCTCAGTTATCTGGGCCATCCTACAGAAGAATGGTGGAAGAAGCATGATTATAATTAGCCTAATTACCTCCATTTTTATTTTCACACTGTATGTGTGGACATGACCTCCGTTTATCTTTGTAATTCAGACTATATAGTTATGTTGCCAGCTTGATGAAATAAGATCTAGTCAAATGTTTGCTCCTTAATGGCCAACAAAAAGAGTGACTTAAGCCAACAAAAGGAGTGATTTAAGACTTAATATCCATTGATAAGTTGAATGGATTTGTTTTCTTTGAAGGGGCATAAAGTGTCTGTCTCTGCACTAAAGTGGTCTTATATTTGAAAAATATTTACTTTCGTCATGTGGTGCTTAATTAGTCTATACCCACTAAAAAAATATTCTCATCAATTAAAAAAAAGGGGGGGGGGCATGTTTAGCTTTCTGCGTTCAGCGGAGTTGGGAGGAGAATGGACAGCAGCAGAAGGAGTAGTTGGTAGCCCAGGCTGACATTCAGGATAGGGACATTCCTCTAGGAAAACCTTCACATAGAATAGACCTCCAAGAGGCAGTATGTCTAGCAACCCAGGATTCTGAAAGTAGCAGAAGCAGCATTTGTAAACTAAAAGACATTCAGCATAAGTTTGAACTGTGAAAGGGTGTAGTTAGTGCATTTGGGTGTTTTAAAATCTCACCCCATCTAAAAATGTCAAGTAAGTACCTTAGCTGTATAGTTATATGGCTTCTGAGAATGTATGATGAGAATCCCAAACAAATGCCACCGGTCTTACCTACACACTCCCACTCAGTCTTCCATCAAGGCAAAGCGATGAATGCATTTTAAAGAGTGGGTAGGCTTTGTTTTGCTTAGTTAGTTTGTTTGTTTAACTATGGTATCAGTTCATGTTTTGGGAACTGACTTAAGAGAAGACATTTCCTGTAGCAACTGCAATTTTAACAACAACAGATAACTCTTTGTAGCGAATCTCCACTGGGGTAGAACTAAAATCTGGAAGTAATCAGCAACCACCGAACATCAGAAATGCTTTAAAAAAAAAAAAAACACAAAACACTTAAACGCAGCTGGAGTCTGCTAGTAGTTGGGATAGGATTCAGGTACCTAATCTCATGGGGTGAGTCGCCATCCTCCTTCTTTCTTGTCTTGGATATGGAACTAAAAAGCCCCAGGGTATTGATGGTTGCAAAGAAACTATGACATCTGACACCTGCTGGGAGCAATAAATAAAGAACCACGCCTGGCCTTGTGGGCTAGTTCCTATCCTGCTCACTACTAGAGTGACAGTCTTTTCCTCTGTGCTGGGGTTAGGAAGAGATGAGCGCTGTTTACCCAGGTAAAGAAACCTGATAAGTAAGAGAAGCGTTTGCTGTGCAGACAGTCATTTTTGACACACGTGCTTGACCTATAATATAGACAAGTTTGGTTAAAAAGTAATCACACCCTTCACTTCTGAGAATTATGGTTGTAATTATTCCAGAAGTAACATCACTTCAAGGATTCAGTTGGTCTGTTTACTGTTGGATGATGGATTTCCAGTTAACTAATTAAAACTGTTTATTCCTGAGGATTTGTGCTGGCTGTTATTTAACACTTCGTGTCTGCCATTCTCGTCCGGTTATACTGGGGATGCTCATAATTCTATGTAGAAAGAACAGGTGCTAATAAACAAAGAGATGAATATATCTTCTATCTATGGTGTTTCATAAAACAATGAACACACAATAGTCCAGAAATCTCCTGATGATCGAGGAGTATCAGGGTATATAAATGTAGCACTGGCTCCCTGGCTTTTGGTCTGTGGAAACTGGGGTTGCTATAGAGGTGGAATTCATCAGGACAAAAGCTTCCAGCCAGCAAGTAAAAAGAATAATTGGCCAGCCTCTAAGAAGCTTTTTCTTCAATTCCCACATCCAAACATGTAACCTGTCTAAATCATTTGCTTATAGAAGAATTGCTCTAAACTCTCCCGTTTCAAAGTAGCCATTGATTTCCTTGCTAAAATTCATACATTTTTTTTTTCTATTTGGCAAGTAAACTAGAACACAATATTTTGCATTCTGTTAAAATGTTTTCTCCCCCTCTGGAGAATGAATGAAAATGTGTTTCATGCCATATGCCTGATATTTTCTAGTTGTGCTTGTTCACATCTTTTTGAATCTATAATATCTGGCACTGTGAGTTGTGAATCCCAGACTTTCTTCAGATATAGTCTTGCTGAAAGGAGAAAACAAAGAAATTGGGTAAAATCTTTTTAATTTAAATTACTAACAAGTTCAATAAGTTTTAAGAGATGTTTTCTGCCCTGGCCAGTGTTGCTCAGTTGGTTGAGTGTCAACCCATGCATCAAAAGGTTGCCAGTTCGATTCCTGGTCAGGGCACCTATCCAAGTTGTGGGGTGGATCCCCAATGGGGGGCCTTTAGGAAGCAGCCAATCAATGTTCTGCTCTCAGATTGATGTTTCTTTCTCTCTCTCTCTCCCTCTCCTTCTCTGTCTGAAAATCAACAAATATTACTTTTTTAAAAAAAGATGTTTTCCATTTGATTTACTTAGTACTAATGAATAGCTTTTATTTCTCAGTAGAGCGTTATTATGTTTAACCAGAGTTAAATTCAAGTGATCCTCATTCTTTTAAAAAAGCTGTGTGCTCCATCTATCATCTATCTATCATCTATCTATCTATCTATCTATCATCTATCTATCTATCTATCTATCTATCTATCTATCTATCTATCTATCATCTATCTCTATCTCCTTTCTTTTATTGGTTGCAAGTGAAGCTAAATTTTCTCCAAAAGGAGCAAATCATCATGATTGTGGGCACTGAAAAAGTCTTCCTCATCGTGCAGTGCATGGTTTCTCCTTTTACTTCGGTATTGTCTTCAGAGCAAATCTTCACAACAGCCTTATCCCACAGCCTTCCCCAAGCAAATGAATGACAGTAGGTGTTCAAAACAACCTTTTCCCTCTCACTCTCCCATCTCTTTTGAATGCATGCAGAGCCTGTTGCAACAAGAAAAGTGTCTACAAAAAATATACTTCTGAATGTTAATAGTGGTTATATCTAGATGATAAGATCCAGGTAATTTTTGTTTCATGTTTAAAATTATTTTTCTGCACTGAAAGTGAATTATTTGTGTAAAAATATTTCAAAATGAGGTTGCTTTTGGAATATATTTGTTCTTTGAAAATATGGTACTGAAAGTCTATAACCACTAAATTGGGTATTCATTAATTCTTTCTGCTACCATTTATTCAATACCAGCCTACCTGTCCATCATCAAAAACCAGAGGCATCTAAACAGAGTTCCTCTCCTCAAGGGGCTCACAACTTCAGCATTACTTCTGCAGTATTGTTCTTTACATTGGCCATAATTTTCAGCTTATATATTTCATAGTTTTGTTTCTATACTTTTAATAGTACATACTATTTTCACTCATTTTATCCTTAATCAAATTAACATTTTCCCTCACCCTAGAAATCATTATTTCTTGATAAGACATCTGGGGTTTTCATTTTTTCATAAACCCTTTAATGACCTTGTTATGATTAAGTAAAACAGATATTTCAGTTTCTGTTCTTAGGATGGCATTATTTATAAGCAAGTGTTGAGTTCTGTGAGTTAGAATTGTTCCATGTCCATCTACAGCACTTGGAGTAAAAGACTGGCTTTGCGAGTATCTCAGACTACCTATTTTAACCAAATGAATGAATGAGAAATAAGTAGTTACACCGAGTGGCTTAATTTTCAATAATTATTTCCACAACACATATTGACAGAAAAGATTTTCTTATGACTTAATATTGGAAAATAAGTCAATATTTATTGAAAAGTTTCTATCTTTTCTTCATCCCCCAACTGTGTAATGCAGGAAAGCGTGGATAATAACGTATTACATGAGCTATGTTATAGTATCTACATATTACCTGGTTGTACCCATATCAGTCAGTCTGCCTAACTGGGCATAACTGTTTCATTCTACATCAGTTAACAAAGAATAATATGTCTGCAAGCACCATAGGTTGTTTTGGTGTTTGGTGGTTTAAAAAATATTTTTAAACTGAGATTCCTCACTTAATGTATTTTCCAGTAACATAATTCATTGTCATTTGAACTATATGTATATTCTTCCCAGACAACTTTTTTATATCCTTTAGTGACACTAAATTTAGATGTGCTATGAAAAGTTAACTTATGCTTTATCAAATAAAGGCCCTCAGAAAAGCTTATAGACTATTCACTGTGTGTGTGTGTGCTCTTTAAGCTTATACCTCCTTTACAATTTACCATGTTTAGAGAATCAGTTGCTTTGTATTTTCTCAAATTAATTTAAAACATTTTCCTATGATATTATCTTCATACTCTCTTCAAACTTGTGGAACAGGATATTAGTTTTATTTCACATTGTTTTCTTCTTCAGAGGTTTACGGAATGTTTATTTACTAGATATGTACACTCTTATATTAAATAATCCATCACAGTATTGTTGAAAAAGCCCTAATGTGTGGAAAATTAGTCCCAGCTCTACCACTAATCTCTGTATAATAAGGAATAAATTGTAAATTCTCTGAGTGTCAGTTTCTTCAACTATTAATTAAAAGCTTATACTGGATCACCTCCAAGTTCCCCTCACATCTAGAATACTATTATTCTATGTATGTTTTCACTAGGGAAAGACATACAGTTGGTTAAAATATTATTCCTTAATATATGAGGATCCCAAAAAGGACAAGGAAACTCAATGATACTGTCTTCTCTTAGTCATTCATGCCATGATAATACTACTATTGAATTGTTATATGGGTTAAGCTATACTAAGTATTGGAATGTCAAGTTTAACAAAAAAAGACATTCCAGCTCTCACTGGGTTTTTGGTCTAGTGGAGTGGTCCTTACTGAGAGCAGCTTTGCCTCTGAGGGGATATTTGGCCAGGTATGGAAATAAGTTTATTTTCACAACTTGCATGTAGCAGGTTAAAGGACAGAAATGCTGCTAAACTCCTACAGGGCACAGGAGAGACCTACAACAAAGACTCATCTGAACCACATTGTCAGTCCCGCCACAGTAGTGCAAGACACTAACATTCATAGACAGTCAGCCAGTGTGAATCTGGCTGCTCACATCAGCATTTTTCAAATTCTCCTAGAAATCATGAAAAAGAAGCAAGGAGAAAACAAAATGACTTATAAACTCTATATCTTCAGAGTAATAATTGGACAGCTATCTACAGATTCAAAGCAGGTATAAAGGCTTTTAAAAGAAATTGAGATTAGAAGAAAGATAAGAAGAGGAAAAAATTTCAGAAAGTTTAGTGACAATACATATTAGAAAGCAAAATTATAAACTAAAATTATACTTTCTTGTGGGGAGGGGTATGTGATGAAATACAGAGCTATATTTTTTATTATTGCAACATTACTGAAAGAACTGAGAGACCTGAATTAGCAGAAGGAGCCATTCTTGACTCAGTTTTAAGAAAGTAATAATAAGGATTCAGAAAGAATCTCTCTCTCTCTTTCTCTCTTTCTCTCTCTCTCTCTCTCTCTCTCTCTCTCTCTCTCTCTCACACACACACACACACACACACACAAATATACATACACAAACACATTTTTTACCTAGAACTCATTCTAGAAAAAAAAAAAACAACAAACATAATCATTCAATAATAAATAATGAAAAATGAAGTGGCACAGAAACAATAGAATAACACAAGGAACAAAGTGTAACTGAAGAGCGCAACATAGCAGCAGATAAAGAACATTCACCGGAAAGGCTAATAGAAGAGTAGAAAATTATGACCAAAAATCTATTTATTTTAAATGAATAAATTTATAAAGGAAGATTATAAAGTAGAAATGTAAGAATTCAGGGAAGAGATGTTAAGAAAACAGGCAGAGGTAAAACATAAGCTGGCAGTGTTATTGTTGGGGAGAGATCATCATTCCCACCTGCTGCTAGTGGGAGCGGCCATCTTGTGATATCCCCCAAAAAATGAATTTTCTGAGACTCACACAGGAAGATGAGCTATTGTAGAAAACTTTATTTTCATGGAATTACACCCCTGAGTTTCCAAGGTCCCATTTCCCTTTGTCTTTCCAAGGAAGAACTGCAGCTGTGGTTTCAATAGGGCTACAGTCAAAGCTAGTGTCCAGAGGCTTTGCTCCAGGCAAGCTGTGCGTGTGTTTGCTGCTGGAGTCCATCAGTCCATTGTGTGTGAGGTCTGCATGGCCATGGGCCACATGGGCCACTGCAAGAAAGCCAAGAGCCAGAAGCACAAGCGCCTTTGTTTAGGGGAATACATATTCCCAAATTGTCATGGGTTTGCAGTGGCCCCACCCATTCTGGTCAATGATCCCTGTTTCCAGGTTTGACTGGCAGGCAAATATCTTCCCTATGTCACCCCAACTTCACTGCACATGCATCTATCTCCCCCTTGTTGGACCCCTTCTCCCCAGTGAGCTGCAGGGAATGGGCCAGTGGTTTCCTGGGCTGCCATGCTTATAATGGCTGGCTTCTCCCTGTGCTCCTTTCCTATTATTATAATTAGCTAATTATAAAGGTACTAGTGGCCCAGTGCATGAAATTCATGCATGGGAGGGGGGGATCTCCTTAGCCCAGCCTGCACCCTCTCCAATCTGGGACCCCTCAGGGGATGTCCAACTCCTGGTGTAGGCCTGATCCAAGGGGATCGGGCCTAAACTGGCAGTTGGACATCCCTCTCATGATCTGATACCACTGGTTCCTAACTGCTCACCTGCCTGCCTGCCTCCCTGATCACCCCTAACTGCCCCCCTGCTGGCTTGGTCACCCCCCACTGCCCCCCTGCTGGTCTGGTTGCCCATTATTGCCCCGCCCACTGGCCTGGTCACCCCTAACTGCACCCAGCCCCCCTTGTAGCCCCTTACTGCCTCTCCTGACTGCCTGGTAGCCCCCACCAACCTGGTTGCCTCTCACTGCCCCCCTCTGCTGGCCTGGTCGCCCCTCACTGTACCCATCCCCGCCGGCCTGGTCACCCCATGCAGCCTGGTGCTCAGTCATTTGGTTGCCCCTCACTGCCCACCCCTGCCAGCCTGGTCACTCCCAACTCCCCCCTCCCCCGGCCTGGTCGCCCCATGCAGCCTGCTTGTTCAGTCATTTGGTCATCCCTCACTAACCCCCCTGCCAGCCTAGTCACCTCATGCAGCCTGTTTGGTCGTCCGTTTGGTTGCAATGGTCGCTTAGGCTTTTATTATTATAGATCAGTAGGATCCTAAAATAATTTAGATAATTAAGAACAAATATCAGAACAGAAAAAAGTATCTGTCCTGTTGATAAACGTAAAGGGAAATTTATTGTCACCTGAGGTTCTCAAGGAAACAGGTACTAATATGAAACTCGAAGTGCAAGAGATTTATGGAAGGGAATGCTTGTGAACATTAAAGGGAAAGGAGAGTAGGACATGAGGTTGTGATGCAGGTTGGACACCTATGGAAGGAAAAAGGGAAGGAAAAAGGGTCTGGACAGCATTTCCCCTAAATATTTAGAAATTACTGTTGTGGTTTTAACATAGTTTACAAATATATATATACTCCTCCCTCCAAGAAATGAAGCATAACTCCCTTCTACTTGATTGTGGCCTGGACTTAGTGGGCTCACTTCTAATGATGAGAGTATGGAAAGGAAAAATGGGAACTTTACAATGAAAAAACCTAGCAAACACCACTGTATCCAAGTGACCAAAGTTATCACTAGTGATAAGTCATGTTGATAACATGTACCATCTGGTATCATGCGATGAAAACTGTACTTCATCTCTGTGACTTTCTTTACAAAGATTTATAATCCTAATCTTACCATGAGAAAATATCAAGAAAATTCAAGTTGAGGAACATTTTAATATATGCCTGGCCAGAAATCTTAAAAATTGACAAGGTCATGAAAATCAAGGAATGACTAAGAACATGTTATATCATAAATTAAAGAGTTTTTAAAAGGTGTAACAATTATACAGAGCATGGTGTACTGCATTGGATCCTAGGGGGAAAAGGGACATTAATGGAAAAACTGGTAAAATCTAAATAAAGCCTGTAATTTATTTAACAATATTATACTAATATTAATTTCTTAATTTTCATAAATGTACTATGGCTATGTAAAACATTAACATTAGAGGAAGCTGGGTAAAGGATAAAGGAAACTAACTGTGCCATCTTTATAAGTCCTCTGTATCTCTAAAATATTACAGAATACAAAGTTTATTTAAAAGGTCACACAGACTAATATAAAATTTTAATTAGAACAATTCAACAAAAGAACTGTTTATATTATGATGAGAATCTATATTAAAGAAATTGGTTCTAATAAAGAAGGTCAGGCTTGACTTTGCTGAAAAGTGACACTTAAGCAGAGATCTGAGGAATGAGTCAGCTATTTAGTTAAAGAACAGATGGAAGAGTGTCCCTAGAAGAAGAAACAACATGTGCAGAGAAACTATGACAAAAGAGAGGAGAACAAGTACCAGGGACTGTAAAGAAACTGAAAGTAAAAGGCAGGTATATGGTCTAAAATGAAACTGATGAGCTAAGTAGAGTCTAAAATATCCAGGAATATGTCGACTATATTAGGGAATGATGTTGAATCATTGAAATGTTTGAGTATTACTGGTACACATTCAGATATACATTGCTTAAAGACCATACTAGATGTTTTGTGGCACTGCATAGGGGCACCAATGAAGATGTGATTATAGAATCTTCATTAAGAGTTTGCACAAGAGTACTGGTAATAAAATGCAGAGTAGAGGGAATACGTGAGAGACATTTAGGAGGAAACATTGATAAGACTTGATGGTTTTGGAAATGGGAATTGAGAATGAAGGAAGTACCAAGGTTGGCCACTACTGTCTAGCTTTCATAAGGGTTAGTTCAATAGATTAGTTGCAGTAACAACCACAATTCTTTGCTCTTTTTTTGTATGAAATCTTTGTCATGTTTTTTTTTCTAGTTCCTCTTAGAAAAAAGATGGAATCTATTTCCTGACATCTAAATGCTAATGCTTAATCCACTGAGAAGTTAACAGATATGATGCATGCATAAACTTAAAAAAAAATATTGTTTGCTCCTGATTCTACTTTTATCTCTCTGCCATGGCCATAAGAATATATGCTAGGCTAGCCTGCTGGAGTAGGAGACATGAAAACAGAGCCATATCCCCAGTTATTCCAACCAGGACCATCCTAGTTAATTTATCACACAACCAACCAGCCATGTGAGCAGTCCAGCCAAGATCAGCCAATACAACTTGCACCTGCTCATATACGTAGATTCATAAATAAGACTAGCCAACATCAGTCAAGCCCAGTTCAGGTCAATTAAACTCTATAGAAGTGTGCTTTAAAAAAGTATAGTGTGGGGTTGTGTGGCTCTATTACCCAGTATTATTATGCCAAATGTAACCTATACAGATGCCATCTTAATGCCATTAATAGGTCTACTGGGAACCATTGTCAGTTTTTAGAGCTCTTTGTGATAAGATGTGAATCTTATCAGCTGCAGAATCCCTCTCTAAATTAGACATTTAAAATTTCAAACACTAATTTTCTAGTCTCCCTTATATCTAGTTAGTAGGCAACGAGGCAGTAAGGAATTTTGCTGTGGTCTTATAAGAAAGAATTTAGTAAAAAGAAAAACATTGGGGGGGGGGTGGGGAATCTGTGTTCTTTAATCTGATATTGTCTACTATAATGGCAGGAATTTCAGCTGCCATTGTGAGAGATTGATACAACAAGCCAATGTATTAGGACTAAATTTTGAATAAATACCACTACGGATGACAAATTGCAAAGATGGTAAAATGTCTTTGGTGATATTTTTAATTGTCCCTAGAAATATCAATCTACAGACACCTTATTTTGAGAAAATAAAGGTCCATGTTATGTACAGTATATTTAGGTAGGTGTTTTGTTACAGGCAGATAAAAACACCAGTACAGGTCTCTTTACTATCTAATACATGAATGTTATAAAAGCAGAGGTATCTTTGGGAGATATTGGAATGTTATACAAATAGATATTCAATAGATTATGGATAAGAATGATTTCTATGTTTCAGGGACCTAGGGGTAACTCTAGGTGGAATAATAATTTTTTTAATTTTTCTAATATGTAAAATCATTAAAGCTGTACAAAGCAGAGAGAAGAATTTTATAAACCCATCACCAGCTTTAAGAATTATCAATGGAGAGCCAACTTTATTTCATCTAAAATGTCCACTAATTTCCCTGCTCCCATATTACTTGAAACAAATCTCAGATATCAGGATGAGAAATATTTTAAGAGTTTTAGCTTTTAAGTGGACTTTTAAAACTATATTATGTTAATTATTTTTTTAAATACTTATTATTTCAATTTAAAGGGACTTCATCTGATTGGTTCAGAGCTCTATGCAACAACTCTATTTATTAGATCACATTATGAGTTCCTGACTCCCCTGAGCGTGGGGGAGGGGTAGCCAACAAGAAAGAGTAAATCAACTCCTAGAAGTATAGCCTAGACCTATATGTTTATAGTAATTTAAACATTTATTACACCCATATTTATGAAATTTATCCAAATAAATTATAGTATATGGATTTGAGTATGATGTTGATTATATTGTATTATTTACATTTTAGTAGCTGGGGTCATTTTTTTTCCAACATGGTATTTGCTTAAAGTAATTATACTGACTGAGAACAGTGGCAGATTGAAATTAAATGTTTGGATTAAATATTTTGTCAGCAAACATGCAGCAACTGCTTTACTGCTGCTTCTTCTCTTCCATGCATACTGATTACAAAATGATTAGCTTTTATTTTGGCACAGTTTTAAAATACTTAAATAAATGCTGTTTGATATCCAATCTACCTTCTAATTGTTTCAATAGCTAGGGGGAGGAGGGGGGCTTGGGGGGAGGATGCCAAAGAAATTTAAGGCAACATTCAAACTTTCCATTCAGTCTTCTTCAAACAAATAAAAAAATTGTCAAGTCTAGATATAATTCTGGTTTTATAAGGCCTACGTTTTGGCTAAATATTAACTCTACCAGGTGTGCTCAGTGCTAGCAGGAGGGAGAAAAGGGGTCATTTTATGCTAAAAGAAGAAACAAACTATTTTCAAGAGGGTGTTCCTGTGGCTTTGTGAATATTGATTGTCTCTGCAAAATAGTTGAATGTGCTAAATGGAAGTAAATAAGAACATATGGTTTAACTCTACCCATAACTACAAATGCATTTTTAATAACCATCATAGAAGTACTTGACAAGATGTTTTGTTTTACTTTCCAGAATCAGACCATTAAAAGCAAACCTCTGAGTATATTTTGTAAATCTCTAGTGTACATTCACTGAAACTCTGATCAAAATTGAAAAGTTCAGGGTCATTTTCAAGTCACACTAGGGGCTGAATATAGGCCAAATGCCAACTGATAAAGAATTCACACTCTTTATCTTTCAATACATACATATTCCAAGGAATGACAAAATCAACTGAAGGAAAATGTACTGAATGTTCTAAAGTAATGATATGTTCACAAAAATTATTAAATACTATATTTGCATATTTTTATGAACTCATTCATATTGACAGTGTAATACCAATTCAATACTGGTTTGCCCTACACCTGATAAAGTGTCAGAAGGGTAATCAGTTCTTTACTTACATCACTTAAGCCTATCTTACTCTTCCAAATCCTGTGGAGCATGACAAATCCAGCCCTGGGATGACCCAAGATATCTATTTGTTTACATCAGGACATGGTATATACAGGGTGTCCCCAAAAAATATATATGCACTTTGAATGATTATAAAGTCAGTGTTTATTAACATACAGTTTTATTTTCAAAATTTAAAATAATATATGGCAATGAATATTTTTTTTTTTTTTGCCAATGCCTGTTTTCAAACTGATGACCATCCTGGTTCAGGCACTGCTGATAACATAAAGCAATGGGATCACAACCATCAAGAATTATTTTGTTTGGTATTTATGTGCCCTCAACCCATTGACTGTTGCCAATGTTGTACCGTAAACTTTATCTTTTATGTGTCCCAATAAAAAAGTCTAGTGGCATTTTAGGATAAATTTTCTTTGTTTGAAGCTTAGTCTGGCTTCCCCCATTATTTCAAATCAGTTAAGCCTGAAAAGAAGTGAAAATTAAGTGAGTTATTAGCTGCTAAAGTGTGTATACTTTTTGGGGACACCCTACTTATAATGCTGGAGAAACTAAGCTGATTCAAATGAAAAATTATGAAACTATTTGGCTTGGTATATGTTGAACCATCCAAACCACATCATGTACAAGATTCAATTGAAATAAGAATAACCTTGGTCAGAATGTCAGGTTTTCTGCATTTAATTCTCAGAATAATCCAGAGTTCTGCCACTTGATAACAAACAGGGCTTTCCTTCATTGTCTGTTCCTGGTATATGATGGAGTAAGAGGAGATATGGAAAGAGAAAAGGAAATAAATGAAAAGGAAATGGATTAGGTCAAAATGGATTTCAACTCAAATCTACATTTCTGTTATGTTTCTGTTGCTCATAACTAGACCTGACCTTCCTCAGGATTACTATTGTTAAGGTTGCTTTTGGATATTTGGGAATTGCCTGCCAACCTCTGTGGCATGATATAAAAGACAATAAAAATATGAATCTCATTTTGAGAGTGTCAAATGCAAAATGAGACACTGTGTAGTATTTGTAGGACTAAACAGGTGCACTCACTGAGTGTACCTATTATCATCACTATAGAAGACTAGAGGCCCTGTGCACGAAATTTGTGCATATGGGAGATGTGTCCCTCAGCCCAGTCTGTACCCTCTCCAATATGGGACCCCTTGAGGGATGTCTGACTGCCCAGTGGGATAGGGCCTAAATGGGCAGTCCTCTCATAATCCAGGACTGCTGGCTACCAACTGCTCACTTGCCTGCCTGCCTGATTGCTCCTAACTGCTTCTGCCTGCCAGCCTAATCACCCCTAACCACTCCCCTGCCAGCCTGATCGATGCCTAACTGTTCCCCAGCCAGCCCAATTGCCCCTAACTGCCATCCCCTGCAGGCCTGGTCACCCCCAACTTCCCTCCCCTACTGGCCCAGTCACTCCTAACTGCCTTCCCTTGCCAGCCTGGTCACCCCTAACTGCCCTCTCTTGCAGGCCTGGTCCCTCCCAACTGCCCTTCCCTGCTGGCCTGATCACCCATAATTTCCCTGCCCTGCTGGCCATCTTATGGTGGCCATCTTTGACCATATGGGGGAGGCCACCAAGTGTGTTGGAGTGATGGTCAATTTGCATATTACCTCTTCATTAGATAGGATACATTATTTATCATCTCTTTTGTCATGAAGTCACACTAAGTGCTTTATAAGGCAAAATTCAAAAGAATAGTCAAGTTTTTATAAGCTAAAGGGTTGAAGGCGAAGCAAGAAGCAAGAAATTTGACAAACTAAACTAAAACTATCTGGAAAAGACAATATATTTATATAATACTAGAGGCCTGATTCACAAAAATCATGCAAGAGTAGGCCCTCGCAGCCCCAGCTGCCTCATGGCCCTGCAGCCCCACCTCCCACCCACTGGTCATTCTGGAAAGTCATCTGGAAGGTTGTTCTGCCATCTGATCTAATTAGATTATTAGCTCTTCATTATATAGGATACACAGTGCAATGAATACAAGTATTAATGTACTTGGTCATCAGGTGACAGCAAACTAGCTACATCTTTGTGGCACAGGCTGGCTGTTCTTATTCCTTCTATGCATACAGCTAGATTGCATGTCCCAGACTCTCTAGTGAGGAGATGTTGCAATGTGTCTAAATTCAGGACAATGGAATGTGGGCAGAAGGGATTAGTAACCTCTCTATTGTCAGTTGAACTTTATGTGAATAAGAAAAAACATGAATTAATTCACTGAGATTTTGTGGTTTATTTATTACATCAGTCAGTACTACTTTAACTATTATGAATATGTGTGCCTAGCAAAAACCTTAAATATTTAGAATTATCTTAGCAATCAGGCAGAAAATGGCAAGGATATTGATATTTGAGGCCTGAAAGGTAGATATCCAAGTTTTAAAGAACCATAGAATTGGAAAAACTATCCCTGCTTCTGAATTAGCCAACACCCTCCCGCCCTACCACACCCCAGTGTGGGTTCTCCAGCACTCACTGCTTCCCTTCAATGTTTTTCTTCAGGTCATTCATATAGACTTGATGCTTTTTAAGAAATATTTTTTATTGATTTTTAGAGAGAGAGGAAAGGAGAGGGAGAGAGAGAGAAACAATGTGAGAACAAAACATCAATGAAAACCTCAATTGCTCACCCTCCCCAGCAGCCCCTACCTGGGGTCAAGTCCACAACCTGGGCATGTGTCCTGAGAATTGAGCCAGAGATCTTCTGGTGCATGGTACAATGCCCAACCAATTGAGCCATGCTGGCCAAGGCAAGATGATATTTTAGGTACAGCACCTAGCATTGCCACCTTGGATCCTGTCCCACAGCAGCTGAGGGTTCTTACCTGTGGGCAATTTGTACTACAACTGGCTGGGATGATGGGTGTAAGGGAGATGTATTTCATTCCAATCATAGCATCCAAATGACTTATTTGAATTTCTTTCCATGAAAAATAATAAAAGACTAGGGTTTATATATAATGATAGGTACATAAAAGGCTTTTCAAACTCTCCTAGGCACAGCCCAGTAAGAGGATTAATTATTCACTACTCAGATTCCATTAATTTGTTTCTTACTAAGCTTCCTAGCTTACTTATGAAGCGAGTGGGAAGAGCATAATATGAATAATAGTGGAAAATACTTTTGTAAAAGAGAAAGTGAATATAGTACTCAATGGAACTATGAGAACCAATATATTGGGCCAGATATGGTACATAATCTGGCATATGGGTAACCACCCTTACCCCACATGCCAATCACATCTTGCCTATGGTAGAGATCACTAAATGATCCCTGAGTTCTTACAGTCTTTATCTCCAGAGTCCTGAAATAGCTGGAAACCATAACATATCATACCCACTACAATCTACTTAAGATGGTGCAAGTTTGCTAAACTTGCTATGTATCCTTTTTTTAAAGGTACCGTTTTATTTTACTGTATAAAAGACAAGTACAAATCCTACTGCTCCGGATATTTCAAATTTCCCCAGCAGACCACCTGCTGAGAACTTGATATATGCCCATTGCCACCATTCTCATGTTAGTTGCATCTTTAAAAGCACATAAAAAGTAAGAGTACAAGATACCCTTACTGCAGCCATATAAAAAATGCAAGTGGTCCCTTAATCCCTGAAAAAATAAAGCAATTGAATAGGATCTGGAACAAGCATGTCAAACTCAAAGGCTAACATGGGCCCAATAAACAAGGTTTAAGTGTATGTGGTTCACAAAAATCAAAAGCTTCAGTTTTCATAGAAACGTAGGTTTATTTTGATAGAGACATGCTGAATACAAAGGGCTGAAATAAATGAGTAATCATTAACATAAAATAATAGAACATTTTAATAAAAATTAATATTTTTTCTTGAACATTAACTTACCAGACACTGAATAACTACACAAATTAATAAGCATAATGCAAATAAACCTATTTTTTCTTGTTCTCCGAAAGCGAAATATTTCCTGTTGCGCACCACCAGACAAGTCAGTACAAGGCTAATGACGTGGCAATCGGCTGCTAAAATATTCGCTGCTAGTATTAGTGGAGAGAAATGGTACAACATGATTATAGTAATCGGTCATTAGCGAATGTTGTAATTCATTATTAATAATTATGTATAACAGGATATTGTAAAAATTAAGTTACGGAATTTGTATTAACACATTTCTTACATACCGTTATATAGGCTGGGCCGCAAAAATATTCATTGTGTGCTGCATGCGGCCCGCGGGCTGTGAGTTTGACATGCTTGATCTGGAACCTTTGAGATACCTTGCAAATTAAAACTTTTAAAACTCTCTATTAAAAGGAATAGCTAGCTACAACCTCACCAATGTTACCAACCCAGATGGAAAAAAGAGAGATTTACTCTAGGGGATTGTCATTGTAATGGAAAAAGCCCCACTAGATGTTTCAGTTTCATGTGCAGTCTCAAAAGCAATTGTTTGGATTATCCAACCTAACTTCTTCAAAGACTGGGAAGGGTAAAACATGTTTTTTCATTGTGGAATTTTACCACGTCACTTCTTTGATTACAGTCATCTGTCTTTCAAGTTGTTATAGAAACAAACTCGAAAACAGTCATCCAAACTGGATGAGGGCTGCCTTGTCCTTTTAAAAGCAAACAACTGTATGTGTTCATCAAAAAGCTGAACAATTTTTCCTGCTAGTCACCTTTTGAAAAGATTTTAGGAAAATGAATTTTTAATACCATTCCACTAACTGAAAAGACACGTTTAAGTGTTATTTTGTTTTTATTTCAGCTAGGAGGATTTATTCCTTAGCTGCTTGAAACCAGCAGAGGAAGCATTGAAATTTTTTCCTATGCCACACGGTAGTTTCTTCCCACTCTACCTCCATCCTGGCAGAAGATAGAATTTTGAAGGGCCATTTCAGATGTTGAATATTATCTGGGTTTAACTTAACAAATTGTGAAAAGAAAATAAACCATATTTCAGTTATTCATCTAGGCAGCCAACCAGTGAGTGCCCAAGGACTCCTATAGCCCATAAAATTCAGCATAGGTTTTGGATCACTAGGGATAATTTTGCAGAGCCTCAATTTCTCAAAACCTCTGTGCAGCTCTGGTGCAAAAGTAGCTGGACCTATTGATTCAAAGAAGAATCATGGCCAATTTTATGTCTCCACCACCTTTTGTGTCCATGTAGCTCCTAGTGCCACCATGCAGATAAATTGCTACGGTTGTTGAATAAGAAGATGATTTGCCTCTGATTTTTGATAGCTGCAGAGTACATCTAAACTCACTTCCAAGATAGTGTGCTACTTGCCAAGTTAGCTTTTATTACTTCTTAAGTATTATTTGTAGATACATAAATCATGGGATTGAAAGCCAGAGTATAGTGATTCAAACAGCTCTGTCATTTCAAGGTAACACAGCTACTTGTGTTACCTTGGACAAATCACTTACCTTTTCTAAGCTTCAAATTCTTCAGGTATCAAATGGAGGTGCAAAGTGGCACCTCCGTAATAAGGTTGTCATGCAGTTATAAGAAGGTAATTCATGTGAAGCATTTATCATACTATATCATTGCCTCTCAAACTTGAGTGTGGACACATTTCTCTTGGAGATCTTATTAAAATGTGGATTCTGACCTAGTAGATTTGGGATGGGGCTCACAGGTTTACTGGTGAGGCCAATATTGCTATGCCATGAACCATAATTTGGTAGGAAGTTTCTAGAGCACCTGAAGTTATTCTATCAATATTATTTTATTATCATTTTCATAATTATTAATAATATCAGCCTTTCCTACCAAACACAATCTAAATTAGGGACTATGCTCCAGCATCAACTGTTCTATCCCCTCACACTGTTCTCAATACTGTATGCTTACTAAAGATTTGCTGGACTAATTAAATGCAGAGTGCTCTCTCCATTGACTTGTAACATTCATTGTTTTTCACCTACTTTTGATTAGCTTACCTTTCATCATAGGTTAAATTAATATGTTAACTCCCTTATTACATTTTTTGTATGGTTTTTTAGCTGAGTTATTTTCCAATGTTATCCTCCAATTACAGTTGCTATGTTATTTTTTGGAGTCGTCATAGCCCTCCGGACTTACCTCTATCATACAAGTATCAAACTATGTGCCTGTTTTATTCCTATCTAGATTTTGTTGTTCTTAAAAGTACAAACTATGCACTATTTATACTTGTAGCTTCATCACTGAACAAACCCCAGCACACAGTAGATTCTCTATGAAACCCTGTAAAATAGGACAATAGATGAGTTAATAATTGCAAAGAGGCCCCATTTAAAAAAAACAAACAAACCACTTTCTAATACTTGGGCATCTGAATAGAAAGAGATAGTAATGTTTGTCTTATATTACCTGACAAGTACTTAAAAAATAGGTTTGTGAATTAAAGTCTTGTCTGCCTGTCTCCATCCAAAACGTGACCCATAATTCTGCATTGGGAATGGAAGACCAAGTCTTCTCCAAACTCTCACACTTCCTGGAATACAACCATGGGCAAGTCTAGCCGTCTTCATGAGCTCAGCTTTGGCAGGAAGGGGCCAGACAGGTACAGAGGCCAACTCTTCTCAGAGGCTTCTGGGCTGCATGTCCCATCAAGACATATTTAGACAGAATCTTCTAAGTTTATTATTCTCCTAGACGTGGTCCCCAGAGGCTGTGAGGAAGCAGGATTTGGGTGGGTTTGGTGGCAGTTCCAGTCTTCCCATCAGCTCTCTCCCTACCCCCAAACACAGTAGACTTAGAGATTGACTAATTGGGTAACACTGATTTATTCCTTTATTAAAAACTTGTCCCGAAAAACAGTAAAGCATAGAGAAATTTGAACCATAACCTCTGAAATTTTCTATAAACTCTAATCTCCAAATGATGTAATTCAACTTGTTTAGTTGCTTTATCAGTGCCATGAAATTTCTCAGGGCTGTGGTTCTCAGTCCTGGCTGCACATCAAAATCACCTTGAGGTGTGGGGGGACGCTTTTAAAAAATGCTGATGCTGGATGAGCACAACTGAATTATGTTGTATAAGAGCCCAAGCATTTTTGGTTTTTTTAAAGATACTTAGGCAATTCTTATATGCAGGCAGAGCTGAGATTTTAGTAGATTATTTGCATTATAGAGTTGCTCATACATCTAATAATTTAGCTGAATGGATAATGGGCAGAGGTCCTAGTTAAAATTTTTAAAATATAATTATTACTTTGCACATGGTCTTCAATAAATGTTGTTTAAAATCCATTAAATTTGTTTTATACCACTACTGTTTAAACCACTAAACTGGAGGAAAGAAAAATATAGGGGAACAGTTTCTTTTGGTTTCTTGTTTCAAAGGAAACATATGGTTCTTGTTGCTAAGGAAACAGTCATCTGTTCATGTTCTTCATTCCATCTTTGGGTCACGCCCAGTGTTGATCATGTCAAGACTTCAAGAGAAAAGTATTTTTAAAAGTATTTTATGACCAAGTTTTACTGGATCAAATAAACTATTGCCATCTTTTTTTATATACCCAATGGCCAGAATTATCTTTCCATAAGCAGAGAATTATTTTCAAGGCTTCCCATAAAGGGAAAGCAAAAAATGTATTGCAGGCTTAATAGCAATTGTCTTGAGACTACTCTCAAACATTTAAAACCTTTTCTATTGCAATCTAAAACCCACATTTACATAATCACCAGGGCCTGGACTAAAGTGAGGCTAGTCAGGTGTCTAGGGCACAAAATTTAAGGAGACACTCCTAAAATGTAAGTAAGTACCATCTTAATTTAGCACCTTCAGTTATTCATTCACCGCACCCCTTTTCCAAGCCCCAATTGTCTCTTGTAAAGTAGAAATGTGTTCCCACATTAAGAACAACAAGGAATACTTTTCCTACTTTAAATATTAGAAACAGAAGGCTAATATCTTCGTTCTTCTGAAAAACACAATGGGATTTACAACGACAATGAATCATCAGGGTCTCAACTATAGATCTCATAGATAAAATGGATGTCCATTTGTAACGTCTTTCCCAACAGACTTGCCCTTCCTTTACTGGCAGAGCCACAACTTTGTTCAAGTACCCACCCATCTTCCATATGATTCATGGATAAATTCTGATTAGTCTGAGTCAATTATGGCATTTCATTCCCTTTGCCCACGATTAGTTAGGAATAGGTATGTGGCTCATTTCTACACAATATGACAGGAGGAAATCATTTGGGAGAAGTTTTCTTGTTTTAGAATAGATATGCACAGGAGGAAACAGCCCCACTTCTTCTACTGATTATCTGTTGTGTCTACATGGATGCCTGAAACCATAGCAGATTTTTTTCAGTCAAAAGGAGAACCATCAGAGGACAAAGCCAATATGGTGACCATAGAAGAATAGAACAATGGAAAAATCCTAAACCTTTGATTTCAATCTTATGCTTCTAAAATGTCCAATAGATGAGCCATCTTACCCTTTGGACTGCTTAAAGTAAGAAAAACTACATCATCTTATTAGGCACAATTTTTTTCAGGGTTCTATATTACTTTCATTCAGAGCATCCTATAACCAAAAACATCTAATATGTCATTGATCTTATATTTGGTGGATAATTATTTAAGCAGTGCCTAAACTTACCTGGTTCTAGTCACAGCTCCAAGTTCAATGACTGCCTGGTGTTTCCATCATAGGAACCAGGACCTTTAATATGACAGAGCTGCAAGCTTGAGAAGCAGTGATTGTGAGAGGATCCACACCAATGTCTGCCCCTTGGTTCCTGTATTGGGAACATAGCAGCATAGCCACCGATTCAGTGCAAATACTGCACCTGGGAGGACAGCACCCACCACTAAAGGCTATTGGCCCAAGGCTCGGCCCTAGCTGAGCCTTTAATAGTCTTTCCACTGTCCCATTAGACTAGCTACACCTGGGTGATCTGATGGTCTAATGTGGGCTGATAGTTCAGCCAAACGCATATTAGAAAATGTGAGGTTAGAAGTCAGTTCCTAATATTGTCTAGTGAAATCTTCGGTGTTAGTCTGGACTAAGTCTACAGTTTTAAAAATCATAGATTTGGAACTTATCTAGTAGCCTATTAAGAACCCCAGGGAACTTTAGTTTTATTCACTATTTGAAAACTTTAAAAGTATAAAAGAACATTTTTGGTGTGAACCTGTTTTTGCAACACAAACTGTATTCTTTTTGTTCTTTAGAATGTAAAGCAACTAAATATGTACAAAAAATATTTTATATATTCAAAACTCCTGAACCACTTTCAATTTTAACTTATCTAGATTAAATAATTCAGACTACTTTAATCTTCCCATAAATCCTGTTTTACAGACTTAAAAGGTTTTTTTTGTATTTTTCCTAGATAGAGCTAGTATTATTAATATGCATACTTAATAACAAAGAATTACATAAAGTTTTTATTATATTTTACATATTGTACATATTTATCCAGATTATATACACTTTTTGACTTTAGAGTCCTCGTTCATTTAACAGAGTAGTACTGCAAGTGTTAGGGAATTTCTGTTCATGTTTTCAGAAAGGAACAAGCAGTCTTCTAACTAATTGTGAAGAGTGAAGCAGAGAAAGCAAGCAGCCTATCAAATGATGAATCCAACAGTGGGATTATGAGATGTTGGAAACAAAACTAATCCATTCAAAATCTGATTTGAAAAGAGGTGGGTGATAAGCCCCATGGTGCAAATGAAGTGCCACCAGAATCCTGAGAATAGAACTACCAATACGCTCTAACAGGGTAAGGATGGAGAATGTGGCTTAAAAGAAAACCTTCAGAGGTTATAATGCAGAAATAATGAAGCTTGGTGACATAGTAAAAGAAAAAGTAGAAGGAAAATGGTCAGTTATGAGTTTTAGTCAGTTACGAGTTTTAAGGAAATAGGTTATATGCTTTCATCAATACCTGAAAGTGATGGAGGGAAAATGTTAGCAGGTAAGGAGCCTTCATTCATCACTTCCATTGGAACTGTTATTCTAGCATATTTATTTGTTTTTTCTATTAGATTTGAAGAATATATGTTAAGCTTTGGGGGAAAAGGACTTAGAAAAGCTGTGGTGCCAATGATAGATTTGAAAAGACTAGGTGAGAGGGAAAGAACAAGTTTGGAGCTAGGGAATAGGGGAAGATGAATTTAGCTTGAAGCAAATGAATCTTTGAAGATATCATGGGAGGGCAAGAGAGAGAAAGAGAGAGAGGGAGAGAGAGAGAGAAAGAGAGAGAGAGAGAGGATTTGGGTATGAATGTGGGCATCATCTACATGGACATGAAGTCCTATAAGGAATTAATAAAGAGGTTTGGAATACAGGTTAAGCATAGATCTGATATCATAACATAATATGTGGAAATAAATAAAATATGTAAAAGCATCAATTAATATTTATAACTAAAACAAAAGAGCAGTTATAAAAAGGAAGATCAGGAATGAACAATGGCATGAGATGAATTATCTCAATGATAGAGAGCCATTGCTGAACTATATCTTAGACAATTAAAAGTAAGTGGAGCTAAAAATGGGCCATGCATGTGACAATGGAGAGATACTAGTAGTTAATAGTACTTAAGGCAGCAAAAAAAAAAAAAATGTTCAGCTGAGTGTAGGACTGGAAAAAAGCCTGCACAAATGTTCTGTGTCGCTTTGAGAGTTGGAAAATATGCTTAAGTAGGACCTATTTTGCAAAAGTCCCAGAGAACAACTTGACATTAGTGGAGGCTGATATGCCAAAAATGAATTACTAATGGACTAAAATAAGCCACTATAAAATCTCTAAAGCTATCTACTGCATTTAATGATTCCACAAGTTGGACAGCTTTCATGACTTCCTACGCAAGTGAAATCTGGATCATGTCTTAAGGGAAACCCACCTACTCAGCTTAATTTTACCCTGCTCTAGTCCTTTACCAATAAGGAAAATGAATTGCTTGGGAACCTGTATCTCAAACTGGGTAAAGAAGCTAGAGATCATAGAGGGAGTACCATAAACTTTAAGAGGAGAAAGATATAATCACACCACAGTGCAATTCTGTGTTTAGTGTTAAAATCCTTGCCAAATAAAACCATATTCAGAGGCAAGATAAATTGAGAGAATCAGAGCTGTTTTGGTTAAGTTGGGAATGGGAGAACCCTGCTCTATAACCTTCATGAAAATGTTCCTTGGACCATCCTGATATGCAACTGAAAATAATGTATGTCTTGATTTTCAAACTAGAGGCCCGGTGCATGAATTTGTGCACCAATGGGGTCCCTTGGCCTGGCCTGCAGGGATCAGGCTGAAACTGACTCTCCAACAACCCCTGAGGGGTCCCAGATTGTGAGAAGGTGCAGGCCAGGTCGAGGGACCCCACTGGTGCATGATCGGGGCCGGGGAGGGACGTGGAAGGTTGGCCAGCCAGGGAGGGATCATGGAAGGGTTCCAGGGCATGTCTAGCCCAGCTCACCCAGTCCTCATCAGCCACACCCCAGCAGCAAGCTTACCTACCAGTCAGAGTTTCTGCCCGCTGGTGGTCAGTGTATGTTATAGCGAGCGGTTGAGTGGCCTTAGCATCTCATTAGCATATTATACTTTGATTGGTTGAATAGATGACCAGACACTTAGCATATTAGGCTTTTATTATATAGGATGAAATCTGAAGCCCTGAAGGTTTGAGAACTTACTGAAGGTGACCCAGCTAGGTAATGGTTCAAACAGAATTAGAACCCAATTATTCTTAGTTGCACATTGCATTTAAGTTGCAAAGATGTCAGGAGGCATTTACCTCTGAGTATGGAACCAAAGGTTGAAGCATTTTTTTCTTAATCTTTGGATTCCTTCAGAAAAGCTGTCCAAATAAACTATTTCCTTTTCTAAATCTCTTATCTCCCATGAGTTGATTTATTTGAAAAAAAAAATAAGAATTGGTTTTATGGAAGTAGAATAGTGGACTATTTTTTTTTCACCATCTATTTTGTACTTTCTTTTAACTGATTGTAAATAATTGCATACCAAAGCCAGTAAAGCTTGGTCTCTCACTTCAAGATTCTCTGCCTTAAAGTGCATTTAAAGTACATAAACGGAAAGAGAGTGGTGGGAAAATGGCATCTTGTCCCCATTTGCACTTTCACAGGAAAATCATATATAGCTATAATTTAACCTTATACATCAAACACTTTGGAGAGATTTGATGGTCTGACTCCAACCTCAAATTCATTTGACACTTTCCCGGCAGCTGTTAGCAGCTTCTGTGGAGGTCCATGTAGCAAAAAACATTCAAAACCTAATTCTATGTCTACAGAGCACAGATATAACTCCTACTTTGACAGGCAGATTTTATAGCAGTTTATTTTGGTCCACATTAGTATTTCATTTTTTGGCATTAAATCCTTAACTAATGCCAAATCTGCCTCTTTCCACTTGCTTAAATGCTCTGTGTTTTCTTTAAAAACAGGAAACTGATAGCTTTAAAAAGTATTTGCTTTGTATGATAATAGCTAAGCAGTGTCTGGCAACCAACATATTATACTGAGGAGGAACTGCAATAAGTCATTTCCAAGAAAAGAGAAGAAACTTTCCAAATGTGAGCTTTTGTCTCTGTTTTTGTTGTGTTTTCAAATGTTTACTAAAGAGCCAATGATGGTTTCTCCATCCAGCTCTTCAATTGAAGTGCCTGGCACATAGTAGGCACTTAAAACTGTATCTTGAAAGCTGGATGCCATCAAATAAAAGTGGATTCATTGTGGTCCAGGAGATCCTACCCAAGTCAGGATCTAGTGGACATGCTAGGTGTGCTCAGGACGCCCATCCATCATCTCTCAGGGATTAGAGGCAAAGGGACGAGGTTTCCTTATACAGTCTGTTGCATCTACAAAACATGGAAATAATTTGCAGTCAGGTCAAATGCCTTTGGAGAATGTGATTCATTGCACTGCCTCTGACCTATACTGAGTTTGAGTTTGGAGATCTTCATCTCAGTATGAAAGGAGGTAGATTTATGAGTCTGTCCACACTGCAAAGTTCTTTGACGTCATCTCAATAGGACGTGTGTTTGGTAGAGGGAATATGAAGGCAATACCCATGCTTATACTACGTAAAATTAATTAAAGTAAGGCAAATAATATTTTATTTTCTCAAAAATACATTCAAATCATTTATTTGGTTATTTAAAAAATGATTTAAATAATTTTGCATGGAGAAGTAACCAATGCCTAACTGAAAAAAATTAAATAAAACTATGCTAAAAACTTTTATTTTTGCTTTTTTTATATCAAGTTTTTCATAGCCTAATATAATTATATATATAATATGTTCATATTATATATGTACACACATATGCACATAAATGCACACATATTCTTCCAATATGAAGACATATATATATATATATATATATATATATATATATGGCTAGATATAAATGTTTTAAAAACCTATGTTACTAAAGAAAAAAAAACAGGATAAAATCCATAAACTTCACCCTCATATTAATAACATTTTAGTAATAAACATGTAAATTAAATATTAATCTAAACAATATTCTGAACAATGTTAGATATTCATACTGAACAAAAGGAAAGAGAACAATGCAATAGAAAAAGAAATGTGTTAAAAAATAAACCTTTAGCATTGATATTTGTAGCACATTTTCAGTCCTATGATGTTATTTTTTTATCTTGAAGACATTTTTGTATTTGGTGGTGGTGGGATGGGGATGTAATGGAAAGAAGAATGTTGTTTTATGTAGGGACCGTTTTGTCAAGCACGGGTAACCACATTTTTAAAGCATTGTCTGAAAGAAAGAGATTGATCCACAAGGGAGCGCTTCAAAATAAACTAGCAGGAATTTTTTTAAGTTAAATTAGGATGGGAGAGAAGAGGGGCTCTCTGAAAGGAGAAACAGGACACAGCGACAGGGGATTTGGGGAAGATGGCTCAAAATGGACTTTCCACAGTAAAGGTAGGTTAGGAATTTTAGAAAGAATGATATCTGATAGATTAAGTTGCTTCTAACTCTGCAGTGTTTTCCTGCATTATCCTCAAACAAATGTCTATAACACATGGAGACACTGTGAGTAGCAACTTAGAATATAGAGGAGAAAGAGCTGTAAACATGTTTGGAGTGAATTGTTGAGGAAAGGGAAAATGCATAACAAGGGATTAAGGTATTCAATTTATAATCATTCATGTTTCTTTGTTTATTAGTGTGTCTTGGCCTATGCTGATAGCTGTGAGCTCCTTTAGAGCAGAAACCATTTCTGTCATATACACTGATATAACCTACTACCGAGTATCTGACATTGCCTAGTTTTTACAGAGTGCTCAGTGAAATTTGTTGAATGGACAAGGGAATAAAATTGATCAGGGAACACGAGTTCAAATTGATAAAAGACAAGCAAGTATAAGTAACACTGCACAAGCCATCAGAAATACTGGAGAGGGCTCTTAACTTTTTGCAGTTATAAAGAATGAAGGGATTAGAAAATTTTAATTAGTTTTAGAATATTAACAGAGTAGGTGACTATTCTGTTGACCCTCAACAATTGGGTAAATTGCAGTACAATTCGACACTAACCACGTGGAGTTAGCAACAAACTTCACAAATTAAAAGCTCCATTCCTCAAAGGACAGCCTTCACCCTTTCCCTGGCTGGGTAGTTCAGCTGGTTAGAGCATTGTCCCAATATATCAAGGTTGGGGGTTCAATTCCTGGTCAGGGCACATGCAAGAATCAAGCAATGAATGCATAAATAAAGTGGAACAACAAAATCAATGCCTCTCTCTCAAAAAAAAAAAAAAAAAAAAAAAAAAAAAAAAAAAAAAACACAAACCACACACAACAATAAATTTAAAAAAGGACTACCTTAACTTCAGAGACCAGCTTCACTTTGGGGGTCCACAGACCGCCCATGCCACATGAATTTATGACTGACTAAAAACTTGAGGCTTTTCCCAACTCTCTCAGGTTTAATAATTCACTAAAATAGCTCACAATATTAAAGAAAGTGCTATAGATAAGATTATAGTTTTATTACAAAGGATACATCCAGATCAGGAAGACTATCCAAAAGAAGACTCACATAAAACAAAGTCTGGGAGGGAATGATGTCTAGAATTTTATTGAGGTTTCAATTCACTCTCCAACATCACTCCCACCCCCACTCCCTACAGAGAGGTCAGATGGCCCCAAAATTTTAACACTCAAATCAGGTAATTGGTCTTTCTGGTAACCAGCCCTTATCCTGAAGCTACCTGTGGGCTCAGCATGAGTCATCTCTTTAGGGTAACAGAAACTCCAATCACTTAAACATTCCAATAAGGTATACACAGGTACATTAAAAACTTGAATATGTCCAATGAAAATATATATATTTTTTCAATTTCAATTTATTATTGGTTCTATTCCTATCATCCCTAAACTCTCACTCAATCAAAAGGTAGTATCAGAAATATCTGGGTGATATTAAACATTTAATTTATTAATATTATTGGTGGCCCTCGGCCCCCATCATGTCCTGGCCCATCGAGGGCCCCAAGGGGCTCCATCCTGAGAGACCCCATACCCCTGCCCGGTTCTCTGGCCGCCTCCGCACTTACAGACCCAGGGGAAGGCCACGAGAGAGGAAGAAAGAAGGAGAGAGAGGTAGAAACATCAATGATGAGAAAGAATCATCAATTGGCTGACTCCTGCACACCCCCAACTGGGGATCAAACCTGAAACCCAGACATGTGCCCTGACTGGGAATTGAACCGTGACCTACTTGGTTCATGGGTCAACACTCAACCAGTGACACACAACTCCTGGGCTGAATAATCTTTTACTATACTAGAGGAAAGGAGAGGGATAGAGAGTTAGAAATATCGATCAGCTGCCTCCTGCACACCCCCTACTGGGGATGTGCCCGCAACCGAGGTACATGCCCTTGACCAGAATCGAACCTGGGACCCTTCAGTCTGCAGGCTGACGCTCTGTCCACTGAGCCAAACCATCATGGAGAAAATAAAAAGTGTACCTACAAGAGAAACTAAGATGGCGGCATAGATAAACACCGGGAAATAGTCGCCTCCCACAACAATTGATAAATATCCCAAAGGACGGAGCAAACATCGTCCAGAACAACAGGAAGGCTGGCTGAGTGTAATTTCTACAACTAGAAGAAAAGAAAAGCACGCTGAGAGCCAGAGGAGCTGCGGAGGCTGAGTGCAGAGGTACGGCGGCGGCTCGCGCATGCGGAAAGGGGGTGGCACCTGAGGACGCGGCTGTCTTTTTGAATCACAAGCTCCCGACTGCTCTGAACTCTGGTTCTGGGAAGTCGCTGGGGACCCAGGACTCATACAGGGAGAGGCTACTCTGTCAGGCGGCAGCGGGCGAACTTGAGGGCGGATTTCCCTCAGAGGTGCTTGCAGCCATTACCGGGACACTGAGACGCGAGACTCCAGGCGCGGAGAATCAGCCATAGCTTCTTCCTCTGCCCTTTTGACTCCCTGAGACCCCGCCCCACCCAGGCTGCAGCAGAGGCTTTTGCATGTGAATGTACCTAACTACAGCCCAGCCAAGCAGACCCGGAACTTCCAAGAGAAGGTCCAAGGCCCCGCAGCGACTTGCATTGCTTCACAGCTGAGCCTCTCTGTGGCTCCGGCTGTGTGGCCTCAGGCAGGGGCTGAATTAGCACCTCCTTAGATCCAGGAGCCACTGTACCCAGTGGTCAGAGGGGGACCATTCTCCCACTTTAGACACAGCTGCTTCCCACAGCCAATTGGCCTGGAGGTCAATTCCTCCCAGTGATCCTACAACAACCAAGGCACCAAGAGTGCACCAAGAGTGTCCACCCCAGGTAACTGGGGAGGCTGAGCCACTGGGCCCTACAGGACACCTGGCGTGCAGGGCCACTCTATCAACACAGGGAAGCAGCCAAAATGCGGAGACAAAGAAACAGGTCACAATTGGCAGAAACGGAGGAGGGCAGACGACTGGATATAGAGTTCAAGCCCACGTTTATAAGGTTTGTCAAGAATTTTATGGAAACCGCTGATAAATTTAATGAATCCCTCAAGGAGTATAGTGAGACCATGGAGGACATGAAAAAGGACCAACTAGAAATTAAGCATACACTGACTGAAATAAAGAATAATTTACAGAGATCCAACAGCAGACAAGAGGATCCCAAGAATCAAGTCAAAGATTTGAAATACAAAGAAACAAAAAATACCCAACCGAAAAAGAAAAAAGAAAAGAGATTCAAAAAATATGAAGATAGTGTAAGGAACCTCTGGGACAACTTCAAGCGTACCAACATCAGAATTATAGGGGTACCAGAAGGAGAGAGAGGGCAAGATATTGAAAACCTTTTTGAAGAAATAATGACAGAAAACTTCCCCCACCTGGTGAAAGAAATGGACTTATAAGTCCAGGAAGCGCAGAGAACCCCAAACAAAAGGAATCCAAAGAGGACCACACCAAGACACATCATAATTAAAATGCCAAGAGCAAAAGATAAAGAGAGAATCTTAAAAGCAGCAAGAGAAAGACAGTCAGTTACCTACAAGGGAGTACCCATCCGACTGTCAGCTGATTTCTCAACAGAAACCATGCAGGCCAGAAGAGAGTGGCAAGAAATATTCAAAGAAATGAATAGCAAGAACCTGCAACCAAGATTACTTTATCCAGCAAAGCTATCATTCAGAATGGAAGGTCAGATAAAGAGCTTCACGGATAAGAAAAAGCTAAAGGAGTTCATCACCACCAAACCAGCATTATATGAAATGCTGAAAGGTATTCTTTAAGAAGAGGAAGAAGAAAAAGGAACTCTTACCATTTGCCACAGCATGGATGGAACTGGAGAGCGGATAAATACCACAAGATCTCACTTATTTGTGGAATATAATGAACAACATAAACTGATGAACAAGGACTGATCCAGAGACGGAGAGGCTTTG